>NC_071088.1:93098629-93836129 GCF_027358695.1 Spea bombifrons | reverse complement strand
ATGTTGTGTAACATATTAATGGAGTGGTAGAGGGTCAGCAGTAATCTGCAGAATTACAGTCAATTGGTTAAATGCTAGCAGTGGAAGCCATAAATAGTAATTTTACATATTTCGCAAACTTAGTGATGAAAGTCATGTGACATTACTGCATAGATTCCATGCTCAGACAAGGAAGAAAAAATTGGCACTTTAGCAAACTTTCAGTACCATCAACCAAGGAAAAGCCCTACAGTCAAAAACATTCTTGCTTTGCCACAGAAATCATTCCTCCTCTGATTTTTTTTCCATAGACACAAACATACACATGCTTACTTAACCCTCTCCTTCTGAAGAATAGGTATTTCCATGGAAATAAATACTCCGTATTGCAAAGAAACTAAAACCGTGCTGTATTTCTATTCTCTCCTCTAAAGGGTTAATCACATAAGTATTTTTTAAAGAAACCATATCTATACAGATAAACTAAATCATTTACTATGAAAAAATATAAAAAAAATAAGAAAATTGTGGGAAAAAATGTTTTTCACAGCCTTGCCTATGAAAATTAATTCATAGTCAAAGTAGGTAAAAAAAAAATATAGATATATTTAGGTATTTATCCTGATTTCGGAAACACCTCATATGTCATGTGAAAAATTGGCACCTGTATAGCCACCTTTTTACATTTCTTTTTTATTTATGCTTGTTTTTACCATGAATATATACAGTAAATACTTTTTCACTGTAAATTACTTAACCCTCCGTCCTCAAGAAAGCAAGTGGCTGATGACTTTTCCTATTTTCTCTTAAATGCAATAAACTACTATTCTGTGAAGTTTACGCATGCATAGGTATTCAAGGATTTAGGATATTTTGTGAGTGTGTTTTAGGGCCATAGCAATGTTCTAATCATTTTGTGAAAGCATATGTGAAAGCTTTTTTCCACCCTTTACTAATGTGATAAACAGGTCTATGTCTGTGGAACTCTCACCGGGGAAATAGAGTCCTTCAAGGATTAGGCAGATGACCTCCAGAGAGAAATGTCAGTTACTGGGCTTACCTCATTGGCTCTAATGTTGGTATCAAGTGGATTTTATTAATATCTCTACCGGACATGGCTGTAAACATAAATGTAAGGTTGTTCTTGGCAATTAATTCAGATACCGCCTCCCTTTTGTCTTCTTTCCTAAAACAAACCATGGCAATATTAGCACACTTCCCTGTGATGTTTAGGAAAGCAGAGGTTTCCCTCCCTCCCTTCCTTCCAGGCGTTAGCTGTTTTCTTGAAGTTCCCTGGGAATTTCTTCCATGAAGCTGTTTTTTTTTTTCCGCGAGACAGTCTTGCAAAATACATCTTGGGTTCTGTTAGCAGAAGAATTTCATTCTTTAATGACTTAAGCCAGCCCATCTGTTTATCTCTCATATGTGTCCCTCCTGCTTTAAGTTTTGCCATCATTTGGATCGTGTCTTGTGATTTGGCATCTGCAGCACAGTGCATGACCCACAGTGAAAGGACTTGATCTTTGTGTGATTGAAGAACACATTGATGAAAATACAGTGAGTATTGGGGAACATTCCGCTTTCTGTGAAGAGATTGATGGATTCAGATGAATGCTAAAGAGGTCACCTTAGAGCCACAGAGTATCCTCAAGTTCATCAAGAAACGAGAAACACCAACACTTTTAAACTCATAGAAGAATGTAAGACTGACTACAGCACCGAGAATGTGACACCAAGTTCATGCTGCTAACAGGGTTTTATTACTGTTTTTTTCTTGTTTATTTCGTTGGTTATACACATCTGAAAAATCACTTTGTCCTCCTGTTAAAGTGACACTTCAGATGTCATTTTGTGGTCATCTCCCAAAGGAATTATAAACTCCATTCATGTTATATGGTCTGGAAATACTAGGCTGAAAAGCTGTTAATGACTTAATGCTCTGCATCTACGGTTGGGACCAAGCTTAACTTCCATTTAACATCCCTCCCTGTGTTAACCACAGCATACGTGTGTAATGTCTGTAACTTTGAGAGAACAGCACGAGGAACATGGGAGCAGGTTCTCTTCAAGGGTCACTCATGCTCTACGCAGTGCTTCATCCTCAGTGCTCCGGTCACTGCCAAGGAAAGGCCGGAGGAAAAGCTCTCATCGAACATATTCTGGTGAGCTAGCTCACTTTTACTTTTTACACCAACGGTTTTGGCTAGGTTCATTTGATAAAATGTAATTTGTGTTTTGATTTAATGATACTTAGAACTAGGGTTATCTTGTAGCTGGTACTTTAACTGTAGACACTAACAAATTGGGCCAGTCTTAAGTGTATACAAATTATAGTATTGTTAGTATTTGTGCGAAGAAAGGTTAGCAACCCAGCTTCCAGAGGCAGTCTTGTACTTGATAAACAAAAGTTTCTGTCTTTTATTCTTTTAGAATATTCTATTTAGAATATATATTTTTTAAATTCTGATTTACATTTGATCTACATGTTTATCCGTCTACTAGGTTATTTAATTAATCTATAAAACATTGCAGCATATAGTGTAGATCAGTGTTTCTTAGAGACTACAATGTTATGGTGGGTGATGCAGCCACAGCCCTTTCAGATTGCAGTACCTGTATACTGTTCACCTGTGACAGAAACGTAGGATAATATTATATTAGGTAAGAACCATTCAGGCCCATCCAGTTTCCTTGTCTTTCCTTGCTGTAAAAAGCTTTACTTTATTTGGTCCTTGACCTTGTCATATATTCAGAATAGCCTTATACCTATCCCATGGATGGTCACATTCCCTCACTGTGTAGCCTCTACCACTTGTCATCACGTTATAAGTTTATTCCACTCTTCTATCACCATTTCAGTGAAGTAAAACCTCTTCAATTGGACCTTCTAGATTTAGACTATGACCTCTTGCCCTAGGATTTCACTGCCTTTGAAATACTTCCTCTTGTATGTTGTTAAATCCCTTTACACATTGAGATCATTTAGACTTATTAAAGGACTTTCTTTTAATTCAAAACTATACATAATTCTGTAAAGGGCTTCTTGAACTTGTGGCTGTGCTTAACAAACAGTGGTGTCGATTTTAGTGGAAGTGTAATAGTTTGGTAGCTCCAGTCTTAATTTCCAGCAGTACCAAATTATTCCTCATGTCCCACCACAAAGGGAAATATGGTTATATGCATACCTGGGAACTCTCCGGGTCTGACCCGGAGATTGCCGGGTGAAGCTCTGGTTCTCCGGGTCAAGACCCGAATCCTCCGGGTCGCGGGAGCAGGGTCTTGACATGCCCAGCTCCCCGCCCATTTCCCTTTAAATAGGGGTGTTTCGCGCTGCGGTCAGTGGGAATGCCCCCGACATCACCGGGAACGCCCCCGAAGTCAGCAGGAAATCCCACTGAAGTCAGCGGGAACGCCCCCAACTTCAGCGGGAACCCCCACTGACGTCAGGGGGCAGTCTTGGCCGTGTCCCGCAAGGGAAGGGTAGCCGGAGCCCAGAAGTTCCAGGTATGGTTATATGGTACTATTATTGTAGAGATTTCTGTTCCTGATACTTTGGCCATCCTTCACCCAGAAAGACATTTTAATCAGAAATTAAAAAATGTTGTAAAAAAGGTACTACATATTTACGCCCTTTTTCTCAATCATATCTGAATGTTGTTATAGTACTGACAGAAGGTATTGCTTGTCACTGAATATCCTGCTTCACCTTTCTCTGGCCAAATCTTTTATTTCATTTCACAAACTTAACTGTTAAACTGTAGTAATTGGGCCAGTTTTCCCTGTGTCTTAAAGTCTTACAACCCTTATTATGAACTTCAGTTTTAAAAGATTGTTAATTTCATCACATACATTGAACTTATCCTAATTGCCTTTTTTTAGGTACCTTGAGTTAAAAGCAGTCATTTAATTTTATTGTGTAAATGGCACATAATTCAATTTTAGATACATGTTTGCTCATTATTAAACCTCACCACTCCCTCCAAATTTCTTTTTTCACATCCGTGTAATGAAATTTACTGTGATTCACCAATTCAAATTATATTGTTTTATGATCTTTTTATCCTGGGTATGCTACCATCCTAGTTATGTTTGGCACTTAGAGTATCACAAGGTATGAATACTGTGACTGAAACACTATAGGAAGCCACTCCTTAAGCCCAGGATAGGAACCAGAGATCCAGCATACGAAAGGTTAAACGAATATAGTTCTTTGCATATTATTCCAAGCACCAGGCAGAACTAGTATTGAGGTGAAACAGGGAGTTTATATTGAAAACACACCAGTATTTAAACAGTACAAAGGGGTCATTTACATACAATAGTCACAGCAAACCACACATAGTTCTCCATCAGGCCCTCCTTTGCACACAGCTCAGTATTTGCACTTAACCCAGTAGGGGGTCGCTATTGTAGTCTGTGGGGAAGATGGAAAACACAGACAGTTCTCTGTCTTCTGGCCAAAACTGGCTGGATATCAGATCTCTGTCCTGTAAATCCTGATCCGATGGAGAGTAACACACTACACATAAAACCTCCTCCCAAAAATGCAGGTACCCCAAATCTGTGTCCGAACCCCACAGTCTTTAGAGTCTCTGGTAATTGGGGTAATGTGGGACTCTGTACTTTAGGAGAAAGTAGTCGCATCTCCCCAG
The DNA here is from genome assembly GCF_027358695.1 of Spea bombifrons. NCBI lineage: Eukaryota > Metazoa > Chordata > Amphibia > Anura > Pelobatidae > Spea > Spea bombifrons. Next base: position 93,831,498 of record NC_071088.1, on the reverse strand, counting down.
AAACAGAACCCTTTAAAAGGCCAGGGCCCATAGTCTGTAGGGAGGACGCTGGCCCCCAGACCCCTTCAAGACCATGGAGGCTTCCGTGACTAATAGTATTTCAGATTTTATGTACATACAGTACTCTGGTACACTCAGGCAGGTGTGAAAAAATACTGTAAAACAAAAATGCTTTAAAAAATAGACCTGTTAATAGTTTATTTTTATCATTTAACAAAATGCAAAGTGAGTAAACAGTAAAAATATAAAATCAATATTTGGTTGGACCACCCTTTGCCTTCTGTCTACACAACTATATATTCTCAAAATATCTCTAAATGCTTTGATCTAGAATATATCATGTACTAATTAGGTGCAATAGAACCAAAGAGCTGTCTGGCTCATATTGCGTGATGGGAGCCACTATCTGGCCTGCCTATTATCATGACTGTAATGCAGGACCTTTCATGCTTCAACCGCTTAACAACATTATGACGTATTATTACATCTTATAGAAAATGGCCGAAACAGCTATTACTATGTAACATTTCCCTCACCGGTCATATAATCCTGGGGTTACCCCTGTCAGCAGAACATTGAACTTCCATTCATACATTCTCTGCCGGCAGTGTCAGTGCGGACACCACCTGAAACAATGTTAAATGTAAATCTATCCACACCCTCCTGGGACCTCTGATGAGAACCCCCTGTAGACTGATCAGCAATGCAAGGTTTATGACGCCCTCTTACTGAATACTCTGTGATCATCTTCAGTGGGGATCAAATGGAAAAATGGGAGCAACAGTGTTCCAGTGATGTCACCGCAACATCATAAGGAGTACCATCTGGTTCCAAAAGAGATCATTGAAGTGCTTCAAAACCCCAAAGGGATCTCCAATCAGAAATCTTTAGAGAAATAATAATAATAATAGAAAAAATGAAAATATTAAATCATTGCTAAAAAAATGTAAAAAAAAAAAGGTGCCCAAGCTCTTTTACCAGAAGTATAATTTAAGTAAAGTTGCAATGGCTTGAAATTTCTTTTCTTTGTTTTTTTTTAACATATCAGCCATATTAATTGATTATACATACACAAATGTTATAAAAAGAAAAATAGATCTGTCCCCTTAAGGACAATGGGCGGTTCCTAAACCCATTGAAAACAATGCATTTTGAGTACGGGCTTTGTCATTAAGGGGTTAAATAAACAATATATAAATAATGTGGGACCACTAAATAAGGAAAAGGGGGAATGATGATTAAACAAACGCATTTTAATGGCCAAGAAAACCTTTGGTCACCAGGGTTAACTCATGTGTTTGCTTTTTATTTTCTTTTAACTATTCTTTACTTTATAAATCTAATTTTGACACTATTAATGATTTCACCTGTATCCTGGAACAGCCTTTTTTTTTTTTTAGAACAAGCTAGCAAGTATTTGAGACTGGCTGTAGATCATTCACTTTTTTCTTTGCTTTGTTGTGACAATACTGAGTAGCCAGAATGTATACATGCTTGAAGACTATTTTGATACAAACTAAAATAATTTATTGATTTAGATCGTTACTCCATAGCACCATATGAATAAAACAACTTCTACCAATACGTAATAAGTTTAAAAATAATTTCATGAATTGATCTTAAATATATGGTTCAGAATTTACAGCCCTGTGTATGACAACTGATCCAAGCCAGCACGGAGGTTGTCAGACAGGTTCCAGGTGTAAAACTCCTATGCGTCGTGTATGAGGCACAGTTGTGATCTTTCCGTCTGTGTTACAGTAGAAGAAAAGTCTTGATGTATCAGTAACTTTTCTCAGCACACACCTTCAGTAAGTAAATAATAGAGGGGTGGGAAAGATTGTTTAAAGGATAATTACAGTAAAAGTAAGATACAAGGTTGATGGAAAGAAAACAAAAAAGAAAATGAGACCAAGACAGATGTCTGTTTGAAGACCAAAGTTCAACAGACGTAAGTTCTGTTAAAGGTCCTCACTGTGCAGTGCGGGAGGAAGTGGCCACACAAAATGCACAGTCTTATTCTGGTTAGGATGTCAGGAGAAAGATGGACCTTGTCAGAATCTCAGTAGAAGAGATGAAAAGCTACCTGTGGTTGTCTGAGATGTGTTTGGAGTTGGATTCTGCTGTGCAAAGTAAGTAATGAATATTAACGACCTACGGTGATCTTGGCAAATTAAGTATCTGATTACTGTTTCAAAATGGTCTATGTTGGATCTTTATGAAGCTGTTTTTTTCCTCCTGTAGAAAATTCTGCATTATTTGCGTGACAATTATAGACGTAGTATGTTACATATTTTAATGCAATTGAAATAGAAACAGAAAATACTTCCATTCCTTTTAAAACAAACTCATACTATTGTACGTAAACTCTTGTGGGTGTGTACTTTATATCTTTTTATTTTTAGTGTCCATCAAAGCTCCAGTTTCAGCAGATACATGTTGTTGTACGTGAGAATATTCTGTATGTAATCTGATAATGTAGTTTGCTCTGTAACCCACTGCTTTTTAATGTGTTAGGACGGCATGCGTTTTTGTGTAGGAGACCACTGACTAGTTATTTAATTACGGTAGATCTAAACCATGGTAATTTGCTGTTTCCATCCCCACAGACTTTAATAGGTTCAGTTGTCTGAATACCTGTCCCATACCTCCTAACTTAGAGCATGGGAGGTAGAATCAGTGGCATTCTCCAGTGTCCCAGACTTCAGAGAATGAAATCTGGACCATGGGATTGTGGTCCCAAATTCCGCTGTGCTGCCAAGCCCCGTTTTTGCGACACAGGTAGCCCTCAGCAGGAGAGCGGGATGGAGTGGTTAAATCGGCAAATTGAGACAGCCGGGAAGTCTGCTGTTCCAAGGTTACTGAGTGTTATAAGTGTTACAGACTTACCTGACATCAAGACATGCATTGAATTTAACAAGGTCTTTAGACCATGCGTTATGATATTTTTATGTGTCACATAATCTTAAAGATTTGTCAGGGTTTTTTGCCAGTACGGTAAGATTATGCGACGGTACAGTGCATATTTTCTGCAGCTGCTGATTGACAGCTGATCAGCTAGACAATGGTGTGCGCACCTACAGTGAGTGCTGCTTCTTTTCAGAGCAATTCAATGCTTCATCAAAATCAAGTAACTCTCTGCAGAACCTATGTCTGCATCCAGAAAGTGGACATTGCTCAGAGAAAGCAGCTTGTAAATTTCTAAAGCGCAAGCTGTTTGTTTATTTATCTGAAGGATGACGTTTCACTCAGATGAGCAACGTAAACAGTGTTATTTTGCGTAAAGAAATTTTTTTAAGCAATCTTTATTTTCATATCAGTATCCCAATCATAGTAGAGTTATAAAAAAACCTCAAAATGGAAATGTTATATAGCTGACCTATATTAATACACACAGGGTCTATGTAATTTAGCCTCTTGTGTAAATGCTACTGATATCAGGTTTCTATACACAAAGGACAAAACAAAACCAGTTCTGCCCATTTAAAGAAATCCTTTTACAACCAATTGTTAAAGATAGATGCATCACCTTCAACAAAAAGTTAAAGGGACAGTTCATTGTCCCATGTAGCCTCACCAAGAAAGAAACCGTATACCTTGTGAGCACCTATATACTGTATATTCTTTTGGAGAAGCAGCAGCGACCCCTTCCCCTCCATTGTTCCTTTTTTCTTGCTATGTTTGGCTGTTTGAAGTTTCAATGAGAGTACTTTCTCCGTATATGTGCATTAAACCCCATAGAACTCTCACTGACGAGGAGCATAGCACACACGCGTAATGGCAAGCAGAAGATGAGTTTGGCTAAGCACATCTCTTTCAACCCAACGAGCAGGGGCCAGAGAATAAGACTAATGCAGGGGTGAAGGCGATTCTGCTGAATCCCTCTGGGTGCTTGCAAGGGGAGGAAAATTCTGAATTAAAGGGTTCACTCAACTCAATCATATGATTTAAAGTGCATATAAAGGCTGGAGTGTGCTTTTAACTAGCTCATTGAGAAATGAGTACACGTGTTATTTTAACCCCTTAAGGACAATGAGCGGTCCCTAATCCATTGAAAACAATGCATTTTGAGCCCGTACATGTACAAGATTGTTGATGCACAAGAATTTTTAAGGGCCATCCCTATAGATGGCCCCTTGGACGGATCAGTAAATTCAGCCTTTTTTGCAGCGGCAGGGAGCTCGAACAACAGCCTGTTGTCAGTGAAAACCAGCATTGCTGGGTTCCTGCCGACAGATCAGCTGTAACGCGGTGTGAGTAACTGTACACCGTTAATGTGTGAATATCCGATCATGCTCACAAAAGTCCATCAACCTCTTTTTTACTAAAATAATAAAAAGAAAACACTTTAATTAATAGAAAAAACTTTTTCTACACCCTTAGTTCAGGAGTATTAAAAATCGCAATTTCCATTAGGGATGGTGTGGCCCTCTACAGCATCAGTAACATCAACGGGGTGTTACTGCAATCAGGGCATGTTGCCAAACATAAATTGGGTTATTGTTCAGCAGTGGCATCTACTGTTCATAGGAAATCTTAAGGAAAGTTGCCAAAAAAAAGGTGTTGTTTTTGTGTATAATAATTACATTTTATGTGTTTCTGTAGTTTGAAAAGAAAGCCCTGTTTGACCTAAAGAAACAATGCCAAACTTGTGTGGGTAATCATAGTGTGGGAGAATCATAGTTGAACCAACATATAGTAAAAATGGCAAAAAAGCTCTGGCATTTAGGGTATGAAAACCCCTACTATGCGATACCTGCTAAACATAATGTAGCTTGCTTCTTCAATACCTAAATGTCCCCCTTTCCCTTTCTTATACAAGTATACAAGTATAAATGCTTGTATTTTATATAATAATGATCGGTGATAATAGTAACAGTGTCCCTGAAAGGCAAAGAGAAAATATGGCATACATTCTAAATTGCTAATTCTAAAGCTAAGCTGCATGTATATGTTTCTTATTCTTGTTCGAGTGTAGGAGAAAACATATAACTTTAGGGCTACTTTGGGTGGAATTGTATTGATTTGTAGCTGTTATTAGCCTAGACGTAGCCCAGGGCTTTCAGGCTGTTGTCACATAGTGAAGTATTTTTAAGGTCAAGTTCATGGAGGATTTCCAATATTCGGTACCAGCTAATAAAGAAAATATTTTAACATCCTTAGCGTAATCTAAGGCATTTTTACCTTGGGTGCTGCAATAAGCCAGGTCAGCACCCCCAACTACCCGCTCCACAGTTGCTGTCCTCATTGTAGAGGATCTCCATTGTATCCATACAGACCCCCAACCATTTGACATTCACTTTAATATTATTTTAGAGAAATATTAACGAGAGGGTATTCGGTTAACTTGTCTGACTTGCATTACACAGATTCTGTGATGAGAGAGGATCTGATACAGTAAATGTGCTTCAGTTGTGAGCGTGATGTGGGTCACCAAGTCTTGTGTAAGTAGCGGGGGAAAATTCTTTATTTGGTTTGCCTAGTGCATTTCTAAGATGCTCTTCAGCCTCTTTTTGGAAAAAAGTCCACAATCTATAACCTAAGACCCCCGTCCCATCAGCACTTATTAGCCACTTTGTAGATTTACTGCAGGCTATTTGACTTATATTCCAACATGTCCTTTAACCCTGACCATGCACACCAGTGCTCTCCACCCTTGGAGGCCTACTAAAAAGAGCACATACAAAACTCACCAAAAACGACTCTTAAGGTTAATTATGTCTTTTTACCCATTTAAAGTACAGCCGCAATATTTTGATGCAGCCAGCTTGCTTCCAGCTAAATGGGAAACTATTTTCCTCGCTTGGCATTGTTTTACATGCAATGATGTCATGTTCTGCAAAAAAAAAAGACTTTCCACTCAGTGGCTTCTTTCCGTTTTCCTGCAAAACAGTGGGAACAGGCTGCGTACCTGACAGAAAGGCTGTTTGTTTTTCCATGTGAACTCAGCGGCTGCCTCTGTATAGCAGATTGATTACTGCTGCTACCTAGGGCTGCTTAGCTAAGCTGCCAGAAGGCGGGCACCTCCCGTGGCACTGAACGGGTTAATAGACATCAATTTGCATTTCTAATAATGCACACTGCGCAGTAAGCTTCGACAGCGTTGTGTGATGAAGGGGAAAGTCCTCTACAAACATTTAACATCAGCAATTAACCCCTTGGGGTTTCCAGTGCACTAAAGTCCTCACTCAGTGACTACACCGTGCTTGGCAAATATGGGGTTAAATTATTAACAGTTAAAGCGATGTATTGTAGGTTGTGTTCTGCCCTCCTTTTTGCAAGCCTGCATCTAAATTTAAACAAATCTATACAGATGTCTTTAATCTACAAATAGCGGCCAGCTGATTAAATGAAAATATCCAGTGTTGGGGCTCATTGAGGAAGACAGCTGTCTATTTCATAGGGAATTTCCTTAGGGGAGAGGAATGACTTTACTTGTGAGGTCGATATTTGTTAACGAAGGGTGCCTTTAGGGAGGCTCATGACTAGCCACACGCAGGAGGCTTTTTTTCTGTGAACACTACATGTTGTTCAGGCTTAAGAGCAGTCAGAGGGTGATTGGGTATTGTCGTTTAAGTGTTGTGTATGAGTGTGTTTCGGAATTATCATCTGGACGCATTCTAGTCTTAAAAAAATGAATATTTGGAATGAAACGAGGGCCTCCTTTTCCTTATGGCAGCTGAAACGCACACTTGCTTTGTGTGTAATTTGAAGAAAGGTATTGTATCCCTCTCTGCTTGGCTTCTACTGAAAGGCAGACTTTGGTACTCGCTTTGTAGTTTACAGACTAACTCGCAGAAATAGGTCACTTTCTGGCGGACGAAGCAATATGACATTAAGCCTCATCTCCCTGCTATGGAAGGATATTTCCGAGCTGTGGCTGCTGCTCAAGAAAACTACAGGTGTGTTTCATTTCGCAGTTTGCTTGCTTTTTGTTTACTTTACAGCTGGCTTATTTGTCTCCACAACTTTCACAAGCACAGTGTGCTGTTTAGTAACTTTTCTTTTTCCTCCCCATGATTTGTTATGGTATACCTGGATTATGTGCTTAAATTTTTTGTTTTACCTGTTTTGTTTCATTTTTGAAATTAACGAATAGTTCCTGTAATGTGAATTAGAACCTCTCCTCCACAAAGCATGCACAGGATGTAGCAGTTGTGATAGCAACACCTGAACCTTCATTCTTGAAAGCTGATCCCACCGGTGTTTCGTTGCTGGCTTCAGGGCTTTGGGTATCCCCGTGGCGCTCGCTCCTTTATTTCACATACACCGCCTGGAGGTAATAAGTACCGACATATTCTGTAGTGCAGTACAGGGGGTAGAGGCAGCAGAAAAGTTTACGAAAATTACGACGCAGCTAAAAGCAAAGGAATCTCTATTCCCGAGAACTTTTCTGGCTTTGCCAAATGACAACTCACATGAGTCTGAGTCAGCCCTCATTCGGTTGCAGTATAATAAAAACTAAAGCAATAACTGTAGGTGTATCTAGTATACACCTGTGTATAGAGCACACAAAGCACATCGACTTTGTCAATTGATCCATACAAATCCATTTGTTCTCTATTGCATGTCTGTTGCAAATATTAGTATCTTTTGATTTCACATTTCTTTATGATCCAATCCTTTACATGGTGCCTCGGTACGATGCACAAAATTGTGTTCCCCAGCATACCTCTTCTTTGGCTTATAATAAATGCATAGTTGTGAAATGTTTGTTGGTTTATGACCGTCTTCAGAGAGAGTTATTTCCAGACCGGATCATATGCGGTACTACAAAGAGAAAAAGCTCTCGGGTTACATACTTTACATAGAATTTAAGGATTAAATGGGGATAGTAAAGAAATGGACAAATCTCAGACGGCCCTGCACACAGTTTGCCCTTCAGTAATCAATATACAGCAACAATAAATGATACAAGAATGCATATCTTTTCTGTTGGAATCGATATTCCACAGTGTTCCTAGCAGAAATGCATGGGTTAACCTGGAGCGCATTGTGTGGAAGCAGGTTAAATATTTGTGAGCCAGTCTTCTACTTCTCTTGCGGCTCCTGTGTATTGAGACTATAAAGTTATGTCCGTAGGTCACCGGAATGGCAGGTGTCTCCCTACAGGGGTCTTTTTACTTAAAAAGAGTTGTGGTTTCAAAGACTGGACTTTCACTACGCAGGGTGAAGCTCCGACGCTTTTATAATGCTCTGTTAAATCGGTGAGATGTCTTCAGTCCCATCACCTGTTCAACTGTGCATTCTCAGCTCTTATATGGGGAACCTGCCAGGTTCTGCGGGGGAGTTGCAGTTTGAACGCCATTTTCATAGTCTATTATGAAGGACCAGATCTAGTGAAGACTTGTATTGGCCCTATATAGAAAGAGACATCTCAAGGATTTACCTAAAAGCTCCTGCTTTAGTGAATAACCCCCATTGTATTAATTTGATTGCATGTTAAATGGTGTAATCCTTGTACTCTGGTAGGATTACAGCCCCAGGTTTGACTGCTATCGATAATCAGCAGTTGTTATCGCCTCTTAGGGAACTTCTCCCAGTGTTTTTAAAGAAGCGGACTATGTTTTGTGAATTGTATTAACTCTAACTCTATGGCACGAGGACGCCTGACAATATACTGTTCCTATGCTTTCTGTTTGGGAAAAATGACTGACATGAGGTGTCGATAGGAATTTTGGTTAACTTTAGAGGGTTTTAGAAAAAATTAGACATGCATGTTTAACCAGCTGTCATCAGACATTATACAGTGACTGGGTGGAAACCCAGGTTTAATTTTTCTCTGGTATAATTACACACAACATTTTATTCTGAAGGTGGTGATTATTCACTAAATGGAGAGTTTAGTTTGCAAAAGGGCCAACACTAGCAAGGTTCTCCAGCACGAAGGGCTGATCTGGCCCTGTATAATATATAATCTACGTGTATGGAGACGCTGAAGAAATATCGCCGATTTTACTATACATTATACAGGGCCAGCAAATCTCTTTCTGCAACTTACTGGGGTTGGACCTTCCTATTCTGCATTGAAGTCAAGTGGCTGAAAAATTATACTCCTGTGAACAAACTCCACTAAGTTTGCAAAAAAAAAAAAAAAAAAAAATGACATGCGTGCATAAGAATTTAAAATCAAGTATGTTTTAATCTTCCAAACATTTTTCGTTTCTGTGCCAAGGTGAGATGCCCAGAGTTGACCATCAAAAAAGTATGAGTAGCAAGATGCACATAAAATTTCTTGCGACTACATATATATTGTTAGTGTTATATACCGTATGTTAAATTCTACTGTTTCTGGGGAATTTCAATATGGCTGTCAGGGTGCTGCGTGCATTTGCTCTCAATCCCAGAATGCGCTGTTGCCATGTCTTTAGTTTTTTATGCCTTAGAGATTTGCTTTTCTCCAACATTTCTTGTAAAGTTGAAATGTTATCCCCTGGATGACGCCGTGTCACTTTTCAATGACAGATGCACTTTTAGTAAATGACGTGACCATACGACGTGGAAGGAAATATGGTATTATAGCAGTATTCATAGTTGCAACTAACAAATAAGATATATATATATATATATATATATATATATATATATATATATATATATATATATATATATATATATATATATATATATATATATAAATTATACATTTCTATACAAGTTATATATATCTAATCACTGAACTTGTGTATTGAACCAAACATTATGTCCTGTGTTGTTTTGCCTCGTGGAAAATATTTTTTACAAACTTTTCATGCAAACCACTACCAGTAAACCAGTGCCAAACTCACAGCTGTTGCGTATAGTGCCTTCTCTGCTAGAGTTGTGTTTGGATGCCTGAGGCACATGGAGAGAACACAAGGATGGAATGTTATTACATGCTGTAACGCCTGTCAAACTACATTATAGTAATTACCAATACACCTACGTATTTATTGCTTAATGTGTAAAGTAACGATTTGTGGTGTCAGGATAATAAATTATACTTTTCTATGTAAACAGGTTTATCTCCCATAGACCTGTCTCCAGAATAGGATTGGTGTGGCACAGAATGCAAGTAAGGGTCCAGGAGCATGCAGCATAACCTATAAATATCATGGTATAAATCTGTAAATTGGCTTTCTTATTGTTCTAGCAAACGATTGGAATAAATGCCCAATCCTGTTTAACAAGGGTGATAGGAGTACAGAATTGCACATTGGTATAGTCTATGGCCATAAAGGCTTGTGTGGCCTATAGCCAAGGATTGTGGGCTGATGAAAGGCTGTGGGCGTGTACATTTCCTGCAGGCTATAGAGGGTTAATTAGCGTTTGCTTCTTTACTGCCTATTATGAAAGCCACTATACCTGAATAGCAACGCAGGATAATTCCTTTTTGCGTGTGTCATGGTAGTGGACTGTAGGCACTTTGGGAAGTTTTTATTCTCTTGAACATGTAATGCGATGTGCTTCTTAAGATGATGGGACAGGAAAGTGTTCTTATCCTCCGTGAATCTGCTCACCCCCAACTAAACACGCGCCAAAGAGTTCACCTGTATATCTAGTGTAATAGCAGCTCGGCCGGGTAAGAATGCATTGGAAGTGACTCCATGTGTGCTTACGGTTGCTGTGCATGGTGACGTACCTGGTGCTGCTACCTGATTGACGTCAGGAGGCATGAACTGGCAAAGAGAATAAGCTCTGATTGTTTTTCTAAATGACAAATCATTGAGATGAAAACAGCAAAAGAAAGTGTTCTGACACTTAAGGTAGATGGTCACTTCAAGAAGAGAAAGTGGCTTAATGACAAGGCCTCAATCTTATCCGGCTTTAACCCCCAGCCAGCTATATACATAACTCATTGTTGGTCCAAAAAGGCTAGAGTGTTAACTACATACATCATAAGTGGGGGAACTTATGTTAGAGAAATTGTTTCTGTAGCGCAGAGGGGATGGGTGAGCCAAATGGCAGCTATCTTACCACCTCCAGGTGGACTTCTTGCATATTTAGAAGCGTGTGCAAGATTTTTGTTAAAGAAGAAAGCCATGTGATTACTGTTTAGGCGCTGGCTTCCTCTGAAAAGCACAGAAAGCTGCAGATCGGTCATGGACGGATCAACAGTTTCTCTATTAAGAAAGGGGGGGGGAAAGCCTAATATGATTCTTTGCTACCATGGTAACCAACTGGGGAACAGGGTTATATTTCCAGCATGTTGAGATCAGCTGCCTAGCATGCTGGTAAAAAAAAAAAAGGTCTGATCCCTGCTTCAAGATCAGGGATCATGAGGTTTCCCTCCCCACCCCAAACATTAGAGCATTTAATTAGGTAAGGTAACATATGTTACACTGATGTTTTAGCAGTTGTCAGGAATTCTTTTTATACGTTTAGAAAACTTTGTGCGTTCCAAGAATAGAAGTAAATTGTAATAGTTTGGATACATTGTAATAGTATTGGAATCTATTTTCATGCAAGCGCCGTTTTCACGTTCTCTTCTGGCCAAGCGCATTGTTTCAATAATGATGTTACAGGACTTGCCCACACATGTACTGTTGAATTTCTCACTTTCTATAAACATATCTGTGTCTGGAGACAAAAGAATCTTTTGAAGATATCTTTATATGCAGTTTGCCTGAAGGATGTGTGTTTTGGGCTACAATTTGACCAACTGGGCAAGCTCAACTAGCTGTCCCTGTAATCTAGTGGATCAGAGGAACCTGAACCTTATTAATATTTAATTGCTTCAGAAATAATTTGTAAAAGCAGATTAAGGGGTTAAATGCTACTGTACGGTGATGGCAGTGTGAGTGTTACTTTTGGGGGTATAGAATACTGTGAAACAAAGTGTACGGAAGCACCAGATGGTGTGTTTATAAATGCGCGTAAAAGAGTACATTCTGAGAAATCTATTATTTACTTAGTTAATTAATAGCCATCGGCAGGTCACAAAGTCGCACAATATTTTGGTAAAGCCGCCCTCCCTAGCTGCAAAGGCTAACAATACACACAAAGAAAAGTTCCCCACTCTTACAATTGCTGTATTGTATGTTGTCAAGGATCTGCTTCCTCATATGAAATCTGACGCATTTAATGTGTTTTTACATCTTTTGGGAGGTCTCTGTAGTTTTCATATTGGTGTTTGGCTACACCGTAAATTGATAGCACTGGGAGCTTTTATATGTGCGAAACTGATAAGGATACGTTTTATAATTTCCTGTGATGCAAACGTAAAAACATTGTGACTATTTTAATTCCCATTGTGACAGTTTGGTTTTGAAGACCAAAGTTATGTTTCCAATTAAGATAACCTGCTTACCGCGTGTAGTTTTTTTTTTAAGCTCCACGCCCTCAAGTAAATATCTCTTTAAGCTCTGGTACTTTCTTGTGTTGAAATATTGGTTAACTATGATGTCATTAATTACCCTCTGATATCATAGGTTTAATTACTGTGAAGCCTTTAAAAAATTGAGTTTGAACTTCTGCCGATTTGGGGCTAAGATGACGGAGTTAATATCTTAAACAATGAACTGTTTATAATTTTTATTGTAAATGTGTATATCAGTGATGTAATACAATAGAACCTCATAAATAGTTTTTTCTTACAAGTTGGCTGCATCGAAACATGCAGTAAACAAGTAATCTGCATGCATGTGACATCCACAACAAGTGATGCCATGTGCAAGGAAGCTATCTGTGTAAATGTTGACGAAGTGAAGGGTTGAATTGCGGTGTAATAAAATTTAATATGAACAAATCTTCTACCGCATTAAGCAGATGGCTGATAGAAGCACAGCATGGGTCTGTTAACAATTTGTGCTTTATGTGGGTGTTTGTATGCCGTGGGTGTTTTTATCTGAATTCAACATGGCATGTATTCTTGAAGATGTTGCTCACCATCTCCTGCCATTAAAATTGGGCCATTTCAGGAGTTTGGGGTGTTATGTAGATTGAGAGTATTCAGTTTGACCTACTCCGCGTTTGTGGGAGTATAGCGACATGACTCACCTGGACACATTTTTCTCTTCAAATTACAACAAAAGCTTTGAATGGTCTCAATCAAGTATGATAATGATGATTTAGAATTAAAGTACAGCACTGCTACATTAGATGAACAAGATGTCCATGGTATATGTAAAAGACTTTCTACTTATTGAAATGCAAATTGAGCTCCTACAGGTATTTACCAAAAATGTAAAATGCTTAATGGTAGGTCAAAATCCTATGATGCACAAAGCCACAAGGTATGTTTTTGAGAACCATGACATGACTAGATGTCTGTTAATCTGCCAACTGGCATCTGATGGTTTAGGGGCTAAAACACTAAATCACTGGTTCAATTCTGGCTTTGCACAAGGGGAGGATTGTCAAGGGAACAATTGCCCCTTGGGCTGCACTGATTTAAACATTCTGGGACACTTCTTGAAGCTTGTTGTGTTCTGCTTGCAATCCTGCATGTATCCTCCAAGGTGTCTACAGTAACAAGGACTTAAGGGTTCTTTACTAATTTTTTTAGCTTTCTATGTGTTCACTTTCTGTAAATGTGTTCAAGACATGACTGCCTGGTGCACCTTAACCATGTTGTCAGACAGATGTGTCTTGGCCTGTTTTGTTACAAGACCACTTGGCTGGACTTGTCCCAGGGCTGAAACCTGGCAACCCTCCCTTGCGTTGTACTTGTATTGTCCTGAATCCAAAGCGACATTTGCCTCAGCATCTTGTAGCCGCATACTTCGGCAGACACATACTTGCCAGTGGTAAATCTCCATATGCAAGTAGGTACTTCTATATGCAGGCAAAATTGGGTAGTTTGAGGTACATTAAAGTTGTCTTCTACCACCATGATCTAAAGCCTGATATGTGGAGTAGGTTGTTGGCTGCTTTAAAGACCTTCATTTAACAAAAGTAGGTTTAATAGTTTCATTCATCCCTTCTGTTGCCTTAGTAGTCACATGCCTTCAGAAGCAAATTTTGAAGAAGAAAAAAAAATTGAATTTAGGTGGTCACTTCTGTTGTTTGTTTCCTCTTTGTTTACTTGGTTCCCTGTCTAAAAACCATCATTCTTTGATGCTCCTTTTTATTATTATTGTTTCTATAGCACTATCATATTTCATAGCGCTGTACAATCCTTTTGGAATTGTCTTGTGCTGTTGTTTGATTAAAAGCATAGGTACTGTATCTTCTGGAAGATCCTACCCACGCAGGAGGGATAAGGATTAAATTTGGGGGATCAGTTGCTTAGCAGGAACATGACTGTTAGATGGTTGAAACGTGTAGCATTGTGCATGTCTGCTACTAAACTGTATCAATGTATGGCTGGAGCCAGCCCTCTGTAAACGGCTTCTCCTATATGTTCAGTATACATCTGCTGCCTGCGGTAGTCAATTCTTCCTTTACGAGGCTATTCATGTGTGTTAGGAAATGAAATGGTCTTTTGTTATGTAGTTTGCTGTAGCTGAGTTACTCTTTATTGTGTTGTCTGCTTCTATAAATATTGTGACACACCTTATGACACAGATCATTTGGGTGTTCCTTTTACAGTATGTAAATATTGTAGCTAAATTTATTTCTTTATCAGATGTAATGCAAACTAATATATTTGCATTGTTTTGGACTATTGTTTTTCTTCTTTTTAAAATGCGTCAGAGCAAGGTTTTTTTTTTTTTTTCTTTGGAACTTTAACTTTAAAACTTTTTACCGGTATACTTAATGGAGCCACTGTACACACGTTAGTGTAGTAGTATACTTAGCACTGTGTGACTTCATATGAGACTCTAGATACATTGTGAAGGCACCTTAAATCATGTTAATCCCAGAGAATACTCCTGGCTATGCCTCATTGGTACATTTGCAGTACTGAGTTTGGCACGTGCTCAGATGTCAACAAGATTTGGAACACCGGCCGTCGGCAGACAGGCCTTCAGAGAAAGCCTATGCAGAAATCTTGGAGGACTCTTTTCTTATTTTTTATTTTTCGGTTTCTTGAGACTCTCAGATTTAGAATTTTATAGAGGCTGGTCACACCTGTGCAGTATTTACACATATGTGAGCATAAATGTCTCAGGACTTTGTTTCCTTACCTTGTGCAATATTGGAATCCATTTCCTTTAGGTATAGCATAATCAATATTTTATAACATCCCATATTGTCCCGCCAACCATGAAAGGATATTAACGTATTTAGTATGTACTTAAACATGCATTCTAAAGAAAAAATAATTGCCTTAGACTGCCATTGTTTGAGTTTTACTGTCGTTGAAATCAATAGGGGGACTTTCTGCTTATGTGCTGGGTGGATGAACAGGAGCTAGCTGGCAGTGGAGTATACTGCGCATGAGCACTGGTAAGCAGGAGATGCATTCAGCTGAATGCATCACTTATAAATCAGAGTGCTAAGGGATGGAGGCACGGTCCAAATACAAAAGGGGGTTCTGATGAATTTGAAATGGGGAAAATAAGCATAAAATGTGTTGTGTTCCATTGTAAATAAATAACCGTATTCACTAGTGTTACTTTAATGTGGTATTATGACACACAAGCCATTTAACTAGCACCAATCATTTAATAGCTATCTAACCGGTAAAATATGAATTACATTGGGCATATTTAAGTGTTAATTGTGTTCCTAGCTTTCTATTTAAGTGTGTATACAAGACATTGAGCGGCATAGTTATTGAGTGGTCACTAGCTCGGACTGTCATCATTTACATATGTTTTAAGAGTACTTTTGTTTATATGTTGTTTATAGGTTGTTTATATGGCACTACACCTTTTATGGGACAAAGCATTTCTGGTTATGATTGATTCAAACATAATTTGTTTTGAACACAATTCCATGTAATGCAAGCAATATTCCAAGGTCTGGATAGGAACAATGGCAGTTGGAGTCAAGGTGCTGTAGCGGTCTGACTTGAAGAAGAAGAATGCATATTGAAGTACTTAATATGCATTAATATGCCTTACTTGTTAATGAAAAAAACCCAAAACATGCATACCTGGGATACAAACTTCTAAAATACTGTATTTAAATGTAACAAATTATATAATCCCTTTAGTGCATGTAGTAAAGGATTCATTTCAAAATCCTGTCTTACTTTTTTAAAGCTCTTCATAGCGGTTCCTTTTACTTACATCTCCTCACTCATCTCATAACCTGTCTCTCCGCTCACCCAATGATCTCCTTCTGTCCTCTCCTCTGATTTCTAGCTCTCATGCACGCTTGAAAGATTTCTCAAGGGTTGCCCCATCTTTTGAAATGCTGTCCCCTGGCTTATCGGCCTTTCCCCCTGCCTTCGGTCCTTCCAAAAATCCCTAAAGACCCGCTTCTAAGGATGCTTACAACCTTACATGTTACAACCTTTCATTGGTGTGCCTGGTCCATCCCTAACAATGGCACTTTTACCTTTTACCTATTGTGTAATACACCCTATTTCCCTCTAGATTGTAAACTTGTTTGAGCAGGGCCCTCCCCACCTGTAAGTCAAATTATGTTAGATATACTACTTGTAATATCCTGTCTACCCATTGTACAGCGCTACAGAATATGATGGCGCTATATAAAACAATACATAATAAAATACTTTGCTATTTTATAGCTAAGAACAGTTACTGCAAAACCTATGTGATGAAAAAGCATGCAGTACTGTAGGCACTCCTAACCCTGCGATCTAACACCAGGCATTAGTGCGGGAAGCAGAGCCTTGGTGCTCTTGCATAGGCTCACACATGTCATGGCCATGTTCGTGGCGCTGGAGAAGTGGGCGCCTTGTTTCGTTGCAGTGGGGCATTTTCTCTGACACATGGAAGGGGGCCCTACCTCTTACTTCCACCATCATCTATATCCTACGAACTTCCTGGATCTCTCACTCTAGGCCACTATACATCTGCCACAGTGCTTTTCTGTCCACGCCTATTTCTCTTCATGCATGTTGTACTTTTTGTTTATTTGATACGTTTATCTAGAAATTACCCTTTCTACAATGTTTATACTAAATGTATTTTTCTGTAGCAAAAAAGAAACGTTGGTTATGCTTAAATGCACAGTGTGATTACCCCGGCCACGGATTACCGGGGTTGTCTAAAATGTTCTCACGGGTTTCCATCATTCCTTAGTGTCCTGCAGCGGATTTCTTAACATGCAATAGCAGCGGGGGTTGCATTATGTAACTTACAAGATAAGTACTGACACAACACAAGCCACAACATTGTATATGGGATGTCGTTATAAATCTCCATCGTGTGGCATTGTGTTCAGAAACCGTACAGAGTATATATATATATATATATATTATATTATATTATATGACACGTGTGCACATATAGCCATCGTAGCCGCTTTTTGAGCAACGTCAAGTTGGGAAAGTAAAGATTATGTGGCTGAAAATATAAATCCCTGTGAAAATGTAAACAATTGAACACGTATACAACTTTAAGAAGATTACTAGTATAATGTACTGCAGGAGAGTAAATACGGATCAGGATATTTACATTAGTGCTGGAGCTGAAACTTTTTGTAAAAAAACTTTTCCTCTTTGGTTTTTTATTTCTTTTTTTATGCTTTTTTAAGCAACATTGCAAAGGGTGTGTAAAAAAAGCAGTTTTATTTTTTCCGTAAGCAAAGAAGGAGGCAGGCAAGGAGGGTGAGAGTAAGAGAGACAAGAGAGGGAGTATGGATGTTGATTGTGTGTGAGCATGACTGTGTATGTGTTAGAATGAGTGGTCTGTGTTTAGCGCAAGTGCGTGTGCATTAACATGCATGTATATGTGTATGTGTGTTAGCTGAAGTGGTTTTTAGCATATGCTTGTATGTGTAGGAGCCAAAAAGCTTTACCTGCATCCTGGGCCAGCCAGCAGGTGCCAGCCCTCCCCTGGTAGTAGTATGGGAATGGGAATGAGGGTAAGCCTTACATGTCCTGATGAAAACAATACATAGCTTGCTTGGGAGCTGTAAATAAGAAGAAAATTTATATGGGGGTGGATCGAAAATATTGAAAGCACTCTTATCCTCGTGTGTAAAATAGTTTTTGCGCTTAACCCTCTGGATGCCAGTTACGCATCACCTACATAGTGGCACTCTGATGGTTGGGCAGCATGATCATTCTTTCATGACACATTAGATGGCATGCAACAGACCGTGGTTATGTTAGATGCAATGTCTAAGTGGTCTTTATCTGTTAATTGTCTAAAGGTGGCATCAAACTTATTTAAAAAGTAGGTGTTTTTATTTAAAAGTACTAGTTTTCCCACGCCGGTTTTAGACAGCTATATTAACAAAAGCCAGTCTACTAGACCAACACACTAAATCCTGATCATACTGCCATATTGGTCATAGAATGTCTCGCAGAAGGAAGTCTGCCTACAATGATGACGGACAGGTCTACTAAAGAAAGTTTGCGGGAATAAAGTTGAATAAATGCACTTTTTAACGCTTAAGGGGGAGAATAACATGGCACTGCCAGTGCTGTAATGCTGAAACAACCTCGCCGTAGCTCCTGAGTAGGGATATAGTTCAGGTAGTTTTCCTTAAGCTCAGCTTGAGATTGTGTGTTTTAAGATCTTAATCGCACAACGTCCTTGACTTCAAACCGCATTTCTGACAGCGCTGTCACAAAAGACATTGTGATTCATTTCTCGTTGCTGCGTTTCCCCCTCCCGAGTGGATCAAACATTTTCATCGCTGCAAAGGAAGTGGCATTTTTACAGATTGTACTTATGAAAAACAGGAGATTGCTATCTCAATAAACAGACAAAACTGTGTGCTTATGAGACACCGGCTTTAAACGTAGGTAAATAGAACATTTTGTGCAGTTGGAGGAACTGCGCATTTTTAATATTCTGAACGCAAATCTGTGGTAGAATCGCACCGAAAAAAATAAGAAACATTCGACCCATCGAATCTCCAGCTGTAAAGACTCTTTAATCAGTCCTTGCTCTTGGCTTAGTTTCAGGATAGCCACACTGCCTGTTCCTGAATTCCCTTACTGTAATAACATCTTCCACTTCTGTTGGGAGGCTGTTCCGTTTATCTACCCTAATTGCTTTTAAAGATGTTGTTCCACTTAAAACAATAAGCATGCTCTTTAACATGTGAAGCAGATCAAGACTAAATCTGCAAGTTTATTCTTTTCTCTGAAGGCTTAATCACATAAAGCTAACCGAAAAAACCTTTAATAAGCCGTTTTGGTTTCTGAAGAACTGTGCCTGGATTTGTACCAGAAGCATGTTTGTAATGTCATATTCAATAGACTAAGTGGGAGTGAACCTTTAACACAATATTCCTTGTGGTCGGTTATAATACTATGACTTTTCATTTTTGGGGGTCAAACAAAAAAAAAGTGGTACATCTGATCTTGTGGTCTTGTATAAAAGCACCAGGCAGTGTTTTTTTTTTTAAGATTATAAGAATTAATGGCGCTTTAGTTAATGTTACAAAAGATTACTATAGTGTCAATGGCTGTTTTAAGAATGTATTAATGCTTTCTTTGTGCTTTATTTCAGATGATATCATGCATCAGGACACCTTTCCCGTCTGTGCTGCAGATATTGAGGATCAGCTGAGAAAACAGTTTGCCTTCTTGTCTGGTGAGTGTGATGAGTTCTTTTTTTGGAAAGCCACTTTCTCATACAATACTTTTTTAGAAGCCCTAAACAAGTTCTTAATTTCATCACCACGAGGTAGTAAAATAACCTCATACACCTTGTACTCGGTATAGGACCAGCAGGGTTAAGTACACGTGTCTATAATGACATATACAGGATATTTGTCAGTGTGCGACCAAGCGTTACCCGCCTTTACTTTTCTCACTGGATCCTGTTGAGGTAGAGAAGAAGGTGGGGTCATGTTGTGTAGTCTATCGCTGCTTGTATTTCTTCCACAGCATTATTATTCCCAGCAAACAGAAAGATAGAACACCCTCTCCCTGAAAAATGATCACAATATTGCAATTACACTATTGTCCTGAAATGTTTAGAGATTTATTTTCTCCATATTAAAATTATGGGAGAAGTATACATCTGTGATTGGGACTTGTACGCAGGTGAATCTTTCACAAGAACATCTGATGTGTTTATGAAGACAAGCCATGATGGCATCAACAGGATGACTTCTAATAATTTTTTGCTGCTTGCAGTCTTAAAAATGTTACTTAAAAAAAAAAAAAAGTGCCCCAATATCCTCCCTTTTGTGAGGGACAGTCCCGATTTTGCTACTTTATCCTGCTGAGCTCTGTGGGACAGCGGGATTCAGGACCACAATCTGTGGGACGCGGTCATGGGATTAAACCCTGCAGCAACCCATCCATGCCATTGGAACCCTACTGCTAGGCTAAAAGGAGCTGCACTTAGCGATCCTTTTGAACATTTCATATAGACGTTATCTGAAAAACCAACGTTGCGTTAATCAGTGGAGCACAAAATCATTCTGGCAGTTTTTTTAAATGGTCCAGCGCTTTTTTAGATAAAAACAAAGCTCATTTTAATGATTAATGTAGGGGCTTCCATTTTAACCAGGAGGTGAGTTGCGCAGTTTAAGATTAACCATGTCCTTGAATATAGGAGCATAAAAACATAGACTTTGAAGGGAGCCAAGAACCATTCGACCCATCTGGTATGCCCTTTTTCCTGAAATAAAGACTCTGACCTTAATTTGTCATTTGTTTCAGGATAACTTTATGCCATTTGCATATTTATCACATTCATGTTTCAATTCCCTCACTGTATTACCCTCTACCGCCTCACCGAAGGCTCTTCTCTATGCGTGTACAAGTTATGCGTGTACAAGTGTATGACTTTATTTTTAAACTTAAACCTTGTGGTTTAGGAAAGTATTTCACATTACCAATATTGAAATATAAATATTCATTATATTATATTCAACATATACCGACCTGGCATACAGCTGTTACCACCTGGATGGCGAAACCATTTCATAAATGTCATAATGTGACCATAGCGTGTACAATTTTCAGTTCAGCTGGTTGGCAACTAGACTGTCGCTTTTAGAAAAAGCTGCTGGAAAGTAAGACGGCAAAAAAAAAATAGTTTTAAGCCTTGTTGGTTTAATAATTGCGACCCATATGTCTCGTGTTCCATGCCTCAAAGCTGTTGGGGTTTGTATGTATTCACTGCAACATTTTAGTTACGGGAAGTGAGCCCTTTAACATACTTGAAATGTTTTCTTTGGACAAGATACGTTTTTTGTTTAATGCATATTTTGTTACTTAACTGAAGCCCAGTTGGCCTGAGCCAACATCTCTAGAAAGCGGGAGCGCAAGAGTTTTCCTTTTACACAGCTGTTTTATCACGGAATGACCTGGAAGTAACAGAAGCAGCAACTTGGTTATCGTTTTTTGAAATGTATTTATTTTTTGGAGCAAATTTAGTAAACACGATATCCTCGTTGGCTAGCTGAAGTATAATGGATTGCAAGTTTTACATTTCATATCATTCACCTTTTTCACTGAAGTATCCAAATCCATTAAAATCTAACCACGTTACGTAAAATCACTTCTCTGGCAAATGAGAACAGCTGTGGTTATAGAAAAGGTGAGGCAAATACACACAGCTTTACTTAATCTGCCTGCATTTAGAACCCAAGGGAATGGGATCCATCTACTTGGCTCTATAATCTGGGCTAAGCACCCCAGACATAATGTCTCGAAAGCTTGCACTCGATCATGCTTCAGTTAGCCAATCATCTCTTGCTATGGCTGACACTTGGGTTCATGGGTACATTTTATTTTTAAGGAATCCATGGGTGCCCTCTACTGGCAACACATTGATACTAATCCATTCTTCGTACATATATCCAACAAAGCAGTGCAAAAATACACTTAACATGATCATTATCTCAACCCATTCCTTTAGTCATTCCCTTATTGCTAACATATGTTTTTCCGTTACGAATGCAATGCAATTCCACAGTGGCACGATTTAATAGCGGAAATGTACAAACTCTAGACACTAGTCAGGCATATTTGAAGGTGGAGGTCTACTTAAATGTATAACAATCTAAACTATCGAAACTTTCAAAAGTTTTAAAGCGTTTGGCTTTCCTCCTAGGTGGAAGAGGAGAAAATGGCTGCCCCGTCATCACGTTCCCGGAGTACCCAGCATTCAGCGAGATCCCGGAGAAAGAGTTCCAGAATGTGCTTACATACCTGACTAGTGTCCCCAGGTACAGAGACCACGTCATGTCTGGTGTGCTTAGCCCTTAAGATTAAGACTGTAGAGGCCAGTAGAGGGATCCGTTTCCTTGGGTTCTAAATGCTGGCACATTATATAAAACTTTGATAACTACAGCTGTTCTTAGCTGTATGAGCAGAAA
Organism: Spea bombifrons; assembly: GCF_027358695.1. Taxonomy (NCBI): domain Eukaryota; kingdom Metazoa; phylum Chordata; class Amphibia; order Anura; family Pelobatidae; genus Spea; species Spea bombifrons. Next base: position 93,809,205 of record NC_071088.1, on the reverse strand, counting down.
GTCATTTTACTTTATGTGGTTAGATTTTAAAGGGATGGATTGGATAAGCCAAAAAAGTAAGTTTTATTTATCTGTGACAAGAAGGAGAAAGCAATAGCAAGGACATAATGCCATATGATGAGTGACCTACCTTGTTTCTTCTATCCGATGAACGCTACAGAGCTGTTCTCGCTATTTTCACAATGTTCTCTTACGCTGATTAAATAGATGGATGGTTCATGAGAGCAGTATTCTCCAGAACTTCAAATCATCATTTTATTCACACAGTCAGTTTAACTTAACTGCTGTTAAGGGTTAATGTAAGAGATTGCGCCCCCCCCCCAATAAATACATCAGTGATTATACTATGAACTTACAGTATTTCTTGTGTATATTTTGTCAATAACATAACCGTTGTAGTACAGTTTGTAGGCCCACAATTGTATTTTCTTTAGTATTTAAAAAAAAAAATTATATCAGTAATAATGTGGGTTTCAGCAGAATCCTTTATTTGCATTTAATCTATTTCCCTTGCTGGCGTTTCAAAAAAGTCTCATTTTGTAACAAAATCGGAATGCGTTCAATAAAATGCATTACTGTCTGTTCAATATGGACTCCATACTGTATGCATTTTATTTCAAAGTCTGATCAGGTTGTTCCTGACCCTGCATGAATGGATTAGAGGAAATATAGCAGCAGATGGAAATGTGAACAGAATTTAGGTTAAATAGATATTTTAAAACAAAAGGACCTTATAAATTGTGGTGATTTACGTTTTTGTTTTTTTTAATTTAAGTACGTTCACCTTTGGCATGCCTCGCTTTAGGAAGGAGGAACATTTGATTGTACCCCTTAAATGAGTAAAAAAATACCCTAGCAAACCAGAACTTTATTTCATACACATACACATACACTATATGGACAAAAGTATTGGGACACCTGACCTTTATACCAACAGGGACTTTTATGACATTGCATTCTAAATACATAGACATTAATATGTAGTTGCCCCCTCCCCTTTGCGACTATAATGGCTTCCACTCTTCTGGGAAGGCTTTCCACAATGTTTTGTAGTTTTTCTGTGGGACTTTTTGCCCATTCATTCCCTTACGAAAAATTACTGCAGTTTTTCTGAAGTAATACTGCTATTTTTTGGACATGAAAAAACTGCAATACTGCACTTTTACTGCAGTATTACTGCACATTTACTGCAGTTTTACTGCATTTGTACTTCACTGTACTGCAGTTTTACTGCACATTTACCGCACTTTTTTTTTTTGTATTGCAAACCTACAGTTGTACTTCAATGTACTGCAGCTTTATTGCATTTGTACTTCCGTACAAAAATAACTGCAGTACAACTGCAGTACAGTGAAGTACAAATGCAGTAAAACTGCAGTAAATGTGCAGTAAAAAAACTGCAGTAAAAAAACTGCAGTAATTTTTTTGTAAGGGTTGACATCAAGTAGACCATTTGTGAGGTCATGCACTTATGTTGGACGAAAAGGCCTGGTTCGCAATCTCTGTTCCAGTTCATCCCAAAGTCATGCTAAAATAGAAAATGCTAGAATATAAAATGGCCCTCCCCAACCTGTTCCCACAATGTTGGAAGCATTGTATTGTCCAAAATGTCTTGGTATGGTGAGGCATTAACATCTTTCTTAGGGTACACAAATCAAGGTCCGAAATGACATGGTTGGATGAGTTTGGTGTGGAAGAATTTGCCTGGCCCTCACAGAGCCCTGACCTCAACCCCATCAAAAACCTCCGGGATGAGCTGGAATGGAGATTGTGAGCAAGGCCTTCTCGTCCGACCTCACAAATGCTCAAACTTGCGGGCCTCGGTTTAAGGTCAGGGTTCATTAAGAAAGAGACCGTGCAAAAATGGCATCCATTGGAGAGTGGATACAACCCAAAAACCTCTACTGACCAGAAACAACACAAAGGCTCATATCATATTTGCCATAAAAAACATCTTGATGGACCCACAAGACCTTTGGGATAATATTCTGTGAACTGATGAGTCAAAAGTAGAAGTTTTTGGAAGGCATGGGTACATCCTAGCATAAAGCTAACACTGGATTGTGCAATAACAACAAGGTGGTGGTGGTAGCATGATGGTCTGGGGCTGCTTCAGGGCCTGGGCAACTTGCTATAGTTGATGGAACTACAAATCCTGCTCTCTACCAGAAAATCCTAAAGGAGAATGTTTGGCCATCAGTTTGTGACCTAACGCTCAAGCGCAGTTGGGTTATACAGCAGGGCAAAGATCCAAAGCACATAAGCAAGTCCACCTTTGAATGACTGAAAAGAAACAGTTAAGGTTTTGAGTGGCCTAGACAAAGTCTTGACTTGAATCTGTTTGAGATGCTCTGGCATGACCTTAAAAAGACCCTTCAATGTGGCTGAATTCAAACAATTTTGCCTAGAAGAGTTGGACAGAAATTCCTCCACAATGGTGTAAAAGACTCATTGCCAGTTGCAAACGTTTGCCATTGTTGTCATCAACGGTGGCAAAACCGGTTGTTAGGTTTAGGGGGAAATTACTTTTTCACATGGGTGATTTCATTAACGTTTTACCTTTTAATAAATGATTTAAAAGCTGCATTTTGTGTTTACTCACATTGTCTTTATCTTATATTAAAATTAGTTGGATGATCTGAAACATGTAAATGCAACAAATAGGCAGAAGTAGAAGAAATCATGATGGGGCAAATACTTTTTCACAGCAGCGTATTTTGTTGCCTGCGTTTTTAGCATCCTTTCTCACTTGTCACTTCTAGTTAATATCAACAGGATAAAACCAGGACACCACTGCCAGAGTTGATTTGTTCCTTATAAGTAAACTTGAAGCTGCCAAGCATATGCACAGCGCTACTGGCTATATGTCTGGTTAAAATGGTTTTAACACTTGTATTTTTTTCTTTTTTAAGCTGACAGTCGTAACCAGATTTTCCTACATAATGCGTAAATTGAAGTAGAATGATTTGTGTTGGTATTTGCTTTCATAACGGCTTTTATGAAATAAATCTAAACTACGAAAACCAAGGTACAGTGTCCAGTCCGGATTTCTACATGGTTAATGTGATACAGAGCAGTTCAGCTCAGCCTTTCGGCTAATGAAACGCTTCATCTGTCATAGGATGGATGTTTGCTGAGAGCAGAAATTCATGCCTCAGCAGTTTACTTATTCACAGTACCCTCAGAAACTGTATTCTTGTCATGGTTAAAAAAAAAAAAAAAAAGTTTTATTTTGTTTTCTAAGAAGGTTGTATTTTCTTTATTTCATCTGACTTATTTTAAGACACTGTTTATTACAGTAAAAGAGTAAACAAAAGTGTAATATAATCTGTGTTATTATTACACATTTGGGAGCATCCGTTATTTAATCAGAATCAGGCTGCCACTCCACCATGCTTTCCTAACTCACCATACCTGTAAAGTAGCCATGTGGGAGCTGCAATCGTGGCCTGTGTTGCAACACAGCAGATCTTCTTTGACTTTACAGCTCCCTGGACCAGTCTCCCCATCAAGCCCATGATCCCCACTACCCTCAAAGCAGGACCCTAGGGAAGCTAAGCAGGACAGTGCCCAAAAATCATCACTGCAATGTAAAAACTGGGACACTTGGAAGGTATGAGAAGGAGACTTGTAAGAGAAGCTAGAAATCGCTTGAAAGTAGCTACGGGATAATGGTCCCCCAACCACACTGATGCATATCACCAGCCTTTGCTTAAAAAGTACTATTGACAGTTGGTCTGGTGTTTTCCAAAAATTCAGAGATGGCCCCAGCTGCTTTTTTTGGTAAACGTTAAACCTAACACAGCCCATGCCTCAAAACATTTCATCCATACAATGAATTATGGTGGTGGCTGCATCATGCTGTGGTGGTGCTTATCAGAAGGCCCTGGACAATTGTTAGAATTTTAAAGGAGAATGCATTAAGCAAAATGAATGCAAATAATACTACAAAAAAAAGTGATTCAGTAAAAAAACTGAAGCTTGAAAGCTAAATTGATTTTGATCGTTTTGGCAGGCAATGATCCAAAGCACAAGGCCAAAGCGATAATTGTGGTGGCTCAAGAACAAAAAGAAAAGTGAATGTCCTAGCGTGGCCCAGTCAGAGTGCTTCTATAATTCCATTGATAGTCCCTTTCAGTAAATTTCATTTCACAAGGGACATTCAACAAACCTGAGTAGCCCGGTATAAATCTACAAAGAATCGCCAGTGTTCCGATCCAGACTAGAAATGTATACTTTCCATAAACATCTGCATATTTAGTGCTGTATTTTGGCCAAAGCACATAAACTCATCTCCTACGCCAAGGCACCCAATGAGATGGGAATCCTGACTTTTTCATACAGTGCCACTAAACCAAGGAAAAATGGTTGGCTTTTCAAACCATATATTTATCATAAGTAAGAGGCTTTATATACCTCATCTTCCTTAATTAACACTTGATAGCTAGTCATTTGTTTTTAAATGTGCCTATTTTCATGTCTTAGCTAGAAAACAGGGCTTGAGTGCAGATATAATGTATCCCTGTTTAAAACATAAATCAATAAAGCAAAATATGAATTCACAATAGATTGCAAACGAATGCAATTTCGTTTATGGTGATTGAAGTAAAATTTTAACCACCAGAGAAAACAGATAAGCGACCCAATAGTTTTGCAAGGAGCTTTATCCTATATATATCTATCTGTATTCATCAGAATCATCTTCTAACAAATTGTCATCAAATGACCAATGAAATCATACTTATTGGCATTAGAAACTCCCAGACTCGCCAAGTCAGAAACGTTTCCCCAAACACTGGCAAGTATGGAGCAAAGATTAAGTCTTTGTCCAAGTTGTGGTTCTGCCAAGACTGCATTACAATTACATTCACAGGGATTTGAGCTTTAGACTAAAACTTGCTCCTTGGCTGTGATTTATTTGACAGTGGGGCTTTCCCTTGTTGGAAATGCTTTGTGGTCTGAAAGCAGAGACTCAACATGCTTAAAGTGCTGCATGTTATGTATACAGATTTCATGGTTTCATGAGAGCTGCGTGTAATCTTTGTCATATGAATTCTAATCCAAGAAGTCTTGGTCTTGGCCACAAATTAATGTCTGTTGTATACGCCTGTATGATGCCTTTGGGTCACAAAGCGTATGGGTTGGTTGCAGATGCCTTTTGTGTCCGATGTCATAGGTAAAGACCTGGGGAGCATACTGGCACTGGAGATATTATACTGACTGGGTCCATCTAGGAACAGGGATGCAATAAAACGATTAATGGTTTAAATGACCATGAAGGGAGCCTGCAATCTTTGAGGCCAGTGTACCAGCTAACCTTAAGCCTGGATGCCTCACGCCTTGCTGTTGCATTATTCTTTTAGGAGAGATTGCAAAAGGTGTGACACTCCTCTAGAAAAACTGCAAGTCACGGATAATGTGCAAGGTGCTTGAGTCAGTTTACACACCCTAAGTGTTTACATCATCTGTACCAACAAAAGTCTACGTACACAGTGAGCTTCCATGTAGTAGGCCAACAACACAGGCATTGCACAACTATTACGGCAGCTCTTTATTCGAGACCTTTTCTGCCATATATACCACCATTGCAATGTCTGTCTTCGTGGCTCTCAAGCACGCCTCATTTCTCCTGGGTGACTTTGGTAGAAGTAGAAATGTCTAGTATGTTTACATCTGCTATGCAAAGCTGTGGTGCATTCACAGACCCTTGACTTTGATTTGACTCCTCTGGGCTACATAATGTCGGTATCCCCAATGGCTTTGTCATCTACCAAGGCTATATCCTGATAATACTGACCTATATTGAATATATATTGTGGGTTGTTTTTTGGTTATTGTCCTTTTTTTTGGGGGGGGGGTGTCTTATTCTAACACTTTTTACTGTTAAAGAATGTTATCATTTAACAGCATATGCATGAATCAATCCTGAGGAATAACTTTCGCCCACCAAAGTCATATTTTTGTTATTTGTCCAGATATAATAACTTAGGTCAACATTTTACTGTTTTTGTGCCTCCACTAAAATCAATCCCTAAAAATGTTTCTGTTGTGTAGTAGGGCTCCTGATCGTGAGACTTCCCTCTGCCTTCCTGGCAGAAGTCTTGTGTGTTCACTAGAAATCTGTTTCTGCAGTGTACTGGGGCTGTTTATTATCCATTAAAGACGAATTCCTCACATTTACGCTTAAACACACTCTGTCTGGAGAAGCGAGAATACTGGTAATTGGCCAATTGGCAGCTTCTCTTAAAAAATAAAATGCCATCATGGCCCCAACAGATCTATCGTGAGACTAAGCTTGTCAGCAAGGGGGCGGGGGGTGATCTGATGCCTGCTAACATGCAGGGATGGGAAATTGTGATATCACAGGTATTAACCAATTAAATTTAGAAATATCCAGGAAATGTGTTTTGTAAATCCAATTCTTGTCTGCATGAGGTTAAATGGCACTGATGTGTCACTGGCTTGCATGGTGTAAGATTAAATAATAACTAAATTCTGGAATAAAAATGTTCTTGCTCAGTTTTTCTTCTAACATATCTAAAAGACGTATCAACCTATAGGGAATTTTACGTTCCATGTGATTATGTAAATCGTTGAAAAAAACTAGAATACTTAATTGTTTAATCATTTGTATTTCTTACTTGCCTGATCTATACCGTGCGAAATCTATTGCATTCTTCAGGAAGTGTGTAACAGATCAATAGCCTAGGCATAAAACCATGTTCCAAAATGCCAATACGCATGTATTCTGTAAAAGCAGCCCATGGTACAGGAGCTGATTGTACAGCCAGCAATACAGAAATGCTTATGTGTATGCAGCATGTACGCACAGCAGGGGTACATTGGTTTAACCTTTTCTGTGCTGTGATCCAAGCATTGGTGTGCAATACCGTGATCTTGCATTGCAGGCTGAAACGGTTAACCCCTGCAGTCCGTGATGCCTCCATAACAAGGAGGGTTATACTGGCTGCTCTTCATTTAATATCATACAGGAGTGCTTTCTAAAAACCCGTCGGATTAAGTTTAGTTAAGGAATCACTGTTGCAGGAGGCACAACGCAAATCTGACATATTATGTGCTTGTCATTAGCTATTCCGGTCAGTCTCTGATCGCAAGCAGCTACGATTGGCCCCCACCCCCAGACAAACGCTGGCAATGCACATTTTGCTGCCTTGTAAAAACACTGAATGGGAGCAGACCTGTTTGCTGGTATTCAGTGCGTATAGCAGAGGCAGCTAAAATAAGAATAACCAATTTTCTCTGGGAGAAGGAGGTGCTCTCCATTGGAAACAAGCATTTTACCTGTAAACAGCCATGTTGTCATGCTGGCACTGCAAAGGTGGAACCTTACCATGTATCTTCCATGCAAGCATTATGGACCTTCGTGCTGCTGAATTCTAAAGGCTGAACGCTTATGATCTGTGAATGGATATGCAGCGTTGTCTTTTGTCGATAAGATGTGACCGCGCTTTAAAGCCTTCTGCAGGATTGATTATGATGGGGAGAAAATTCAAGGGCATGCAGCTTGCAGCAGACTGAACGAAGGTATAAGGCAATTGTCGAGGTATGGGTTTCTTAAAACTAGCTGTGTGGATGCTACATGGTCATAGTCAACTGTTCCATGCCGTATTGCTGGTGTTTTAATTTGAATAGTGTGCTCAGTCAGGGAAGGGTTAATGGTTCACACCGCAGTGAGCAGGATCAGCGTACACGTGCAATAACAGCAGCTTCCATTTCTCTCCCCTCCTAGCTTACAAGATGCGGGAATCGGTTTCATCCTTGTGATCGACCGAAGACTGGACAAATGGACTTCAGTGAAAGCTTCTATCCTGAGGATTGCGGTAAACCCCAAGTTTCTTCATTTTTTTGGTATTTTCTGTACATGATAACGTTGGCAGTTATCATGCCCTGCTTATCTGAAAGGTGTTCCCACATCACAAACATTTCATACCCATATCGCAACCATTTCATTTCCGTAATCACACGTGCTAATATTATAGATTTTAGTGTGCGTTGGTAAAATGGATATGCTCAAATTCTTGTGAACCCAATGAGCATTGTCCTATTTCATTTTTTTTTTTCTTTTTCTTTCTGTAGATTTTTTGACTGTCAAAAATAAAAATGATTTCACGCCAAAACCTTAAGAACCGGATCCCTGGTTCAAAATGTTAAAAGTAAACAGTCTCTTAAGGTCGTTAAAAACTAGATTTGGGCCTTACTTGCAAATATTGGCCACTATTATCGAATTATAAACCGAATGGACCCAAATAATTGGTTTATCTTAATACTGTCTTATTGGCAATAAAAGTCTACAGTGTTTGTAAAACACACAAATGCTTACACGCTCGTATGCATATCCTTACCCGCACAGTGTGTGTGCGTGCGTGCACACGTGTATATATTCTTCGTAGGCGTAATGTTGAATAATGCTAACCCGAGCTGTTGAGCTAATTTGCTTAATCCAGGCTTCCTGGCTGGGTTCAATTTTTTTTTTTTATCCAAAGGGAATATGGGTGCATATTGTTGTAACCCAATTTCTTCTACTGTTTGGAAACTGTGGTTACATGTAACCATATTATTGTCCCGTCTGATGTACAATATAATTGAATCACCCAATATACCTTTAAAAATATTTGCAGTTCCACATATAGCCACTAGGGCTTTGGGCAGCATACGATATTTTTAGAAACTTCTTATTTGACCATTGATGCCCAATTCCTTGGCAGAGCTGTCGTAAAATTAATTTTTTGTTTTTAAATTTTACTCTTATTGCACTCAGCTTTTATATTCAGTCACCTAATACATCTGACACTTGCAGGCATCTTTCCCAGGGAACTTGCAGCTTGTCATCGTCCTGCGTCCATCAGGAATTTTTCAGCGTGCTTTCTCAGAAATCGCATTCAAATTCAACAAAGATGAATTTAAAATGAAAGTACCGGTGAGTACTGGTGAAATTTTTCTTTACTTCTTCAAACTCACAGGGATGCCTTTAATGTTTTCCTTCTAAATGTTGTGTTTCTGTCTTCCCAGATCATTATGCTGAATTCAGCAACAGAATTGCATAACTATATTGACAAGACACAGCTGACTCCAGAGCTTGGTGGCACGTTGGATTATTGCCACGCAAGCTGGCTTTTACATCGCACGGTGAGTGAGCTGTGCTGTGATTACTGCCGGTTCCTCTGTTTAAGTGCCTTTCATTAGGGCTGCTTTGTCAAGATAATGTAGCGTTCTCCATGGACCTCCGTCATCTGGATCCCTAGCATGTGCAGTTGGGAGTGGTGTCCTGACTCCATCAGAGAATTGCATTTGGCTTCTTTCTCACTTCACTTATTCAAAGAAAAATCACTTCACTAGGCAAATTTAAATTGCCTTTGTGTACAATGAATACATATTTCACTTTTTTAACCCAACCTGCCAAACCAGATGAAAGAAGTTATACTATTGTTTAAATAATACATTTGTGGGGCATCTGCCATTTGTAACTCATTCCTAGAAAAAAAAACGTTGTTTCTGTAGGCTATAGAAAACTTTGCCGTCATGGTCAAGCAAACTGCACAAACGTTACAATCCTTCGGGACAGAGTTGGCTGAAACAGAGCTGCCAAATGACATCTCGTCAACCAACAACCTTCTAGCTGCCCATACTGAGAAGAAAGACAAAATGAAGGTAAGCAAGTGGTGGGTTATATCGGGTTAGGTTATCTGCCAGTTTAGTATTGTACATACGCACAGTGGTTTAGAAAATTCCTAAAAAAACAAAAGAATTGATGACCTTTTATAAAACAATTTGAATATGCTAATGACTGTATGTGTCTGCTTCTCCTAGCAAAGATCTAGTTGTCCATAGGGTTTTGTCCGGAGTATGTTTCTTTCCTCTCTATATTTAATATATATATATATATATATATATATATATATATATATATATATATATATATATATATATAACATGCCTTTTGTTTCCCATGCTGCGTTAGGATGATCTGTGGTTGGCACTGAAGCAGGGACGTGATATATTAGAAAGAATCATGGAGCCCGTTAAAGAGAACCCTGACTACAGGATGAACCAGGACCAGCTAGACAATCGGACAACAGTGGATAGGTAAGAGAGCCAATTGAATATTGAGTAGCTATTAAAGATAGTACATTTGTTTCTAAACACAGTTAATCCATAAAAATGCCCACTGTAAGTTATCTTCTGCTAAAATGATTCCACTGAAAGTGTAAAACAATTATCCTAATCTTTTGCACCTAAACCTATTTTTTAAGTTTGTCCCACCACTGCTTAACCTGTTTATTTCAACCCACTCTGAAGGCTCCTCATGCAGTTAAATGAAACCGAAGCTGCATTTGATGAATTTTGGTCTAAACATCAGCAGAAGCTTGAACAGTGTTTACAGTTGCGTCGCTTTGAGATTGAATTCCGAGAGGTGAGAATTTCCCAAATAGCACACCCGATCGTTGCAATGCAGCCTCAAAATTGTCATTTTTAGCAGGAGCTAGCCTTGAAAAAAGTTTTGCATTCCCTATGAGACATCATCTCCCAACCCAACACCAATTTTTGCTGTGGAGCTCCTGAAAGCTGAATACTATGCTAGCCGGTTGTATGTAGATATATTCTTATAATGGAGCTTTAGATAGCTTTTGTGTTTTTTTGGAATGTTTTGGAAGTCTTTGTTCTTATGGATTAAGTGCAAAAATTCCCGAAAATGTACTTGTATAGTAACTTGCACATATATTAACTCCATGCACAGAATATGAATTTACACTATCTGACCATTGATTGACACAATCACTCAAAACATTTAGTTACCGATGAAAATATGTAATCATACTTTTCTCTAAATAGGTCAAGAACACTCTGGATGGTATTATGGAAAGGTTAGCAGTCTTCAGTGATGTGGGAAACAGTTGCTCTCACGTGGAGCATATCCTTAAGGATCTCTTCAGCTTTGAAGAACGTTCCCAGGTAAGTAGACTCCAACTATACGTGTTATAGGGCTATTAAAACAACATTAACACATAATGCAAATAGATGTAGCTTTACAGATCCATGGCACCAACAAATGTTACCACTAGCTTGGATTTCTTGAGTTTCCACGGGTATACATTGTTGGCTCCTAAATTTAACATTGCTGTAATTGACTTATGTGTGTTCAATATTGTGTATAACTACATTAGAAGCCCTTGTGATGTTTTTTTGTTTGTTTTTGTTTGTGGCCCCCTGTTGCACTGCTTTATGACTGTAGTAAATTGATAATATACCAGCTGTTTTCTTTTTTCCTTTCAGAAAGCTTTACAGTGTGCACTTGACTTGGCCAGCGAAGGTGATCAGCTTATCAAAATGAATCACTATGCTGTGGACTCCATTCTTCCTAAATGTAACGAGCTTTACCATCTGTGTGAGAGTGCCAGCAAGCAGATACAGGAGAGGCGAGAACACCTCCGTCTGTCCTTAGAACTTCACAGGCAACTGGAGAAGGCAAGTCCAAACCTTTTTTTCAAGGCTACAACATGTCCCTGACTCCTGAGACACAACTATACAATGACGGTGTTTTAAAAGACACAGTTTATGTTTTTTTTTATAATGGAGCCTGGAAATACACTGCAGAAATACTGTAGGACATTTCTAGCAATCTGTGATAAACCCCAAAGATACATACTTATAAACTAAACGAATGAAAGTATCATTGTGTCCTATACTCTTTTCAGTGACATTGTTGCCAACTTAGAATATGTTATTGTTGCAGACTATGGAGTGGTGCGATGAAGGGATTTACTTGCTTGCTTCGCAACCTGTGGATAAGTTCCAGTCTCAGGATGGAGCAGAATCAGCACTTCAAGAGATTGAGAAGTTCATGGAGACTTGCTCAGATAACTCCATCAGGGATTTGTCATGGGTTTTAAAGCAATACGAAGCTATTCTTACCCAGGAATTGAAGGTAGGTGTCTTCTATGTTCTTGTTTGGTCTGTGATGTTGATTGTTATTGTTCATTAATATTAACAGAGGTTTCTATTTGTGTTCTTCTTACAGGAGCATGTCCACAAGGTGTACCAGAAGCAAGGAAGTATGCAGGAGATGTTTGAAAAGAGGAAAGGAAGCCTCCGGAAACTTGCAGCAAAGCAGACCCGGCCAGTGCAGCCCGTGGCTCCGAGACCTGAAGCACTTTCAAAATCTCCGAACTCTTCCCCAGGTATTTCATACCGGTGAACATGCAGGCTCCAGCTACCCAGAGCCCTTCCTATCTTGGGATGTGGATAGGCGGATGGGATGAAGCTTGTGCATGAAATTGAAAAAGAGAACAAATGAAGAAACAGCGGGAGCAGAAAGCATTGTTAAAGTGGAACTACCACCAGCTTTATAACTCTTATCAGATTTAATAATAAGTCATGAATATTGTGCCGTTTTCTTTATTTTAAAGTATTTTCAGACAGCTGCATATTGGTCAGCTAGCTGCATCTACTAGATAATCAGTCAGCTCCTTATACACCGGACGTTTTGACTAATGAAAGTCTATGGGGGAACGGACTTCAATAGCCATAAAGTGTGGAGTCTGAGCAGCGAAGCTCACCCAAAATATCACATGACTGTCTCCAAAGGATAAAGGATGTTTAATAGAACAAAATGAGACACAGGTTTTTTTTTATTAATGCCAACCTACTTTACTGTACACAGCTCTATTTTATGCTCAAAAAGAAATACAAATCTCCTTCCGCTTCCCCTTAAACAAGGACATTTAAATTGCCGGACAGGCCAGAATGCTAAGAGTATTCGGTGGGTCATTCTTTTAAAAAACAAAAAAAAACAAAACAAAAAACTGACAACCCCCCCCAAAGGTAACTTGTCTTTACATCATTAGTCATTTTTCTGACCCACCTTTTTTTTTTTTTTTCTTTATTTTAGTCAATGCAAAATAAAAATGAAAGTCTATTTGGAGTCAGTCTCAACAAAGCTTGGCTCAACCTCATCTGAGGGGGCATGAGGGCAGACTTTCAATACACTGTAGCAGCTTCAAATGCTCGGTGTGTAAGATTAATACTGTCCATAATTAAAGCATGTGGACAGTCCTTCTTTGTAAAAGCCACTACAATTTTGTCTGTTTACAAAACACTTTCAATTTACAGAGCTTCATGTTTCAAACTTTGTGTTCGCTCTTCAGTCCCTAGTTGTTTTGGTGCCCCTAAGGGAAGGCATCTCATTAACCAAGTGAACATATTGGGCTAAGGAACAGTAACGTGACCGTAATAACATAGATAGGCAGTACTTTAGGCAAAATTGTGCTGTCTTGGATGCTAAAAGAGGAGCACTCTGGGTTGGCAGACAGGACAGACCCAAGTCTTTAAACTCCTGTAAATAAAGCAAATGCTTTGTCACTAGGTCTTCAAAGAGCCTCAGAAAACAGATGTACTCCAGAAAGTGTTCTTCAGCGTCGCTCGAACTACCGCAGGGCAAAGGTAATAATAGCTTTTGTGGAAAACCCAGAGGCATAACAAACCTTACTCTTGATTGTCCATATATTGTTTAATATCCCCCAGTCTACAGAATACATTAAACAAATCAAGTTTCCATTTACTGTTGTAGAGTGAGGTGGATGGCAATCAAGGAAGGAGTTCTTCCATAATGGAGGATGAAGAAAATTTAGCTGTGTTAAGAAGGTATTTTGATCTTGGTTTGTTTTTAAGGATTAACCACAAAGTACTTTGTCCAATTTTCCAAGGGCTAAATTCCACCCTGTGAACTGTGCATTTATGGTATCTGGTTTTAAAAAAAAAAGTTCTGTAGCTTAGTCTAAATTACAACTAGAAATAGAGATACATTAGCCAGTTGTCGTATGTATCAAATGAGAATTGGAAACCCAGGCAAATGAATCCAGGTTTATAATTTTACAGTTTCCAGTTTTTCTTTGTGGTGCTTTTAAAAGTTTATTTTCACACTGTCCCTTGTAGTTATTACTTCTAACTGTGGTTCTTGTAATAATGCACTAATGTAAATGTATATCAATCCACAATAAGTCTCCCTCTGTGATAACAGTATTTCCCTTCTGCGTCCTCTGTTTCCAGGCATGTCATGAATGAACTCATTGAGACAGAGAGAGTATATGTGGAAGAGCTGCTCTCTGTTCTTGAGGTATGCACATAAACATCACCCCTTTCAGGGACGAAAATGGTTAAAATGACATTTAAGTACACCCCCTCGATCACCCTGAGCCAGGTGTAGTTGATGTAGGGAAGCTGTGGCTAACCAATGTGTTTGCCTCCATGCCACCTGCAGGGTTATGCTTCTGAGATGGAAAACCCATTGGCAATGCACCTTCTTTCCCCTACGCTCCAGAATAAAAAGGATGTATTGTTTGGCAACATGGAAGAAATTTACCATTTTCATAACAGGTTGAGTATGCTTTCTTATGTATTTATTTTTTTATTTTACCTTAGTAAATGAGGTTGTTGGGAAGGCCCAAACTTCATGAGCAGTTATCTTGTTTGATGGTATGTGTCCCTACCTCCAGTCCTCAAGCAGCTTCACCAGCTTTTAGGGTCTCCTCGCATCATGGGTACATCATAACCACTCAAACCAGTTTTTGCTCATGTGTGGCCATCGTAGTATGTTTTATTTTGCGTATATTGACACGGTATATAGTGTCAACTGCATATGTTCTGTAATCACAGTATAGTCATTCTGTATCAAAACATCTGGTGATATATTTCTTTCCTTTAGAATATTCTTGCGAGAACTGGAAAATTACACAGACTACCCAGAACTAGTGGGAAGATGTTTTCTAGAAAGGGTATGTGTTCTTTGGGGGGGGGGTTGTACCCCATATATTAGGGTTTGTCTTTTTAAGGATATAGCCTATTCAGCCTTCAGTAGAAGCAAATACTGTTTGATAATGCAACTTTAGAAGCATGATGCATCATGGCCAATAACAGTTTTTTATGACTAATACCAAAATTAGAAGTCTGTCATCCTTATGCTGTTTGTTAGCTGTGGGCCTGTTTGGGATATCTGCGCCCTTAGAGCATATAAAGAAGTTTTGTCTAGAAAGCCAGAAAAATCATTCTTGATGCTATGTACTACAAGAATAAATCTTATTTCATTTAAATGGATCTCAATGAATACGCTTCCTTACCACATCAATAAGCAGTGTGTTAAGGTGACCAAAGTATGAATGAAAGTAAATTAGACTGTAGAAAAAAAAACAGAACTGAAATAATCTCTGTTCAGTGCTTTAGAATGATTTAACTGTTTTTTGTTTCTGTGGACGTAGATGGAGGATTTCCAGATATATGAGAAGTACTGCCAGAACAAGCCACGGTCAGAGAGCTTGTGGAGGCAGTGCTCAGATGCTGCGTTTTTTCAGGTAATCAAAGATTTCCTCGGCATATTGTCCGTACCTGGCCTTATAATTACATTGAAAAGATGTAACCTTTCCTTTCTCTGTTTACACATAGGAATGCCAGAGAAAACTTGATCATAAGCTGAGCCTGGACTCCTATTTACTGAAACCAGTGCAGAGAATAACAAAGTACCAGTTATTGTTAAAGGTAACTTTAGGCTGGACCTGTACTTCTCACTGATGCATCTTAGAAGGTCTGACGTTAATCACAGCTAGCCTCATAACATAGAAAAGTTTCAAGAACTACACATGTATGCAGCGGGATATCGGGGCTTGGGGCAGCATGTCCCTCTGCTCCATCACTGGAGGGCAGGATACACTCTTAGGCGATCAGGCCCCCTGGTTAGTTGCTGCTCAGTGAGCCCATGGGGAGCTGCTTGAGTCAGGCCCAGGGCAGCACCCAAGATAAATAGGCCACTGCATGTACACGTAATATTTGTGACTTGTAATTAAATAGATCCTTGGGTATATGTGTATACTGTGAAAATACTTTATGAATCCATGATCCGGGAGTTACATTTAAAGAGAAGGAACTGTCGGTGTGTGTCTGACCTATGCACATTTGGGGCATTGGCGAATGGCTGCTTTTTGGTGGGGAAAAAACAAACCACTACAATGAAATAAAGAAGCAAAAATAAGATATGTAGCTCCTTGAGGTGAATCTTAAGACAAGACCAAGGACTGATTACGGTCGTAACATCGGGAAAAATGAGCAGGCTAGATGGAAGATAAGAACCATTCAGCCCACCAAATTAATTTTATGTTTCTATGTTAAGGTCATAATCTGTACATGTGTATATTCTGATTATATTTTATTGGCTAATGTATGTCCTCCAGTGAGGATTACATTGCAATGTGCTTATGTGAGTGAGTGTTTGTTTGCTCTGTAGGAAATGCTGAAGTACAGTAGGAGCTGTGAAGGAGCAGAAGATCTTCAGGAAGCCCTGGCTTCCATCCTGGGCATTCTCAAGGCTGTAAATGATTCAATGCACCAGATCGCCATCACTGGATATGAGGCAAGTGAAGCACTTTTGGGAACACATTTGATATCTGAGCGGCAAAGAGACCCAAAGCTGTGATCCCTGAACTGGAGGATGTCAAATTATGTAGTGGTTGTTTTGCAATAAACTAGTTAGGAGGAGATGAAGAAAGTGTGAGCAGTCAGAGGCATATTTAAAAATATATCCCTCCCTTCAAATGTGACAAATTGATCACAATGGTACAAAACATGTTTCCTAAACATTACCATATTATTTTATATTTATTGAATAATGTAGCACCATTGTATTTCGTAGTTCATGGTGAGCATTCTTTAATAGATCATTTGCGTTCTTTTTCCAGGGGAACCTAAATGACCTTGGGAAACTACTAATGCAAGGATCCTTCAATGTATGGACAGAGCATAAAAAAGGCCACTCCAAAGTCAAGGACCTTGCTCGATTTAAGCCAATGCAGAGACACTTGTTTCTCCATGAGAAGGCAGTGCTGTTCTGCAAGAAGAGAGAAGAGAACGGAGAAGGTTATGAGAAGGCCCCTTCGTACAGCTTCAAGCATTCCCTAAATGTAAGAACAACCAAGAAACAACCTTATGCTATTCTTATAACATTTTTACATTCTCTATAATACTTTTGTAGCTCCCATGTCCTGCAGAAAAGTTATGCTAGCAGAAATGCCATGGTACACGATTTGGCCGGAAGGTGTTTGCCTTGTGTTACATTCACCTTGGTATAAACTGATCTGATGTGTTGAGTCATGAATGAACTCTGTTATTTCCATTATCTCCCTGTCACCCAAGTAAAGGGCACCTAGTAATCTATACTTTTTATATAACCTATATTTCTCTATGGGTTTGTATTCCGCATTTGGGTTTTTGAGGCAAAGTTATGTATAATACGCTTTTCCAGAATTGCCATTTACAAACATGACCCATATTTCTAGCAGTTGATGTAGAAACCAAAGGAGTATTTCTTACCTACTTTTTACAAATACCAAACGTGGAGGATTTCTGTGTTCACAAGTGCAAGCAGAAGAAGAGTGCTAAAAGCCCTAGGGCAAGCCGGAAACCAATGTCTTTTAGCACAATTCAGTAGCAGTGACATATGCTAAAGTCTATCTGCTTCACTGTATCTATGTTCGATTGAGAACCATAACCAATCCTCAAGGCAGCACATTTCATCCCGTCACCATGAAAACCAGCATTTTGATTTAGTGTGAAACGTTCATGTAATAGGAGTTTTGTTCTGCAGATAAGTCTGTGCTTCCAAAAGTGACGGCATCTGCTTTTTTGTTCAATAGATGAGAGCTGTTGGAATAACAGAGAATGTCAAAGGGGACACCAAAAAATTTGAAATATGGTACAATGCAAGGGAAGAAGTTTATA
Source organism: Spea bombifrons (assembly GCF_027358695.1). NCBI lineage: Eukaryota > Metazoa > Chordata > Amphibia > Anura > Pelobatidae > Spea > Spea bombifrons. The sequence goes on along the minus strand of NC_071088.1, from coordinate 93,791,427 downwards.
TTGTACAGGTAATGTTATGTCCTCATCTAAACACTTAAGAAGCCTGTATTAATGCAATCATGAGCAAATCTTGCAGCTAGATTGTATATGCTGATTAATCAAAATTATTTATTTTCATTTATAGTCATGTAGTGAAAATTATTTTATTTTATTAGGCATTATTTTAATTAAGTTAAGAAATAGTTGTCCTACACTATAGTTTGCAATTATGATTAATATAATATAATTGCAATGGAGGTATTTATAAAACTATAATTTAATTAGTTTTTGTAGGGCTCTGAAACGGGTTACTGAAATCAAAAGCTATAAATAGAGCCGTTGTAATTCCCTGAGTGTCAGCAAAGGGGGTATGTTTAAGCGTCACTTGACTAATTTAGAAATCGTGTCTAGTTCTAAAATTTCTTTGAAAGGAGTCACAGTATAATGTTGTATTTATCACTATTTAATTGATTAAGCTGTGGCACTGAATTAATTGCATATAAATAATTGTTTTTATAGGCACCAACCATGGAAATAAAGGCTACCTGGGTCAGTGAAATCCGAAAGGTGTTGACGAGTCAATTGCAGGCATGCAGAGGTAATTAGTTCCTTCTAGTACTTCCTAAAATTACTGTTAGAAGAATGCACAACACATACATGAGCTTTATCCTTAAGATACACCTATTTACAGAAATATGTTCTACATTTCTTACTGTACCTTGTACTAATTTACTGAATGTTTCAGAATCCCATAATATAACTTCTAATTTAATTAACTATATGCTGCAGTGTCCAGTAGACCAAATGATTTGTTGCATAGTGTCATATGAATGAGCTTGTGTTCTGTATATAGCTATAATATTGTTATGAATTTTTTTGTGTTTTCCGAACAGAAGCCAGTCAACACAAATCCCTAGAGCAGACCAACAGTTCTCCTTTACCAGCTCCGTCTAGTACTAGGTATGCGATTTGTTGAGTATAAGGAGTGTTTACGATAAGTTCTGTCAGTCCTCGTTTACCATTTTCCTGTCCCATTCTGCTGTGTACAGTATGGTCAAGGAATCTAACCTTTATTATGCTCTTCCAAAATATATTTTGGAATATTTCTTGTTTATAAAGTTGATAGAAGGGTGTATTATTTATACTTTTTATATGCAGTTAAATAACCTGAACTTGCCTGCTTTATCATACATACTTTAATAAGCATCATCGTGTAAGTGCACCAGTAGTTCAATCTTTGACCATCACACAAACCAAAGCCACAAATAACCAGTATATTTATTATTTTAGTTTTTTTATTTTTCCATAATGGTAATTCTTTTTACTACTGTAAATGGAACCATTGTACAAATGTACATACTGCATTAATGTTTTTGTAATCTTAAAACTGGTCACAATATCAGTATTTGATAATTTAGCATGTTTCTTGTATCCTCTGTGATATTTATTATTGTCTTTTACTTTAATGTGCCAAAATGTATGCAGTGCTTCTTACAGGTCTTACAATCAAATCATATGATAAAACTAGAATTGATAGACTAAGACAAACACATTTGGTAAAGCGTGTTCTGCTTGAAAGTTTACAATATAGAGGGGATGTGGTGTAGAAAGGCACAAGTTATAGGAAAGGGATGAGAGACCGTTCCATAGATGATTGAGGGAGTAGTATTAGTTGTAGCTAAGAATGTTCTATTAGAAAATATTGTACACTTCTCTGAAGAAATGGGTTTTGGGGTATTTCTCTAATATTGAGAGGGAGGGTGAAAGTTGGAGGTTAGGTGGAAGTGAGTTCCAGAGGAATGGGTCACCACTTGGTCTTGTAAGCATGCAAAGGAAGAGGTTGTGAGGGAGGAGGAGACCCTTAGACCACAGGAAGAACGTAGAGATCGAGTAAAGGAAGAGGTTGTGAGGGAGGTGGAGACCCTTGGACCATGGGAAGAATGTAGAGATCGAGTAAAGGAAGAGGTTGTGAGGGAGGTGGAGACCCTTGGACCATGGGAAGAACGTAGAGATCGAGTAAAGGAAGAGGTTGTGAGGGAGGTGGAGACCCTTGGACCATGGGAAGCATGTAGAGATCGAGTAAAGGAAGAGGTTGTGAGGGAGCTGGAGACCCTTGGACCATGGGAAGAACGTAGAGATCGAGAAAAGGAATATTTTGTCACAAAGGCACAAATGTATGGGGGAGCAGTACCATGAAAGGCTTTGTATGTTCATGCAATGATTTTAAATGTAATTCTTGAGGCATAAGGGAGTCAGTGGGGGGCTTCACAGATTGGAAGTGCAGAAGGCCACCGTTGTGCAAGGAAGATAAGCCCAACAGCAGCATTTTGGATGGATTGGTAGAATAATACCAACAGCAGCATTTTGCAATAGTCGAGGCAAGAGATGATTAGCGCATGATCTAGGGTATTTGTGACTTCTTGGGTAAGGAAAGGGCAGATGTAAGAATTATTTGGGGTTTTTTTTTAGTGCAAGCAGGAAGATCAGGATTTTTTACATCTTTAATCACAAGGGCATATACTATGTGCTCACTCTTTGTTTAACTGACACACATGGTATATTTAGAAAGTGGGCTAAAATAATTTGTTCTGTTCATTTTCAGTCCTCTGAGAAGCAAGTCAGGAAAAATAAAAAAACTGGAAGAAAGAAAAACAGAGCCCATATTAAGTCCGGACACAAATTTAGCATCGCTACCAAAGTCCCTTGAAAAAAGCAAAGGTAAGTGGAAATCGATGAGCAGACCTGTAAGATGCGTCCTTCTACAAATGGGCATAAGAGAGGTAGGAGAGCTAATGGGAAAGCTGCTTTGCATATGACCAGCAGATACCATAGAACAAACATGTCAACATTAGTCCTGAAGAGCCACCAGCTTTACAAAGGTTCAGGATTTCTGTATCTAACAGGTAATATGGTATTGTCATTCTGAACACTGAACAGTGTGCTCTGTATCACCCTAAAACCTGATATGTTTGTGGCCCTTGTGTACTTAGACATGCTGAGGCTTTAGACAGGTGGTTCACAATTCCAGCCCTCCAGGGCTACAAACAGACGGTTTTGTATATCCCAGCTTGAGCACAGCCATCTCAATTAAGAGCCCTTCTTTATTCCTAAAGTGCAAACCTTCTGAGCTTTTCTTCTCTTCACAACCACTGCATGGGCATGTGGTTATATTCTATGTGGCTCTGTTTCTCCTGTCTTTGCTATCTACTATTTCTTTCATTTCTAGATGGCACACCTCCTAGCCCTACCTCAGAATCTTCTTCATTCTCAAAAAAGCGCTTCATTTTGCAGGGTTTTCCTAACCTCAAAGCTCAGAAAGGTAATATAAGGTCAGCAAGGTGATGTGTTCTAAGCCTGGTATGAACAAATCTCCTTGGGACATATGCCAGCAACAAGAGACTGAAAAGTTTACAGGCACAGACTGTAACGACCCCTCACCAATTTGTTTTCCTTGTACCATCCAAGAGTCCCACGTAGACCCTCACTGTATGTCTCACCTCTGTAGCGTTGAATTTAATAGAATAAAAGAGCGTTCTACCAATTCCATATAAGACCACACACCAGCTAAAGCTCTAACGTGCTTCTGTATGTCCTCAAGAAAGCCTGAAATATGTGGTTATCCTGTATTACATCATTAATTAAAGTAGGATCTGAGTATATAGTTCAAATCAATATTTTTAAGAAAATACAGCCTTGGACAGCTTTTGTTCTGTTTTAAAATATTAATTTAATCAATCCTGAGAATGTACTAATCTGGAGACAATCACTGACAATTCTACTCATTTTATTTCGCTTTGCTTTTCCGCTAACATGTTGTAATATAATGCCATAATACAGGGCTTGACAAATTTGTTGTGAATCTAGGCGCCAGGTAAAAAAGTTAGGAGCCAGGATTTTTTTAAACTAACAGTTGGTCAGGAGTGATCTGATCATCATCAGCCCACTTACTAAACTCACAGCGTTTGACCTGGAAGCACCCTGGACTTTCAGGTCAGTGCTGTTTGTTTTTTTTTTAAATACATTTTTTTCATTTTTTTAACTCTTTCGATGCTGATGTTCCATTGGAGCACAGCATTGACAGATATTTAGTCCCCACAAGCTTGTGGGGACAAATGTTAACCCCTGCAATGCCACGAATGTGTAATACACAATTGTGGCATTGAAGGGGTTAACGCTGCACTGTCGCTCTCATGGAGTGATCAGGCAGCAGGGGGCTGTTGGGGCTGGTCTCCACACTCATGGCGAGACCAAAGAACCCTCTTACCCTGTCCCTGAAGCTGCCTCTGGCAGCTGGGAAGCAATTGCTGGTCTATAGACCAGCCACTGCAGGGGGGAGTCTATGATGACTGCTGTAGGCTTCTATGCCTACAGGAATCATCAAAGGGCTTGTGGGGGCTCGTTTTTTTGCTGTTGCTGGTCTGCCTGGGCTTCTAGGCAGACCACCGGCAGCAGAGCCCCTTACAAAACGGGAGTTAACCCCTAAAACGCCGCGATCGCGGCATTGAAGGGGTTAACGCTGCACTGTCGCTCTCAGGGAGCGATCAGGCAGCAGGGGAGTGTTGGGGCTGGTCTCCACTCATGTGGAGACCGAAGAACCCTCTCCCCTGTCCCTGAAGCTGCCTCTGGCAGCTGGGACTCAATTGCTGGTCTATGGACCAGCCATTGCAGAGGGAGTCTCTTTGATGACTGCTGTAGGCTTCCATACCTACAGGAGTCATCAAAGGGCTTGTGGGGGCTCGTTTTTGCTGTTGCTGGTCTGCCTGGGCTTCCAGGCAGACCACCAGCAGCAAAGCCCCCAAAACGGGAATTAACCCCTAAATGCCGCGATCGCGGCATTGAAGGGGTTAACGCTGCGCTGTCGCTCCCATGGAGCGATCAGGCAGCTGGGGGGTGTTGGGTGAGGTCCCCAGACTTGTGTGGGGACCCAATCAACACACAAACCCCTTCCCTGAGGCTGCCTGTGGCAGCTGAAAACACGATTGCTGCTTTTCCAGCAACCGCGTTTTCAGCCTACAGGATCACTCCGTGGGAGTGATCTCAGGCTCGGGGGCGGGCTCGGAGTGGCTGTGCTGTCTGCCCAGACTTCTGGGCAGACAGGAACAGCGCCCCCATGTGGTGACTCAGCCTCTTACATCCACAATTTTTTCTGGATGTAAGAGGCTGACAAAACCTAGGCGCCAGGACAAAATTCTCTGTCGCCATGGCGACCTGGCGCCTGGGATTTGTCGAGCCCTGCCATAATATAAACAATCCACACAAGTGGACTACCTTTGAGTCTCTCTGGAATAATATTTATATAGACCAATTTATCTCATAGCTGTAAAGTAAAAATATATATAACACTGAAATAAATTGATGTAATCCAAGTAGTTGCACTTTAACTGATCAAAGTAAATGATATACGAAATGTCTCAAGTCTGCAGTCGCTTACCCCCAGAAAAAAAAATGAACCCATATACCATGAATTGCTAGTAATTCTATGATAAACTCAAAGGTATTATATTTGAACATTTGATCATCCTGTCCCTTCCAAATCTTCACTCTCTGTTTCTGTGTTTTCCCTGTTCATCCTTCTGCAGCTTCTCCTACCAGCCCCGACAAAAAAGCTAAACGCCATGAAGTAAAGAGTGATCCAACTCCATTTGGTTTGAGAGGTAGAGTGATACAACGTTTCGTACTCCAGACTGTCACATTGCTCGGCTTAAAACCATACTAGTTAGAAATATACCATCACACAAAGCACTAGATAATACTATCTGTCAGGTAATTTAATGTGTGTATAATAGATATCTTACTCCAACAGACACAAAACTATGGAGTATGTTTAAAAAAAAAAAAAACAGGCGTAGACATTTTAAGTAAGTGACAGTACTGCTGTCTTACAGTGTTGCTTTGTGTTGGTCCTACTGTCTGACATCTCTGAAACCGAATGTGTCCAGGTGTTAGAGTGCAAGGGCATCTTCTAATTAGACCCAAGTGTGCTGTTATTGCTCCCAGTCAAAGCAATGAACGAGTATGTAAGGATTAGTCTCGGTTTGGAGAATTTACCATAAGGTCTTTCACAGATTCAGTGCTTACACTCACCAAAGCCAAGTGGCTTAGTACATCTCATCTCAATACAGCAGATCTGCGCAGACGAGGTACTTGTTGGGTTGGTGGAATGTGTGTTTGCAGTGGCTTGAATTTACTCATTGTTTTGGAATGGTGATATAGGGTAATTTGGTTGCCGGAAGCTAGTCACAAAGGGCTAATCTGATACAAGTGGACTCTTGAGTTGGTAATTTGCACCTTAGGCTATTCTGTTAAACAACTGAAGTGAAAAGTCAGCCCTTCTTGTGTGGGATGTGTGGCACCAGGGTAATTAAGGTTTGTACTCTTGTGCGAAGAAATAATAATGTATCGAGGTGTATGAGCTGTCAAACTCCCTGCAGCGTGTGTACACTGAATTGATTTTAAACTAAAATTAGGGCGGCTTGTGGAATCAGAATGTTGCTTGGCAAATGCATGCTTACCACTAAACCCCATATTACCCAATTCCAGACTAACATTACTAACGCAGCCACCGATGTAAACATTGCATGGATTGCTATGGGCAGTCTTAATAAGGTTGGTCTTTCCTGGACCCCTCCTTTTTTAAGCCTCAGTTTAACAAATTTGCGAAAAAAATTTTTATTGTCACATCACAACAAATAATGAGAGTAGATCAATGTAGGTACCTATATTTTTTTCAGTGAACAGATTTACTTGGTGGTTAACAACTTACAGTATAATAAAGGAGAGATAGGAGATTGTCATATAGTAAATAAAGTAGTCCCCATACCTGTCCAATAGATATTGCAGTCTAAGTAGCAGTAGGGAGCAGACAGGCAGACAGATACAATCTGCTATAATCTTCTCCAGTTCTGAAAACCTGATACATCTCTAAAAACTAAGAACGCTAGAAAAATGTTCTAAAGTAATAGTTCTTACAGTTTGTCTGTCTTAGCCAGATAATGGATGACACAACCACACAAGTGGTGTTTTAAAAGCTAAACAAAAACGTTTCCGGTAAAAAGCGAGTGTTTTTCTAATGGAAAACACAGGTTATGCATGGAAAACAGTTCTGGTGAGTGTTCTCGTTTCTCAATTCTATTTTGCATCAGAATTGCTCTTCATTCAGACCTCTCAATATAGTGAATAACATTCAATCCTTGTAAGCATGTATGACACAGGAATATACAAAGCAGTTCTTAAGTTACAGTATTTCTAAGAATGTTTATGTAGTCCAAAATTGGTGGTTGGGTGAAAACAACAGCATGGTGTGCTCACAAAAGCATTCTTACTTTCTTTCGAGATCTGCATGGAGCTTTTTGCTTTCCTGATAAAACTACAATAAGAATAATTACTGTTTGATTCCTAGGTTGGAACAGAACAACTCAATCGTTGGATGTCTCAGAAGAAAACAATGATGGGTGGTCCAGTGGAGAAGACCAGATAAATTCTTCAGATGCTGAGGAAGATGGAGGAGAAACTAATGATAAAAAACTGGTAATGGCCAGCTATGAATTGTATTTTAAGTGTGTAGAGCTGTGTGTAAATTCAAATGGGGGTCTTTATATCTTCAGGATTCATATCATTGTTTTAAGAAACCATCATCTACGTATCCAAATTGGGCATAGTTGTTGGCTACCAGCAGCCGTAAAACCACGCTCCACCTTTTAAGGACAAAGGGAGCCACGTACAGCATGCTATAGTGGCCGTGCTATCTGTGACAGCTGGGGAGATCTCTCTTGTAAACGTTGCCGATCGGTGCACCGGGAAACCTGTAATCTGCCTCTGATTTTGCAGCAGAGGGTCTGTCGTCCCCCAGGACCTGCCACCCTATCCTTTGTTGACCTAGACCAGAATACATGTATGTTTTAAAGCAATTCAAAAGAAAGCATGAGCGCCTCATCTGTGCATATTAGAGACGCTGCTTAAAATAACCCAAACCTCACTTTAAGAATAGCTCATTTTATAATTATTTTCAATTTCCCCCAGAGCTACACATTCGTTAGGCACATATCTAATTCAGCCTTTGTGTATTGGGGGGGGGGGCTGATACATCTCATGAAACTTGTAGTCACTAAAGTACGTTTTTCTTGGATGGATTGATAAACTGGCCCTGCATAAGACATGCTTCAATCAAGTGGGTGAACTGGGTGGCTCCTCACTGATTTAACTATGCCTTATACAGGGCCAGCTCATAGCCTTATTCAGGAGAAGCTCACTGGGGTTGGCCCTTCATAATGCTTTATGAAGGTGGTAAAAGTACAACTCTGAAAACTGGCATGATTAAATTTGTTCTTTGGCTTCTTTTCTCGCCTCATTCGCCAAGGGAACATAGTGCTTATAAGTTGCGATTTTTGCAATATCATCAAAGTAGGAAATCTGTTCTCGTGAGTGAACGTGCCCATATCCAGTTAAAGTTAAAAAAGATTATGTGCCTTTACAATTATTTGCACTAAATTGTAACTTTTAGAAAGGTAACTGTTTCTTTGTATCTTACTCAGAGTCCAGGTGAATATACAGTTGTTAGAGATTGTGAGAAATGTAGTGCAGAAGAACTTCCGGTAAAGAGTGGTGATATAGTTCAGTTGATACGTGAAGAGGAGGATGGAGTATGGTAGGTTCAAGCGTAATGTGTTTTTTTTTCTTATCAGTTTAGAAGTTTTTGCAATAATTTCACACTGGATTCAAATAGTTATGTACTTTAGTTGTATGCGGCTATTACCCAATACATCAGAATAGCACTCAGCCAAATTCACTAGTCATTACTGACAGAACTTGATGCCACAGTCCCCATACGGTGGGTAGTGGTTATGGGCAGTATAGATGTATCTAGCTAATTAACTTTGAAATGTATGTAGAGATTTATGTCCTAAATAGTACACACAGTGATATGAAAAATGCCACTTATGAAGTATGCCATAATAGTTTAAAGATGATCTTTGATCGGGCCAACATAGAAGAAGATGTAAAGTCATATGATTTTGCTAACGGTCTGTAGGCCAGATGTTGTGAATGTTCTGAACATAGTCATTTCAGGGCTAGTCTTTTACCTGCAGGTATGTGAAGAATCTGAGCACCAGCAGAGATGGGTTTGTGACAGCCAGCAACCTGATGATTCTCATTGGGACTTCCAAGTCTGCACACTCGCTGAGCAGCTCTGGTACGCTTTTCCTTGAACATTCTCTCAACCACAGATCTTAGGTGTGGACATCAAATTGTATTCTTCGTACTAATTGCCTCTGTTTTTGTTACCCCCATGCAGAATCGGGGACTGCTTCTAGCACTTTAAGCACTTCATCCAGCTGCAGTGAAAGTTGCAATGTGAGCAGCACAAGCTTCTCTGATATCAAGAGCTGAGTCTGAATTCATACTACAAAGTCCATCCTGTTCTGGACAGAAGAACCTTTAACAGGCGTTCAGTAAGAATAGTAGGAAATAATGCACACGTTTATTTCCCAACACGTGCGTTTATGATTTTCAGATGTTTCTGGATGACAGCTATTTCTTGCTGAAGCTAAACGGACTGTTAAATGTCTACTCCTAGCCCCACTCAGCTGCATGTGAGCTGATCAAGCCAATGATTACAAGAGTGAAGGAGGAACATGTCTCTCTCTGCGTCAGAGAACCTGCCTTCGAAAACACTGCACTTTTTGGAAGTTCAGTCCACAGCTTTGAAAAGTGTTTACACCGTTTACATTTCACCCCCCATGGAAACTTGCATTGCTATTGGAGGATATGAAGTGCCACACTACGACAAACTGTAGTTGTACTGCCATTGTGGTTCCGTGTCTTGAAGCACTGTGCTTTCCACAAACACACCCAACCAACCCCTTTCAAAGTCTCATGAGAAAATAATTACACCCCATCAGTAAAGACTATCTTCACTTTTTACTGTGGCCTTTTTTTCGGCTATGGATGCTTTCTAAAAAGAAAATGATGTCAACTTTTTAAGTAATACCGCATTTTCCTAATATATTTGATTGGGTCACGGATTAAAAACCCAAACTAAACACAGTATGAGAGCAACTTTTTTATTTTTTTTTTACTGCTTTTTACCTCCAACGTGGAATGAACTATGTAATCAAGCAGTAGACTTTTTCACATCATAGACCGTATTCAAACATTCTTACGAAAATCATCATACGGTTTATAAGCAGCACTTTTTACACTTTGTAGCATCAATATCTTCCTGATGCTATGTCCCTAAAACACTGGGTCCGCTTACATTACTGACACATTGGTTACATGCAAAAAAAAAAAAAATACCCCAGGATATAGGAATGAGCTATATGTAAGGTATATGGCACAGACAGATGTGTAGATTTACGACTACATAGGAGTAAAACAGGCAGAAAGAGGGCTTATGAGCAGCCATCTCTATTTATTTCTACCAGATATACCTTAGGTCATCTCAACGCATTTAATTCCATGCTTAGCCATCACATTTCAAATAATATAACCCTAAAAGCCAAAATGTTTGTGATTTATTTGAATATCACAACAATTCCGTTATTCATCAGGTTGCAAACAATGGCCAAGTCCCACTTATTTTTGGAGATATTTCCCTAAGACTCAAAATATATATATATATATATATATATATATATATATATATATATATATAATATAACATTCTTTCCACTGATTCCATTATGCCATACAGAAAATGAACATATTCATGGTGCATGCAAGACTGGCCATCTGTGTTTTCAACTATGGCTCGTTCATCTTCACACCGGGGCATGCCATTAGATCAGAGTAGTCAGTATCTGTATTGATGTATGTTGTTTAGTGCTTGCTTTTAGCTTCTTTGGTAACATACACATTTAAAGCAGCCTGCCCACTAACAAGAGGTTTGCTCACACGTTTAGACAGTAAAAGTTCTTAGCGCTTCCATGTCATGGATTGCATAGTGTGAGCTGCTCAAAGGGTTTTATATAATCCGGCACATGACATATCCTCTTCCATGGCTGGAAACACATAAGATGTCTGTACTGCCAATAATTATATATGTTATATATAGACCAGGCAGGGAACCAATGCGTTTAGGTCATGTCATCAAGTTCTTGCCTTTTGTGTTCCACCATATATATATATGGTCAGATATAACAGGGTATTGCAATAAATTAAACTGCAGAAATACTATTTGCATTCCACAGAATCATCGCAATGGAGGGTGGAAGAAGGAGAAGTACAGAGCATTTTAGTTCTTGGCTGATGATCTAGTAAACACTGAGTAGTACTGGAGCTCAAACTATTTCCATATAGCACACAACACAGTGATGCAGTTCTCCAGTATGACAGTATTTTAATAATCAATGGGATGGGATTTTTCAGAACGTTTAGTTGAAGTGCATACCTTTTTATTGGACCAACATAAAAGAGAAATGTGGCATCACATAAGCTTTCGGGACCTCCGGGGTCTCTTCTTCAGAAAAGTATCACCTTCGACTAAAGATTCCATCTTCTCTCAGACAATACAGTTGTAGCCATTTTCCTTACTAGAATTATGACTCAAGTTCTTTAAATGTGCAAGTTAACCTTATTTTTTAATGTACTTAAAACTCCATAGCTTTCAGTGCCAATTTATTTTGTGTATGTTGTGTAGTTCCTGCACCCTTTGTTGTTTCTGTTGCCACTTAGAACGCTGGAGGGTGCTGCAAATATACATAAAAGTCACAGATCCACCAAGATGCAGTACACATTCGAGCTTCCATCTAGAAATGATGTGACTGCCGTTAAACATGCAGCTTTTCTCTGTCTTTCCTTCCTTTGCATTGTATCCTCAACACACATAACATGTTACGGCGGGGCACCTAAATTTGTAAAACCCAAGATGCTCCTATTCGCTGAAAGGTACTCGGCTGTTATTTTGGAGACTACATACATATACTATGTACATACGTGTACATAAAGGTTATATTTGCTCAAAAGTTTAATTGAAGACAAATTATGACCCACTAATTATGAAAACAAATATTTTCCCACTTTAGATGACTGTTGCTAAAAAAAACTACTGCACAGCTATATATAATAAAGCAATAATAAATTGGTGGGCAATACTTCAATGATAAATAGTTTAAATTTAGTGAATGATCTGAATAGTGCCCAGTAACTGCAATTCCCATTGAGTCATTCTCAAATATAGTGATTGGCATAAGTCCTGGTTGCTCTGTATGTGAATTTATATTTCATATGCAAGCCCACAAACGTTGAGGTTTATTCACTCTAGCAGTAGTGGCAGGAGAGCTGTACTTTCAACCTGGGGAATGTATTATGCATTGTGAAGGGCCAACGCTGGCCCGGTGTAAGCTGGCCCGGTGTAAGCTGGCCCGGTGTTATGCATAGTTAAGTCAGTGAGGAGACGCTAAAGAAACCTTTTTGGTTTCGTTAGACAGGGCCAGTCAATCTCTTCCACAGCAGAAGCTCACTGGGGTTGGATCTCCATAATGTATAGTGAAGTTGTTAAGTCCACACTGGAGCTTTCCTACAAACTCTGCTGCTCGCTTCAATGAATAAATCCCTATGATGGTATGGGAAGTACTAAAACCTTCAGAGACCAGCATTGACAATTCGCAGAACTGGGACATTGGGCAAACACCTTTAGCTACATATTTTTTTGTTTTTCAGTATACAAATATTTTTCACTGTTTTGAAGACTGTAAAATAAAATTAAGCATTTCAGGACCTTGTGACAATCGGTTGCCCCCCTTTTGACCATTGCTAGATACTATACGATCCTTGTATACGATAGCAATTTGCACACGTTTTTGGCATCTCTACATTGTAAGTTATTTGTAAATATTTTGTAAAATATTTGCTCTTAAATATATTGTGAAAAACACCTTGTTAAAATTAAAAATATCCATTATATGTCTGTTCTGCTAGATCTGTGTTTTTTCCAAGAACTTGTCTCATCTTGTAGTTTTTTTTTTTCTTTCTATTGCGTTGTAAATTTCAGTACAGAATGTATATATTATGTAATGAAGGATTGATGGTTACATCTCGCCAGCTCCTGCCGAATCTCCTTAAAATGTATTCTATATAAAACCAATCTAAATCCCATTTATATACCATGTTATATTATTGAGAAACTGAAACAATGGCTTAGTGGTGCGGGTCACTGGTGGCTCTGACGTGTGATATGAATGTAGGATGAATTGGATAATGGGTGATTGAGTAAGTGACTGTTTTGGGGCTCTCAGATGCATTGGATTGTTATTATTATGCATTGCTTTATATATTTTGTGAATTGGGTTATTAAGGTTACACAACAAAGACCGTTGTTAAAAATGTGAAGTGGAGCCCTTTACTTGGAGAAAATAAGGAATCATAAATTGAGATGGGGTTTAACATTATGATGCCTGCTGTGATTAATCGCAAAGTGACAAGGAACACCATCAATTGATGCAATAGACGTAAGGTAAAATAAAAAAAGGATTATTAAATGGATAGTCGTCTGCCCCAAAAAAGCATCAGCAGTGAGTACTTGATGGTAGATAAATGAAACAGCCTCCCATTAGAGGTAGTAGAGGATAATACAGTAAAGGATTTTAAACATGCATGGGCTAGGCACAAAGCGATTCTGAATCTGACAAGATCAAGGGCTGATTAGGATCTGGGTCTAATATCAGGTAAAATGGGCACATAAAAGCACCACCCTTCCTACTGCCAGGGGTTCCAAGCTGTTTGTTGGAAGATATTCACCCCCCAAGCATTTACTGTACATAGTCTCCTGAAAGCAAATCCCAGCCTCTCTTACTGGCATCTCCTCCAAGTTTAGTTAATCAATGATCTTCCTTCTGCATCAAAGTCTCACTTGTTCAAAAAATAGATTGTGAAAAAGAGTAGAGGAAATGGCCTCAATTCCTGAATAAAAGAATATAGTGAGGTTACATCAGCTGTCAACCATTATATTGTTGATATATCAGCTAATTTCATTTAAATTCCTGCATCACTCTTTTCTACCATGATGTAAGAACACAGAATGTTTGGATGTGAGTGTAACACACACACACACACACACACACACACACACACTGCTAAAACAGCAAGCCAAAGTAGAATACAGATTTATGAATGAAAATATGTAAACACACAATAATACCATCTAAAATGGCTAAAACATTGGGTAGGAGGGTTCAAAGGGTATTCTTGCCCTGGGGTACCATTCAGTCTCTTAGATGATGGGGGGGGTTGATGGCAATGGCTGCTGTCTTGCAATAGGGTTTCTACTTCTGCTCGATGAGATGTGGCTCATCAATAGAACAATGTGAACACATCCTACTTCTAATGGTTGTGTCAATCTTGTGCAATGCTAGCTAGGCCCTCCCCCCATCCCAAATGTTTAAACAAAGAACTTTGGACAGGCTGACAATATGTTTAGTGTTTTGCAATAGGAATACATGTCCTCCACTATGGACCTGGGACAGCTTAAATCCCTGTGCTTCTGCCTGATCATTCTCTACGTGCCTCTCCAAACGGTTTCAGGTACGTCATGAAAGCTGCGCGTTTAATAGTAACATATATAATGCGTCCCTATCTTATTTCTTTTCATCTTATCTTTAGAGAAGGGAGGGCAGTTGCTGATACCGTAGCTGCTCGGTGCCTTCGGGTCAGCATTACATAACCTCGATGGACTTCTTTAACGTTTCAATTTTTCACCGTAACATTATAGCGTCTATAAATCTAGTTGGTTGTATGTTTATTATTATTATTATTATTATTATTTAAAAGATTGCAGTACTTTCGGAATTATCTACGTATGCTACATTTAAACATTGGGAATAAATTCCTCCCCTATCAGAAGTTGCAATTTAAACAGAAGACCCAATGTCCTGGTCACATAAGGGCAGAACAAACCGCTCCAACTTTTTACCAAATTTGTAGAATTACAAAAGCAGAAGGATTGTAGTGAATTGTGTGCACACCGTGTACCGGCCCTTTGAAAAAGTGCCACAAAGCTAGAAATTGTTGGGATTATAAATGTGCTATTTAACAGAAAAGAAACCCATTGACGGCAGAGAAGACCCATTCAGCCCATCTTGTCTGCCCATTTTCCTTATGTAAAAACTCAGGATCGCTTCATATCTGTCCCATGCAGGCTTAAATTACCTCACAAAACCAGCAAAATTCGGGGCGCATGTGTACATAGAAAAAAGAAATAATCTGATAGTGTAATATTGTCAAAAACAATAAGATATGTAGAAGGTGTAAAATGCACTCACAAACAGTGCCAGCACAACAGGCTCGTCTGAGGTATGAAGACTGTTCTTTATTCTTTAAAATCTCTAAGAGCATAAAATAAAGAAAACAACCATATGGTGCAGTATCTTCCTTAATAGTATGTGCGCAAGTTAAAAAAGCACTTACAGGATGGTTGAATTCAAGTCGCTATTCAAAATAAATGTCCATTGAAGTGGATCAGGAACATGCAGTATTCACAGTATTAGCAGCTACCACTTCTGCTGGGAGGCTGTTCCATTTATTTGCCACCTTCTCAGTAAAGTAGGGGGAATTATCCTTTTTTTTATTAAAAAGAAATTCAGAAATTGGATCAGAATTGTCAGATTTCGTCATGAAAAACCCTCCAAGGTATACTAGGCCCTGACCGGCTGTCACATCAGGCAAATGCTGGCTAGTGATAGATGTTCAGAAGCGTTTACTTTGAAGTTTAGGAATTCTAGAGCAGTGACGCTACATTTTAGGGGCACTTAAATGAAGTTCTAGAGATATGCAATAGTCCTCATGTGTCTTATGGTCTTATGAAAAATGAATAGAATTCCTATAAATTAAATTAATTTTTTTTTCTAAGACTCTTCTATTGGCATAACTTTGAAATTCCTTTACTTCTCTGCCTGAGGAGTGTATGTGGCAAGAGATAATAAGTTCATTTTGTTGAATGTGGCTCTCTAGTCTAGATGTCCTCTAGATCGTAATATTGCGAGCAGGACCCTCTTTACCCAATGTATTCTTAAACATAATAATAATGGAGTGTAGCAATCAAACTAAACACATCCCCTGGGTCATCACACTGGAAAATGTAACCTTAGGGGTTAAAAGTACCATTGTATTGACCCCTAAAGTGCAAGGCGGTTTATACTTAACAAGCATTTTCATACGTGATTTCCTTCTTTCCGAATTTTGTTTTCAAAACTAATTATAGATTGGGTTTTTCAAGTCAAGTTGGGCTTTCTGTACAAACCATATTCACACATATAACAAAATACTTATTTAAAGAAACTGAATAAACAGGCACATTTTTACAGTGCTATCCATTGTAAATTATATACAGCTAACCTGGGTGCAGGGGTGTCAGGGACACAGCGGGGTCACGTAATGCAATGTTACATGATCCTATGGTTCAATGTGAGGCTGCTCACAAATCAAGAGAAAGCTGCAGGTGAGGTAAGGGGGTGAGTAAGTGAGTAAGGAAGCATACGGTATATATGTGACTATCTATTTTAGAGTGAGATTGTATTTAGAAGTGTTTGTGTATAAGTATGAATGTGTATGTGTGAGCATGGATGTGCATGCATAAGTGGGTGTGAGAGGGAGTATGTGTTAACATGAGTAAAGTCTATGTTAGTGTGAGGGTGTAAGTGTGTGTTACTGAGTATGTGTGTGCATGTGTGCTAGTGTGTGAGTCTATGCAAATGTGAAATTGTGTGTAAAAATGGGTGCCAGTTCTCTGTTCTCTATACACAGTTAATGCTTGTAACAGCCAGTCACTGGCAGGAAAACGTTTCTGTTAAAATCAATAAAATCAAGCCATGTGTTTGGCCGAGTGCGCCTTCTGCCAGCCAAGTTGCTGGTGGTAGGAGGTTTATGTTTCAAATATTTATAGAAAACTGCCCTTTGTTTACCAGTATTTTGCTTTCTAAGTTTAAAGAGAACAAATACAAAGGGGGAATCTAATTAATTCATCAATGCATTTGCAACTAATGTTTATTAAAAAGGATCACAGCTGCAGTGTGGTGGGCTAATCATTTACTCCGGTGACAATATAGAATAGCAACAATGGAGCTAGGTAACTGGTGTGGGCTGGTGCTAATACTTTTCTTGGCTTGGCTTGGCTTATCATGAGGGGAAAAGAGCTAGCCACATCCAAGCTGTTTGGGTCTCCATACATGTCCCAAAAGATTCATTAATATTTGATGGGCCCAAAGGGTAATCTAACCATGTCTATGCAGTTTGAGTGATCATAAGACCATTTGATTAATGTAACACAATAACAGAATCAAACCTGTGAACTTCCCAACGTAGGCTACATGGAGCTCTCCCTCCAAGGGAGTGGGATGATGTGGAGACAGGACTAGCCTAAAATGGCCTTAATTAGCAGGGTATATGGGGGTAAGCTACCCTGTCCAGACAAAGAGGAAGTGCTTCAACTGGAAGTTGATCACAAGTATTGTAATATTCAGATGTCAATCAGATGATCTTTGTTTTTTTCTGCTTTAAGCCAAGCATTGATTAATCCAGTGCCACTTTAAAGTTTTTTTACAGGCTAAAGAAGCAGCCACTATTTTGAAAACCCGAACAAAGAGAGCCAATTCTTGGTTTGAAGAGCTAAAGCCGGGATCCTTGGAGCGAGAATGTATAGAAGAGACCTGTTCATATGAGGAAGCCAAAGAAATCTTTAAGGATGATCGTCGTACTGTATGTAAACACCAACTCTGTTTTGAGTATTTCTTCTATACTGACTTGCGAAATTAGAAATGTTTTTCTGAAGTTGATCTCTTATTAGTGCCAATGGACCTGTTTGTTAATTACATAAAGGTTATTCCCACTCTTGAACCCTGTGGTCTGCAGAGCAACATCAGAAGTCTCTTAGAAAAATAGAACTTGACGGCAGATAAGAACCATTCAGCCCATATAGTCTGCCTATTTTCCTGATGTAAGGGGTTAGAACTTAATCAGCCCTTAGTCTTGTCTTATACTCTTGTGTTTGGTCCTTACTCAGTGCAGTACATGTTGCACATTCATTTATATGTGTATATACGCCAATCAGCGATAACATTATGGCCACTGACAGGACACATAAAACTTAAACTCCAGTAAATATCCAGCCTGGTCTATTTTTTCAACACAGAGTGACTTAGATGTCAAACTAAACATGATAAAATAGTGAATTATCCTCATGTATCCAAGTGTTAACCTTAGTAAATACAGGATGCTTAAATTGGATGGGCATAATTGCATGATTTTACTATTACCATGACGTAAAGTCATGATTTTATTAAAGACACGGAGGCGAGTATTGCTTTACTCTTTCTTTACTGGAACAAATAGCAGCAAGAAAATTTAACAGAAAAAATAAGAACAGTACATGGCCCCAACAGCCAATCATCACACAGTATACAGTATAACACAGGTCTCCTCCCGGAAATCCTCCTCTTTCTTTGATAGGCGAACTGGGTCAGAACCACAATACGAAACATCCGCCGTAAGAGAGGACCAAAAACCGGAACATCCGTAGAACAAAGTGGGAACGAAGAACTCTCACAAGTAGGTCAAGCTGTAGGGGCATAAGAAAAAACAAGAATCTACAGGTTAATTCCAGTGTCCATAAATGGATAGCAGGACATCCAATAACACATAAATGGCATAAACCATAGTTGAAGAAGAACAAAGGAAATACATGACCAGACAGCCTCGAGTAAAAACGAGATAAAATCAGCAATAAATAAGCAATAAAGAAGGCATAAATAACATTACCAGCATACAAACCATAACAATCGGGCGGGAGCGAGTCCCACGTAGCGGAAAAAGGGTGGGAAGCAATACTCGCCTCCGTGTCTTTAATAAAATCATGACTTTACGTCATGGTAATAGTAAAATCATGCAATTTTATAACAAGACACGGAGGCTCCTATTGCAAGTTCAAAGCTGAGCAACAATAGGAGCAAACATGTGTGACGAAGGTCGAAAATAAAACTCCTTAAAAGTAGACGGCCTGGACCAGTCCGCCGCCTTCATTAAATCCTCTAGGCGGCCACCAAGACTGATGACTTTCGTGGCCACCGCACATCTAGAGGAATGAGCCCCAAACACAGAGGTGTCCACTCCAGCCAGACCCAGGACTCTCTTCAACCATCGGGCCAAGGTCGTAGAGGAAACTGGAGCGAAAGGAGCCTTGAAGGAAATAAAAAGGTTGGGAGAAGAGCCCGAACGCAATGGAGCTGTGCGAAGTTCATATTCCTTAAGACAGGCAACAGGACACAATGAAGGAGAAGATGGAAACGCCGGGTAAGAAACAGACTTGATAGAGGTCTTAGTACGCCTGGAAATATTAAAAGTAACCCCCGAAGGGTCAAAAGAGCGACTGTCAATATCCAAGGCACGAACATCCGCTACCCTCTTACAGGAAATTAGACATAGCAGGGTAAGTAATTTAGCCGACAAGTCCTTCAGAGAAAGGTCCTCATTCCGCGGCCAAGAAGCTAAAAAGGAAAGGACACAAGAAACATCCCACGTAGTCGAATACCGAGGGCGGGGAGGCCTGCTAAGCCTGGCGCCCTTCATCAATCGACAAACCAGCGGATGTTGTCCTACCGGACCACCATTGAAGCCATCATGAGACGCTGAAATCGCCGACCGGTAGACGTTGATGGTACGGTAAGCCCTGCCTTCATCAAAGAGAGACGAAAGAAACTGAAGAACCGCATTCAGAGGTGCAGAAGAGGGATCCAAGTCCCTAGCCAAGCACCAACCAGACCAAACTCGCCAAGCTGATCCATACGCCTTCCTGGTTCCTGGGGCCCATGACTCTGCCAAGAGTCGCGAAGTCGTGTCCGAAAGACCGTGGAATGACCAAGGTCCCCGGAAAGCAGCCACGCCACCAGGCGTAGCGACCCGTCCAGAATCAAAGGATGAGAATGACCCTCCGGACTCAGCAGAAGAAGAGGTGAGTGGGGTAACAACCTGGGAGGATCGACCGACAACTCCAACAGTGGAGGAAACCATGGCTGAGACCTCCAAAGCGGGGTGATGAGCACCAGACGAACACCCTGGCGTCGAATCTGCAGTAAGGTACGTGGTATCATGGAAAACGGGGGAAACGCATATTGGGTGCCCCCGGCCCAATCCTGTGCGAACGCATCCACCGCCAACGCTTCTGGATCGGGTCTCCAGCTGAAATAACGTGGAAGCTGCGTGTTGAGTCTGGACGCGAACAGGTCCGTACAAAAAGGACCCCAGATTGAAGCGATAGAACGGAACACCTCTGGATCCAATCTCCAATCGCTGGAGTCCCGTAGATATCGAGAAAACCAATCGGCCACCGAGTTGTGCAAACCAGGTAGGTACTCCGCTTGGACCACAATGTTCCTGCTGAGGCAGAAGTCCCAGAAGTGTCGAGCCAGATCTGCCAGGGACTTGGAGTGGGTTCCGCCGAAATGATTGACGTACCGCACTGCCGAAACATTGTCCATCCGGAGTCTGATGCAGATGTTGGCATGATCCTTGGAGAAACTGCGGACTGCGAAGGACCCGGCCAGTAACTCCAGAGAGTTGATATGAAGACCGGCTTCTTCCGGAGACCACCTGCCTCCCGTAGTGAGACCTTCGCAATGAGCACCCCAACCGTGAAGGCTGGCATCCGAATCGATGGTGAAATCCGGACGAGGCCCGACAATGGCCTTGCCATTCCACGCTTCCAGATTCCGTATCCACCATCGCAACTCGACCTTCGAATCCGCGTCCAGAGAAACCAGGTCTGCATAGGAGGCTCCTTCGCGAAGATGAGCGATTTTCAAACGTTGGAGAGCCCGATAGTGGAGCGGAGCCGGAAAGATCGCTTGGATCGAAGATGTGAGCAAACCCACAATCCTGGCTAGGAAACGAAGCGAGATGGCCGGGCGCCGTAGAGCACGAGTCAGTTCCTTGCGAATAGACCGAATCTTGGAAGTCGGGAGACTGAGCATCTCTAGATCTGCGTCCACCATGAATCCCAGAAACTCCATCCTGTGGGAAGGTGTCATACAGGATTTCTCCTCGTTTATGAGGAAACCTAGTTCCGAAAGGAAGGAAATTGACAAGTGGAGATGAGATAGTAGAGTATGACGATCCTGAGCCATGATCAGGATGTCGTCCAAATAAATGATGAGTCTCACCCCTTGCGTGCGAAGCCACGATACCACAGGACGAAGCAACTTGGTGAAACACCAAGGAGCCGACGAGAGCCCAAACGGAAGACATGTAAAGCGCCATTTCCGCGCTTTCCAGTAAAATTGAAGGAGATCTCTCGACCGCTCCGCCATGGGGACCGTGAGGTAGGCATCCTGCAGATCCAATTTCACCATCCAATCGTTCCGTAGCAACAAATCGCGAAGGAGATGAATCCCCTCCATCTTGAAATGCCTGTAACGAACCAACAGGTTTAATGATCTTAAATTGATTACCGGACGGAACCCGCCGCCCTTCTTTTGGACAAGAAATATGTTGCTGACATAACCTGGACTTTCGTCGGAGGCCACCTCTATAGCGCCTTTGTTCCTCAGAGAGGTCAATTCGGCGTCTACGAGCAGTTGATCCTGCTGGGAAAACACAATAGGAGAGGGAAGTATCCGCTGATGCGGGTAAGAGGTCAGTTCTATCGTGTAACCTCGGACACAATTTAGAACCCACGTATCTGCCGTAAGCTCCTTCCAAGATTGGAAAAAATGACGGAGACGACCGCCCACCTGAAGAGGGAAAAAAGGGATGGTTAGTCGTGTACTCACCATAGGGACGTCGATGACCTCTTCCGGAACCCCTGGATCGCCACGGTCTGGCTCGGGAAGGGAAGAACGGTGAGGGTTGTTTGAACTCCCGACGAGGAGGGAGTTGTGTGAAGGCGCCTCTGGAAGTTCTGGAAGAACTGAATGCATTACGGCCGGCCAGACGGCCCCTGAATCTGCCGGCCCTGGAGGAAACCCGAGATAAGTAAAATAAGTTGGAATAATAACCCGAAACGGGGGAAGAACACCTAAAATAATTGCAACCGAATGGAAACCAAGGAAATAACGAGCATAAAAAATGAATAAATACGATAAAATAAATACGATAAATCAAAACCAAGACCAGGAAACAAGCAGAAAATATATATAACCAAATAAAAACGGTATACAGAGCAATTGTAGAGCAAATACACTGGATGATACTTATCTGATCCAGTGAGCAGCAAAGAAAGAGGAGGATTTCCGGGAGGAGACCTGTGTTATACTGTATACTGTGTGATGATTGGCTGTTGGGGCCATGTACTGTTCTTATTTTTTCTGTTAAATTTTCTTGCTGCTATTTGTTCCAGTAAAGAAAGAGTAAAGCAATAGGAGCCTCCGTGTCTTGTTATAAAATCGTAGGATTAAATAATAATAATATAATAATAATAATGTCTAATACATCGCCTTTGTAAAATTCAAAACAAATAACACTTTTTAATTTCTGTTTTCCCCAGAAAGAATTTTGGAAGACTTACACAGGTATGCTTTATTGTACATGCATGTTGAAGTAAAATAAACAGAAAAGGCACATTTAAAATGGTGTGTGGGGACAAACCTAATCTGAGGCATGTTTGCAGATGAGGACCAATGCCTGTCCAACCCTTGTAAAAATGGAGGGACCTGCTTTGATCAGTTCCAGTCATACGTGTGCAGCTGCCCCATACCTTATGAAGGCCGAAACTGCGAGCAAAGTGAGTAAAACAGGAAAAGGTTATTATACATTGTAGGGACTTGTCTATACTCTATACTTTTATATGCCTATAATAGGCTTCATATGGAAAGCAGCGGCATATCTGTAAACATCAGGTATAATACGCACCTGTGTATAATACACACAGGCATAACTTTACAAAACTTTTTGTAGGAAAAAAAAATGAAGTACTTGTGTAAATGAACCCATAACTCCAGCTTCACAGGTTATTTCTACGATTGCAAACATACACCCGTTTACATATACTCACACTCACATACACTGACACTTATACATGTAGAAACTACATCCCTTGAGGAGCCATGGTCCACAGCATTGGTGCAGGTCTCTTCTCCTGCAGCCTTTGGTCCTTTACACGCTGCCTGGGAAATGACATCATGACTCTTGAAAAAGGAGCTCATTGTGCTTATTATACCCAATATTTTACAGTATGAACTTCTTGGATACTTCTTGGATACAAATAGAAACATGCCACACTACTATTCTGTCTTTAACACCAGAATTTATATCACTTGTTTTTCCATACCTTTCAAGTGCAGTCCAGACTAACAGACTGACAGCATTAATAATACCAGGAAATTGTTTTAATCTAAATTGTGTAAATAAAATAAACTATCCATCTTATAAATGCTATAAAATATTGGTAAATCCCCTCCCTCTAGCAGTACATCTAACTATACCCCTTAAAACATAATTGTCCCTCTTCGGACAACTTTTGGTGTCATGGTCGGTATATGGGTTTATTCCCTAAACTCATCCCCCAATGAAGTGGATAAGGAATAAGATAATGCATTTATTGCCTAAACCTGCAATATCAGTAGGGGGCATTGTATCCATATTATAACTGTGAAAGAAAATGGTACAGAATTTACAAAGTGTTTCCAGTAAAAAGGAACTTTGATGATTACCATTAAAATACAGAATTTCTGAGACAGTTTATATGAACATGGCTTGCCCAGCATGTTTTTAGCAGAATACCACATTACCAATTACATTATATACATACAGCATATCTATCCCATTTATCAAATTGGTACATTGCTTGCATAATGCCATGTCACATATTTTTACTCAAGTATTGACAAGATTAGCATTGAAACATGGAAACATAGAATTTGAAGGCAGACAAGAAGGACTTGGCCCATCTAGTCTGCCCATGTTTCCTGACGTAGGGATTCCAACCCCAAGCAGTGCTTGATCTGGTTCAATAGTTAGGATAGCTTTAAGACTATCATATATATAATCTGTCCAGTAAGTAGTTTTCATTAATGTATGTATGGTTTCCAGGTACAAATGATTTGCTGAGATGCATGTATGACAATGGAGAATGTGAACATTTCTGCAATGACACCCCATCTACAATCCGGACATGCTCATGTGCAGAAGGTTACGTTTTAGGAGAAGATGGATTATCATGCATACCTACTGGTAAGTTTTCCCAACTAACTAGTTTCACAAAGTTTGAACATGCTAGGGTCGGCTAAAACACATTTTGTATGAATGTGCATTGTTTTATTGTGCAAAACTGGATTTTAGCAGATAGTAAATAAACTTTTAAACAACACACGCTAAAGCCAAGGTCTTTTTAATTTTGTACTTTGCGCAAAAATATTTCCGACTTTAAATAAAATGTTACTTTAAATAAAACCTTAACTAACCCAGTCTAAAGAGTAAGATAAAGAATCATGGACAACGAGGTAGATAACACCTGCATAACTGCCTTTATATCCTACTACTCCTGAAAATCCATCATGTAAATCCCCAAATGCTACCACATAATAACTAATTTTCCCCATTCACTAAATGGCCCAATCTACTCATGTGAACAAGGTTGTATGAGACTTATGTTTCACTGCTCAACAATGTGCCTTCTTCAGGGCTCCCCCATGCATTCTGCAGACTCCTTCCTTGAAATAGGGACTGCTCACCTATTGTATGTATTAAAGAGTGTCAGAATTAAAATATTACCGGTAATCATTTTCCCCCTAGAAATGTTTAACACGTAAATCAAGATTGTTAATTGCAGCTACAGAGAGACTATCTCATCTAATAATTAAGTAACTGTAAATGCAACCATTCTGTTGCTATCTATTATGTAATATTTTATGATTTAAACATAAGTGTTTCTTTAAGTGCATTCTTTTTTCCAATAGTGCTATATCCATGTGGGAAAATTCCAATATTAAAGAATAAGAGGAAATTTGGTCGAATTGTGGGAGGTGAACATTGTCCTAAAGGGGAATGTCCTTGGCAGGTAAGCAACCCCAAGACTTGGTGAGGATTCTGTGAATTCTAAGAATTCAGTTAATCTAACCCACATTTCATAAATTTCTTGTTCTAACATAATGCTTAGTGACACTAAATCAATGAATCCTCTGTTTTATTTTAAATTCATTATTTAAGATTTTTAGGATTTCTTTATTAATTGAATAAGAATATATAATAGTGGTAAAGTTTGAAGTTTGACTACCAAAGAGTTTAGTTAAAACCTGCATTATGTGCTTTTGAGTTTATTCACAATAAAAAACTTACAGGTTCTAGCAAATTTGTCCTACAAGAAGAGTTGAGGTGGCCCTTCATAGTACATGGTGAAATAAGTGAGTGTTGTTGAAAGTTACTCCACTGGAGGAACTATGCATTATATAGGGTCAGCTCAGCCTTTGTGGCATGTATATTGAAATTCCACAATTGCAGCAAATTTTAGCACTACTTTGGTAGTTAGACCTCAATTTAGAGAATAAACCCAGTTTGTGTTTACAATTTACAAGGAAGCAATAAAATAATAATTTATATGAAATGGTTTCAGTCGTAAAAACAGGACTGGGAAGAAAGCAGTTGAGTTAACGTTGATTATTTATCAAAATTTAATCCCTACAAGCCACCGTTTTTTTATTAAAAAATAAGTATCTAAATTATAAAGTAGCATTACAAAAATAAACTTCATTGCAGGGGTCTCCAACATTTCCTTTGATTATATATGTATATATATGACACAGATTGCACACACACAAGCCCCAAACAGTTTATAAATGCCTCTGTGCCATTTTTCCCCAATACAGCTTGTCAGTGCCACTAGCCAGATTATCTGTGCCTCCAAACAGCATACCTGTGTCATATTTCCCCCAAACAGCCTGCCTGTGCCATCTTTGCCCCCAAACAGCCTGCCCGCATCAATTACCTGCAGGCATGGTGTGTCTCCCTTTCTCTGTTCTTTGTGCAGACTGACCCAGCACAACGGAAGTGAAAGGAATTTCACTTCCTGCATGCTGGATCAGTCAGACACAGCGTGCAGCAGGACTGGCACCTTCTGGCTTGAAAAACAAGTAAAACCAAGTGGCCCCATCGACCCGTTGCACTCTTAACATATGCACTGGAACAAATATGTACACACACCTACACAAACTTACACACTCAAGCTAACAAACATAAACATGCTTACACATACTTACACTGACATACACTTACTCATACTCACTAACACACACTAACACTCTCATGCTAACACTCTCTTACACTACATACACATTCATACACTTACACAAGTACACAAATGCATTTATGATTTACACATTCAAATCCACACTTACACATCAACGCTAACACATAAACACTTACACATTCACGCTCACACATACAAATGTCTACTGAAGTACACATACACACTCATGCTCACTTACACATACACATTAATATAAACACACTCACAAAGACTGTATAAGTACCAGAGAGAAAGCTGCAGGCCCTTTGACATGCAGGGTGAGCTGCAAGTGGAGGACAAGTAGTCGCCCGGGTCCAGTGGCGTTGGCAGGGGGGGCCAGAGGGGGCCATGGCCCCCCAACATCATACTGTGCCCCCCGGTGTGCCCCCCAATTGAAACGCCGGCTTTTTTTTTAATAGACCCGGAGGAGAGAAAGAGAGGCGCCGAGCGGTCGCTGAGGATTAAGTTCTCAGCAACCGTTCGGCGCCTCTCACTCTTCTCCGCGACCGCGAGGCCTCTGCCTTGGTCGCAGTGCCGGCATTTCAAGCCGAGCGCCGGTATATGTCGTCATATCCGGCGCCCGGCAGTGAAGCCGCGCACACTGCAGAACCAGGGATACAGAGACCTCGCGATCTCACCGCTGGACAAGCCCAAGGTAAGTGAACTTCAAAGGGGGGTAGAAAGTTAGGAGGGGGTTAGAGAGTCAGAAGAGGTAGATAGGAAGTGAGTAGGGGTAGATAGGTATAGATTGGGAGGGAGAGGGGATAGATTGGTAGGGAGAGGGGGTAGATGGGATAGATATGATAGATAGGGAGGGAGATGGGGTAGATGGGATAGATTGGGAGGGAGAGGGGGTAGATGGGATAGATAGGGAGGGAGAGGGGGTAGATGGGATAGATTGGGAGGGAGAGGGGGTAGATAGGTATAGATTGGGAGGGAGAGGGGGTACATAGGATAGATTGGGAGGGAGAGTAGGTATATAGGGAGGCAGAGGTGGTAGATAGGGAGGCAAAGGTGGTAGATAGGGAGGCAGAGGGGGTAGATAGGATAGATTGGGAGGGAGAGGGGTAGATAGGATAGATTAGGAGGGAGAGGTGTTTATGGGACAAACTTGGCGTACGTTCAGCTGTTTGGGGACAAAGTTGACACAATATGTAATTTGGGTGCTGGTCGGGTTTTATGTGGGCAGTGTGGACACCAGGGTTGGCTTTGGGGTGTCTGACCAGTGATCTATGCCTGTAATTTAGGGTGTTTTATCTAGGGCTGCAACTAACGATTATTTTCATAATCGATTAGTTGGCCGATTATTTTGTCGATTAATCGATTAATCGGATAAAAAAAATGAATGTAAATTTTTCATTTATTTAAAATAATTTAATAAACAAATGATGTTAAATACAAACAGCAGAATAAAAAAAAACTTTGATAAAATGCATTTATTGTCTTTATTTCCCAACCAGCCCCCCCAATTTATGCACATTTGAGCCCAGACATGCCACGCTGCCTCCCACATATGCCATGCTGCCTCCCACATATACCACTCCACGCTGCCTCCCAGACATGCCACGCTGCCTCCCACACATACCACTCCACGCTGCCTCCCAGACATGCCACGCTGCCTCCCACATATACCACTCCACGCTGCCTCCCACATATACCACTCCACGCTGCCTCCCACATATACCACTCCACGCTGCCTCCCACATATACCAATCCTCGCTGCCTCCCACATATGCCACTCCACGCTGCCTCCCACATATACCACTCCATGCTGCCTCCCACATATACCACTCCACGCTGCCTCCCACATATACCACTCCACGCTGCCTCCCAGACATGCCACGCTGCCTCCCACATATGCCACTCCAGGCTGCCTCCCACATATACCATTCCACGCTGCCTCCCACATATACCATTCCACGCTGCCTCCCACATATACCACTCCACGCTGCCTCCCACATATACCACTCCATGCTGCCTCCCACATATACCACTCCACGCTGCCTCCCGCATATACCACTCCACGCTGCCTCCCACATATGCCACGCCACGCTGCCTCCCACATATGTCACGCCACGCTGCCTCCCACATATACCACTCCACCCCCACATATGCCACTGTGCCTGATACGCCTTATACCCCCTGATACACCACTCCATCCTCCCCAGACATGCCACGCTGCCCTCCCCACATATCCCACTCCACTCTACCCCCAGATATGCCACTGTGGCCCCAGACATACCTTATACACCCTGATACACCACTCCGTCCTCCCCAGACATGCCACACTGCCCTCCCCACATATGCCTTATATAATGTATATGCCTTATACCCCCAGATATGTCACTCCGTCCTCCCCAGATATGCCTTATACCCCCCAGATATCTCATAGTCCCCTCATAGAGTCAAAGACCCGTTCACAGCACACTGACACCATACTATTATAAATAAGTACTGGGTTAATCTTCACTGCCCCCAGGATTTAGATTCCCTTTAGTCTGCCCCCCTTTATCTCTAACTGCACCTTAAGTTAACTTTATTAAATTAACCCTCAGTCCTCATCATTAAATTAACCATAAACACCCCATTAACCATAACTACCCCTAAATTAACTCTAAATACCCCATCAAAACAACTACCCTAAATTAACCCTAAACACCCCATTAACCATAACTGCCCCTAAATTAACCCTAAACACCCCATTAACCACAGCATCCCCTAAATTAACCCTAAAGACCCTGTCAACCACAACAGCCCCTAAATTAACCCTAAACACCCCATTAACCACAACTGCCTCAAATTAACCCCAAACACCCCATTAACCACAGCTGCTCCTAAATTAACCCTAAACACCCCATTAACCATAGCTGCCCCTAAATTAACCCTAAACACCCTATTAACCATAATTGCCCCTAAACACCCCATTGACCATAGCTGTCCCTAAATTAACCCTAAACACCCCATTAACCATATCTGCCCCTAAATTAACCCCCACCTCCCCTAACTTTCAGTAGCCCAAATATTAATTTTATACTTACAGTTAGATGAGTGTCACAGCCATGTGGTTCTGGCCTTCTGGGAGAAGGAAGGGGGCGGGGCCAGTTGTCACAGTGATTACAGGGAGGGACTGGTAAGTAGGAGCTGCTGCTGTGAGTCAGACTAAACGGATTATACAATGAGGGGTATTTTCTGAGCGTTTGCTCTGAAAAAACCCTCATTTTATAATCGATAATCGATTCAACTAATCGATAATGAAATTCGTTGGCAACGAATTTCATTATCGATTATTATCGATTTTATCGATTAGTTGTTGCAGCCCTAGTTTTATCTATACCTTTAATGCACAGTTTATATGTAATTTCCAATTGATATATACCTGCAAAGCTGGGTTTTGTGTCATTCTGTTCATCTGTATCGGCTATATTTCCATATATTATTTATGTTTACCTGCAAATATAGGATTTGTATGTCTTATTCAGTTGATCAATACCTGGAGTGCTGTTTCCATGTGTTGTTTATTTGATCTATACCTTCAGTGCTGAGTGTACATGTGATTTCCAGTTGATCTATACCTGCAATGCTGTGTTTGTGTGTTCTGTTGGTTTATACCTGCAATGCTATGTTTCCATACATTATTTATGTATACCTGCAAATACAAGTTGTTTTTTGATATATCTCATTTAGTTGCATGTGCTGTTTCCATGTGTTGTTTATTTGATCCATACCTGAACTACAGGGTGTAAGTAAAAGAGCGGTATGGTTTAGTGAATGAGGGGATAAAGGGACTCTGGGGATGATTACAGGGGAGAGGACCTCTCAATGTCACGGTGCAGGACTGACTCTCACAGTCTTTCCCTGATCTGCAGTCAGTGTGGGAAATATTTCTTTTTTTTGTTGTGGTAGTGGAGGGAGTGATTGCATGCAAGGAAGCGTTGAGCGGGGCCCAAGGAAATGCTTGGATAGGGTCCAAATTTTTCACTATAAAATATATTGGCAGCAGGGGCAAATATTTATATATGTTTTGGCAGCAGGGGCTAATATTTATATATTGGCAACAGGGTCTAATATTAATATATATATATTGGCTGCAGGGGCTAATATTAATATATATAGGAAGCGGGGACTAATACTATATATATCGGCAGCAGGGTCTAATATTAATATATATCGGCAGCAGGGTCCAATATTAATATATACCAGCAGCAGGGGCTAATATTAATATATATCGGCAGCAGGGGCTAATATATATTGGCAGCAGGAGCTAATATTAACATATATATTGGCAGCAGGAGCTAATATTAACATATATTGGCAGCAGGGTCTAGTATTTATATTCATATTGGCAGCAGGGTCTAGTATTTATATACCGTATTGGCTCGAATATAGGCCGCACTTTTTTCCCCCACTTTAAGTTTTTAAAGTGGGGGTGCGGCCTATATTCGGGGTCTAGCGCCCGACGCCCGGGACATGCAGTCCCGGGCGCCGGGCAGGCAGCGGGGTTAAGATACAGATCCCCCGCAGCGGTGCAGGGGACCTGCATCCTTCTCCCCGATACGCTCAGACAGCCTCCCCTGCCAGCACTTCCCACGGGGGGGGGGTGCCGGCACGGGAGGTTATCTAAGCGTTTTACCTCTGCCCACCCCCGACTTACCGGAGCAGACTCCCGGGTGTCTTGCGGGGCCGGCGGGAGACATTTACGCAATACGCAAATGCAACTTCCGGTAACGGTACCGGAAGTTGCATACGCGTATTGCGTAGATGTCCCTCGCCGGCCCTGAAGACACCCGGGAGTCTGCTCCGGTAAGTCGAGGAGGGGGGGCAGAGGAGGACAGCGGCAGCGTATCGCGGGGAGGGAGGACAGCGGCAGCGTATCGCGGGGAGGGAGGGCAGCGTATCGCGGGGAGGGAGGGCAGCGGATCTCGGGGAGGGAGGGCAGCGGATCTCGGGGAGGGAGGGCAGCGGATCTCGGGGAGGGAGCGCAGCGTATCGCGGGGAGGGAGGACAGCGGCAGCGTATCGCGGGGAGGGAGGACAGCGGCAGCGTATCGCGGGGAGGGAGGACAGCGGCAGCGTATCTCGGGGAGGGAGGACAGCGGCAGCGTATCTCGGGGAGGGAGGACAGCGGCAGCATATCTCGGGGGGGGGTAGAGTGGCAGCATATCTCGGGGAGGGAGGACAGTGGCAGCATATCTCGGGGGGGAGGACAGTGGCAGCATGTTTTTTTTTGGTGCTTTTTTAAAGAAAAAAAACTTTTTCTTTAAAAAAGCACCAAACTTTTAGGGTGCGGCCTATATACGGGGGCGGCCTATATCCGAGCCAATACGGTATATATCGGCAGCAGGGGTTAATATTAATATATATATTGGCTGCAGGGGCTAATTATATATATTGGCTGCAGGGACTAATATATATTGGCAGTAGGGGCTAATATTAATATATAATGGTAGCAGGGTCAAATATTTATATATATCGGCAGCAGGGTATAATTTTTATGTATATCAGCAGCAGGGTATAATATAAGTATATATCCGCAGCAGGGGCTAATATCAACAAATATCCCCAGCAGGGGTTAATATTAATATATATCAGAAGCAGGGTGTAATATTTCTATATATCGGCAGCAGGGTCTAATATTTATATATATTGTCAGCAGGGGCTAACTTCAAAGAGATAAGTGCATATTATGTAGTTAAAAATGCACGTCTAACGTGTGTGTGTATATATATATATATATATATATATATATATATATATATATGTATATATAGTGTATATGTACCGTTTTATAATTGGCCCCCCTACTTTGGTCCCTGGCCCCCAATGTGCCCCCCCTAAATATGAAAGCTGGAGACGCCACTGCCCGGGTCCACTAGAGTGGTAGGCCTGGTGGCTTTTGCAACTTCTGTGATGATGGCTATTAGACCCCCTGACACGGCAAGCTATCCCCTTTAAAGGGGAACTCCCATTGAAAAATAAATGTTTTCTTTGAGGATTTACTGTTTATGGCTAGTTAAGTCCTGCTTATCCAATGAAATCCTTTACTCCAAAGGCTTTCATTATTCATACTATCCCTTTGGATTAGACATTTTATTGTTTTCCAAAAGCCATTAAGAAATCAGAGTGTTTGAAAAGTGGAACAGTTAGACTGGAACAGTTAGAACATGTGTAAATGGCTAATATGCAGGTATCTGAAAATGTTATGGGAAAATTCTTAAAAACAGAAGATGCAATATTATGTTTTTGAAAATACTAGTTATAAAACATCGTGAGAACACCTGTTTAATCATTGCACATAGTAATTTCAAAATGCAAATTCATTGTGTCGTTAGTTGCAGCCCTAATAGTGTTATATTTTTGTTAAAATTTACTTTTAGGCTGCACTCTTTCACGGAAAAACATTCATCTGTGGCGGAACGTTAGTAGCACCAAACTGGATTGTCACTGCAGCTCATTGTGTAAAATCAGCTATCATGAAAAAACTAATTGTTGTCCTTGGTGAGTATGTACCAGTATATTTCTTAGGTTGAAAAAATATACACAAATAATAACTGTGCTTTGGCTACATTTAGCTGAAATTGCAGAATAAAACTATTTTACCAATGGTTATAACACTGATACATCATATGATCATATGACTGATACATAGTAAATATTGTAAATAAGGTGAAAAAAAACCTTCCTACTCTTGATCCAAAAGAAGGGAAAAAACTCTAATTAAGCTACTTCAAATTCTGCCATCAAGGGGAAATATTCTTCTTGACTTCAAAAGGCAAACAGATTTCTCCTCGGATCAAGAAGCTCTAAAATATTAATTCTATTTATAGCCCTGTATGTCTTGCCTTTCTAGAAAAATATCCAGACCCATTTTGAAGGCATCTAATGTATTTGATAACACCACCTCCCATGGCAGTGAATTCCATACCTTTATTGTCCTTACTGTAAAGAATCCCTTCTTTTGTCGTCTATGACGTCCAGTCTCAGAGGGTGACCTCTTGTTCTTTGTATATTTCATAGATAGAATAGATTGATTGTACATTGATAGATGGACACCTGCGTTTTATTATCATTATTATTATTATTATCATTATTATCTTTTTATTCATACAGAACCAACAATTTAGAGATGGGGAGGTAAAATGGGTCTGTAACTCAGAAACTACTGTATCCCCCACCCCACTAGAGTTGGGTATTTGCGTGTGTGATCTCCAAATCACTAGAAGCTGATTATGTCTATGTCCAATGTTGTTACTAAAAGGACTAACATTCAGCCTTATTTAACTGGATTAGTATTCTTTGTGTTACTGCATACCACCCTAGTGTCTCTTTTTAGGAATGTTTGCTGGATATGAGAGTGTCACAGTGTTCTCCAGCTCAGTGGTGAATACAGGCCTAAGCCAACAAGGTCTAGAGAGCAGCTCCTGGTAGGCAGCACCCACATAACCAAGGGTATATTGCTCTCCATGCTCCATGCACTGGTTGGGAGATGAGAGCTCACTTGTCACCTGCCTTTAAACACTATGGAGCACTGTGCCTAGTGGGCATAGCCTTTATAGTGAATTTACTGTACCCATGTGCACATCAAAGTGGGCGTTGGTAGCTCTTGGGTATCATTTGAATGAAATGTAAGGAAGTATTACTTTACCAAGAGGGTGGTAGCTAAATGGAACAGCCTCCCATCAGACATGGTAGTGAGAAAATTTAAACTTGCATTGGATATGCATAAAGTTATCCTGTATCTAAGACAAAACCAAGGAGTAATTAAGGACTGAGCAAAAATGGTCAGATAGATGGGCCGAAAGGTTTTTATCTACTGTCCAAATCTATGTTTCTATGTTCTGGTAGGGGACAGCTAGGGCATTGCCTTGGGTTAGGAACAGGACGGGCCCTACCAAGATACATCCCTGCTCCAGCTGTAAAAGGCAGAATAATTTGTGTGTAGAGACTAAAAAAATGGATTAAATTTGTGCAAATAAAGTACATTAAATATACTGACCTCTAGACTCAAGTCTACCCACAAGTGCCCCTATTTGGAAAGTTGAAAGTTATATAGGTGATAATCAACAACTTGGTGTGCCCACGCCTACTCAAATGTATAACATATCTCAATAAAATAAATGTATAGTGACACTTTCATTTTATACTGGCTCCCATCCTCTGGTGTATACTTATCATATAGTTATCTTCTACAAATACGATTTTGTGTTTTGTTTTGTTTTTTAAGGTGAACACAAACTGAGCGAAGCTGAAGGTACAGAACAAGAGAGGAACATATCTCAAATCATAGTACATGAAAACTATATTGGGAAAAGCTCAAATTATGACAATGATATAGCTCTACTTAAAATGGATCATCCAGTTAATTATACAGACTATGTGGTTTCATTATGTTTGCCTGAAAGACGGTTTGCTGTACAAGAGCTGATGTCCATCAGGTATTCAACAGTCACTGGATGGGGTCGCCTGTTAGAGGGTGGGGTAACCCCTGACATATTGCACAAAGTGCAGCTGCCCAGAGTGAAGACACAAGATTGTATCCAGCAGACTAATATAAATATTACAAGAAACATGTTTTGTGCAGGCTTCACCGATGGTTCCAAGGATGCGTGTAAAGGTGACAGTGGAGGGCCGCACGCCACAAAGTATAAGGATACATTTTTCCTCACTGGTATTGTCAGCTGGGGACTAGGATGTGCAAGCAAGGACAAATATGGTGTTTACACCAGAGTGTCCATGTATATTGACTGGTTACAGGATCATATGAATGAAACAAGTTATTCAGAACCAAGAACTACCATACAATCATTGAATTCCAATAGAAAATAATTTTCTTATAACCCCAAAGTCATTATTATCCCAATGAAAAAAGTGTACATTAAAAATAAATGTATACTCATATTGAGTCTTTGCTATAATGAAATATGGATCAACCAAGTATTTAAATGTGCTTTCAACCATATGGTGATCCGTTAACCAAGTTTAATAAAAGGCTAAACTTCTTTCTGTGGAACGTGTTGTGTTTCTGTTACACACAGGAGCTTGCATGTGCAAACAGTCATCTGCGTCAGATGAGGAAAAAGCCGACAATCAGCAACTCTCACAAAAAAATGGAGTTGGGGTTAGTGTAGGTGCTGTTTACCATGGTAATATATATATATATATATATACATACATAGTGAAGGTCATATTACCTGTGGGTGCAAATAACGAACACGTCAGGATCATGTACAGGGCCAGAGCAAAGCGGCCCTCAAACATTACCAGGACATGTTACACACTAGATCTGACATAAATAGAGAAACATAACGGGTGGGACACAACTTATAAAAGAAACGGAAGCTGAAACAAAGAGCAGGGCTAGAATCAAAGAATCAGAAGATCAGGACAGAGCATAAGGAAATCCAGGAATGGATTGTAGCAAAACAGGGAAAAACCAGAGATATGCAGCTCCGCACCCTGGATGGGGCATGACACTCCCCCAGAACAGATCCAGATGGCCTGGAAAGTTCTAAAATACGCCTATGCCAATAGTTTATAGATAGATAGACATTTAGAAACTTAATATACTTATATACTTAGTTATTGTACATTAGGGTAACCAGACAAATTATGTCTGGGCAGGACTGGCCCATCAAGAAACTGGGAAGTTTCCCGGCCGGCCTGTCTGTAGTCTGGCAGACCAACATTCAGAGCGGCCGTCGTGTGGCCACAAGGTTCAAAGCGGCCGTAAGAATGCCTCCGCCAGCCACCTACTAAATTTTGGAGGGGTCGGCATGCACACACCGTGCCGCCCAGTAGCAGTGTGTCAGTGAGGCTATTTGTCCCACCCCTTTCAAGATGTGAGGATTGTTACGTAGGAGGAGAACAGGAAAAATAAGCAAACGTGTAAGTATTCCAAAAAATTAGGAACCCACAGTCAAGGGAGGTGGAGGAAGAATTGCCTAGGGACATCATTAAAAATTAAATAATACAAAAGGGGGTTGGCTGGGTTATGGCATTACAAAATAAATATAAATGGGGTGGTTGGCTGGCTGGCTGGCTAAATACAAAAGGGGTGGGGCATCAATACACAAGGGAGGGGGTTGGCTGGTAGGCATCACATAAATCAATACTAAGAGGGGTATAAATGGGGGCATCACATAAATCAATACACAAGGGTGGGTGGGTGGTGTTTACACAAAAGGAAGGCGATTCGGGTAGAGCACTACGCGCTGCCCGGACTAAGCACCAGGCAGCGTGTAGAGCTCTACGTGATTCACGTACACAACCTCCACTGCAGCCGGGAGGAGGTGCAGTTAGTGGCGGGGGTTGTCTGCATCCATCGAGAAGACCTTCCCTGGCTGTCAGAGATCAGAGTTCCCCGTGATCTCTGACAGCCGGGGAAGGTCTGCACGATGGACGCAGACAACCCCCGCCACTAAGCGCACCTCCTCCCGCCTGCAGCGGAAGTTGTGCACGCTGCCCGGACTACGCACCGGGGACTCAGAAGCTCCGGTAAGTTTGGAGGAGGGAGGGAGAGGGAGTGTTAAATGGGGGGCATAAGGCATTTCTGGAGGCAGAGTGCTCTGTGAAATGCCTTATAGCTCCCTATATGCCACTCTGCCCCATAATATGCCCTTTAACCCCCTAACTGCCAGAATGGCATATAGGGGTATAAGGCAATTTTGGAAGCAGAGTGGCACATAGGGGGTAAAAAGGAATATCATGGGGCACAGTGGCATTTAGAGGGTTAAAAGGCATATCATGGGGCACAGTGGCATATAGGGGGTATAAGGCATTTCTGGGGCAGAGTGGCAAGCCAGGGGGCAGATGTGCATAACTGGGGGGGGCAGGTTGAAAAAAAAAGGAAATAAAAACAAAATATTTTTCTCAATCATAGCTTTTATTAAAAAAAATTGTTCACATAGTTTACACGAATTAACATTTACTGGTAAAACTTTTTTCCTATAGGGTCGTCTTATATTCAGGCTTTTTCTTTTTTTCATAAACTAATATTCAGATTTGAATCTTCTTTTGAGTCTTATAATCAGGGTCGTCTTACAACCCTGTGGATTGGCACATACGCTACCCAAAAGTTTTATAAGTTACCCTTAAGCCTTAAAGTATGAAAATGCAGCATTGGAAATAAAGTGTATCAAAATTATCTTGTTTGTTTCATTTTCTACCCTTTTGTTATCAACCTCTGATTGTCTGAAACCCAAGGAAGAAATCTCATTGAGGCATTCATAATGAATACACAAGATAACAAGATAGACAAATCTATCCAAAATAGAGACCTTATGGCTTTAATTTGTGTTTTTGTCACATGCTCTATATGCACTCTGTTCTGAGTGGAACCTGTCCTGTGAAACCGCTGTATGGTCTTGCCCACCATGCTGAAGCTCAGTTTCAGGGTCTTGGTAATCTTCTTATAGCCTAGGCCATCTTTATGTAGAGCAACAATACTTTTTTTCAGATCCTCAGAGTTCTTTGCCATGAGGTGCCATGTTGAACTTCCAGTGACCAGTATGAGAGAGTGTGAGAGCGATAACACCACATTTAACACACCTACTCCCCATTCAACACTCACACCAGCGAGTCACATGACACCAGGGAGAAGAAATGGCTAATTGGGCCCAATTTGGACATTTCCACTTAAGGGAGGACTCTTAAGTGGAAAGAGGAAAACCAAATTTACACTGTTATACAGGCTGTACACTCACTACTTTACATTGTAGCAGAGTGTAATTTCTTCAGTGTTATCACATGAAAAGATATAATAAAATATTTACAAAAATGTGAGGGGTGTAATCACTTGCACCAGCCCTGTGTGTGTGTATATATAGATATATAGATATATATATATATATATATATATATATATACAGTATATATACTCTCACTGGCTACTTTATTACACACCTATTAGTACACCTATTTAATTGCTGATCTACTGAGATTTTCACAGACCATCTCTAGGGTTTACAGAGAATGGTCCGAAAAAGGGAAAAAAATATCCAATGAGTGGCAGTTGTGTAGACGAAAATGCCTTTGTGATTTTAGAGGTCAGCGGAGAATGGGCAGTCTGGTTCGAGATGACAGAAAGGCAACAGTAACTCAAATAACCACTAGTTACAATCAAGGTATGCAGAATACCATCGCTAAATGCACCACGCGTCGAACCTTGAAACAGAGGGGCTACAGCAGCAGAAGACCATACCAGGTGCCATCCTGTCTGCTAAGAACAGGAAAATGAGACTACAATTTGCACAGGCTCACCAAAATCGCACAATCGAACACTGGAAGAACGATGCCTGGTCTGATGGTCTCAACCACAGATGCAACATTCAGACTTTGGCGTAAGCAACATGAAAGCATGGGCGTAGGAACCGGGGGGACAGATCCCCCCCAGTAACTCATGCGGGGGGGACCGATAATGAAGAAATCCCCCCCGGGATGTGGTAACCCCCCCCCTCAATAGAAACACCGCAAATGCGGCCCGCAAGATCGGCAGCCAGGGCAACCGATCTTACGCGGTCCGCACCTCGAGTCCTGCTACAACAAGAGCCCTGCTACTTATCTGTGGGAGGGTATTCTGTACTGCAGAGGAAGCGGAACCCAGCAGAGATCACATGACATCACATCCTGCTTCCTCTGTGCACTACCAGAGAATGCAGAGGGAGGCCGCGCCCCCTGCTGAAGTCTGTGAGCGGCATCGAGGAGCTGCAGTGCAGGTAAGGGGGTGGGGAGGGTCTTTGAATCAGTATGCGTGATTGAGGGAATGAATCTGTGAATGAATGAGTATATGAATGAATGAGTGTGTGTGTGATAGCATGGATGTGTAAGTGCTGGAACCTAGGCATGATGGGACTGTGATTGTTGTTAGCAATCACACTCCTATCATGCCAAGTCAGCCAGTACATGCTGAAACCTAGCTAGCTGCCCCCCTTGTGTATTGATGCTGCCAGCAATATGGGCACATCACTTACAGCCACCCTGTACCAGCATGTACTGGCTGCCTGGGTATGATAGGAGTGTGATAGTGTGATAGTAGTCACAAAACTTTCTAGGCCCAGAAATCAGTGAGAGGAAAAGTAAAGGTTTTGTGTCATTTACTTTATTTTAATCTGTATATTTTATTAAAGGCCATATTTTCTCACAGTGAAAAATGAGTGCCGCCCGCGCACGTATACAATTCTGATGAAGTGGCCCACTGCAGAAAAAACTTGGACACCCCTGGGGTAGACAGTGAGAAGGGGTGGGTAGGGAGAGGGTAGCTAGTGAGAAGGGGGGTAGGGAGAGGGTAGCTAGTGAGAAGGGGGGGTAGGGAGAGGGTAGCTAGTGAGAAAGGGGGTAGGGAGAGGGTAGCTAGTGAGAAGGGGGGTAGGGAGAGGGTAGCTGGTGAGAAGGGGGGTAGGGAGAGGGTAGCTAGTGAGAAGGGGGTGATAGGGAGAGGGTAGCTAGTGAGAAGGGGGGTAGGGAGAGGGTGGATAGTGTGAGAAGGGAGGGTAGGGAGGGGGTAGATAGTGTGAGAAGGGAGGGTAGGGAGGGAGTAGATAGTAAGAAAGTGTGAGAGGGGGGAGAGGGGGTAGATAGTGTGAGAAGGGGGAGAGGGGGTATATAGTGTGAGAGATGGGGTGAAAGTGGGGATCTGATGGGGGAAAATGCTGTCCCCCCAGATTTTTAGGGGTTCCTACGCCCATGCATGAAAGCATGGATCCATCCTGTCTTGTATGGTTTAGGCTGGTGGTAGTGCCATGAAGAAAATATATAACAGTATATATATATATATATATATATATACTGTAAATTTGGTACAATTTCCTGGGTGTGGCTATGCAGACACTTAAAAAAGTAGGGTATAATTCCGTACACGTTTATATACACACTAGCTAGTCCTTAGCAATACACATTCAAGAAAATAAACTATATCCAGGGTATTCTAAAGTCATCACAAGTACACACCTTTTTGATGCTTTTCTATTTATTGGCTTACTAATCTATACAATCAAGTCTACTCATCGCTGACATGTTATTCTCTCTTGTTAAGGAGATGGCCCAGATTTGATGGATTCTTCTATTTCTGGAGCACCCTAAAATTAATGGGTCTTCTTGCCAGCTTTGCTGAGTTTTTCGGCTAATTTTGGCCAGATTTTTTTAGCGGCCTTCATCTTCAGAGATTTTGATGCAGGTTTCTTCTCGTTGTTGAGGTGTTTAAAGATCCACTCGAGGTAGAACTGGGTCGAGGTGTAGATGCCAGGGTTTTGCTTCTGGCCACAGCCGGAGCCCCAGCTGGTTACGCCAACCACAGTGTAAAACTTGGCTTTGTGTTTTTTGCACATCAAAGGTCCACCACTGTCACCCTGCGTGATTCAAAGCAAATAAAACATTCCTTAATAAAGACTTCAAATAATTACCATTTCCCCAGCTGTTCCTCGGCACAGTTTTATAAAAGAAGTACTGCCCAGGAGGAAAACTGGCTTACCTGGCAGCTATCGATGCCTCCCTGTTCATATCCAGCACAGAGGTTGTAGTTACCCAAAGCTCCGTTATACCAGGTTGGGCGGTTGCAGCGTTCCACTGGAATCAGGTTCACAGGAGCTTCCTGGAGGATGTCTGATGCTTCAGTCGCTGAAGAGAAAAAAAGAGTTATTTAATGCAGAGCTGGCCTCAGAAATCTTTGGACCAATAGAAACCTACAAATGGACAAAATCTACGGATAAAGCTATGCTTACATCCTTCTTCAAGGACACCCCAGCCTGCGATGTAGCAGTCGTCCATTTTACTCAGAATCGCCTGTTTGGCAGGGAGACACGCTGGCTGAGTGTAGTCGTCAAATATGATGGGCTTGTTCAGCTTAAGCAAAGCGATGTCGTTGCTCTCCGTTTCAGGATCGTATTTCTCATGCTGAATCTTTTCTTTTATAGTTCGGATCTGAACCTTTGCCCCAATCTGTGATAGTTGGTTGGCGCCAAACACAAGTCTCCAGGAAAAATATTCACTGAATAAACCAAGGTAAATTTTATTAGTTATCTTACTTTATCAAGCATTAATAAACACCATATTAACCAGAACACATGCTGTGTTTGTTTATGTTATAAAGGAACGAGCCCCCACATAAAGTCAGGGGTTTGACTTTCCCCCAAAATAGTTGTGTATATATTTTGCATGCATATATATTCAGGAAATAAGCATATCCACGGTTTCTCCTAAAGAATAGATGACTAGGTTTCTGATTATGGGATTTATGTTAAATGTTTCTCTTAAAAGATTCCAGTTAGTTGTAATGTAATATGCACTGGCCACTGTCTCCTAAACCATTCTAATTCTGCATTTTCTGCCATAAAACAATTAAGTTACTTACTTGCTGAGATTCTTAAAACAATGGGCAGCTGTCAGAACCCACAAAGGATTCAGGACGACACCTCCGCATAAATGAAAATACTCTTTGTCGATTTCCTCCTGGATACTCACTGTCCAGGGCCAGTTACCGGGCTCCGCATCCTTTCCCCCAACCACGCGGGAGCCACGGAAATCCTGCACTAGGGGTCTGTTTCCACAGACTGAAACGGAAATGACAAAACATTTGAGAAACAGGAGATTTTGGTTTAAAGTAAAATAACACACAAAAAATAAACGTATGTTAAAGCTACTCCATTATATTTTCAAAGAATAAAGTAAGATTGAGTTTATTGGTATTAACGGAATATGAATAATCCAGGATACACAGTTTATTAAATATGTGAGATTTAAATCTACTTGACAGTTAGGCAACAACCTGTTTAAATTAGTACAAAGCATGGAAGGTGGGTTAAACAGTTAATTATAATAGAATACGCTATAAAACTATAGCACATCCATAAATTGCAATGTTAATGGTAACAATCTCTGCCTTATATTTTCCTTAAAGCTTCTGATGCCAAATTCTCTGTAATAAACTCACCTCCATCTTCAGAGCTCCCATAAACAATGAAAAGAGCCCAAATAATAAATCCGATTAGGAACAGCTTCATGGTTAGTGCTGTGCACTAAAAAGCTGTCATCTTATGCACACACTGTACAGAATATGTGTACCTGTGTGTATTATGACATTGTCAAGGCAGAATCCTCTACGAGATCACAAAATGAATCTCAGCCAATCACAGACACACATTAAGGATCAATGCAAGAAAAAAATAGATACATCACATACAAGTACAAAACTGCATAATATTAATAAATTAAAAATACATTTGCTTCTTCTCTATCATATTCAATAAAAAATAGTAATTTGCTGCTTTCATAATACAAATAGTGATCATTAAATGAAATTAAAGGAACACATTCAAACTAGCACCCTGTGTTTGTTTATTCTATTTACCCTTAATAAAATATATAAGTATTGAGCAATAGAACACGGATCATGCAAGTTTGGGTTCACAGGAATGTTCCTGTTCTTAAAGGAAAAGCAAATTTTGTCCATTAAAATAACATGAAATGGATCAGAAATACAGCACAGACGCTGTTAATGTTGTAAATGTTCATTGTAGCTGGAAACAGCAGATTTGTAATGAAATATCTTCATAGGCGTACAGAGGCCATTTATCACTCCCATCACTACTGTGTTGCAATGGCTAATTGATCGTTAGACAACCTTTTTGCAATCAAGTTACAACTAGAAATTTTTCTAACAGCTAAGTACACTGTGTAAAAGATTTAGTGTGTGTGTGTATATATATATATATATATATATATTTATTTATAGATATATTTATATATACATACACGTACTCATATACAGATATTCACACTCCCTTGCACTGAGCCTAACAATGGGGCAAATGGGGCAGTTGCTCCGGAGCCCTGGCGGTTGGGGCCCCACCTGCTGCAGTGTAGTTGAAGCATCTGTCCAGTACTTGGGTGGGTGGGTGAGGTGAGGGTGTAGATGGAGACTCACTTGATGTATGGGGTTCCTCTTCCAGCAGGGGTATTTGCCAAGACACAGACTCCATTAGAGGCATCAGAGATGGCAGAGTCAGTTTCCAACTTCCTGTCATGTGACAGGATCTACCAGTAAGAAGCTCCTTCAGCTGTCAGGTGCTGCAGTCAAAATGGAAGAAGTTAAAATGGAGGCTTCATGGTTCTGCATGTAAGGAAATGGCAAGGATCAGGGTAGCTGTGGGAGGATCCCCAGCAATTAACCTGCCGCTACAGGAAGAGATGCTCTGCAGGTAAGAGCTGTCAGTGTGTATACTGCTGTGTGTGTGAATATATGTGGGGGTATCTCTGTATGGATGCACATGGTTGTCCTATTCTGTATGTATGTCTGTCTGTGTGTGTGCATGTATGTCTCTGTGTGTACATGTATGTCTGTGTGTGGACATGAATATCTAGGTGTTTGTGTGCATGGATGTCATGTATGTACTTATATATGAGCTCATGCAGTAGCTCTTCATGGAATTTTGTAGAATAAAAACTTGCTTTTCATGATAGCCCTTCTGGCTTTGTGGCCCCTTCTGGTCCTCTTGGATATGTTTCATGGGGATGATCCTGTCTGTAGGTTTTTAATCCCAGGTGCATTTTGCTCTGGCTGTCTATGGCTGAATAAAACAGCACCCCTCCACCGCTCCTGCTGCCATCCTACTACCACAGGGTGAAATCTCAGTTACCATGGTTATCGGAGCGCTATTACCTGGTGTCTGGGTGCTGGGAATGGCTCCTGCTCTTACTGGTAATGCTTTACTGATTCATTATTAACTGTAAACATAAAACAAAAATTAATACAACAAAAGAGGGTCATGTGACCATTTCTGATAAGCACTATTTAAATCAAATGTATAGCGTTAAATTAAAAAATACTTTTGCACTATAAGGTTATTATAGTGCAAACGTATGATTGATACATTGATGACTAGTTTCAGATGTGAGATATCTATGACTTAAGCATGTATTA
The DNA here is from genome assembly GCF_027358695.1 of Spea bombifrons. NCBI lineage: Eukaryota > Metazoa > Chordata > Amphibia > Anura > Pelobatidae > Spea > Spea bombifrons. The sequence continues at coordinate 93,747,341 of NC_071088.1, read as the reverse complement.
GTAGAATTACTGGGCAGTAACTGCTAGCAGAGTAGTCCTTGGTAATCACAAACACTGCAGGCCACAGTTAGTTTCAAAGTGACGTCTATATCTTTTCCTCTAAATTGTCAGAGACTAACAAGAAGTTGGAGAGAAGCCGAAGGTTCAAGATGAAAGATGAAACAAGAATATCCTATAAGATAAGATAAGAAGTGCATGTCTGATGGGCCCTACACGTTTTGTGGTTCATATCAACCAGTTATAGAAAAGTCTCTGCTGCTGGCTTCGACCTACTTTAGACAGAACATTGTCAGCTTTCTTGCTTGCTGTTTACTTCTCATACTCAATACTGATTTGGCGGGATGTAGGCCATGTTTTTCTTGGAGTTTTGGATTATAAATGCCAATATAAGTCCAGAGCGCTCCATTTGCACATCAGTCAACAGAATAAAAATAGCAGCTTCACAAACCACCTAAATGCATCTTCATCAGGTCGTCTCTGTGCAAAATAGCGGCCCAAGCAAGACGTGTTTGTAAACTAAGACCGGCCCAAAACCTTATTAATTCCACATTGCTGCCGTACGTCAAATGCAGAGATGAGAAAAGTATCTGTACCCCTAACCAGTGTTCCCTCTAAGCTGTGCGATTGTGCTCGCGCACATAACTTTTAGAAAGAGTGCACACGTCCCAAAATTGTGTGCACAGTATCTAACGGGAAGCTGGGGGGGACGGGCAGTCCGTCCAGGGTACCGCTCATCAGGGGGGTGCACCGTTACTGACAGGCACCGTTACTGACAGGCACTTTCCCTGCAGCTTCATAGAAGCCTCAGTGTAAGTGAAGGTGAGTAACGGAGTCTGTCTGTGCGATGCAGACCCCCACCGGCTGACAGAGAATCATCCTCTCTGATAGCCGGTGAGGGTCTGCATCGCACAGACAGACTCCGTTACTGCCCTTCACTTACACTGTGGCTTCTATGAAGCTGCAGTGAAAGTGCCTTCAGTAACGGAGCCGGGTAGAGAGGCAGAGCGGTGTATGGGAGGGGGGAGGAATCAGAGGGGTGTATGGGAGCCACCCTCCAATACACCACTCAGGCTCCTCCCCCTCTCATACGCCACTCTGCCTCTCTACCCGGCTCCCTGGTGTCTTGACAGAAACGGAGGTTCACAGGAGGCAGAGTGGAGTATGGGAGGGGGGAGGAGGCAAAGTGATGTATGGGAGGGGGAGGAGCCAACGTGATGTATGGGAGGAGGCAGAGTGGAGTATGGGAGGAGCCAGAGTGGAGTATGGGAGGGGGAGGAGCCAGAGTGGTGTATGGGAGGAGGCATAGTGGAGTATGGGAGGGGGAGGAGGCAGAGTGGTGTATGGGAGGGGGGAGGAGGCAGAGTGGAGTATGAGAGGGGGGAGGAGCCAGAGTGGTGTTTGGGAGGGGGAGGAGCCAGAGTGGTGTATGGGAGGGGAGGAGCCAGAGTGGTGTATGGGAGGGGGAGGAGCCAGAGTGGTGTATGGGTGAGTTATAGTGGTGTATGCGGGGTATTATGAATTTTTAGGGCATATAGGGGGTATAAGGCATATGGATATTAGGCATATCAGGGGTGCATAAACATATCTGGGGGTAAAAGGTATATCAGGGAGCTCAGTGGCATATAGGGGGTATAAGACATCGATATTAGGCATATCAGGGGGGCATAAAACAAATCTGGGGGTAAAAGGTATATCAGGGGGCTCAGTTGCATATCACTGGCATATAAGGAGTATAAGGCATATCAGGGGCACAGTGGCATATCAGTGGGCACAGTGGAATCTGGCATATAAGAGGTATAAGGCATATATGGGGGCAGAGTGGCAAGCTGGGGGTCAGATGTGCATAACTGGGGGCAGTTTGGTAAATACAAAAATTTAACCCCTTCATGACAAAGGCTGATTCTATTTTTTGTACCCTTCGTGACAATGGCTGTTTTATCGTTTCTGCGGTGTTTGTGTTTAGCTGTAATTTTCTCTTAACCCATTTACTAAACCCACACAAGTTATATATTGTTTTTTTCAGGACAAGAAGGGCTTTCTTCAGACACCATAATTTTTATATATGATGTAATTTCCTATAATAAAAATAATAAAATATGACGAAAAATTGAAAAAAAACCACATTTTCTCACTTTTATTTGAAAAATCTTTTATTCATCATAAAAAACTACTGAAAAAACCTGCTAAATAGATTCTACTATTTGTCCCGAGTTTAGAAATACCCAATGTTTTTATGTTTTTTTGCTTTCTTCTACACGTTATGGGGCAATAAGTACAAGTAGCGTTTTGCTAATTCAAAACCATTTTTCTCTGAATCTGGTAATTCTGTCTCCATGTGGTATTTGGGGCATCTTTGAAGCCAGCAAATTAAATTTACCCCACCAAACCATATATTTTTGAAAACTAGACACCCCAGGGTATTTTAGATGCTGATAGTTTAACCCTTTCCATGCACTAATCCTACCACCAACCCTTGTCAAAGTTTGTGATAGTAATTGTTTTTGCTGTTTTTTTCACATACTTTGTACTTCAGTTGTGAAATTACAGCTCCTGGTATGCTGTTGCTGTCACACAACACCCCGATATGTGTTCAGCAACATCTCCTGAGTACATTGATACCCCACATGCATGGGTTTGTCAGATTGTTTGGGGCCAAAAGGGCCACATTTGGAACATGCCTCCTCAGCCGTATACCGCTGCATGGTAACAATTGCAGCAAAAATAGTGGGGAAGGAAAGGGTTAATGGCTCTAATAAAAAAAAAATAAAAAAAAACCTAAAAAAAAAAGTTAAAAAAAAATGTAAAAAAAAAAAAGAACCCCTATGCCACTATTCAAGATCACTGTTTATGCAGTGATCAATGGCAATGAAGGGGTTAATATTAAATGGGTGGCTCTTATAAGAGCCTTTGGATCAATATATATATATATATATATATATATATATTTTATTGAAAATACCTGAAATAGCAGAAAACACACTGATCTGTCTCTCTCCCTCACTAGAAGCAAGTGAAGGAGGGAGGCAGATCCAATACTGATCAAAGGCAATGTTTAGAAAACATTGCCTTTGATTTAGGAAATCATGATCACTCTTATGAGTGATCTGACCACTAGGGGTGTTATTCACTGGATGTCCATGACATCCAGCAACACCCCCCCCCGATGATGATAGCAGGCTCCGCCCCCCGGCTTGATGGGCGCCGCCATCTTGAAACACCGCGTGTGTTTCGAAGACGCCGGCACCGGGAAGGTAAGTTGAGCATTTAGGAAGCGATCGCGAGTCGCTTCCTTTGCTAAACAGGTGTTGCAAAGATGCCTCGATACTGAGGCATCTTAGCAACACCAGCTAAGCAAAGGAAGCGACTCGCGATCGCTTCCTAAACCCGTTTTTCGGCGGCGGGCGCGGCCATGTTTGAAAGACGTGCAGTCTTTCAAACATGTTTTTTTATTTGCTCCTAGGAGCGATCGGGGGGGGCGGGAATGTTTTTTTTGGTGTTGCTCAATGCCTCGATGTCGAGGCATTAGAGCAACACCGTTTGAGTGAAAAAATCGATCACGGATCGATTTTTTCACCCGTTTAAAGACGTGCCGGTCCTGGCACGTCAATTGTCATAATCGTCACGATTTTCGGTGACGTGCCCGGACCGGCAATTGTCATCAAGGGGTTAAACAAGGTTTTTTTCTCTGTTTTTATTAAATATGAAAAATAGTTAACATATGAATTAATATTTACTAATAACTTTGTATTAAAACCTAGTTTGAGAAGCACTGTGTTTGGGTTCTTGTAGCTTTTATTATTATGTCAGTAAAATAAGAAGGTGAATAGAGAGAGGCCATTGCAATAAAGAGATAAAAGTGTAAATTGTACGTTTTTTATTGCAATTTTTCTTCAATTTAAAATAATGTATTTTTTTATCCGATTAATCGATTAATCGACAAAATAATCGGCCAACTAATCGATTATTAAAATAATCGTTAGTTGCAGCCCTAGTGCGTCCGCACAATGCGCTTAGACAACCTCCCGTGCCGGCACCCCCCCCCGTGGAAAGTGCTTGCAGGGGAGGCTGTCTGAGCACATCCGAGAGCACATCCGAGGTCCCCTGCACCGCAGTGGGGGATCTGTATCCTAACCCCGCTGCCGCTAGACCCCGAATATAGGCCGCACCCCCACTTTAAAGACTTAAAGTGGGGGGGGGAGTTCGGCCTATATTCGAGCCAATACGGTATATATATATATATATATATATTGATCCTTTATGCAGCCTGGAGCCCCCACTCGTGATTCGCTCATAATTAACTTTTGCAGTGAGAATTTCACCTTGAAAATAGACCATGGAGTCAAAAGGGTTGGAAATATATAGCTCCATCCCCCTTGCAATGTGATCCACCAACTAATATGCATGCAATCATTACACAAATTGGCAGTTTCAGATAATTAACCCCTCTATTACCAGACAAGAGCAGATTCACACACAGTCACATACACACATACCTGGGGCTGGTTGCAGCTTAGTGCAAAGGAGGGACTCAACCTATCCAGAAAGCCTTCTGAACTCTCAGCAAATCAGGAGAGTTGAAAAGTCACTACTGATTGGCTGAGACCTCCTTCACTGAGAATTCTCATTCTGGGACAATACATAAAGTCCCACTGCGGTACTTTCCAAGGCAATCCAGGACATTTGTTCCCCCTAGCGACAGATGGCCATTCCAATCAGCTTATTACAATTGTCTATTAATGCTGACAGCACTATTCCAATACAGCTAACTCTTGAAGATTATAGGAAATAAAGGAAATTCACATGAAACACCCTTGCTATGCCTGTGCTAGATGTCCACGCTAACAGATATACATCTGAATAAATGGGATATTTTATTAGCAGAAGTATTTTTTGTTTTTTTGCATAAGTAAGTGAAATGCTCTATTTCTGGTTTGATATGTAAGCATCCCTTAACATTACAAAGTTTGGCAACACAGTCATTGACGGTAAAAATAAGGTATCCAAAATATTTGGAAACGTGATTTTTTACTATAGCAGAAATCGTGTATGTTTAGAGTTTGCTGACTTATTATGCCCAAGCTAATGTCAATTGGAATAGTGTAACAGTTCATTAATGCATCGCACACAAAAGGAAAGGTATGTGTATTTAGTTTTCTTAAATGCAACATTTTAGCTTTGCTTTCTCCTTGTTAATACCACTACAACGGTCAACAGATTAAGTACATTTTGAGAGTGCAGTATAGAAAGAGGCCTGTTTTCAGTACAATTACTTGTTAACACCTTGCTGCTACATTTTTAGAAAGATCAGTAACAAAATCCAGACTGCTCAATGGTCGGTATGTGGATTGGGAAAGCAAAATTATCAGCTGGTTGTGCCTAAAAGAAATGATAAAACTGTTTAGGTTTTTAAAAGAAATAGAGCAACAGAAAAAAAGAGCCCCCACAACAGGAGTGATCAAAGTGACCCCTCCCTGCAATCGTCGGTGTACCCTTGCTTCCCGATTGCTCAATTAATAGCAGTTGTGGAGTGTTAACCCCTTCAATGTTGTGACTGTTTATGACCCCATCGCAGCATTGCAGGGGTTAATATTAGTCCCCACAAGCTTGTGGGGACAAAATATCAATCAATGTTGTGCTTCAATGGAGCATCAGCATTGAAAGAGTTAAAAAAAATTAAATAAAATAATTAAAAAATAACAGCACTGACCTGAAAGTGCAGGGTGCTTCCAGGTCAAATGTTGTGAGTTTAGTAACTGCTGCAGAACTCCCTACAAAGAGAGAGAGGGGTCATCTAGGGTAATTATGAAAAAAAAATATTAATAAAAAAATACATAATTACCTCATTACTTGTCAGTGACATTTTAAGTCACTGATTATTGATCAGTCTCCCTGATCAATGTCAGTGGCTAAACTTGTCACTTACAAGTAATCTGATAAAAAAAATATTTTTTTTAAAGTTTAAAAATTTAAATGCACACGTTCCAGTTATGATTCCACAATGTCTGAGAAACATGACTTATCTATGCATGTGGGGTATCGCTGTACTCGGGGGGTGTTACTGAACACAAATCAAAACCTTCTTAGTTTTTTCACATGTCCACTCGTGGATCGCACAGTGGATGTGAAAAATGTTTTCTTTTTTGTTAGACTAAATTTGGAAGGCGCCAGTGTGGAATCAGCTGCATGGGGCAGACCAATCTGTCCCTAACTAGATTCCTTGAGCTGTCTAGTTTAAGGAAATACATAGTTTTAGGGGGTTAAAATGAAATAGGGGACGTCTACGTATCTCAGATTAGACCTGGACCCAAGAAACTGATCTGTCAAAATTCCATATTCTGAAATGCGCATGTTCCAGTTTTGAAACGGCAATGCCAAAAAGACATGCCCTACCCATGTATATGGGGTATTCCTGTACTCGGGGGTGTTTCTAAATACAAATCACAAGTTGTTTCAGTAATTTTATGTACCCAGAAAAAAAAATACTGAAATACTGTGTTCGGATAGAATATTTTTTAAGCATATTTTCTTCAAACTATATATGCAGTTTATTTGGTATGTGTTTATGAAGTGATTGTATGATATATACATTATTTCTAACATTTTCTCCATGAGATAAAAAAATAAATACTTCTTAGAATCTTTTGGGCTGAGGATTAAAATAGACAGAATCTAAACTTCTCAGAATCCATGTGTACTGGATAAAGATGAAATCGGTGCTAGGCAGATAGTATAGGATAAAATCTTATGTCATGGGATTGGGAGTACATCACTACACTAAAATAAAGAAAGTCATCTAACACGGGACACCTGAAGCCACAATTTAGTGCCATTAATCCTTAATATAATATAATATATATTAATATATGCAGATTACAATATATTAAATAATACAAAACCTTTACTTTTCCTCTGCCACACCAAGACCGAAACACACCCCAGGACAGGCTCTGCCACACCGACACCCAGATACACACACCAGGACGAGCTCTGCCACACCGACACCCAGATACACACACCAGGACGAGCTCTGCCACACTAAGACCCAAACACACACACCAAGACAAGCTTTGCCATACCGACACCCAGACACACACACCAGAACAGGCTCTGCACACCGACACCCAGACACACACACACATACCAGGACAGGGCTCTGCCACACTGACACCCAGACACACACACCAGGACAGGCTCTGCCACACCGACACCCACACACCAGGACAGGCTCTGCCACACTGGCACACAAAAACACACACACACATCAGGACAGGCTCTGCCACACCAACACCCAAACACACACACCAGTACAGGCTCTTCCACATCAACACATAAACACACACAAATCAGGACTGAAGTCTACTCCCATGAAAGAATCGAAAAGCTTTCCTGAAACATCCAAGCCCTCTGCAGGCCATCTGAAACCAAGCACTAAAAGAGGCCCTTGCAAGAGTCAAAAAGGTATTCAACCACATCTAGACTTTGCCAGATCTGGTAATGGCAACCCACCATGCACTCATTTGCTGCCCACGGCAACCAGCAGGAGAGGCAAAAGTAGCGGACTGATGTGTGGAGGACTGTGAGTGGAAGTGTGTGAGTGGATATATAGAAGTGTTTAGTGTGAGTGCCTATGTGGAAGTATGTTGGTGTGCGTGTGTTTGTATGTCTGCCCCCCCCCCCAGCTTGTTGGTCTCGCAAATTCCAGAACTCTTTTCTACCCAAATGTAGACTTATTTGAAAGGTCTATTTGTGTGTCTGGTAGGTGCCCCTATTGAAAACTTCCCAGTGTACGCTACATGAAGCTTTTCACCTTCTGGCTAGCCCCAGGCAGAAGGATCCAGAATCTCCTGATGAAGCCCTGCTTTCCCAGGAGCAGAAATCATAGATTTCTAGCAGGACCACCTCTAGGTACAATGAACACAGACACTATTTTCTAACAAAAAGACAATGATGCCGTAGTGTGTATTTTGTCTAGAACCACGTATGCCACCACCATGACTTCTTGCACCAATGGTTAGTCATTTTTTTATTTTTTTTTAATCTTGACTGGCCCAAGGGTTAAACATATCAATGATAGGCTAAATATGCACAGCTTACAAAATGTAATTTCAATCAACGGTGATAACAAACACACCCTGTGGATCAGAGAGGAACATGTGCACTACAGTGTTTCCGCTAAAAAGAAAACCTGCACCATGCCCACAAAGAAAAGACCAAAAAGTGGTTACAACTTTGTAGCACATAATACGGGGAAAGAGGGGACCAACAAACGCCTTTCAAGTTTCACAATAGTCATAGGCAATAAATTAACAAATACTGTGAGTGTGACAATAAATTTAACCCTGGATTTAATTGATATCACACATTGCCAGCAAAGCGTATTCTCCTATTTTTTCTCTTTAATTTTTAGTAGTTTCCATCCTCTCGCAATTAACATTTTTACAGCTGCAAAACAGTGACTGATCAGGTATATCTGATCTGCCCTCAAGGGAGGTCAACCCATATTTAGCAGACTTGTCTTTGGGTTAATCTTTTGTACTCTCCTCTGAGTTTGTAGTGACTGTCCCCAGGGTTTCTAGTGCCCAAGGCAAAGGATGTCTCCATTGCCCACCTCCTCCATGCGCTTGCTTGTTAACATAGAAGAGAAGCTGGCAGTGGTGCCCCCTACTATCTCATATATGGTAGGACTGGCTATCAATTATGTAGCTACATTCAGCTCCCAAGCACAAATATATATAAATATTATTGCCCGCAGTGTGCAAATTGTTTGGAAACATATTTTCACATGCGGGTGCTATTAAAGCTAGAAATTACAGAGGCATGTACTTTTAAAGCTGTAATATTAGCCATTGCAGTTGTCAGTCAACAACCCGTTCTTTGCCCTCTCAGCATGTAAACTGAGCAAATACAACACATCTAAAGTCACAGGAACATGTTGAGTAATACAAACAAATAGGTTTCATGGACAGAATCCAGTCCTAAACAGCCATTTTTTTGTAATGCAATCTCTTTCCTTTACGAAGAGGCTGTTTAGTTTTACTTCTGATTATATGTGTCTACAACAACGGAATTGTGCAGGTTCCTCTCTTGCATTTTGTTTTCAGGGCAGGAATTTCCTTAATTTTCCTGGCAAGCTGGTGCATGAACTATTGACTCTTTTTGTCCCTAGCTTGGCTTCCTAGGAGGGAACGATCACTTTGCATTTAATAAGACAGTACTATGGCTGACCAGATCTTGTTCATTCTTCTTACTATCTTACCTGTCGCCCTCCTTCAACAAGATGGAAATGGTAAGAAATGTAAAACTCTTGTATTGTACTTGCTTTGGATTTTCGGAATCGTGGTTACTCTTTGTGTCTGTATCAGAGTTGGGCTTTAGCAAAGGATTAGGTATAGCAGAAGGGGTGTTTCAGTGATTCTATGCCATACACAATGTGTACATTTAGGGTTGTTGTGACAGTGTTTTGCAATTCAACAGGGTATGATACAGATTAAAATGTCAAAAGCTGTCAATTCTAATCAAAATCTATTTTTGTTTTGTGAATACATGGTAACAGCATTGTAGGCAAAAGGTATTTAACTTTATGGTTTTAGTTCTGGGATGTTAATCTACTGATGCAGAAAAAAGGTCTGTGACGCTGACGTGGCTGAAGGGGTTAATTATAACGTGTGATAAAGTAATACATTTCCATTAAGTTTATTATGGATTTTGTTTTGGTTATTTGAATCTTTTAATGCTATTGTGTTAATATAGAACAGCACTAATAATGCCTGTGATAAGGATGGTTGAGGAATAACTTTGTGTTACATTTACCAAAATAATCTTTTCTGTAAGATCCTGCTACAGAAGTTAGTACATAATAGTATTTATTCTGCATTACATTAGTATTTTAGAACACCTTTAACTATATGTGTAGGACTTAAAGCAGAAACAAGTAATTAGAAATAATATGTTCGATGCTTCTGTCAGTTCCAGTGCTATTTGTAAATCAAACTTTCCGCTTTTAAACAAACTAAATAAAAAAAATGTTTCTTGGTTTCTGGACATTAATCTATGTATATTAGCATGCGATGGGATAGCTATAAAGCTATCCTGACCACGAGACCAGACCAAGGGCAAATTACAGAAAAAATGGTCAGACTAAAAATGCTGAATGGTTCTTAAGTGCCGTCAGATTCTATGTTTCTATGAAGTAGATTTGGCTTTGAGAGGAACTTAAGCTGGCAGTACATTTTTCAATGATTGCTGTCTACTGTACCCAGTTAGGGTGCAACTCAGCTCTTAACTCCACGGGGCAAGAGGACGGCTACCCCAGGTGCCACCAAGTGAGGGGCGTAAATGAGCTGCCCAGCAGCAAATACCCTATCACACTTCTGCTTCTAGAATTAGTTGTGACATCAGATTGGGGGCAAAACCTCTAACCCAGCCTAATTATGGCTCTGTGTTTCCTAGCTCATATCCATACTTATCAGCTGAGTTGCTGCTACTATAGAACTCTAGTTCATCTTCTACACTTTTAACTTCTCAATTCTAGAGGCGCCAGAAATACAGTAACCCCTTCTGCAGACACCTACTTTACATCCCACAAGCCATGCACAGCGGGAGGGAGGGATATTATTTAGTTAACATATGACCTACTCTATTGTGTATATGGTGCATTGGGGCAATAACCACATTTGGGAAGTGTGGACCTCCACCCTTTTCTAACCTAAAATAAATACATAGTGCCTCACTTCTAACCAGCTTCCAATTGGAAAGGTCTGAGATTTTAGCCAATCAGGAAGGCCAATTTCAGGACATTGGTAGTGGTTGGCAATAAGCAGCAGCAACAACAAAGTCAGGGGAGCATGATGCTTGGTTAGGCCCCCCCCAAGGGGGGTGAAGCATATAGCATTTGTGCCAGTAATGGTCTTTTTGGAAAACCATCAGTGTTTAACTTAAACAGGCTGTTAACTTAACTTAATAGCAGTTGCCGCCTTTCTCCTAAAAAGCAGCAGCTGTAGGTCTATGGAACATGCGCAAGTGACATTTAATCCGCCCCTAGAGGCCGTTTTCATAAATAAGTCTTGCTGGGACCCATCTGGATTTCTCTTTTGGTTATTATTATTTATTGTTTTATATAGCGCCACCAAATTCCGTAGCGCTGTATTGCTGGCATGTCCATTTGTTTTTGACAAATAATTCTACATATTAAAACCTCTATATTGACACATTAAAAAATAAAAAATATATAATAATAAATAATAAACAGGCATCTGTTCTATTCAATTTATGCTTACCAATTGTTTTTTTCTGAATACAGAAGTTGTCAGAAAAGCACAATATTTTTTCCACACTCCATTAATTTGTTGGTTGTCTCATCACACATTCCGATGTAAGTTGGACAGGAAATGTTTGTTTTCACGTGCAGAAAGAGACATTGATAATAGCTACTTAATACTGTTTCAATTTACAGTCTTTCTGAAGCATGAAAAGGCTCATAATGTGTTATCGAGATTTAAACGTGCAAATTCACCATTTGAAGAATTCAAGAAAGGAAACCTGGAAAGAGAATGTGTTGAAGAAGTCTGCTCCTATGAAGAGGCGCGGGAATATTTTGAGAATGACGAGGCCACGGTAATAACTATGTGGTTTGGGCTGTATTAATGGAATGGCAATGGAACCAATTTACTTAGGCCACCTAAACTGAGTTAGCTGAAAACTGGCCAACTTGTCACTAACGTGAACTTTACTGTCAAACTGAACCCACAGTTCAGGTCAACTGAACACGCCAATTTGCAGAAAGTTCAGCTGAGCTGGCAGTCAAGTTGATAAAGAAGGTGATTTGACCCAGAAGTCATTTAAACTCTACTGGGCAACTCAAAAAACAGACTGTCATGATAGGATTGCCATACCACAGGTGTCAAACTTACCAATAAACTTGAAAAAAAACCCCACAACCTACCTTGACAGCACCTGACCTAATATTTTGAGAGTAAGAAATTAGTGGAATACAGATCAATTCAATCTGGACTGTGACTCCCGTTGATTTTGTTGTCTTCTTAAAAGTTTTTTCAAAAAAAAAAAAAAACCTAGCTGAACAGCAACTGATCCAACATTTTGAGAGTAAGCAAGAAGTGGGATATAGATCACTTCAGTCTGAACTGTGACTCCCTTTGACTTTGTAACAGTATTTGTGTCACTAATAGCCAAATACAAGTACGCTGATCTTGGTACAGATGGCAATGGTGTTTGGCTCTAACCAACCCTTATGCTGCTTTGCTTGCCCCCCCCCCCTGCAAACCATACACCCACCCTTGCATTTCTACCCTGGCCACAGATTATTTGGCCACAGAGGCCAAAGAATCTGTGGCCTTCAGATCAGAGCAGGATCTGAAGGCCACATTACCAGTTAAGTTTTTAAGTAAAAAATAATAAGCCAACACAATGCTATAATAAAAGACTACATTTTGGGTTTCAATAAAAAATTCACATGTGGAATTAAGAAAAAGTTATTTTGCATGCTATATTGTATGCTCCCAAACTAATGGTGGCATCCAAAAAGTAAGGCTCTAAGTTTTATTTTGCTTCTAATATGCTTATTCTCTTTCACAGAAAGAATATTGGAGTGTGTACTTTGGTAAGCATTTTTTGTATGATTATAACCAGTGATGTACTCAGTGGCTTAGGCTAAACATCCTTGTATGATCTAAGCCACCCAACAACAAGGTTTATTGAGGGTTTGCATATCCTTTGTTTAAAGACCCTCTAAGCGATATAACCTTACTTGCATGAAACGTAAGGCTTGCACAATTATTGTTTTATGCAATTAAGTAAAACAAGGTGCATTTCTTACCATACTGCTAATCACCTCCAGTCGCCTGCTTTCTCTAACCGACAGCATGGGCATTGGCAGCTTCCATAATGGCCTGTATAGAGGGAAAGCAGGCATCAAATCCTGATACTCTACCTTAGCTGTCCCCGGCTTGCACATGCTGCCCTAGTATGTTGACCAGTGTTTTCAGACTACTAGCGTAACTAAGGCTTGGTGTTTTGTAGATGGAGATCAGTGCAGTTCAACTCCTTGTATGTATGGTGGCTCGTGTAAAGACGGCATTGGTGAATACACCTGCTTTTGTAATCCTGGATATGAAGGCAAAAACTGTGAAACAGGTAAACTACTTTAAGTTGATGTGTGTTGCATTCCACTTTGTACCCAAATTGTACCTTTCTGTTGGTGCTAACATTTTAATCTGAACCCCAAAGGTAATTGCACTACAGACGTTTTGAAAACTGAAAATGATTCAAGTACTTTTTAGAAGCAATGGTGGAAGTGGCTATGTCCAGTTATAAGCATGCACATCCACCTGAAGCTATTGTATTTCCTTGTCCATGTTCTCCCATCCCTACATCTCCTCAATATGATCTAATAATGCCACAATAATAAATGGTAAATTAGGTTTTGATGGCTAATGTTTAAAGGAAAGAAAGGGGATATACATATTGTGCCATAAAATACAGCTTATACGACAAGCAAGGGTTTGGTTTAGGAAAATAAGTCCACACGATCTGTTTGCCCATTTTGACATACAATAGCTTGATATGACAGTCACACTCAGCTACTCTGTTTTTTATTTCTCCTAGTTATACTAAAACTATGCAGCTTAAACAATGGTGATTGCGATCAGTTCTGTAAAGTGGTTGACAGAAATGTGGTCTGCTCCTGTACTAACGGATACGTTCTAGGGGATGATGAGAAGTCCTGCATTCCAACTGGTAAGAATGAACTTTCTTGGTTTAAATTATATAAACACGTATATATTCCACTTACAGTTTCATAAATTTCAATTTGATGTCCTCTAATAGATAAATATCCCTGTGGAAAAAGAACATTAGGAAGATATAAGAGGTCACTAAACAATTCCACTGAAGAAAATATAAATAAAACTCATGTGAATCCTGTGACACCCATTGACACCGATAGTGAAATGGGTATTTTTGATGAAGAAGGAGATGGTCGGATTGTGGGTGGAAGAGACTGTAAACTTGGTGAATGTCCCTGGCAGGTAAATCTGAGCAACCATTTTAGAGGTATAACTATAAGTAAATGAAAGTGTGTCTCAAGTGAGGTAAATTATTATTTTTCTTAAGAGTGGTTTTCTAGTCCTCATGACACTAGTGATCATATTGGAGTATCCATAAAGCTTGGATAATTAGCAGACCTAGGAAACCACCATGTTGCCATGGTGTTGCCTCTTTTCCTGCTCCTTATGGAAGGCAGAGCTCCAGGTGGACACAACCAGTCCAAGTATTCAGAGAAATAGGCAAAGAATGTGCAGAACCTGTCAGGGAATAAGATGGGTCATAAACCACTGCCCCTCACCAGGGCGATCAAGAAGCTGTGACTCTTAGCTTTCAAGGTAAACAGTTCCTAGGTGTGATGATCATTAGTAACCCTTGAGGACCCGTCTTAGAAATACTGCCTAAAATAAATGTAAAACAAATATTATGGAATAGTTGTAAGGTTATTTTTCATTCATCCTTTTTTTTCTACGGCTGTATAGGCTGTTTTACTAAATGAAGAAAATGAAGCATTTTGTGGAGGAACCGTATTAAGTCCACAATTCATTCTTACTGCAGCTCACTGCATGAATCAGACCCGGTATTTCAAAGTAGTTGTTGGTAAGTGTCTGTACTTCATATTTTAAAAGAACATAAAAGGAATCATATATATGGATAGACCCTAATTCACTACAACAGAGCAGTGCACCCATGGAATGGATTTTTATGTACATTAAGACTAGATAATACTCAAGTTTAGGCATGCCATAAATTCAATGTATGCTTTCCTAAATACCTGATGTACTCTCTAGTATTTCTGACATCCCAGACTGAGGGTTTTCCATAAAACACTTGAGGTTTTAGTCCCTTGACCTACCTCCTAGCTCCATGGTTACACAGAAATCATAAACTGAATGCATGTGAAAAATGTTGATAAACTAGTATACCAGTGGGGGAAATAATAAGAATGGGGTAACATTAGACCCAGGGAATACTCTTTAATGGAGACTGCATCATATTTGCTTGTCACATTGGTTGCCTGTCTATCATTACTAGCAACAGTAAGGCTCCTGGCTATATACCTGTAATCCAAATAGGATCCATGCCTACACCATCCTCATAACAAATGTCCATTTCATAGAAAAGTACATGGGGAGCAGTGCCAATCTTCCAAACATGTGCTGGTTATGTGACATTTGTCCCATGATGTTACAATTTCCTTGATCAAGATGAGACACAAAGATGGGGCAGAAAGGACAGGTGAACCCACTTGTAGGAATAGCCCTAGTCCACAGCAAAGGGGCAGGGCCCCATGACCTTCTGTATTTTTGAATTAGCATGGATTTATCAAAAGTTGACTGCCTCATGTCTCAGAACCTTAACTGAAGGATATACTTATCTAATTCTACAGGAGAGCTAAATCTGAATAAGATTGAAGGAACTGAATCTACACATAAAGTGGACAAATATATTTCACATCCAAAGTTTGTTAGGTTAACCTACGATTATGATATAGCAGTGATAAAGCTAAAAGAAGCCATCAACTTCACTGACTACATTATTCCTGCATGCATTCCTGATCCGGACTTTGCTGAACAAGTGTTGATGAATGAACCAATGGCTATGGTAAGCGGTTTTGGACGTATTCATGAACGTGGGGTTCAAGCCACAAAGCTTCAGATGCTCAACATCCCATACATTAAAAGACAACTTTGTAAAGAATCCAGCAAGTTCGCAATCACAGAAAATATGTTCTGCGCTGGTTATGACAAAGAAGTCAAAGATGCCTGTCAGGGAGACAGTGGAGGTCCACATGTCACCCCTTTCAAAGACACCTTCTTTGTTACTGGAATAGTCAGCTGGGGAGAAGGCTGTGCACAAGAAGGCAAATATGGAGTATACACAAAAGTATCACACTTATACAAGTGGCTGAGAGGAGTACTGCGAAGACACGCCTAAGAAAATTTTAATTTGACAAATCTGTCCTTGATAAAATCTAATAGTCAAAATCTGCAGATATACTCGATACACCCTAGCCTGTTAGTTCCTTGAGGCAATGTATTTTATGTACTCTGCCTTTGTGTCAACATGTGCTAATACAAATGATTAGGCTAAATGCATGGCGGCCAAGCTTCAACCACACTGCCTCTTCTGTTCTGCTTTAACTTTGTTTCATACAATAAATTGCATTTTAGTATCAAATAATATTGCCCTAGACAGCTATATATATATATATATATATATATATATGTGTGTGTGTGTGTTAAATCATTAGTACAACATTATCTTTAATCCTAAAGTATAGACACAGTTCCTTTATTCAATATGAACACTTGATAATGCAATGTTAGATGTTTTTGGCTCTGTTGGGAATGAGTAATTTTGCATTCTGTTACATATTGCATCTGTTATGTTTTCATTGCAATAAATTTACCTAAGGTCCAAAAAAGTAAATGGCCTTACTTCTTCTCCATGTTGTTCACATAAGCAACTATAACGGCATGTTTTTGTTTTTTTTTTTAAATATGCTTCCATTACATTCCATACAATATACTAACTGCTGTAGCATATATTCCCTTATAATACAAATATACTGTATATACCAATAAATAGCAATGAATATACCTGTCACTGGATGATATATCTCTAACCACAATAAAAAATATCTGAAGACAAATCTAGCACAAAAGTATCTGGCTAGTTTGGGATGCAATCTAAATTATGGCACAACAAATTGTACTTTTTTAACATTATGTTGCTATATTGATGTATTTGAAGAAGGCGTTGGACAAGGCCACTTAACCGGTTGATAGAACATTACTCTATCTTGGTTTTCTTTATGGTTGTCAGAAATTATGTTGGTGTTTTGACCTAGTGTTCTTCTCATCCTGAGGAATGCATCTGGGATACCCCAAATCATATCTCTTACACATGAGTGTGGGTTGAATGCAAAAGAGGCCACTTGCTTAGGCCCAATTTTTTTATTACTTTTGTTTATTACTACACAACTAAACGACTATAGCAAATGCACCTTCATTACTGAATTGAAACCCTGAGTCTCTAACAGTATGGATTGGACTAGCCAAAACATGCGATGACAGCCAGATCACAGTCTGATATAATTAGGATGGTGTATAATGATTGTTGGACGCTCTGAGTTAGTAGTTGCTTCATTTGTACTTACATTTGGTTTTATGGAATTATGCCTATTGTAAAAGTTCCATATTCAGTATACCTCCCAAGCCAACACATAGAAGAGGAAGGCCACCTGGGACAACAATAAGCCACCCAATTTCCATACATATGAAAGGGTACATATTAAGGGTAAAAGTGAACCTCTGCTTAGTTTTATGTCATTTTATTGCTAAGGTGTGGTTGGGAAGTCATTTTTTGCTCACACCTAACATTAATCTTGTGGATCATAAGCAACTGTATACACTAAGAAATCAAATGTATCATTGATTTGAATATGTAGCTTCTTTAGTATGTGAAGAATATATTTGTATTTTCTCTATGTACACTTCTCTTAAGTAGGTGTAGGTGTCTCAGCTGTTACAAAGCAAGGTGGACATGTACATGCACGTTCCAAATAATTAGCTTCATGTACATATATTTAGGATGCCTTGTGGCTAATGGAATTCTTGTGTTCTCAGATGGAACTCTTTAACAACAGGCCCAGCCCAAGTATGGCTGTGCACTAGTTGCAACTCCTAACATGCTGAACCCTATGAATGACTTCTGTGTTCTTCACCTGGAGCAGTTGTTAAGCAGTAGAGGTATTAGGTTTACAAAACACATGGTATCATGAGGAAGCCAGTAGCTCTTCAACAGAGGCAGTTATAGCGAGGACTGGACTATGTGGTGATCATTGTTACTTACGTTGATGTAGGTACCTTTATGTTTGTTGAAATACATTTCTGTCGCTTACCTAAATTACGACTTCTATGCTTTGCTGTATACAGTATAACCTGAAGAATTGATGAACAGAAAATACCAACAAGTTTAGTACCTGTTTATCTGGTGAATGCACATTATACAGAGTGGTGGATATGTAAAAGGTGAGTGGCCACTTTGTTATTTATAACCCAACTTTTTTTAATGCATATTACACTATATTGTTTCTATTTGTTCTTTTCTTGTATATATGTTGAATGCACCTACTCCCTGTCTCATCTTGTAATTATAAAAATAGTTTCTTTATTTTATTTTGTAGAGCACATAGCAGATTTTATATACTGTATATATACACACAAATATCTGCAAAACATTTATAAAAAAAAAACATTTACAAAATTCAGAATTCTTTATTTACACCATGTGAAATATGCAACCAAGTCTCTATGCTTTATTTTAATTCTATAATATGTACATAAGGCCTTGTCCCAATACCCAGATTGCATCGCTCTTCTTCTTCTTAGAACCCCCTTTCTAATTATATCTCCTTTTTTATTTATCTGATGCCTTCCATTTCTCTTTATCTCTCCTATTTCACTTTATCTCTCCCTTTCTCCCTATTTCCTCCACTTATCTTCCCCTCTCATTATCCATTCTCCTTTTTGTTATGTCTAACCTTTCTCCCATCTCTCTCCTTCTCATCTCTCATTATTTCTCTCCTCCTATTTATCTCAATCTCTCTCCTCTTATACATTATTATATTTGGCATCTCTTCCCGTAACTCACATATGCACTGGCACACATTTTTTAAACACACTCTCACATTTGCAGAGACTTACACACTCACGCCAACACACAGCCAAACATGCTCACTAACACGCACATTCACATCCATGCTCACACACAAGCATTTACATACCCATGCTGCAGATTTTCTTTGTGAACAATTTTCTAATTTTTTGGCACACTTGGAGGAAAGCCCCCCCCCCCAGTTTGCCACTGTAATGGGATCCCTGCTCAAATTAGCTCAAAATCTAGAGGGAATTAGGGTATATTACACAAGAGGTAAAAGTGCCACTATTAGGGACAGACCAGAATGTTAGATCTAAGAGGGAGGAGAGAGATCAGGAGAGAATAGGTATCTCTGGGTGTCATTGGCATAAAGTCGGTATTGAAAGCCAAAGGTTGAGATCAGTTTCCCAAGTGAGGTGGTGTAAATTGAGAACACATCTATCTATCTATCTATCATATAGTCATATTCTACAGAGCTGTATAGTGGACAAATAGGATATAAAAAGCAGCGCATCACATAACACCTTGGGTTTACAGAAACAAAATATAATGCAGGCTTACATTAAATGGGCCACCAACAAAGAATACATATTAAAGCACTTTGTAAGTAATATGCATTCTTTCCTGCCCCCAAAAGAAAAGAAAAATAAAGGAACACCTGGTAAAAATTCTTCGGAGCTGCAGCATAACACCACCTTCAGCTGTTGGTGTTGCCATTTTTGGCCTTTTGAAGCAAATCAACAGCTGCGCTTTCTACACATGTGCTTTGGGGGGGTTCGTTAGACCCCCTGGTACTGTCGTAAGAGCCAGTAGTACTGGAGGTGGCTGGTGGTGAGTATGCATGCATGCTTACTTCTGAGCTAGAGATGCATCTGACTAAATGTATTTCCTGCAATGCAAATATTGTATAAATGCCTTGATTTCACAGCACCATCAGTTATTTGAAATTAAAAAAATATATTATTTTAATAAATTAATGAGCAAAAGTTCCAATTTATCAATATTTTAAAAAAAAATTGGGAAAGGACATAGTGATATATGAATATTTTTCAACAACAGTAAAATAAAATAGCCTCTGTAAAAAAAAAATTGCTGGGGGGGGCACAATTTTCCATTCTTGCCTCGGGCACAAAAGGAGCTAGCTACTGCTCTACTCTGAAATAACTAGGTAAACATGCAGATTCCCAGAATCACATAGCCAGGAGCTGGATCATGCATTCTTAACTCTGATTTGATGTGACCTAAGCCTTTGAACTGGTGTTTAATTACAAGAACATCAAACAGTAATTTCATATTTACCATATTGGCCCGAATATAACCGGTGTTTAGCGCAGGGATGCGCAATTCGTATTGCCCGACGCCCGGGACATGCGCTGGACGGGTGCTTTTTTTTTTTTTTTGCAGGGGACCTGGATCCTACTCTCCAGCACTTCCGCCGGGGATTCTATGGAGCACCGGCTTGACATAACTTTCCGGTGCTCCACGGGGATGCCGGCAGCGGAGGTTGTCTAGGTGCATTGTGCAGACGTTCACTAGCTGCGGCAATGTGCGTAGACAACCTCCACTGCCAGCTCTTTCGCCGGGGCTTCTCTGTCATAGAAGCCCCATCCACCGGCCGGCCCCTGCTAGACACCAGGGAGTCTGGGGGTGCATTGGTAAGTCTGGGGGGTGGCAAATCTAGGGAGCAGAGTGGCATTTCTAGGGAGAAGAGTGGCATATCAGGGGGGCAGAGTGGCATTTCTAGGGGCCATAAAGCATATCTGGGGGGCAGATTGGCATTTCTAGGGGGCATAAAGCATATCTGGGGGGCAGAGGGGCATATCTATAAGTAAGGTGCATTATGAATTAAGGGGGACCTTAAAATGGCTATTGTTTTACAAATTTCTGTTTGTATATAACATATGCTGACTAACTGCATAATAGATACCAAAATTTTTTTTATACATGTATTCCAGTTCATTAGGTAAAATACTGTTTTACTATTCTACTAATGTGTATTTTTTCTTCAAAAATAAATTTTTCTTTAAAATAGCACCAAACTTTTAGGGTCGGCTTATAATCGGGAGCACCTTATATGCGAGCCAAAATGGTATTATTATTATTATATTTTATTTATATAGCTCCAATGAGTTACACAGCGCTTCTTGCAATACATACATTGATTGAGTAAGACAAAACTGGAACTGACTTCAGACAAACCGATACATTTGTCAATGATTTGTGTGATTGAAATGAAATAGAAGATAAAATAGAAACACTGAATAAATGAATCACTATATAGTATATTATATACTAACACCAAGCAAAATGTCATTAACTTGGTGTAGAGGAACAAAAGTTCATGGACTCATGCCACACACATCGGGTCAAGTAAGGGATGTTTGCAGACACAGGAAACCTGATCAATAAAGTAAACACAGAGTCCAAAGTACTGGCTTAGTATATGTGTACATGTTGAAATTGTACCATTTGTGCATGAAGGAAGCAAATATTTAGGAAAGTCTTCCCTTCAGGTTGCAGTTGATCTACAGTGGTATGAAAAAGTATCTGCCCCTTCCTGATTTCTTCGTTTTTCATGTTTGTCACACTTAAATGTATTAGATCATCAAAATAATTTTGCAGTTAATTAAACACAAAATGCCATTTTTAAAGATAATTTCATGTATAGAAGGAAAAAAGGTACCAACCCTTCCTGGCCCCATTTAAAAAAAGTAATTACCTCAGTTACTAAATTAATTAATTAACCCAGGCATGCTTACTCTCAGCTCTGTTGAATTTAAACATCAATTAAATAGAACATGTCTTGAAAACTGATGCTGTGATCTAAAGAAATTCAAGAACAGATAAGAAACAAAGTCACTGACATCTAGTAGTCTGGAAAGGGTTACAAAGTCATCTCTAAGACTCTGAGGCTCCAGCAAACCACAGTGAGAGCCTTATCTACAAATGGAGAAAACAGTTCAGTTAAGGTAAGTGTTCATGATTCTACAATAAGAAAGATACAGTGGAAAAATGCCATCCATAGGAGAATTACAAGGTGAAAACCACTGTTGACCAAAAAGAACACACAGGCTCATCTGACATTTGAAAAAGAAACATAATGATGACCAAGACTTTTGGGATAATATTCTGTGGACTGATGAGTCAAAAGAACAGCATTCCACAATAAGAACATACCAAAAGTGAAACTCAGTGATGGTAGTGTGATGGTCTGGGGCTGCTTTGCTGCCTCAGGACCTGGGCGACTTGCCATAATTGATGGAACCATGAATTCTGCTCTCTACCAGAAAATCCTGAGAATGTCCAGACATCAGTTTGTGACCTAAAGCTCAAGCGCAGTTGGGTTATGCAGCAGGAAAATCATCTAAAGCACACAAGCAGGTCGTCCTTTGAATGGGTGAAAAGAACTAGGTTTGGAGTAGCCTAGTCAACGTCCTGACTTGGATCTTTTATTTGAGACACTGTGGCATGAACTCAAGAAGACAGTTCATACTCAAAAACCCTCCAATGTGGCTGAATTAAAACAATTCTGCCAAGAAGAGCGGGCCAAAATTCCTCCATAGCGAAGTAAAACATATTGCCAGTTATCACAAATGAGAGAGCTATAGGTGTTTCTGATAGCATAGATGCTCCTTACCCTATTAATTCCTGGTTTGTTTGGCTAGCTATTGAAAATGTACATTGGAGCCAATATCCAGGGCTTACGATGGGGAAACAAGGACATTCCTGAAAACTTGAGTGTTATGGATTTTGTTCTTTACAGAGTTAACCTTTGCATGCCACATGGTGATGAATGTCAAGGGCCACCCTCTGGTACCAAAAGCGGTCAATATGCATAGCTAAAGAAGGCCACCCACATGCCCTCTAGCTACAGAAAAAGGCCAGGAAGCAAGTGGGGATATTATTTAACTATAGCTATTGGGGCAAGAGAGCAGGTTATATTTTTATTATTATATTACATCATATTTTGTGACTAGGTGGTGGGGGCAATACCTTATGGCAACTACATTTATTCCATCGTAACACTTCACTACAAAGGAAAGACATAAGGACAATAATTAGGTCTCCACCAACCCAATATGGTAGAAGGCGAATGATGACTGCAAAGCATGCATGTTGTTCTAGTCAACATAATTTCTGTGATAACATTTCAGTTGTGTTATTTACTCATCATTTTGCATATTGACGATATTGTGGAAAACATGTAGTTTTTTTTATTGATTTCTATGATCCTTTTTTTGTATAAATAAAATATATTTGTACTTTTCAGTTGTATACGATGTAGGTATATGTGTAGGCGCTGCTATGAATAATGCACAATGGGCATTTCCTTGCAGTTTTTTAACTAGATCAGCCATCTACAGCCTTTTTAAGTCAAGCTTTTAAGTTATTCGGCAGAGATATTTCCTTTTTTTCACACTCCAGCTGCTCTAGACTACAATGCCTATAGTTTCTCTTTATAACCGCAGCTGAAACGAATGGGAGTTGTAGTCTTTAATAGTCTAAACACCATAGATTATCTCTTTTTAGCACGTAACCTCGTCTCTGTTTTGCTCAAATGAAGTCGTTGCCCCATAATGTTTATGTTCAATAAACCCTGAACTTTGAACTTTAAAAAAAAAAGCTTTTTTTTTTTATTTACAAACTCTTTCGGCAGAAGCGGATTTCAATTTCCCAATGAATCAAAATGGCAGATGTTATCCAGGCAACATGCTTACTCATCTTTACACTTCTCCTTCATCAGGCGGAACAAAAAGGTACAGTTTCATTTTATTTAGTTTATTATTTATTTGAAATGTTATTTCTGCACTTAGCTGCCAAAATCACGAGGGATAGACAAAGGAGAAAAAAAAATGACAGCATGTAAGTGGGAACTGGGAAGTCAGAGAGGGAAAAGTAGTTGAAGCAAATGAACTGAAATGCTCTGGTTAATTGCCAGCGCATTTAGAAAATATGAATTTTATTTGCAGTTATAATCAGCTGTCATAGTGTTATTATGCTGTCATTTTCATAGAAGATACAGTGTCCTGGAAGCAATGACTGTATGCTGTACTGACGTGTTCGTGTCAGTGTAATGTTGCTATTTATCATTATTTAGTAGAAAAAAAATACTTTACGCAAAGCCTAATTAGAAGTATGTATTAGGAGTATTGTATCTTCCCTTTTAAGAAAAGCAGCCATATAGTTAATGCTGGGCACAAGCTATTTTTCTTCTCACCCCCGTAATATATCAAACAAAACCTCAATGTAGATGCCCAGGATATCATATAGTCCTGAGCAGCAATATTCTAAAGGACTAATTTATGTAATTATAACCACAATCATATATATATATATATATATATATATATATATATATATATATATATATATATAGGACCCACATGTGCCCATTAAGCCTGGGCGTTATCTTGTTCTACTTGCGTATGTCAGTACCACGCAAATTACGATATATGTCTTAAAAATTGTCACAATGGTTCAAATTCAGTGCAGTTACAAAATATTCTATTACTGTTCTATTTACTATTTTGCATAGTGCATGAATGGAACATACACCCTGTTGGGGTAGCTTTGGGGTAGAGAATGATGTCATGTGATGGAGACAATGATGTCATGTGATGGCTGTAAGGACAAATCACAAATCGTGTTTATTTACAGTGGTACTAAATCCTATCTTGAATTTGCTGTTCACTTCTGTTCAGTGTTCCTCTCTTCTGAAAATGCAAATAAGGTCATACATCGATCCAAGCGTGCTAACTTCATACTGCTTGAGGAAATCCGAAAAGGGGACTTGGAAAGAGAGTGTCTTGAGGAACTTTGCTCGTATGAAGAGGCAAGAGAAACATTTGAGGACAAAGAGAAAACTGTGAGACACCCTTCGTTATTTTAGCAGAAATTACATGTGTTTAGTTGCATTTAACTGTGTCCTAAAAGTCAATAAAATGCCTTATGGTCCTTTCTATTCATCTTTTAATTATTATTTATTATTTGTTGTGATCTATTCATCTTGTGATTGTATACCATATTAATGTGTGTTTGTTTTTTTTAAAGATTTCTTTCTCCTTGGGTATTGAAAGGGTTTATGATAAAATTGTACATTTGCCTTTTTTAAATGGGATGTTTCCCTTTTCCTGTTTTTTTACAAGTCTAATACTAAATCCTGGATTAGATGCCACTGGCACGCTTGTTAGTATGTATGTATGTATGTATGTATGCATATATTTGTTTATATACAGTAATTAATAGGGAGTACGAGTGAAGCCCTGGCACTTATGTAAGTCCAGGTGACCTCAGGCCATGAGAGGCACATTACGTTCATCCCAGCAGGTTTTAGGGTTGAACCCATTGAACACCAGTCTGTTCCAGCAGCACACTAGTCTGTTGAACAGGCCCCCTATTGTTGGATGACCTTCAAAGATTGATGAAATGTCTCTAAATAATACACATATAATCATTTTTTTCAACGTTCTTCCTTTTGCAAGCCTGGAAATAAACTGAACATTGGTATGAACATTGCAGTACATAGTCACATTATTCCATTCTTTTGTCTTCGCAGGATAGGTTTTGGAAGACTTATCATGGTAAGTTTATTGATAGTTATTATAGGATCACTGGTGTGTAGAGCATTTAATGAAACCACAGAACTGCTCTGTGCAACTTCTTGCTCTACCTTACTGCATCATTACCTTACTTTAGCAGTTCTTCTGGTCCTACTTGTCATTAAAGATACCAAGTATAAAACTCCTTGCTTATTATGACCTATACGCACTAAAGTCTTCTGGGCGTTATTTACATACCAGAACCTCCTAGGAACAAAGACCTCTTATGCCATCCCACAAAAATATATACAAAATAAAAGGGTCAAAGATGGAAGCCTGTTGGGGTAATCCTCTAACTGAGTAGAGCATGGATTGGCTCTAACTAAGCTATCATTAAGCCCCACTTCTTTGCCTTCTGCAAGGAACTCTTGGGTTTCTCCTTGAATCCTCTTGGAGGAACGAAAGATGTGAACTGGAGACCTGAATCTGAGCAACAGTTCTCTAACTGTACAAGTAACAACAGCTTCGGACTCCACATAGTTTATGATATTGTCCACAGTTTCATTTTATAGATATGGTTTTCCACAAAATACTGTTATAGACACCAATGTTATTTGTTGATTTTAAATGGCTAAACGTTGAGCACAAACCACACAATTTTGATAGCATTGACTGAAAATGTTCTGCTAATTAGTATTTATGGTCATTCATGTTTGCAGGTGGTAGACAATGCACCTCATGCCCTTGTTTAAATAAAGGTGAATGCACAGACACAATTCGGAGTTATACATGCAGTTGCCCAGAAGGATATTATGGTCGCAATTGTGAATTTGGTAAGGAACATCTTCCAGATCTTTATTATAAATCATTATTTATATTGGATCCTAAAATTAAAAAAATGCTTGTACTCTGAGGCATTAAATTCCCTTTAAGGATTCCGCAGGGTAAATGCACTCACTTAAAATACAGAGAGGGAGTTTCCTCAGTCTGTAAATGGTTCATGTAAGAAAGAAGAACTGCAATACAGTAATAACTAACAATGGATAATCCATAGATGTTGACATCAAACAAAAAAGTACAAAACAAAAACAAAAAAGTACAAAACTAAATCACTGAATCCAGATTTGGGAGCATATCAACAGTTTTTAGGTTTTAGTAACACATTTACATTCACCTTATCTGTTTAGAATACTAAAATTTTCCAGTCTTATTCCCAGTTTACCCTTTGTTTTTAAGCCTGAACACGTTATAGATGTCCTGCAGAATCCAGGAGAACGTTTAGATGTTGTATGTGGCCTAGTTACATCTAGCCTTATGAAATCTGTTGATTTATTCCAAATAAATTGCTGTTAAAACAATAATTGAATTATTTGCCCATATATTTGATAGCCTCATTTGATCACATAATTAATTTTGGTCTATTTCATTAGCAAACAACGAGTGTCACCCAAATATGAATGATGGATGTCAACACTTCTGCCACCCCAACTATGGATTTCACTCTTTCTTTTGTTCTTGTGCTGAAGGGTATACTCTTGGTGGAGATGAAAGGTCATGTAATCCTACAGGCAAGTTTACTAATTACAGCAATGGCACAACAAAGTCACCTTCTAATGCCCCTGGCAGGAGAGTAGAGCATTAAGTATAGAAATGTTTCAGGGTGAAAACGCTCTATCTTATTAGGGAGACGTTGGATGTTCCAGGATATACAGAGCTGCCAGGTCTACTAGTTTTGGATGTGGCATGTCAATGCTATATTTTGATTATTGGGACCTGGTAGCATAAACCATTAGAGATTCCCTGGGGTTCTTGACACCCTAACATAGCTGGTGGACAATTATGTTGGATCATGGAACTTGTGTTTGCACCTTTCATTGGCAGATCCCTATGCATGTGGCCAAGCGGTAGACAATGAAGATTACGTGGAAAATGAACATCTTCCAAACAACCGGACGCGTATTTTTCCATGGGAGGTACAAACTCAAACTACATTTACTATTCCTAACTATGGCTAAATGTTGTATATGCTATTGTTGATTTAATGGGGAAAAAGAAACAACCGAAAGCCACTCAGGCAGGTGCATATTGGATGCTTCATCCAGCACTTCTTGTTACCAAGCTTTCAGGCATTTTGGACTCTGGTTCCCCAGTCTACTAAAAGGCAGCGCTTTTGTATGTTCAGGCCACTGGCTGACAAATGATGTAAGTGTGGCCAACGGCCAATAAGTTTATATCCGGCCAGTGGCTGCACGCTGCAGCACCCGATCTGGTGGTGCCAGATCAGATAAGTATGGAGCGCTGTCTGCCAGCGGCCCACTGGTGTGCCACATGGCCAGTCTGGGCCTGGGTCATAGTCGAACATTAGATGGTCAGTGGCTTAAGCTGTAATGCAAGGAGGTTTTGCTTTACTGAAAGGGTGCTAGATAATGGGAACAGACTTCCAGCAGAAATGGCAGAGGTTAATTTCCAGATAGGAATACAGTCATGAAGTCAAAATGCCCACTAGGCTTTACAGCAGGAATAATGGACAGATCTGATGGGCCGAATGGTTCGTATTTAACATTAAATTCTATGTTTCCATGTTTCAGCCTAGTTGCATTCTCCGGGTCAGGTAATCCAAGCAAAAAAGAGGTTCACGCAGAGGTTCTCCTATCGCATGTTTAGCGCTTACTACACACTTTGGGACCTTAATACCATGAACCCCCACAAACGTATAGGATCATTGCAGAAAGTTGGTACTTTATGTCTGTTATTGCTTGTTTCATTTATTTCTGCATAACATGGAACTCTGCCTTGTTTTCTGTAAAGGTCATACTCCTAAATTCAGACTCAGATCAGTTTTGCAGCGGAATAATTCTTAAACCATCTTTGATATTGACAACTGCGAAGTGCAGCAATCTACACAACCCTATTTACGTCTTTGCAGGTAACAATTATTTACTTGTAAAAGTTCTTATGCACTAACCTAACTCAGTTGATATATCACCTGCCCTTTTATTTGCCTTTTGGAAAATCCTGAATAATAATAATAATAATAAATAATAATAATGCGCCCATCCAAACCCCGTCTGAGTCCAAAATTCTGATATACAATTATCATGTATATCTGGTTAAAGTGGCTGCCCCTGGTAAGAATCTGTGAGGTTAGAGATCCATCTTAATATTATATCTAAGTAATACACTATATGGAGAAAAGTATTGGGACACAGCTCTTAATTATTGAATTGAGACGTTTCAATCAGACCCATTGCCACAGGTGTAAAAAATCAAGCACCTAGCCATCCTGAAGAGCTGGGTGAATTCATGCGTGGTACTGAGATAGGATGCCACCTTTACAATAAGTGAGTTTGTGAAATGTCATCCCTGATCCACTGAACTCTGGAGTGACGAGTCTCGATTGTCTGTTTGGCAGTCTGATGGGCAAGTCTGGGTTTGGCAGATGTCAGGAGAAAGTTACTGGCCTGACTGCACTGTGCCAACTATGGTGGAGGATGCAGAACTTACTTCCACTGAAGAGAAATCTTAATGCTGTAGCATACCAAGACATTTTGGACACGGCTATGTGGGAAAAGTTTGTGGAAGGTCCTCTTCTATTTCAGCATGATTGTGCCCCAGTGCACAAAGCAAGCTCCATAAAGACATGGTTGGATGAGTTTGATGTAGAAGAAGTTGACTGGCCCACACAGACCTCAACCCCACTGAACATTTTTGGGATGAACCGGAACGGAGATTGCAAGCCTGGCCTTCCTGTCCAACATCAGTGCCTGACCTCACAAACGAAGCTGGGGCGACCAACTACATAGTAATGTCTATGTATTTCGAATGTGAAGTCATGAAAATCCCTGTTGGTGTAATGGTCAGGTGTCCCAATATCTTTGTCCGAATAGTGTATGTTATATTAGAATTATGAAAGCTGGCTGCTTTCTGGTCCTCACATACAACCAGAAGGATTATTATGATGTAGACATGCCCATCCAGAGTCTGGCTCATCTACTGCAAAGTTTGAGCATATAATGATAGTTTAGCTGTTCCTTTCTTCCAAATGTTATAATAGAAAATGTAAAATAAATAAAATAATCTCATACCTGAAACAGGTATCTAAAGTATTTCATTTCTGAATGAAAAAAAAGAGTGATATCAGTTCAGTTGGTTTCCTAAAAGTAATTTATCTTAAAATATTTTTTTAACAGGCACACAAAAAGGGGCATTTGAAAAAGGAAAACAGATCATCAAGGTGAAGGATCATTCAATACATATGCGCTATTTGGAGAAGACTGGAGACAACGACATTGCACTGCTGAAGCTACAAAGCAATATTGAATTCGATAACTATACCCTCCCTATTTGTATTCCTCAGAAAGACTTTGCAGAGAACGTGCTGATTCATAGTAACAACAGTATAGTTAGTGGCTGGACACAAGGCTCTGATTTAGACTTGGCTCCTTTCGAGTTCCCAGCAACATACTCTGAGAAAGAAAACTGTGAGTCTGCTTTAAACGTCACACAGACTAACAGAATGTTTTGCGGTGTTTCACAAAATGTTGTTGACTCTCCTATGGTCGACGGTAGCTATTTTGCTGTGGAGCACAAAGGTACGTGGTTCCTTACAGGAATTATGGGATCAAAGAATTCAGCACTCTCCAACCAGAATGTGTTTTCATTTACTAAAATATCCAGATACATCATGTGGTTGAAACAGACAGAAGGCCAGTTTCACTAGAGCCCATTTGTTACCACTGCATTTTTGGTGACATTCTGTTAATATAGGCTTTTGTAAAGGGACACAAACTA
This sequence comes from Spea bombifrons, assembly GCF_027358695.1. Classification (NCBI taxonomy): domain Eukaryota; kingdom Metazoa; phylum Chordata; class Amphibia; order Anura; family Pelobatidae; genus Spea; species Spea bombifrons. The sequence goes on along the minus strand of NC_071088.1, from coordinate 93,717,288 downwards.
TGGCGTTCCAGTAGGTATATAGACAAAATTATTGGGACACCTGACCATTACACCAACAGGAACTTTTATGACCGCATTTTAAATACATAGACATTAATATGTAGTTGGTCCCCTCTTTCCGCAAGGTTTGGGCGTTTCTGTGTGAATTTTTGCGCATTCATCCTGTAGAGCGTTTGTGAGGTCAGGCACTGATGTTTTTCGAGAAGGCCGGGCTTGCAATCTCTATTCCAGGTCATCCCAAAGACGATGTTGAAGAACTTGACTGGCCCACACACAAAGCCCTGAACTCAACCACATCAAACACCTTTGAGATGAACTGGAACAGAGAGCGCAAGCCAGGTCTCCTCGTCCAACATCAGTGCCTGACCTCACAAACGCTCTACTGGATGAATGGGCAACAACACAGAAACATGTATTTAGAATGCAATGTCATCAAAGTCCCTGTTGGTGTAATGTCCCAATACTTTTGTTCATATAGCATATGTCAGTACCACTTCATTAAACATGTTCAATTTGATATGCCCTCTTACATTCTATATATCTTATTTTTTTTAGTTCATAAAAATGGCAATTTAAGCATGGATGGTACATGGCAAATTATATTTACCAATATTATATGATGACATTTGTAGTTTGGAACTGAATAATGAGATTTTTAATCTGTATTAAATGTTCCACATCATGTAATGAAAATAATCATATATGTGTAATAAACATAAGCAAAATCATGGATACATTATGTCTGTGCTCATTCCCTTATTTTCTGGGCGGCAGCAAGACTTAGAAGAACAGATTACCAGTGCTCAAAACTAAACATGCTATTCCAGCTCCCCTTTAAAGTATCGTAGAGATGTGTGTTTTGCCTTTTCCAAAGATGTTCAGAGGGTTCAATGCTAATTAGCACTTTATTTGGACTTCAAATACCCCTGGTAGAGCTTCTTCTACTGGAACATGCATTCTCACGTCGCTGCTTCATCACATAGACTTACAATACTATACATTTTGATGAAGTTTTCATTTGTCCATAAACAGGACATTTTTTGCCAGTCTCCCGCTGTGAAATCTCTGTATTGCTTGGCTAACACTAAACACCTTGACTTGTTTTTCCAACAAATACGTGGGTTAGAGATTTACTCAACAATAAAAGCCACACATTGGCAGTTGTCCTTTGCTTGGTAGATGGTAAGATGTTCCTGGTTCAGCTGGGCTTGAGTTGTAGAGCCAGATTCTGTTCAGTTTCATAATGATGTTACTTATACTAATCTGCTGGTGGTGTGGTCACTTTATTTTTTTTTTAATAAATGCCAGTTGGAGATGGTGATTGCACTGTGTTCCAAATCATTAAGACATGTACATGTAGAAAGATATATAATATTTAATTTAATTTCTTTCTGAGCATCCATTGTTCTTTCATAATCCAATACTGCAGACCACTTTGTATACTGGCAGAGATAACTTCGGTTTAGTGTAATTCTCCATCTGTTACCTTTTTGGGCTGCAAATTTATATGTTAAATTACATTTTGTACTATAAAAATAAGTTTGATGTTGAATTCTAAAGCAATTCCAAATTGACCGAAATCTTAATCCAAGCCACTCCGGTCTGTCTTCAAAGGCCTCATATTTTCACAAAGTTTTGTGATTTTGTAGATTAAAACACAATAAAACTATTAATACTTGATTTAGCGCACAATGTTTAGTGTCATAATGAAAACATGGGTTTATTCACTATAGGGAGAGTTGGCAGAAAAGTCTTGGCTTCACCTCTCACCTCACTATACAGTATGAAGGGCCAATCCTACTAAGTATCTCCAGCAACTAAGTATATCCAGGGGTAAGCTGACCTTGTATAATGCATAATTTAATGGGTGAAGAAACTTCAGAGAAATCGTACAGATTTAATATACGTTATACAAGCCAGCAGTAATGTATTACAGAGGTTACTGAGTAACCCCATAGTGTCTGGATGACTGGAGCTGTAGCTCCCCCAACAGGCTGCCATGCAATATTAATGGCTAGGAGTAATGTCACTGCAGATGTGTTGAGCTGTGTTAAAAAAAAAAAAAAAAAAAAAAAAAAAAAAAAACTGATTCGTCGTAGATGGAGGAAAATAATATACAGCAAATGTAATAAAATGTTTTATTTAATACAAAAAATATTAAAGAAAATGTACAAAGCAGTTTCTTGAATCAGGTAGGATTCCAAGATCTCTAGGCTGAGTTTAACTAATTGTTGACAGTGGTGGGAATGGATTTTGTTTGCTGACCACAAGTTTTTGGTGCTGGTGAGATATGTAGCCTTTGATATGGCCCTGCAGAAAAAAATAATGAAAGAAATAAAGGTACACACAAATATATATATATAAAAAAAAACATCACATTATAGAGGACACGTTCAAATATAAAGGAGCTTGTGAGAAAACAAAAGCAGAATACCTGGGGAGGAGGAATAAAAAGTCAGGGTCTTCCAATCAGCTTTTAATAGAAGAACTGGCAGCTCAGCTACAGAAGACTATCTGTGACCATAAACCTCAAAAAGCTCCACTTCCTTTAAAAGGTTGCCGTTAGACACAGACAGACCTTGGCAGATATTAGTGATGGCATGGCAATCTAACTAACTAGCCGCTACTAACAAAATAAATGCTTGCTTACTGACAGACAAGGACTGGTAAGGCAAACAGCTTCACTCATCACAATCGGCATGACTTCTTCTTTTAGAAAACCCTTCACCTTTCACCAGCCTTTTGTAATGTCTTATTTACGAAAACCTCTGTGGATGTTAGGTACATAAAGTGCAGCAATATACAAGCCTGTGTTGTGAGATGCAGCATTTCCTCTTCCCACTATAACAATGCATTATCAGTGATCAACCTTACAGGCCTTCTGCAAGAAGAGCTGAGTTAGCCTGATTAATATTATATAACACAGGGCCACCTTGGCCCTTGCATGACATTAAGTGTTTTGTCTCACCTCAACTCATGGGTTTAGTAGTGGCTCTCAGAGTTTTTAGGAAGTCAATTTCCTTTTTAATTTTAGTCCAAAGACGTTTGAAATGATAATGTGAATGTGAATTTCTTCCATGGTGTTACCCATATCCTTAAGGACTATTAGACTTAAGAATGGATGAGGCCTTGGAAGTCCTAATGCACTTACATTTTAAACTCTGCAATAGGGAATTTGGCCAATTCCACTATAATCATCAGCTGTATCTGTGGTCATGGAAACAAATAATCCTGAATATGTGCCAATAACAAAGGAGCGGTTTAGTAAGTATTGTCAATTTTATCAAGGGAATAGGGATATCCATAGCCTCAATGATGGAGAACTTACTAAAGGTTCACATTTAGTACAATGAAATGGCTTTATGTATAAAGGGGAGAGGGACATGAAACAGGCAAACACATACCATGTAAATGAGGTTAGCTATAATACACTGCACTTCATCAATATCCACACCTTCCACCTGCATAAATGTTAAGGCAACCAAAAAAGCATCTAGAGAAAGCTGGTGGGTTTTCAACAGCAGATACCTGTAAAAAAAAAAAAAAAAAAAAAAAAAAAAAAAAATATTGTGCTCAGTTGCTTCATGTATAAATTGTAGAATCATAAAATCAATAAGTACTGCATAAGGTTAATCTGTGGAAGCCTTTTGGCTCCTTTACAGTAAAATATACTATTGTATATATTGTGTCACTTGTGAGGGCTCTGACACTAAAATGCTACTACAGTGTAAAATGTGATCAAGGAACCTATAATCCTATGGAATCTGTTATTGTTACAGGTAATCACTAAAATGATCTACACGTAATTATCATTACATGAAACATGCTCAACAGGATACCATCCTAATATCATCATTTACATATTGGATTGAGCAATGAGTATTACAATGACAACACTCAGCCTTTGGATTTTATTGTAAAAACGCTGTGATTTCTCTCCCTTGTAATAAAAAGAATACAGTGTTTTAGAAGGATAACAAAAATCCTGGTGTTCTGTAAGCTTTTATAAAAAGGTGGCAAGCTGGGGCTCTCGGAATCATAGCTCGCTAGTTACAGTGTGTGTCGCCTTTTAATGTCTACAACAAGTTGAGCATTTCTGAAGTTAACACAATAAATGGAAGTTGGTTGTAACTGAGATGACTCTGCCCTTCCCCTGTGTAGAAGTGTTCAGCTTACACTTTCTTAAAGAGATTCCTGTATGTGATGATTTTCAGCTTCTCCAGAATCAAGAAGATGCCACAACGAATAAAGAAAGTCTCATGCTTGGCCAAAGTCTCCGTCAGCAAGAGGAGATTTCCCTCACTGCAAAAGATAGATGTGATACAGTACCTCGCATGAAACACATTTATCAACATAGATCAGTGGGCTAGTGCTGCATTTATTACATTACACTTACATCTTTGATGAAAGATGAATGCGAACTGAAATACTCATGGGCCAAAGTGATTAAAAGACACATGTAAGAGACATCTTACAAATGTCATTACCTAACAGACTTGGTGACTTCCACAAACTGCATCAGATCATATTTTCTCAGGAGGTGAATAGTTGGCATGTGTCCCTGTGGGCAAAAATAGTTTTAACTAGTTAGTGTTTTGGTGGTGTGAAGCACAAATTAAAAAAAATAAACCCTGCAAAAAACATTGTAAATATCAGGATAATATAGAAGCCATAATGCAAAACCACTCTGATCACAGTGTTATATGTTTCCACTCACCAGTAGCATCTTCACAGGCAACAAGTAGATTAGAATCATTCTTTTATTCTTCTGGCTGGAGGAGTGGCAGTTTTCAAAGGCAAAGGAAAGGTATTCCTCAGCTAATTAAATTAAAATAAGGAGTGTACACATGATTATTTTCTCTGCATTTAAACACATGGATGGCCACCAAAGTCCAATCAGATGCTTTGGGCATCACAGTAAGATTTCAAACTCAGGTAACTGAATCAAAGCAACTATAGTTACTAAAGTACTATATTGTCAAATGAGACCGAGGATGGAGAATTTTGGTGGTGGGGACAACCTTAATAAGGGATTAAAGTAAAAAGAGAGTGCAATGAGTGTGTGTGCGTGTCACATAACACTCTACAATGATATTGGTTTACATTGCTTAATCCCTCGGGCAACATACCTTTCTTGAAATCACTGTCAAACATGGCTTTGCGCCCAACGTAGTACTTATACGTAACCCTCTGTGCCATGGCATATTCATCCTTGAAATTGGAACTCTCAATGGCTCGTATTAAGGGTTTGCACAAGTGAAGTTTGCTGATCTGCAAGGTAGGGATATCAGTTTAATTTGCATTATTATCAAAACGGGAATTTCTATGGATGTTCAATGCTTACCTTGAAGTAAATCTTGAAAAGCTGATTCACTAAAAATAACATTCCCCACTTCTTTGAGTCCTCAAAAGCTGCTCGTCTGTGGAAAAATGCAGCAAATAAACAGTATATTCTGGAACTGTATAAATAATACGCTATTTGTAACTCTGAGAATCGTCTCCACATACTTATATGGCCTCAGCGATGTCATGGTACACGTTTACCTTATTTATTTATATACAAGCTGCTATTTTATTTTTTTTAATAAAAGGGGTAACAAAACAGAAATGAATTAAAAATAAATAAATAAAAGAAGAGGAGAAGACTCACGTATCGCTTGCACATACTCTGAAGCAACTCATCAAGAGCTCGGCAGCCTTTTCTAGCATATCCCCAAGTTTGCCTTTTCCTTTCTTTACCAGCTGCTGATCCGCCTTAGGAAATAAGAAAAGAACATTACATAGACTTGCAACTCTGGGTACGGTTTAAATAACAGAGTGACAAAGAGTACACATCAAAATGAACCTCAATTTGTCATTTGAAAGGTTTTTTCTTTGCAGAATAAAATCACAGGCCTAAACTTTTATGACATCATACTAATACCATGCCAGCTGCTATATCATATTTAATATGTTTTAAAATAAAGTCCAAATTTTATTTTAGATTGAGAGCTCACTCCCCTCTGGCCTTAATGCCATGCTGGAAAATTGTATAAATGGGTACACTGACCATGGCAGACAGAATCGTAAACAATTTAATGACCAATACCGCAAATATTGAGTTGGCAAAATGTCTGAACGATCACCGAGCAGCATTTCAGTATTTAGAGTCTGAGAAGCAAGATGTGTCCCAAACGGTATACCGGCCAAACATCTCGCAGTTTATGACCAGAGAATAGGAATTATGTTACTTACACTGTTAGCGAAAATCCGCAAGTCAAGTGTGATGGCGTACATTACTGGCAAGGCCCTGCAATATCAAAGAAAAACAGGAAAAACGAGGCACTCAATGCTGGATCAGGAAAATAAAGGAGGAGAGCCACAATCATGTTAGCAGGACATCAAGGAATTGAATATTTTACTTATGATTAAATAGCCACATGCCTGTTGCTTTAATACTTTCATTTACGCATAATAGGAGGATTCCAAAATAGCATATCTTGGCATGTCCCCACTTCATCATACGTACCATTACACAGAAAGCATGGACATTCCCTTCAAGTACTTTCTTTTCTTATATCAAGAGCCACCACTAGGATGTTATTGCAGCCATCAAAATATCAGAAGGAAAGATCTCTGAACAAAAACGGTGCTAAGATGGTGGTAGTAAATAAAAGCACATTTCCTGCCTACATTCAAGTATAAACTTGTCCATTAAAGTGCATATGATTGCTGAAGTGTACCTTTAAGAAGAGTATTAGGCCACCATTATTACCCTTCTCGTCTATGGAGATGCAGATTAGGTGTTGTGGCAAAGAATTGCATGCAGACAGTGAGACCCCGGGGGGTATTCTTGTGGTGATGGAATTGGGACTCCTCTCCCTCAAACACACCTGGTGGTGTGATGTCCGCAGACTGCAGGCCTCTAGCTTGTCCTATGTCTGCCCTTTTCACAGCTCTACTCTGCTGCATTGCCAGAAAGAATGGCACGTGTGCTATTTGTGTGGGGCATTTTTGGGAAGTGCCACGTTATGCTGGGTTTTTTTGGGGAGAAGTTTTTGTCCAGCTCTACTTACCGACAGAAAAAAACTTAAGGTGGAAATAAGAGAATTAAAAAAAAAAAGTGGTAAAAATCCCTCAAGAGAGGGTAAGAGGAAATCTGCAGGACACTTACCAGTTTTCTTCTTTATGAGACTGGAACGTTTTCAAAAATGATGTGTTACGATAAGGAAAGCATATTGAAATCAGGAACCTTCCCGGACTAATTTACTCTTAGATTTAAGATTAGTAACACTTTAGATGGCCACAGTTTCGGCTTAAACACCACAATTCCTTAAAAACACTATATATAGAGGTACAGAAGCAGCAATAGTAGTAGAGCACTGGGTCTGGGCAGGCAGTCACTGGCACATGATAGGCACATGCAGCCCCGTGGAGCAGGACTGAATTTCATCAATACTATATACCGTATTGCCTCGAATATAGGCCGCACTCCCCCCCCACTTTAAAGTCTTTAAAGTGGGGGTGCGGCCTATATTCGGGGTCTAGCGGGCAGGCAGCGGGGTTAGGATACAGATCCCCCGCAGCGGTGCAGGGGACCTGTATCTTACTCTCTAATACACTCAGACAGCCTCCCCTGCCAGCACTTCCCACGGGGGGAGTGCCGGCACGGGAGGTTGTCTAAGCCGGTGAACGTCCGCACGATGCGTTTTACCCCTGCCCCCAAGACTTACCAGAGCAGACTCCCGACTGAGTGCCGGCACCGGAAGTTGTATACGCGTATTGCGTAGATGTCCCCCGCCAGCCCCGCAAGACACCCGGGAGTCTTCTCTGGTAAGTCGGGGGGGGGGGCAGAGTGGCAGCATATCTCGGGGGGGGGCATTGGCAGCTTATCTCGGGGGGGGCATTGGCAGCATATCTCGGGGGAGGGAGGAGGAGGACAGTGGCATCATATCTCGGGGGGGGACAGTGGCAGCATATCTCGGGGGGGGAGGAGGACAGTGGCAGCATATCTCGGGGGGCGGGGGAGGACAGTGGCAGCATATCTCGGGCGGGGAGGACAGTGGCAGCATATCTCGGGGGGGGGGGACAGAGTGGCAGCATATCTCGGGGGGGGGGGACAGAGTGGCAGAATGTCTATTAAAAAAAATTTTTCTTTAAAAAGCACCAAACTTTTAGGGTGCGGCCTATATCCGAGCCAATAAGGTATTATAATGCCTGGTTTTGTCACCAATATTTATCAATAAGGATGATATGATAGAAAGATATCACAAATTACAGGCAAACCTGGTAGCATTAATGGGCAACCGTCTTAATCAACTAAACTCTACTCAGGAACATACTTGCAGTATGGTAGGTGAGCAATGAGCATCAATCGCAGCCTTTTGCTACGCTAACTGTCACTGTCTCACACACTGTCTCTGTTACCACTGCTATTGACAAGTTAAAATGGCGTCAGCACACATATATATCTAACGCTCGTCTCTTCCCTTTGTAAATGGTGATTGGCCAGATTACAAAAAGTAAGGAACAACTCTCACAGCCATAACAACCAATGAGACCATCTCCCATTTTTTCACTACTTCTACCGCTTTACCTCATCAAGGAGCGCCAAAACGGCTTGTAATGGCAGCTACACCTAGCAACGAATTTTCAGCATTTTTGCAATTCGTTATCATTAGAATGAATGTTTTATACGCACGCACTGTTTCATTTTGAAATGCACCTTGGACACGTTAGTGTTCGGCACACCAATGACTGGCTGCCGCTACTCCCAGAAAAAAAGGATATTGAACAACAACAGTCTGGCATTTGTATGCTTCAACAAAATCATGGTTAGACACGGCATATGTGCACCTAGAAAAGAAAGAAAGAACAGACCATTGTTAATTATAGCACGTCGAGAAACACACAGAGGGATTAAAATAAACCTTTTTTTATTGACTATGGGCCAGCAGAAGCAAGGAGGTGGAACAGCCGGTCCATCTCCCCAGCGGCAGAACCTAATTCCGGGACCGGATCAACCTGACCTCCCTCCTCAAAGGCGGCAGGAGCACCAGGGAAGGGATGCAGGAGGCATCCCTCCCCAGCGGTACCCGGGAGAAGGCGCAGCCGGCCCATCTCCCTAGCAGCAGCAGGAGCACCAATTTTGGGAGGGCATTGATGGGCCAAATAAACTGACTGACTACGGAGTCAACCCGTTTGGGGTCTCATCCTGTGTCAGTCCAATTCGGAGGGGGGAGAATTGTGACGGAAGCCTCCATCATCACTGGGACCACTGGAGAAGCCTGACTGCCAGCATCCTCCCTATTGACTATGGGCCCTGGGTTTGTAAAGACTTCTGTGGCTACCCCCGGCAGTATCATCTCATCACTGTCTGAGGGGATTATCTCCAGCAGACAGCCAGGATCTGCAACCAGGGAGTGACTGCCATTCTTTCAGTTTAATGTTGTATAAATCAGTCTCCCCCCCATTGTATTGTTAATCTCGTTACTGCCCCTGTTGTCTCTGGGAGGCAGATTAAGGGGGCGGTTTGTGTCCCAATATCTTATTTTATGTAAATGTGTGTTTTGATGGATATATCCAGCTCTGTGTGTCCAAAATAAATCAGTCTTCGTTTGGTTTTACCCTACACTGAGTCTCGACTAGTGACTGGGGAACCGGGGAAAGTGTGTTGTCCCAGGCTAAGGGAGCACAAGACAGCGGAGGTAGTCGGTCGGACTAGCCAGCTCCGTGACATTTTTATTACCTTAAGTGAGCTGCAAACATTTCATCATACGGCGGTTCCAGCACTTGTTGACATTTTTCTTCCGGAGACGACAACTAATAAACAGAATGCAGACACTATGAATACTGTTCCTCACATATGATGTTAATGAATGTGGGTATTTTAATGTATAGTGTGTCAGTTTTTTTTGAAAACAGTGCACAGATATACATGCAAACATTTCTATAAATACTGAAAATACACTGAACCTTTGGGTTAGCGCCAGGGAAGGGATTTTATTAATTTATATTTTTTATGGACTCCATTTGACTGCAGAAACTTTTGAGGTCTTTAAATGCCTCAGGGATCACTCCAAGAACCAGATAGCTCCCTATTATGATGCCATGGTGACATCACTGGGCTCTGTTTACTTTTAAATGTATGTTTATATATATATATATATTTTTTTTTTTTAAATATTTCTGAAGAGGGGGAAAAAAAAAGCTCTCCCTCTTTTCACTTTGATTTCCTCTGCTACTGATCACAGAGTGATCAGCAAGAAGGGCCACATTGGCCTCCATTGTTAACTGCAGTATCTGTGATCAGCTTGCAGGGAACTGGACAGATCCTCTGGAAACCCTTATAATTGTAACATTGTTTCTGGCAGTGTCCTTTATAATAAAGTATTAGAGTATCACATGTATATATATATATATATATATATATATATATATATATATATATATGTGTGTATATATATATATATATATATATATATATGTGTGTATATATATATATATATATATATATATATACACATACCAGCAATTAAATCAATTTCTACAAATACTATTACTACTAATACTACTATTGGTTTTTTTTATTACTAGTATCAAATTAAAAATATGTTTGAGAATATTGTGCAGTTTACATAATGCCACTTGCATGTGTTACAGCTATGTCATCTTAGCCTAGTTTACTTAATTAACCAGCCAGCCACTGACTATTCTAAAGGGGAATGGACTTCATTGGCATTGCCATAAAGAATCAAAATAAGAAGAATAATAATATATGATGATCGGCTATTTTCTTACCTGTAACTTTGGATTTGCAACATGAGGGTGTCTGAATGAAACTAGGTCTGCACAATTAAAGCCATGTTTCGAGTCAATTGCTTCTTGCACCTACATTGTACGATAAAAAAGAAAATATGACTTACTGACTTATTGATTTGTAAAGTGCCATTATAGTGGTGTATCCCATAGCAGTTAAGACTTATAGAAACCATAAGTGAGGAGCCATGCTCAAAAGAGCTTTCAATCAGAAAGGAGAATGGTGGTATATTACACTGGACGGGGAGGTAGACCAGCCCAAAAACCGTATTCCGGTGTAAACATTGATTAAATAAAGTATATTGCTAGACATGCTTAGAGAACGACTGCAAAGTACGATGGTATGGACTGAAGTCATTCAACAGTCGGAGTGAGACTAGGAAAGGTGAGACAGCGTCAGTTGGGAGGAGAGAAGTTAACCTGTCCGATCACAGGCTTACCAGAAGAAGGGATTCTTGAGAGAGCTTTTTTTTTTTTTTTTTTTTTTTTTTTTAAAGTTGACTGGGGTGAGTCTGATAAGACAGGGTAGGGCATTCAAGGGGAGAGGGGCAGTCCTTAAAAAGTGAGAGGCAGAGATTAGAGAATAGGCAAAGATCATGAGAGAGGAGAGGAGAGTAGATGTGCATTTGGAGTTAAGTCGGCAGATGCAAATAGAGGGTTTTGTACGTGAAAGCCAGGACTTTAGATTGAGCCCTGATGTGTACAGGCAGCAAATAAGGACATTTACAGAGGGGAAAGGCATTAGTAGAGCAATGTGTAAAGAACATACTGTAAGCCTGGCAGCAGCATTCATGATGGATTGTAAGGGCCAATATGGATATGAAGGAGACCACCTAAGGTGCAGAGTTCCAGATGCAGCCAATGACTCAGGAAAGCGCTGTCATTGAAATGAACTAAACACCAAATGCAAATAAGCACAGGAATATTACACCTTGGGAAATGGTTTGCAAGCCAGCACTGGACCTTGCTGATTATGAGTATCTTGCGCATCTTCTGCATGGCAATGGGCCTGGGCGTCAGGGAAACATCCCATAACTATAGAGAGGATTCTGATGAATCCATCTATTCTTTTCGATGAGAGAAAAAAGTGAATTACAAGGTAAATTGCATACAAGAGCTCGAGCGCACCCTTAAATTGCTGATGGTTTTCGACTAGTTCCTGCAACATTCTTTTGTGAGGGTGGGGCGAGACAAAGGGAGTAAAGCTCCAAAAATGGCATTATTAGGTAGCATTGGCTCTGCCACAGGATGCTGTTGATCGTGGCTTCCATGAAATGAAATTTTAAGCTAAATATCTCCAAAAGAATTACACTGACTGGCAAAACGCACAAGCTTTAGCTATGGTTTAAATGAATACAATTAGTTATCACAGGTATGATGGGAGTAGATCCCTTTTATAAAATGCTTACCTGTTGTAAATACTGATTGATAGTGATGTGGGCCATTTCTCCAGTCTGGTGTGCAGGTCCTGTTGTAAAATAACAGATATATTGCTGTCATATTTGATACTTATAACCCCCCCCCCCAGTAAACTGTACATAAAGCACGGACATGCAATACTTTTTTTTTTTTTTCTTAGAAATCACGACTCGCAACAGTGATTATTCCAGCCATCAGAAACCCTGCACACTTCATTATAACACCTACTTGCAACAACATAAGCCAAGTGTTTTCTTCCCTCCTAAATGAAAAGGAGATCTATCAAGTCAGTGATGTGTACTTAAAGCTGCAAAGCGATAATGTGCACTGGGATTAGCGGGTCTGTGATCGATGTCACGGCAGCTACTTTGGCAAACCAAAGATCATATTGATTAACCACTGGCAGAATACTAGGTGCCATGACCAGATTCAATATTCAATTTACTAACAAAGTTCATCTTACGAGTTAATCACACTTAGATGGTGTGTGGAAGAGACTGTCCAAGTTTTAATTGCATGTTTAGCATGCAGTTTAATGTTTACATCTTATATGTGCATGTAGAAAAGGTTAGGGCTTATGCCTGATTTGGGAGCTGTCATTTACGTGAACTCTATGTGTTAACGAATCACATTGAATCAGATCTTTTAGGTACCTAATGTCTATTCTCCAAAGGAACAGAAACAGAATGGGCATCAGTGGCTTATATTTCTACGTATGCTGCCAGCTAAGCTTGTTTACAAATTCTATACTTAAGGGGTTTCAAAGTGTTTCCAGAGGGGGAAAAAAAGCTAGTTGCTATAGCAATAAGATTATCTTCAAATTATTCACCAGAACCAAATTTTACCCAGTCTGTTTAATTCCTTGTGCAACGCAACGCTATGTGATGGCACCACGTAAATGAACACTGCAGTAACGTAGTATTCCACAGCGCCAGCCACTACAAACACACTGGCCTTAAATAACCAATATTAATTAAATAAGCTTTAACTCCAGCGTACGGCTGTACTAGTAACTAGCACTGTATGGCCTCAAATCCCGCAAGGACAGTACACGGTGCTAGACAAGTCCGCCCTTCTTACCGACAGCGGGCGACCTTATGTATTATCTACTTGGCCAGATCCACTTCATTACCAACGGCACATCTGCGCTCACCGTCGTGGCGCGGAAAAGTGACGTCACACTCTGCGATCAATGCAACTAAGGGGCTTGTCAAAATGGTTCGGAAAGGGAGGGGGCGGGCTACGCGATGACATCAGCGCTCTGTCCTCCCTTACGTCGTGAAGTTTTGCGCGTGCGCCTTAGGGAAAATAAAAAATAAAAATAAGAAAGTGGACCCGGCCGGTCTGGTACCCTCCCCAGCTGCTGGTAAGAGGGGAGGGGGCTTCTTGTTGTTTTTATGAATAGTGCGTGCTTTGTTGATATAGGGGTTCTCGTGGGAGCTTCCTGCCGTGTACCCTTCACTGTTATTGGGGAGATCCCGGGGCGTCTGGTAACCTTTTATATGAGGTTCCAGTTCAAGTTCCGGAAAACATTACCAAGACAGCTGCGCGCAGGGGGTAGGAGGCAGCTCCTGCCCCTCACAGACCATTGAAGTATGCACCTAGAACAGTTACAAATGCCAGGCCATATTGTAAAGAGCTATTCCAAGGCAAAGTTCGGATTCTGGAGCAGTCACCATGGAAACCAATGGACTGTCCCTGCTGACTGCTGCACAAGAATACGATTTTATGCGTACTGTAGATAAACTGACATAAAGTCAAACCATTGCGTACGTTAATACCCCGGGGTTTGTAGGACTGAACATTCCGGTGCGTTTACATGAGCTTGTGGTGTGGTGGTGGAGACGCAGGTCACCCCTTATCACATTATAGAATGTGTGATGTTATCTCGCTGCCATCTCGGCCATTCTTCTGAATGAATTTCCCCATTTTAAGCTTTGATCGGTTGCCGGACGGTCTGTGTTGATCAGAATTACCTGTGTAGTCCAAACAACTGCAATGCAATGTTTTATTTTAAGGCGTAAGACATACATGCAGAGCATCGATTGATGAACACGACTAGGCGACATGAAGCGTGCCCTGCGTGCCGGCACTCCATGAGCGTCAAGTTATACTTACGATAGATTGCTACGCGCAGCCGAAATGTTTCACACAATGGGAGCCTCCAGTCATCATATGTACTTTAATGCAAGTCCCTTTAAATGTACTTGAGGTACACCTTGCAAATACATGGGGGGATTCTACAGAATACCCCCCATATGCATTTGTCCTTTTCCCCAACCCCCGGGTACACGTTGTGTAGCAGATTTGGCGACGCATCACCTGACGCGTGATATACTTATCACCGATCAGTTCCAGTACTGACTCTGTAAACGTCATATGCCGGGATGGGGTCTGACTAGTCCTCACTTACACCAATGCGGAAAGCGCTGCCAGTGCTTTCCTGCTACTCATTGGTTGCTTCAATCAGCCAATCGGTGGTGAGAATCATTGGACCACAGAGGAGGCAGGGAGCTGCAGCTTCTCCCTAAGCTATGTATTTTTATGTATTCTGTTTAAGAAAACATATGGAATGTGTTGTTGCCATTTGAACCCGCACTCAATCATCCACAGGTAGTTGGTTGCTTTCCCTTTGTCTCTTAAATTGCACTGATTTTCCAAGTCAGCTTTAAAGAACACAGATTCTCATTATGATAATATAGCAGCGTTAGTGATCTACTGCGTGGGTCTACCCAAGGGCATCGCTATTACGAGGGCAGCCAAAAATCTCATCAAGCTGGATGAGGACAATGGGAGTAGTTCAACAACTGCCGCTTCTCGGCCGCGCTTGATGTAGAAATGCAATCGGTTTACATCTGTGAATGAACTTTGGCATCAAAGTAAGTCTAAGCAGCGTTTGGTTTTATGCCAGGAGACATGAGACTAGCAAGTATTATTAACAAACAAGTTGTTTTTCAAGCATTTCATTGCTAGTTTGTTGCGTTTTCAGGGCCATAAACATGATTCTGTTTTTAATGATTTGCATAATGTCCATACATACATTTATATCGCTAATATTGCGTAGGAAAAGCTTAACCGTGGGCGTGATTAACGATGTTTGCCAAAGTGTTGTAAAATCAAGGACAGAGTTCATTATTGTGGAGTCTTTTATCTAGTAGTATCCGGATGGAATTACAAAATAGTGCCTGAAAGCAGAGTAGTCACTTCAAAATGAAATAAAAATGACTTTTCGGTGTGTACAATGGCGTAGAATGCTTTAGTATTCAGGCTTTTGTTTATTTGAACACCCTTCTGTGGCCCAATTGAGTTGCTCATGTCTGCTGGTGGCGTGGCAGAAGCCAAGTCTATTGAAGGGACGGTCTAATGTCCCCGACACCCCCTCTAAAGAAGAATACATATTAAAGTACTCTGTGAGTATGTTAGTAGACTTTCTTCCAAAAGAGAGAATAATAAATGAACACTCTTATGGAGAAGATGCTCTCCTGCAACTGCAGCGGCCCTTCTCCTTCATGATCCATTTCTTGCCACTGATTGGCTGCTTAAAGCTGTCAATCAGTGGCAGGAAAGTGTTCCTATTGAAATAAATGGCAGCACTTTCCGCATGCAGCGTTCACCTAAGCCAGTGCGGGACCTGGCTGGAGGTGAATTTATTTGCAGGAAGATGTGTGCAGCTGAACACTCCTCCTGCAAGGTATTTAACTGGGGGGTGTGGAAAGGGGCCAATGCATATGGGGGGGTTCCACAGAAATTCTACATTCGCAAAACAGACCACATGAAAATGTAAAGGGGCAATGTTACTATCATATGCATATGGTGGCTGGAGTGTCCTTTTAACATCGTACACCACTTACAGAAGAACTTTGCAAGCAGGCCCGGCCCGAATTGCGGAGAACAAGGCGGCCCTAGCATTTTAAGGCTGGTGCCCCTTAATGATGTAATTGTGGCTGACGGCTGGATATTACTTTTTTATGCTCACGTAGCATGTGGCCAGGCACGTTAACTTGGTGGCCAGACACTGCAGCACCAGATCTGCCGTTGGAGTGGCAGATGGGGTGCAAATGAAGGGCCGCTGGGCATTTGCCTGGTATCCCAGATGACCAGTCCAGGCCTGCTTGCAAGCATTTGTACGTAAGGCCAAAACACTCTGTGAGGAAAATGTAGAGCGATACAAAATGTAAATTTGGAGGGAGTGGATTCTCTTCCAATTTTGTTTACGGTTCTAAATGTTTCAGGAGGCTATCCTTATATCTGTGGGGACTGTTTGGAAAGAAGCACTGTTTCAAGGTTTAACATGTAATTAAAAGACTTTGGGGCTTATTCCGTAAAGTGAGAGTTGTAAGAAGGGTTGTGGTTTCAGTCCATACCTTCAGCATACGTTATGAAGGGAAAAACTAAAAACTAAAAACACCCAAAAAACACGTGTAAGGTGATGGTAAAAGAATAGGAACCAAAAAATACTTCTCTAATGTATCACTGCCGCAGCCCAACCAAAACGCTCCTCTCGGCGTTCAAACACGTAACCAGCAAAATTCGGGGCGCATGTGTACATAGAAAAAAGAAATAATCTGATAGTGTAATATTGTCAAAAACAATAAGATATGTAGAAGGTGTAAAATGCACTCACAAACAGTGCCAGCACAACAGGCTCGTCTGAGGTATGAAGACTGTTCTTTATTCTTTAAAATCTCTAAGAGCATAAAATAAAGAAAACAACCATATGGTGCAGTATCTTCCTTAATAGTATGTGCGCAAGTTAAAAAAGCACTTACAGGATGGTTGAATTCAAGTCGCTATTCAAAATAAATGTCCATTGAAGTGGATCAGGAACATGCAGATTAAAAACTTCTCAACGCGTTTCGCCGCTCACTGGGCTTCCTCAGGAGAAATAAATATCAATTGATGTCATCCGCTATGATAATCCGCAATCGTGGTGAGTAAAAATAGAATAAAACTTGATTGTCGCCGTCCGCTTTAAATGTCCTCCAGAATGCTTTTAGTCACGGTGCATGTTGGGAAAAAACGTCATCACTTCCTTGAGTCGTATCCTAGCAACGGATCAAGCTCCTCACAGTGTCACGGTGCATGTTGGGAAAAAACGTCATCACTTCCTTGCGTCGTATCCTAGCAACGGATCAAGCTCCTCACAGTGTCACGGTGCATGTTGGGAAAAAACGTCATCACTTCCTTGCGTCGTATCCTAGCAACGGATCAAGCTTCTTCTTTCTTCTTCCCTGGATGGGCGTGGTTTACATTCAGATGTTGATGCGTCAATGGTGGGCGTTTTTCGGTCTTCTGTGTATGACGAGGTGTATCCAGGCAACGTATACGCTGAGGCAGTTCTCGGCTTGATCTCTTTTCAGGAGCTGGATGTCGGAGCTTATGGAAAATGATTCTGTGAGCTATATTGGAGATCCAAGCTCATGAAGGTATAAAGGAGGTAAAGGACGGGAAAAAAATATATAATTATGTTCACAGCTCAAAAAACGAGTGAAAAAATAAATGTGAGAGATATAGGTCATATAAGGTAAGTATGTCAGTGTTAGACAGATGTATGAGAGAGATAGATTATCCATGTATGGATAAATAATTTTTTTTTTTTTTTTTTTTTTTTTTTTTTTTTTTTTTTTTTTTATAAAAAAATATATGTATAAAAAAATAAAAAAATAAAAAAATTCAGTTAACATATGTTAAAAAACTGGAACCAAAAGGATATATATAAGGTACCAAAAAAAATATGTATATAAAGGAGAATATATATATATATATATATATATATATATATATACATGTATAAACATATATCTGAGTGGAAGTGTACAAAACATTAGTAAAAGGACAAAGTCGAAGTACAGGGATTGTTTCTTACTGATGATCCAGTTTGAAATATAGTGGAAATAAAATATAATGTGAAGCAAGGCTAGACTCATATAAAAGTAATGATATCCAGATCTGTATTAAGGCCATCTTTTTTGTATGTTTGGAAATTGAAAATCCATTGTGTTTCTTTTTTTGAAAGTGTAGAAATGATGTTGCCTCCTCTCCAGTGTACCGTTACTGAATCTATCCCTATAATTTGAAAATTCGGTAATGAAAAGGAGCTACATGTATTACAGTGTCTGGGGACACTGTGTTTGATGTTGTTGTTACGGATCCCTCCTAAGTGTTCAAGCGCTCTAACCTTCAGTTCTCTCGTAGTTCTGCCAATATATTGCTTTCCACATGTGCATTGTAGCAAATATATAACATTTTTAGTGTTACAGTGTATAAAGTTTTTGATGATGTATTCTTTTCCAGTGTTTGTACAGGTGAATGATGTTGTTTTCTTTGGTTGTGTATAGCAAGTCTTACAGACTTTGCAATGGCCACAACGATGGAAACCAGGAGGTTTTGTGGCAAGAAAATGTTTATTTATTTTTTCTATGGGTGGGAGAGCGCTAGGAGCCAATAGTGTTTTTAAATTTGCCAGCTTTTTATAAATAATCTTTGGTTTATTTGGGAGGTGTTTTCGTAACACCGTATCTTCAAGGAGTATGGGCCAACATTTGTTGATGGCCCTTTTAATAGCTGGAGCCTGATCATTAAATTGTGTAATAAACGAGAAGTCAAAATCTTCTCTATTCTTCTGTTTTTTATTATTACGTACAAGATCCTCCCTTTTAATTTTATGGACAGCCTCTAGACTATTGGTAAGTAGGTCATTTGGATATTTCTTTTCACTGAATTTACTCAGAAGATGATTACTTTGTTCCAGGAAATCTTGATCCTTAGTACAATTTCTGCGAATCCTAGTAATTTGTCCCTTTGGGATGTTTTTTATCCAGTTAGGGTGATGTCGACTAGAAAAGTGTATAAATCCATTTCCATCCGTAGGTTTGAAGAATGTTTTTGTGTTGATTGTATTATTTTCGACGAACAATGTGAGATCGAGGAAATCTATATGGGATTTGCTTATGCAAGAGGTGAATTTTAGATTATATTCATTATTGTTTAGATATGTAATGAATTCCAATAGACGTTCTTCCCGTCCGTTCCATATAATAAGGACATCATCTATATATCTCTTCCAGAGAACCAGATTCGCGCCGAAAGGGTTGTTGTTCCAAATGTGGTTTGTTTCCCAATCTGCCACATAGAGATTTGCGTAACTCGGCGCGAATCTGGTTCCCATAGCTGTCCCGCATGTCTGGAGGAAGAAGTTACCATCAAACGAAAAATAGTTGTGTGTAAGAATGAATCTTATACAATTAATTATGAAATCGTTCTGAAGAGAGTTGATTTTTTTATCCTCTATTATTGCCTTTTTTATTGTTTCTATACCCAACTCATGAGGTATTACCGTATATAGTGAGGCCACATCAACTGTAGCCCATATATAATCTGTAGACCATGTTACTTCTTCCAGAATTTGTAAGATATGTGTGGTGTCTTTAATGTGTGAACGGTTTAGTGACACTAAAGGTTGTAGAAAAGTATCCACGTATTGTGAAACGTTATTAGTGAGGGAGTCAATCCCACTAATGATAGGGCGTCCGGGGGGCTTCTTTAGATTTTTGTGAATCTTAGGGAGAAAGTAAAAGATTGGTATTTTGGGAAATTTATTATCTAAAAAATGGAATTCGTTTTTGTTGAGTATTTTGTTATCAAAACCATCTTGTAAAAGTTGTTTTAATTGAATTTTAAAGGTTTTTGTAGGGTCATTGGACAATTTCTTATAGGTTATTGTATCATTAAGAATCCTATAAGATTCCTCTAGATAGTATGTTCTGTCCATGATGACGATCGCTCCCCCTTTGTCTGCAGCTTTGATTACAATGTTTTTGTCTTCTTTTAGCCTTTTTAAGGACTCTTGTTCCACTTTACTAAGATTATACTGTCTTTTTTTGTTTCTTTCTATTTTCTCGAACTCTTTCTGTAACATGTCAGTGAACACCTCAATGTGTGTGCTTTTGTCTTGTTGAGGGAAAAAACCTGATTTTGGTTTTAAGGTTGTATGTATAAATGGGTCTGTTTCGAGTGATGTTTTATCCATATTTATGCCCTGCTCTATATGGTTTTTAGAGAAAAAACGTTTAACTGTAAGTTTCCTTAGGAACCTTTGTGTGTCTATAAATAGGTTAAAGCCATCCGGTCCTTTATTGGGGGCAAATTTGAGTCCTTTTTCCAGAAGAGAGAGTTCCGTCTTATTAAGGGTATGTTTAGATATGTTTATAATTTCATTATCTTTCTTGTTGCTATTCTGTTTTAATTTATTTCCCTGTCCTCTCGATCCTCTGAATGTCTTGTCTTTCTTTTCCTCATTGGGGACCCTGCCCTGGTCAAGAGTTTTCTCTCCTCGTTCTGTGCTGTTGAGTGGTGGGATTGATCTGATATCATGTATCTTGTTTTTCGGGATTGCTCCCTGTCTAAAAAAGACTTATTAAATTGGTTGGAAGTGTGTGGTCTATTACTATCTTTGTCCCCCCAAACAGAG
Organism: Spea bombifrons; assembly: GCF_027358695.1. Lineage (NCBI taxonomy): Eukaryota > Metazoa > Chordata > Amphibia > Anura > Pelobatidae > Spea > Spea bombifrons. The sequence continues at coordinate 93,696,602 of NC_071088.1, read as the reverse complement.
GACGCGGGCAGTGGAGAGTATGTTTTAGAAATGTCTCTAAAATCATTAGGAGCTTTTTCTTGTCTTTTATAGTTGTTGTATTTATGGTGGTAATTAGAGGACTTTACAGCCCTTTCACCATATCTATCTGATGATACTTTTCTAATTCTTTGTCCATATCTCTCTGATGATGTTCTTCTGTCTGTATTTCTATGGTTTTGATAATCATGCCTCGTTCTTCTTTCTGCATAATTCTTATTTTTATACTGTGTTTGTGTAGGTCTATAGATCATATCCCCTGTTTTTGGTTTAAAACCTTTATGTATATCACTCAGATAGTCTCTCTTATCTCTCTGTAACTTCTTACTTTTAGTTTCAATTATAGTTGTTTCCAATTTTAAGATTCTATCTTTCATATTTTCATTTCTTGTTCTTATTTCCATTGTATCAAAATGTTGGTCTATCCTGTTCTCTATTTGTTGTATATCGGTCTCTATATCTCTCATATTTTCTTGTGCAAAATCTATCAATAATTTCATTAATTCAAATGAGCAGTGGTCAAGAGTGTTGTTCCATTTGGTCATGAACGGTGTGTTGTCATGACCAAACGCCGGATATTTGTGAATTCTTAGACCCCTTGGTATTAATTTATGTGTAATATAATGTTGTAAGAATGTGATTTCCCACCATTTTTTCAATTCCTTTTCAGCGAGTTTTTCTAATTGATTAAATAATTCAGATGGGTTTGGTTCTTCTTTATCCGTGTGTGTGAAAATAGTGTTAAATCTTTGTGTTCTTTGCTCTCTCATATTGGAATAATAATTGCTTGAACAAGCCATATATATACGTGAGGGGTGTTTTAAATAGAGGAAAAATATAAACTGAAAAACTAAAAACTAAAAACACCCAAAAAACACGTGTAAGGTGATGGTAAAAGAATAGGAACCAAAAAATACTTCTCTAATGTATCACTGCCGCAGCCCAACCAAAACGCTCCTCTCGGCGTTCAAACACGTAACCAGCAAAATTCGGGGCGCATGTGTACATAGAAAAAAGAAATAATCTGATAGTGTAATATTGTCAAAAACAATAAGATATGTAGAAGGTGTAAAATGCACTCACAAACAGTGCCAGCACAACAGGCTCGTCTGAGGTATGAAGACTGTTCTTTATTCTTTAAAATCTCTAAGAGCATAAAATAAAGAAAACAACCATATGGTGCAGTATCTTCCTTAATAGTATGTGCGCAAGTTAAAAAAGCACTTACAGGATGGTTGAATTCAAGTCGCTATTCAAAATAAATGTCCATTGAAGTGGATCAGGAACATGCAGATTAAAAACTTCTCAACGCGTTTCGCCGCTCACTGGGCTTCCTCAGGAGAAATAAATATCAATTGATGTCATCCGCTATGATAATCCGCAATCGTGGTGAGTAAAAATAGAATAAAACTTGATTGTCGCCGTCCGCTTTAAATGTCCTCCAGAATGCTTTTAGTCACGGTGCATGTTGGGAAAAAACGTCATCACTTCCTTGAGTCGTATCCTAGCAACGGATCAAGCTCCTCACAGTGTCACGGTGCATGTTGGGAAAAAACGTCATCACTTCCTTGCGTCGTATCCTAGCAACGGATCAAGCTCCTCACAGTGTCACGGTGCATGTTGGGAAAAAACGTCATCACTTCCTTGCGTCGTATCCTAGCAACGGATCAAGCTTCTTCTTTCTTCTTCCCTGGATGGGCGTGGTTTACATTCAGATGTTGATGCGTCAATGGTGGGCGTTTTTCGGTCTTCTGTGTATGACGAGGTGTATCCAGGCAACGTATACGCTGAGGCAGTTCTCGGCTTGATCTCTTTTCAGGAGCTGGATGTCGGAGCTTATGGAAAATGATTCTGTGAGCTATATTGGAGATCCAAGCTCATGAAGGTATAAAGGAGGTAAAGGACGGGAAAAAAATATATAATTATGTTCACAGCTCAAAAAACGAGTGAAAAAATAAATGTGAGAGATATAGGTCATATAAGGTAAGTATGTCAGTGTTAGACAGATGTATGAGAGAGATAGATTATCCATGTATGGATAAATAATTTTTTTTTTTTTTTTTTTTTTTTTTTTTTTTTTTTTTTTTTTTTTTATAAAAAAATATATGTATAAAAAAATAAAAAAATAAAAAAATTCAGTTAACATATGTTAAAAAACTGGAACCAAAAGGATATATATAAGGTACCAAAAAAAATATGTATATAAAGGAGAATATATATATATATATATATATATATACATGTATAAACATATATCTGAGTGGAAGTGTACAAAACATTAGTAAAAGGACAAAGTCGAAGTACAGGGATTGTTTCTTACTGATGATCCAGTTTGAAATATAGTGGAAATAAAATATAATGTGAAGCAAGGCTAGACTCATATAAAAGTAATGATATCCAGATCTGTATTAAGGCCATCTTTTTTGTATGTTTGGAAATTGAAAATCCATTGTGTTTCTTTTTTTGAAAGTGTAGAAATGATGTTGCCTCCTCTCCAGTGTACCGTTACTGAATCTATCCCTATAATTTGAAAATTCGGTAATGAAAAGGAGCTACATGTATTACAGTGTCTGGGGACACTGTGTTTGATGTTGTTGTTACGGATCCCTCCTAAGTGTTCAAGCGCTCTAACCTTCAGTTCTCTCGTAGTTCTGCCAATATATTGCTTTCCACATGTGCATTGTAGCAAATATATAACATTTTTAGTGTTACAGTGTATAAAGTTTTTGATGATGTATTCTTTTCCAGTGTTTGTACAGGTGAATGATGTTGTTTTCTTTGGTTGTGTATAGCAAGTCTTACAGACTTTGCAATGGCCACAACGATGGAAACCAGGAGGTTTTGTGGCAAGAAAATGTTTATTTATTTTTTCTATGGGTGGGAGAGCGCTAGGAGCCAATAGTGTTTTTAAATTTGCCAGCTTTTTATAAATAATCTTTGGTTTATTTGGGAGGTGTTTTCGTAACACCGTATCTTCAAGGAGTATGGGCCAACATTTGTTGATGGCCCTTTTAATAGCTGGAGCCTGATCATTAAATTGTGTAATAAACGAGAAGTCAAAATCTTCTCTATTCTTCTGTTTTTTATTATTACGTACAAGATCCTCCCTTTTAATTTTATGGACAGCCTCTAGACTATTGGTAAGTAGGTCATTTGGATATTTCTTTTCACTGAATTTACTCAGAAGATGATTACTTTGTTCCAGGAAATCTTGATCCTTAGTACAATTTCTGCGAATCCTAGTAATTTGTCCCTTTGGGATGTTTTTTATCCAGTTAGGGTGATGTCGACTAGAAAAGTGTATAAATCCATTTCCATCCGTAGGTTTGAAGAATGTTTTTGTGTTGATTGTATTATTTTCGACGAACAATGTGAGATCGAGGAAATCTATATGGGATTTGCTTATGCAAGAGGTGAATTTTAGATTATATTCATTATTGTTTAGATATGTAATGAATTCCAATAGACGTTCTTCCCGTCCGTTCCATATAATAAGGACATCATCTATATATCTCTTCCAGAGAACCAGATTCGCGCCGAAAGGGTTGTTGTTCCAAATGTGGTTTGTTTCCCAATCTGCCACATAGAGATTTGCGTAACTCGGCGCGAATCTGGTTCCCATAGCTGTCCCGCATGTCTGGAGGAAGAAGTTACCATCAAACGAAAAATAGTTGTGTGTAAGAATGAATCTTATACAATTAATTATGAAATCGTTCTGAAGAGAGTTGATTTTTTTATCCTCTATTATTGCCTTTTTTATTGTTTCTATACCCAACTCATGAGGTATTACCGTATATAGTGAGGCCACATCAACTGTAGCCCATATATAATCTGTAGACCATGTTACTTCTTCCAGAATTTGTAAGATATGTGTGGTGTCTTTAATGTGTGAACGGTTTAGTGACACTAAAGGTTGTAGAAAAGTATCCACGTATTGTGAAACGTTATTAGTGAGGGAGTCAATCCCACTAATGATAGGGCGTCCGGGGGGCTTCTTTAGATTTTTGTGAATCTTAGGGAGAAAGTAAAAGATTGGTATTTTGGGAAATTTATTATCTAAAAAATGGAATTCGTTTTTGTTGAGTATTTTGTTATCAAAACCATCTTGTAAAAGTTGTTTTAATTGAATTTTAAAGGTTTTTGTAGGGTCATTGGACAATTTCTTATAGGTTATTGTATCATTAAGAATCCTATAAGATTCCTCTAGATAGTATGTTCTGTCCATGATGACGATCGCTCCCCCTTTGTCTGCAGCTTTGATTACAATGTTTTTGTCTTCTTTTAGCCTTTTTAAGGACTCTTGTTCCACTTTACTAAGATTATACTGTCTTTTTTTGTTTCTTTCTATTTTCTCGAACTCTTTCTGTAACATGTCAGTGAACACCTCAATGTGTGTGCTTTTGTCTTGTTGAGGGAAAAAACCTGATTTTGGTTTTAAGGTTGTATGTATAAATGGGTCTGTTTCGAGTGATGTTTTATCCATATTTATGCCCTGCTCTATATGGTTTTTAGAGAAAAAACGTTTAACTGTAAGTTTCCTTAGGAACCTTTGTGTGTCTATAAATAGGTTAAAGCCATCCGGTCCTTTATTGGGGGCAAATTTGAGTCCTTTTTCCAGAAGAGAGAGTTCCGTCTTATTAAGGGTATGTTTAGATATGTTTATAATTTCATTATCTTTCTTGTTGCTATTCTGTTTTAATTTATTTCCCTGTCCTCTCGATCCTCTGAATGTCTTGTCTTTCTTTTCCTCATTGGGGACCCTGCCCTGGTCAAGAGTTTTCTCTCCTCGTTCTGTGCTGTTGAGTGGTGGGATTGATCTGATATCATGTATCTTGTTTTTCGGGATTGCTCCCTGTCTAAAAAAGACTTATTAAATTGGTTGGAAGTGTGTGGTCTATTACTATCTTTGTCCCCCCAAACAGAGGACGCGGGCAGTGGAGAGTATGTTTTAGAAATGTCTCTAAAATCATTAGGAGCTTTTTCTTGTCTTTTATAGTTGTTGTATTTATGGTGGTAATTAGAGGACTTTACAGCCCTTTCACCATATCTATCTGATGATACTTTTCTAATTCTTTGTCCATATCTCTCTGATGATGTTCTTCTGTCTGTATTTCTATGGTTTTGATAATCATGCCTCGTTCTTCTTTCTGCATAATTCTTATTTTTATACTGTGTTTGTGTAGGTCTATAGATCATATCCCCTGTTTTTGGTTTAAAACCTTTATGTATATCACTCAGATAGTCTCTCTTATCTCTCTGTAACTTCTTACTTTTAGTTTCAATTATAGTTGTTTCCAATTTTAAGATTCTATCTTTCATATTTTCATTTCTTGTTCTTATTTCCATTGTATCAAAATGTTGGTCTATCCTGTTCTCTATTTGTTGTATATCGGTCTCTATATCTCTCATATTTTCTTGTGCAAAATCTATCAATAATTTCATTAATTCAAATGAGCAGTGGTCAAGAGTGTTGTTCCATTTGGTCATGAACGGTGTGTTGTCATGACCAATATCTTATTGTTTTTGACAATATTACACTATCAGATTATTTCTTTTTTCTATGTACACATGCGCCCCGAATTTTGCTGGTTACGTTATGAAGGTCCAACCCCAGTGAGTTTCCTAGTGGGAGGAATAAGAGGTGAACACCTATTTTTAAATTTGTTTTTTTTTTAATTATGTTTATTTAGTTTTTTTTTTTACTTTTCAGACTTTTTGTTAACTGGAGATCGCTCTTCTTTAAAGACCTCAACAATCTCTCATGGAACTAGATGATACCCCTTATGATGTCATTTTATTTATTTTTTTAATATTTTTAACTATTTTAAATATAAAAAAAATATATGTTTTGAAGTGAGGGAAACCTTACCCCCCTCCCCATTTGATCCACGCTCCTGCTGATCTGTTACATCGGATCAGTGAGCTGGAAGCTAGAGATGCTGGCTCCTGCTGACAGGGGAAATCCAAGGCTGTCTAACTTCAGCCTGAGGGGCCATGTACCGGCATAAACCATGCGATGTCCTTGGTTGCAAAGGGGTTAAGCCATTTCATCAGATGGCTGTAATAGTACATCCCAAAATTCTGACAACTAACATCCTATCGCTTTAAACATCAGCAACGCCAGATCCTTGCTGGTGTATTGTAATAAGTTTTCCCAGATTCCCTGCCAACAACCAATCAGTGCTTGCCTTTGTGTCACATGATAGGTGTTCCTGATGTCAACTTTGAATGTGACAAAATTTGACATGATTAAAGTATTTCTGGGAAGGCTTTGGGCATTGATCAGCGTGAGTTATGTTATCTATCTAACAAATGCCATTGTCGGCATATTTCACCTTTTTTTTTTCTTTGTCATTAAATATTTTTGTTTGTGTGACAAGTTTCTGATGCCTGCTAATGCCTTGGGTGTTTCATGGCCGGGTGAGGACGGCTCCCTTGACTGTGTAATTCACTTTGCTTGTCTTTTGCAGTGTTATCATGGCACAGGAAGCTCAGAAGAAAGCCAACTTTTCAGTGCTGGCGGGGCACACTAATGGGTTAACGAAGCCAGCATCCCTTGTGTCAAAGCCTGGAGCTTCGAAGAAACTGGTTATCAAAAACTTTAAAGGTAGGTGTAGGTGTTTTGCTTTAAGGACCCCCCCACCTAATGTTATTGTTTGTTATGTTTATTTTATTTATTTTGGAAACTTGAAATGTATCAGACGTTCCAATCGTTGTGTACAATATAATCATTCTGAGGTACAGATTTATGAATGAGACAAATAAATAAGCCAGTCTTAAACAAAATTTGTAACAAATTACCCAGCGCTGTACAATTTAAATGGGGCAGTTAACACACAACAAATATACATTAATACATACAGATACATCAGGAGTTGCCGGTAAGCTCGCCATCTAGCTTTATTGGTACTTTTTTTACAAAGTTCCTGGCAGGAATGGTGGACTTATGAGCGCCCCACTCGTGAGCTTATATATTAAATATAATTTACCCCCCCAGGCGTATTTATAGATATCTAGTATAAGGCAAACCAGGTATTGCATAACACGCTACAGTGGTTAAAAAAAAGTGTTACTAAATTCCAAACTAAATAGTAAAAGTAAACTTTGTGTGTATTTATTTTGGAAATGCAAGGCTTTACTGTAGGTAGAAGCTTCAGCTCCCCACCTCCTCCCTGCACATGTTAGGGATGGGGAAAGGGGAAAAGGCCTATAGGATGATTCTGCAGAATCCCGCCAGACACTTGCGAGGGAGACTCCATGCTCATTTACAGATACTTCTATGCTCTCCTGTGCATAAAGTGCTTATGATGGCCGAAGTGTCCCCTTAACCGTGGCCTTGCGTCAACCTGGAAGCCGGTCGGCAGCCTCCACAGCATTCAGAAAGGTTCTTTCCACAATTGCTTTTAAAAATAAACGGCTGTGTATTATTCACAATAATACGATTTTGAAGTAGTAATACCTGTTCACCTCTACAGGTAATATATTGGTAACGTGGCACTATACCCCAAACTTAAGTAACGTTTTGGAGACAACTTTTGCGTGGATTCCAGTACATTTTATTTATGTATAGATAATAGGAGTTAAAAAATGAAACATCATATTCCTCCAACCCTGCTTGATTGCATTTAGATGCTTCCCAGAAAATTGCCAGAGGACTTCTCACATTACAAGCTCCTGCTCCGCTCCCACACCTCTGCCCTCCATCTCTACAAACGTCACCACACACCCTCACCACCTACTTCTCTGCCCAAGATTTTGCTACCCATTGTAAAAATAAAATGGACAAAATCAGGGATAACATCCTCTCCCAGTACCCCTTAGTGAGGTTTCAGATGTCCGCTTGTCCTCCCACTTGACCGTATCTCATCTCCTGCCGTCCTGTGTCCTTACACCAACCCTAACCAATGTGTTTAACCTCTCTCTCTCCACTCGTGTATTCCACCCCCCTCCAAACCCACGATAATCTCTCCTGTTCTGCAGAAATGTAATAAATATTTAATGCTCAATTACAATATAAATATCCGCCTGTTTTTAAGGTAATTGCCTGTTTACTGTATGTGCGCGCTAATCGTTATGCTTGTTCTTACAGATAAGCCCAAACTACCTGACAACTACACACAGGATACGTGGCAGAAGCTCCGTGAAGCCGTAAATGCTATAGAAAGCAGCAGATCTATAAAGTATAATCTTGAAGAACTCTATCAGGTATGTGGAATAATTTGCTTACGCAGGGCTGAAGATTTGTTGTGCTGCTGAACCGGCCTGCTGTCTCCTTTCATTTGGAATACTATTACATTCACGCGCGAGTGAGGACTGGTTTGAAAGTACGGACAGCTCCAGGGGGCCGTACATTTGTAAATGTCTTGCTACTCCTTTTTAATAACTTAGTTCACAACTACATTTAGTTATATGATGCATAATACACCTATAATACATTTTCAGCCAGACAGGTACTCATAAATGATACTTGATAAATGATACGGCCCTCAACATCATTGTGGTTTAGGGCAAGGGGAGTTGTCTGCAAACACTCATCTGCCATTTTTTTCTGTTCAATAAAATATATATAGGCCAACACAAACAGTTCTTTGGTGACCTGTCTGTTAATAAGGACAAGAGATCGTGAATTAAGATGTGAAGAATAGAATTCTCACCCAAACAATGAAAAGTGTTCTTCACAGTAAGAACAATAACAGTGTGGCATTCACTACCCATAGAAGTTGTGCTATCAAATTCAAATGATGATTGTAAAAATAGGTTGGCTTTTCCTACTGTACCAGTGTGTGTTAATGTTATTACCGGTTTAGTGTTGCCAATTTTTTTTTTATTTTACTGGCAATTTTCGCTCTTCCTTGTTGAAGTAGCTCTACAGAATCAGCTGGTGCTTTATAAATGTAAGGTGTAAAGGCAGGACGTCCATCTAAAGGGGGGTCACTTACAGTACCACTATGTACATGGGATTGTAGGCCCACTGCCAACAACGTATCCCTGGCACTCTAAGGGTTAATGGGTGTAATGTAGTTACGGCATTTGTATCATTTAGAGCTGTGTATACATTCAAGCTGCGGGGAGGTATGCATTTTGTGTCCATTTATCTCAAATTGGCAGAAGGACAGCAAAAATGAATATGCTAAGCGATGGTATGAAAACCAAAAGCTCATGAAATATCATGGCTTTCGCTAAGGCGTTAAGAATATTCATTACTTCCTTGTGATGATTTCAGGTACCTGAACGTCGCTATGCAAATTCTGCTAATCCTCGCATTCGCAATGTGTTTTTCATAACAGCTTGGCACTTATTTCTCAACTTCTTGTAACGTTTGGGAATGTGGAGTTTGGTTACGCAGTTTAAACCTGCTCCTGTTCTTTCAGCGCTTGCTGGTAATTGACCGGTGTCTGTGATCCATCACCGGCTGGGGTTCTTGCGGATTCACTCCATCAGCACCAGTTTGTTTATTTGGTTTTATAGAAATCTGCTTTACACCTGGACTCTGCCTTGCGTTTTAGCCAGATCTTTCATGACAAGACTGGAGTCTCACCAAAGAAAACGCAGTATTTACCAAAGTGCGCTTATTTGAAAGCCTGAGTCCCCCTTTGAAATCAGCATTCACTTTACTCTGTATATTGCCCATAGGATCGTCCAGATCCATTTCAAAGAAAGTTGAGGCTTTACACGTTGAAGGACATTTTAATGTTAAAAAATGAAATGATGGTATTTTATGCACATATTGTGTGCTAATGTTGTGTTTAATCATTATATAAGTCGTTTTTTATGTATTTTTTTTTTCTTTCAGGCTGTTGAAAATTTATGTTCCTATAAAGTTTCCCACACTCTGTACAAACAGCTCCGCCAAGTATGTGAAGAACACATGAAAGCGCAGATCCATCAATTCAGGGAATATCCTTTGATAACAACGCTGGGGAGGATGTTTGGCATATTTGAATGCCCCAAAGGAGCAATGGGGATAGTAGATCAAGCAGTTCTGATGTAAACTATTCAGTGAAGCAGTCACCAGGACCATTCCATTGGTTGTTGTGGTGATGTCTTCACTTTTACCAAATTGCACATTTATTTACTTATACATAGCCACCAATATGTACATGTGCAGCCTTTAATGCAGAGGGGCATTCACTGAAGCCATATGCTGTTAATTAGGTAATACAGTGGAGCGTCTAGATTTTTCATACTGACTTGACTGCACAAAATTCCATGAAGGCTGCATTGGTCCCTCGTGATGTATTTATTTTTTACTATTATTATTATTTTTTTTTTACTTTTAGCCTTTGGTAGGACTTGAAAACCTTATTGTTTAGATTTACTGACATCACAAGGCTGCACCTTGCACCCCATGTTATTTCTTCTGATTGCTAACAGACAAAAAGACGTCTCCACCCTGCCTTCCTTGCCGTTTCTGTTCAGTGCTATTATCTTATATAACAAATCCTGCAAGTCAGGATTTGTAATGCTTGGCATGTAGCTTGGTCTAGAGCCACATTATTATTATTATTATTGTGTGGTGACATTAAATCACTCTTACATACCAGTGGTGAATAGACTACATTACATGCTCACATTACAGCAGGTGGGGCATTAAGCAGGCCATAATTGTCGTCGTTTTGAATTATTTGACATCATTTGCGTAGTTGATCTTTCCTTAGCCACGTTGTTTTTGCACAGATTCTCTGGACAGCGTTCTATTTTTAAGCAAAGTCAATAGGTGTTGGAAGGATCACTGTAGGCAAATGGTAATTGGTCTGAGAATATATATAAATACATGAGAACGTTTCTAGTATTAAGTTCTGTTATTCTTCATGTTCTGAAAAACAAGTTGTACTATAAAACATCATGGTTAATAATTTAACATTTTATTATTTCAAAATTATTTCCATTGAAATTGGGTTGCTTTTCAACTATATAACAAATATTATAATAATATTTGGCTACCTGATACCCTGTTCCTGTCTTACCATTGATGATTGCAGTTCACCCACTTGTATGACTTAACGTGCACACAGTGGAACTCTTTGAACTCATTTAAATAGAAATGTAGAATTTGATGGCAGATAAGTACCGGTTGTCCGACCTAGTCTGCCCATTTTTTTTCTTATGTAAATACCTCAATTAGTCCTCGGTCTCATCTTAGATTTAAAATAGTTGTATGCCTACCCCATCCATGTTTAAATACCCTCGCTGTATTAGTCTCTGTCCCTTTTCGCCGGCAGGTTGTTCCACTAATCTACCACCCTCGGGGAAACTGACACAACTGCAGTGCATTTGCTTAGTTTATTTAACTCCCTTAAATGAATGATTCTTCTAAAAGCTATTGTAATGATCCAGCTGTGCTTAGACGTCATTTATAGATGATATTCACTGTTATGAAAATCAATTGTTAGACTTTCTTTTTTAGATCATGATCAGAAGTATTTTCCTGTTCTTGGATCGGACATATGTCCTTCAGAACTCTATGCTTCTGTCGATATGGTAAGTCTCTGTCTAGTTTCCCTGACGCGTGTTCCCATATATGTCTGCATATTTTATTAAAAAAGTGTACCGTACTCCACTTCACAAAGTTAATGATCCATGCCTTAATATGCATTCACTGTTGGAAAGGGGGTTCAGGGCTTTAAGGTGAAAAAAGGCAAAATACGCAAATGTGGTTTAAATACTATTATTCTTCTGGATGAAGTAGGGAATTAGTCTGTTTCCAAAATGCAAAATAAAAGTAAGAATGTACATTTACTTTTGATTTTTCGAAAATCTTTAGTGAAAATGTCCACGTTTCATAGATTTATTTTTTTTTTCTATAAATATGTGAACCTTTAAAGTCTGGGATTATTTGTGCAGGGATATGGGTTTGGAGCTGTTTCGCAGTCATGTCATAAGTGACAAGATGGTTCAGACGAAGACCATTGATGGGATCTTGCAGCTAATTGAGAGAGAGCGCTCCGGAGAGGCTGTGGACCGGAGCTTGCTGCGCAGCTTACTCGGCATGTTGTCTGATTTACAAGTGAGTAGCTCGTGGGGTCACGGTGTAAATAATGTATTTCACTTTCAATCAAAGCAATAGTGATCAAATACACAAAACATATACACTAAACTATGTTAAATAGAAATATAAACTGATGTGTGTTATCTTGTAACGTAATAGGTAGATAATATTGTTCATGATGCTGTTTGTAACGGTAACTGAATAGGCCACACGCTACACGCTCGTCCCTGTGTGGCAAAACAAACAAGCTACTTGCATTCAACTCACTCGTTATATATTATGCCATGAAGGAATTAGGACCCCTTCCTAAGCATAAGGTATCTATGTTGAGTGAGAGGATTGATGGATGTTGGGGGACAGTACTGGTAGAAGCAGCCTACACTAAGAGTCAGATTCTTGCCACTGAATGGTTTGTTGAACTCCTTCCGTGCATGTGCAGGGGGGGTTGAACAGACCCCCAACCACAGTGTTTGAGGACCCAACAGCTGACTGGCTGTAAGTATACAACGTACATGGAGATGTGTCTGACTGATAAAATCTCTTGCGTGGAAGATGGGGAGGGCACCATAAAAATGTAAAGGGACCGCGCAGCTATGCATTAAAATATCTATAGATTCCTTTCAACATGTTGTAGTAATACTGTTACTCTAAACTGTTTTGTTTCTCTACAAATTAGTTCATTCTATTTACTACTCCTTGCTTTTGTTAAATAATTTAGAGTTGTATAAACATTGGGAAATCAACGTCACATTTCCTTCAGTGTTTTAGCATCGTGTGTGTGTGTCTGTGTATGTCTATAAACGTATTCATATTTTCTTTTCCTTAAAGGTATACAAGGACTCTTTCGAGGTCCGGTTTTTGGAGGAAACAAATAGCTTGTATGCTGCGGAAGGTCAAAGGTTAATGCAAGAAAGAGAGGTGCGAGAGAGTGCTATAATCCATGTATTCGTTCCTTGCAGCAGATGTTTTTAGTGAGTGCCTTTTAGAACCTTGTAACATAACCATTCACTGTGGGCTGCCCAGGCCAGAATTAAAGGATATCTATGCTGATATCATAATTATGTGTCCCGTTAACTAAATTGCAGCCTGTTACCTGCAAACATAAGCCCATACGTATCGTAAAAGGGACCAAATAATTACTTGGATGGCAAATAACGCACAGTGATGTTGGTTTATAAAAATCTTGTTGTACTCTGTTCCTTTAAATATAATGTTGAGTGATAGAGTGTGGATCTGGAAGTTCATGACTTTTGAGAACACATGGCCCTTTCTAGATCTTGAACACCAAAGAAAAGGAGGGTGATATATGAGGCATGGCGAATAAGCACTTTTAGTTTGCAGTGAACGAATACCTGTTATAGAGAGTTTGCCATCAACTAATATAAGAGTTGAAACAATTGCAAACATTCTGAATAAATGCTGTGTATCGTGTGGCATCTGTTCTAATAGTATGGTTGTTTTTAGATCCCGGAGTATCTTCACCATGTGAACAGGCGCTTGGAAGAAGAGGTGGACAGGGTTATTACGTATTTAGACCATGGAACTCAGTAAGTACATGATATGAGCACCTATGAAGGGCTAAGTCTTATGTATTTTTCCTGAAGGGCAGACTAAGTTGGCCTTGCATAATGCATTGGTAAAGCCGTGAGATAATCTGGTTATAAAATAACTATATTATTACTTGTGTGTATATGAGCTCTGTTCCTGTTTGTTTTGGGGAGCGTACTTAAGTACACATCCTGCTTCAGTAGCAAGCAGGGGGTCATTTTCTAACGTCGGTAGAAAGAGAATGAGTTCTCTGAGTTGAATTGTGTAAAGTGTTTTGGGGTCTCCAATGGTAGCATTCTCATGGGATGCTAAAACCTGTGTTGTTGGTAGTTCTTTTTTAAAACGCCAAAAAATGTATTTGGGTTTTTTTTAACGTGTAATATGCTGTCTTTTGTTGTACAGTAAACCGTTGATAGCGTGTGTGGAGAAACAGCTGCTGGGAGAGCACTTGGCTGCCATCTTACAAAAAGGTAAAATGAATATGGCTTGTTTATACAGTCCGGACCTTATATCACATGCCCAAATGAGCCATGAAAAGTCTGTGCCCCAACAATCTGTTACATTTTGTTGCTCTTTGTTATCTTTTACCTTCTGGCCATTATGTGTGCAGGCCTGTCTCACGCATTGTCCACATTCTTGTTTATTAACTTCCTATTATCTTGGCAGGGCTAGACGTACTTAGAATAGATTACCTACGTCACCTGTACAACTTTTAATAAACTAATACTTCCCTACCCTTGTGTATGCTGAAAGAATACTGATCTATATTGCAATTGTTGGTTTTTATTTTCTTCTTCTTAACATAGGTCTGAAGAACATGCTAGATCAAAACAGGGTGCCAGATTTGACCCTGATGTACCAACTCTTCAGCCGAGTGAAAGGTGGCCAGTCAATCCTCCTGCAGCATTGGGGAGAGTACATTAAAGTAAGTTATACTTTTTTGCCTTGTAAACTGGCTGCCATGTCCCATAAGTTTTTTGTTTTACTGGGATCAGTAAAACGCTGTTTCATGCATGGCTACTGGCGGCATTCATTCAAACGGTCCCAGTGTTTTCTCAACTACGGGCTGGATTCATGACTGAACCCTAATAGAGAGGAGAACAGCTTTGTAGCTGAACACTCTGCAGGGCACATGGTGTCTGGCATTAAAGCAAGCATCCCAAAATTGTGTATATATTTGGTGAATCATACGGCCGTTTCGTAGATATTTTTAATGATCGTTTTCCACCTACCTGCCATGGAAGTGATTTATCCTAGGTACATTTCATGTAGCTTCCTATTTTCGAAACCGTGCAATGTCTATATTTATGGGCTTCATGTACTAGAGGCAGAGACACACTAAATGCACATGTGGGGTTAAAATCCACTTGGGAGTTGGCGGAGTACCGTGTTAAAGCCAGATCCTGTGTTGGGATCCCTTTCGTAATGAGTGGGCCGTCAGGTCAGCCTGCAAATGAGCAGCTTGGTAAATAGGAATTTCTCGCGCTTGTCTGATATTCCCCAAGTTTTTTGCTTAATTAACACTGTTGTTTAAATTATTGGCTTGGGCTCTTCTGACTCAGCACAGTTAGTTTCAGTGTCACATGTTTTGGAAGGAAATCAGAATGGACTGGTGTAATCACATTTTTATGTAAAGCTTTGCTTTGGACCCATAGTTCAAAAATACTGTTTTATCTTCAGAGTTTTGGCAGTTCTATAGTTGTGAATCCTGAGAAAGACAAAGAGATGGTGCAGGAGTTACTGGACTTCAAGGATAAGGTGGACCATATCATTGATGTCTGCTTTCAGAAGAATGAGAAGTTTGTAAACATGATGAAAGAGTCATTTGAGACCTTTGTCAACAGACGGGCTAATAAACCAGCAGAACTTATAGGTATGCCTCGCTTTTCGTCTATAAATGGCTCCTCGTTTTTAAGAAAATATGTTGATGGACAGGCCATAGAGCGCTCTTCGATAAAAGACACTTTACAAGAAAACCCATACTGGTTTCTGTTAAACAGTGTGTACAAATACAACATCCACTGTAGTTTAGTGTTTAGCAAAATATAGGTTTAAAGTGTGCACTGGATGCATTTTGGGAAAATATACCAAGATGACACCCCCTTGCTTAAAACACCACGTATCCACAGTTTCATGCTAAAAGAGGCTTTTTACATTAAATATTATTTTTACAGAGCAGATTCACATATTCTAGTGGTTCTTCCCTCGACATCCCTGATTAGAGAGTAACTTATTTCATTGATCAGTTGAATGTGCTCCAAATCTTTAGAGGAATTGAAAAAAAAATACGGTACTATGTATGTATTACAGATAGTTGTTACGACATCTAGAAATTGTTGCTTTCTACATAGGCCAAGTCTATATTTATGTTTTGTACTTGCATTCAGATGACCAGTGCTGATAGTACTGTTAGTACTGAAATATCATGTTTTATAAGTTTTCCTGTGTCGCTTCGTACTATTGTTTATAGATACAACTTTTTTTTATGCAGCAAAATATGTTGATTCTAAGCTTCGTTCTGGAAACAAGGAAGCGACAGATGAAGAGCTGGAGAGATTCCTTGATAAGATCATGATCATTTTTAGATTCATTCATGGTAGGTTTTAACCAGTGTGTTTATTTTCCAAATTATTTGGGCATCTTGTTTTGTAAGTGGTATGCCATCATGATATATCCATTAAACAAAATCTGTTTTACACATACAGGCTTTACTATAATAGAAGTAATTTAGAACATTAATTACCTATATATAAAAAGTATTAAGTGGCCATATATTCTTCAGTGGCGTCTGCACTTAACGTTTGCTTCGTTGTTTTCTTATTTCTATAAAAACTCTTAAAGGGACATTCCAGCAATCATATACACACTTTAATGCATATGGTAGCTGTGTCCCTTCTTAAGTTATGTCCTCCCTCTTCCAAATGCATGGAGGGATTCCTTGTTCCACCCCAGCCAAGCGCATGCTTATCACAGTGCATGTGGGATGTACTCTCTGCCGGCTAGCTAGCTCCAGTGCTGGCTCGCATATGGGTTCCAGTGGGATTAATGAGACCCCCTGTGCTCATTACACCAACTAGCCTTTGCATGCAGCCAAAAGTGTTGTGAAAACCAGACCACGGAGGTGGTGATCCGCTGCAACTTCTAATGGTGATTACCTTACAAAGTACTTTAATGTGCATAGTCCATTTGTTGGGCTCAGTGGCCCACCACACAGTCCATATGAGAGTTTAAGTGGAACCCCCTTAAATGTACCTGCCAATGCTCCCATCCTCCTGCACGTGGGCTTACTAATAGGATGCTAGTCTACAAGGCATGACAGGACCGTTCCTTTAAAGATAATGGATGTGCAAGTCTTTCTACCCCAGCCCACAAGTATAATGCCCCTGTTAAGCCCAATATGGTGTATGTGTAATAACTCATCATAAACCAAAGCATAAAAAAAGAATAAAGGTATTACACATTTAGAATGTGTTTTGCATAAAACATAGTTTCTCACAATATAACTGTATTTTAAATTATATGTTAAGCACATTGCAGGCATAGTGAAGCTATTACAACATCAAATATGAATTTTTATTAACATGGTTTATGTGATACTTTTGTATAGCTCTTCACTCCCAATCATGTCCTTTTGCATTAACATGTTGTAGGGCGATCTATATGTTAACTACTAGATCAATATATGTTTTGACTATACAAGTTGCATCTTGTCACCCAATGGATACATGTTATCAGGATTAAGATATTTTAGATGCCAAGAAGAAAAAACATCCCACCTAACGGACTACGGTTTCATAGGGCTTCTCCTGATGTCTCTTTGCATAATGCACTCGGGGTCACTGAGCGGTGGAATATTCTGATTTTATCGGATTATGTTTTCCAATATACATTATACTGAGTTAATGTTACAATGCAGACCTTTTTCCTCCAAGTTTTGCTGGCCTGGCATGTCTAAAGGTTACTGTAAGTGAACGAGGAGCTCTGGAAATTGCACCAATTCGCTGGGTTTGCCTAGACATGTGATGATAAAATCTGCAGCATGACATCTTGCTGTTCTTTTTATTTCTTGTCGGTGATGTCCTTGCTCAGGACCGCATTGCAGGAACGCAGCGTGGTGAACATTCCTGTGGTCGTGTGAAATGTAGACTCTACCTTGGTCGAGGCGTTCATGCTGTTGAAATGGTTGGTTTTTCCTGTCTTGCAGGTAAAGATGTGTTTGAAGCGTTTTATAAGAAGGATCTTGCGAAAAGGTTGTTGGTTGGGAAAAGTGCGTCTGTGGATTCCGAGAAATCAATGTTATCCAAACTCAAACACGGTAAGGGAGGATTGCGTCACAGCATTTGGTTTAGTAACTGTACTTCATGGGCTGACATTAAAAAGGGATAGAAACTCCAAAGTCATGTTCACGTAGCTCTCACCAGTTTTCATCTAGTATATGTGTGTGCCAAAGCCAAAAAATGGATGCAGGAATAGGGGTATAAATATTTAAATGAAACTGATTCTCAAAAAAAAGTGTCATGGGCCCTAAACATAGAGAACAACCACTAACACCCACCTTTTAATATGTAGAAAACCCAAAAAGAGCACAGGTATAGAATAATGCGTGGCTAATGATAAACGTCACAATCCCTTAAAAGCAACTTTGTCTCTTGGCATATTGCCAACTCCCAACACTTTAGAGTCTGCTTTGTTTCAGTAAATATTGTAGTCTATTATTCTCAAATTTTGCTACTACTTGTTTTAGATATTAGTTAATTATTGTGGCAGTCATCACATTAAGCGGCAAGTGATGCATTTGTTGATTGTACTAGAAGTAGTGACACCCTGGTGGGATATGATCCTTGTATTTGCTGTGTAAACAAGCCGTCTAGGTTCTGTGACCTGTTCTGTCCATCTTCTCTCTGTAGAATGCGGCGCTGCATTTACGAGTAAACTCGAGGGGATGTTTAAAGATATGGAACTCTCCAAAGACGTGATGGTTCAGTTCAAGCAGGTAAATCTGGTTATATGGTTACAACATAATAATAGAAATAGGAAGGTGCATGAATATCCCCTGTCCCGTGTATAGGCATCCATACTATCAGAGGACATAGTCTGGGAGGTCAGAAACCATTATGTAATATCATAGATTTTATGGGTTTTTAGAAAAGGATAGAAGGCCGTAGATGAATTCTGGGCTACCAGACAGATACCAATGTCTTGAATCATTTACTTCATTCTGGTGAAGATCATTTTACCTACTTTTCAATCTGTGGTCACAACTGAAAAACCTAGAGACATTACACTTATCTAAGGTTCCGATGTCTACTTCAGTAACCTAAATAGCAGAAAAACTCTTTTTGGTTACAATTAATGTGCTCACATGACTTTACTTACTTGACCTTATTCATACAAATGTAATCTTATGACTTCTATCTATATGGATATACAACTGATATACTAAATATTTGTTTGCTTTTCTTTATATAGTATATGCAGAGTCACAGCGACCCAGGCACCATAGACTTGACGGTTAATATATTGACAATGGGCTACTGGCCAACCTATACGCCCATGGATGTTCATTTACCAACAGAGGTAAGAAAGATAGGTCAAGTAGCTATTACCTGCTGCCATGTTTTTCTAGGAGGCAACTGTAAAAAAAAAAAAAAAAAAAAAAAGGCTGTGTGTGTATATACTAAGGTGTACACCTAAAGTAATGTAACAGTTCTTTGATTTAGTTATGTGATGTTGTGTAAGATATAGTCGGTACATGTGCCTCCAGTGCTAGAGATTGTTTAGATCATGCAGTTCCTCTGTGTAGCTATCAACTCCAAAAATCTTGTATGGCAGCAATTAAAACCATATGATGCGATGGTGACATCTTTCAAATAGGAGCCCAGCCGGCAATTAAAGTTAAAAATTAAGTCAAATGAGTAAGTCATTAATTTGTATAGTATAGAAGTAAGTATTATTAATATTCTGGAATGTGGAAGCTCCTCTTTAGGAATAATGGTTGATTAAACGTTCATGTCATACTCACATGCAATTTCTAGAAGCAAGTTGTCCATGCAGTAGAAAACTTCTATCCCAGTTTAAATTCTAAACGCCCTAAAAAAACTTGGGCTGCCCTCAATCCACAGGGTGAGGAGCCTGTAAAATGAGCAATTCGGACGTAGCAGGAGGCAGCCCACTAATATTATTTCAGTGTCTAATATGAACAATATACAGGAGTTCTATTCACACCAACCAGAATCTGAGAGCGGGGTTTACTCCTTACCTTGAACATGTTTTTGGTCTCTTTAGGAGAACGACCACAGACGGGCCGGAAACGGTCACGTGTGTGCAGCCACCTTGTTTTATTGTACTTGCTTATCTGCAGTGCCTCATGACTGGAATATAAAGGAGATAACAGGCCGTGTGTTGGTTAATATGGTTACCTATGTGCTAAATGTTTGTCTTCACTTCTTTTCCAGATGGTGAAACTTCAGGAAATATTTAAAACGTTTTATTTGGGGAAGCACAGCGGCAGAAGATTACAATGGCAGTCCACACTGGGGCATGCAGTGCTTAAAGCAGAGTTTAAAGATGTAGGTAGACTGTGTTTTTGCCCTGTGTTTGCATGTTCTCAATCTAATTCCCTGCAAAAAGGGGCTTTGGTTATGCCAAGTGAAGTCAGTAGCAGGAAATGACAATTTGGGTTTGTTTTTGATGCCAATAATTCCCTGTGCGTAAGCATAACGGAATATGTTTATTAAAATTATGCTTTGTGGCTGGCCTCCAAATATGTATATATTTTATGATGATCAGGACCATGGATGCCAATCAACAGTATGTACTTAATGCCGCTTTTATTACTGCATAACACAGATCGCCATTAGCAAATGTTACTGCGGACAGATTCTATGTGTGGGATGTGTGGTTTTAGTGCGGTGTCGACTGCTTCCTGTGCGTTGTGGCTGCCATGTCAGATTTCTTTACTCTGGAAAGCATGACTCTTTCTTCTCACAGGAAGTTTCAGCATGAAGTTGACATCCTGAAGCAACCAGATCCCCTTTGTATTGCTTCATTCAGCAGTCTAAAATATATAATTATTATTATCAATATATATCCTTATCCGGGTTCAATTTATTATCATTGTTTGTTATCATTGTTTATTATCATTACCCTTGTGCATCGAGGAGTTGTTTGAAACGTAGATAAATGAGTGTGTAGCTTGCGTGATTAATAAGGACAATGTTTTATTGAGTACCTCAATAAAACATTGCACTAGTGCTCTCAAAGGGTTAATCATGTGAGCTCCGATTGACCAGAACACAAGGTGTCAGCACCTCATGGCTACTTAACCTAACTCTACGTAGCCTTTTAGGGATTTTAAACGCTTTCAGCTTGATGGGATAATACTGCCACAATACTATTGCTAACACTTACTTTCATACTGTATTTTAGTAGTAAATTTTACAGGTGTTACCTCTTCTATTCATTTACGAATGCCATTCTTAGGTGCACTCTTATGACTGTATGCTCACAATTGCCCCCCGATTTGTGTTTTCACTGTCCTTGTCATGCTCTTCTAGACGTCCTTGCTGGTGCATCTCTGTAAACCTCTGTCAAGAAGCATAAATGTCAACACTCGTAGCATTGGAATAGCCGGTAAAATGTTCAGAGCTGGTCTTAATATTTCTTAATATCTAACCTGAACTGTTAAATATAATTGCCTTTAGGAGAAGAAAGAGCTGCAGGTGTCATTGTTCCAGACGTTGGTGCTGCTCATGTATAACGAAGGAGAAGAATTCAGTTTGGAAGAAGTAAAAATGGCTACAGGAATAGGTGAGAAAACGTACATGAACCACAAGCACGGACATTCTTTTCTTTCACAATTATGTTATGCATGTCTTCTTATTTTAGAGGACGGTGAGCTGAGACGAACTTTGCAGTCGCTTGCGTGCGGCAAAGCTAGAGTTTTAAACAAAATTCCGAAGGGCAAAGAAGTGGAAGATGGCGACAAGTTTAGTTTTAATGGCGACTTCAAGCACAAGCTCTACAGAATCAAGATTAACCAAATCCAAATGAAAGAAACAGTGAGTGTTAACGAAATGGAGTTATCTCGCGGCTGCATGATGCGCTGCTGGGAACGCAAACTGTTCCATGTGCAATGTAGCCTCTACAGTCATTCTGCCAGTATGTGGATCCTACATAATGCCATGATGTATGTCAAATCAATGTATTTACTAAAAGTGCAGTTTTAGCAGAATGTTACAGCCTTCCTCTGCACTCAAATTGGAATGTCATAATCCTTTCACACCCTGGTGTACCCCATCAGTTTCAGTTTAATATTTAGCATTTAATATGCATATCTGCATTTTAGGTTTCATATTGAACCATCAAAAGGGGAAATCTAACCATTTTTTATATTACAGGCATCAGACAACTTTACATTAGCCCTTTTTAGTTGGTTTTCTTGCAATATAATAGACAAACACTCTGGCTCTTTTTCATATTGCCTGTGGTAATCAATAGGCTTAGTCTTTATCAGCCTGTCAGAGACTCTGACTCATGAAATCTGGACTTCATTACCACTGCCATAAAGAATCGGCTCAGTGTGGTGATTAAGAGGAAGTCGCCCAAAATATCACATGACTGACAACAATGGCAGCCTCCAGGTCTGCTGATAAAGGAAGTTTATTGCAACAAAATTAGATCAAATCAGTTTGTGCTGTACTGTATACAGTGCTATATTTTGTGTACAAGGAGAAAAATATTTGTTTTCCATGCAACTTCCCCTTTAAATAAGCAGAAAGACCTAACGTATAATTCAGACTCTATACTCATGGGCTGTTCTTTCCTGTCCAAAATGTATTTTGTGTCTAAAGTGTATGCTGGAAAATCTGTTTTGCTTTCCAGGTAGAAGAACAAGTCAATACAACTGAAAGGGTTTTCCAAGACCGTCAGTACCAAATTGATGCAGCTATTGTACGTATAATGAAAATGAGGAAGACGCTGACCCACAACCTTCTGGTATCAGAGCTTTATAACCAACTAAAGTTTCCTGTCAAGGTAAAAGCTTTCTGATCTAGGCAATCATGCGCATGTATGTTCAGAAAAGTGAAAAAAATAGACAATTCAAATCTGGCAACAACATGTGTTTCATTTGGAATGTCATATGTTAAGGTCAAGTATACATAGAAATGTGTATAGAATGTAAGGGGACAAAGTTAGGTGATCACTCACGGTGCCATAATGGTATTTTTTGACGTGGTATACTTCACACATGCTAGAAAATAATGTGTATATCACTTTAAAGATATGGTTATATCTACCTTTCTGTTCTGTATACCTACGTGCTTGCAAGCACATAATTTATACATTTAATGTATGTGTTAAATAACTTTTTTTACTCTTTTATTTTAGCCTGGTGATTTGAAGAAAAGGATTGAATCTCTAATAGACAGAGACTATATGGAACGGGACAAGGAGAATGCCAAACAGTACCACTATCTGGCATGAACAAGTTAAAGATGTGCATTGACTGAGTAGAGAAAGCTGTGCTGGCCAGATAATGCACCCCGTGCTAATCTTATAGTGAAATAATGCCACTGGTGTGAGCAAAGCAAATCTCCTCTTGATCACCCCCATCCTTAATACGCCTTAGTAATATTTAATTAGCTTTTTTTCCATATAATACATTTTCTTTGTGTGGCTGTTTAAAGGTATATTGTCATTAGTCATTTTTTTATGAATGTCTTCTTCCTTTCCCACTTTTCTTTCTGCCTTTCTCATGAGGTTCTTTCTTCTTCTGTTTGTTCTTTGTCCTTCTGTTCTTTCACGTTCCTGCTGTTTCTGCTTATATTGCACTCAACAGCTGGATCTATTAACAGACCCTTAATGCTGCATATTTATTATTGGATCCAAGAAGGGGGAGGTGGGGGGGGCATTTTATGTTCTACAAGTTCCTTTCAGAAATAAACCAGCAACAGAATTACTTGTTTTCTTTCTCTACCGGCAACATGCTCAGTGACAGAAGAAACGACCTTCTTCATACAGTCTGTTCTTTTTGATATTTGGTAGCTTGGAACCAAGCAGTGGATGGAGCGATGTATATGTCCCTGTGCGTTTGATAACTATTGCTTCAATGTAGGTTTGTATAGGACTGTGTATTCAGTTAAGAAATGCCATCTGCCCTTCTAAATTCGAAGCACGTGGAGCAATCTTTATACTGACGATCATATCAGATTTCTTTGTTATATTTGCAGTTGTGAAATTAGGAATATTCTGGAAGGGATTGCAGACATTTTAGAGAAGATAAGTCTTCATATCAGTCTCAAAAACAATTGAGGAATCCTTGTCATTAAGTATGACAACTGCAGACAGTACAGAGAGAGAACTCAAAGCTTATAGACCATGCTGCCATATACAGTATCCCCAAAATCCCGTTTTTTTTTGTCGAGCCATTCCATCCTTAGGCCACTGTTGTGTTGGTTAGCTTTGCTGCTACATAGAACTGATCTCGGTTGATTGTTCCACATGGTGCAGCACTTAAAGAGTTAGTAAATCGAAGCCTCCGTTACTAACGGGGCTAATGCTGTCATTTCCAGTAAAGCCTTCGATATGCAATTTCTAAAGGTAAATGACATTTCGAATGAGCACATTTGTACACTGTAAACAATGTAAAGTATGGGTATTTGCATTTGCTAATAAAAAAAAAATTAAAGCATAAGTGGCTTTGTTTTTAACTAAGCTAAATGTGAATTTTGTCTCAACAACCTAATTTTAAATGCTTTCTAAAAGGGCCAGCCCGGTACATGTCTCCTGCATAAAGGAGTACACTGTCTCTCCATAATTACATTTAGTGAGATTTTCTAAAATGTTCTAGTGGATTTAGTAATGCAAGTGGCTGCGCGTCTTCCGTAAGTAGTGGAATACATTATAGACAGTGGTCTCATACAAATCAATGTAAACCACAAATAAAATGGATTATATTCATGTCACAGTTTCCTTTCTAAATCCAAAAACTGCAGCCTCTCTTTATTATTGTTTATTCAGCGGTTTCTTTGGTTGTGTTCCGTAAAAATTACAATCCTCGCTTTAGTCTCTATACGGATGGTGTTTTCGGCTGAGTCACATGGCAGCATTCCACTCTTCTGAGTTTGTGTAACAAGTTAGGATCCCTTTTAATTATCATAACTAACACATATCATCATGCCTACTGCATATTTTTGTTCATGTTGACAGAACAATATTTATAAGGGTTGTTAAGGATTAACCTCACTCTTTCCTCTGTCCACTCATTGAGATAAAATATAGGATTGTATTTCCCTAGGGCTACTGGTAGCTTTGCACATAGGTTTATTTTTTGCCTATACCCAGGTCTGTCCCTACTGTATAGGCAAGTCCCTGACCTCACTGTGCATTATGAAGGGCCAATTCTGAATGGTATCTCCAACAGCAAGAAATCTCACTGATAGTATGCAGTAGGTAGTATGCAGACAAGATGCTGGTATAGACGAAGCTCAAATTGATCAGCCCTTCATAATACACTTGAGTCTGGAAATATTTGGACACTGACGCAATTTTTTATAATTTTAACTTTCAGCTTTAATTCAAGGAAATGTTTAGGAATTGCAACCATACAGTCCCCTTATTTCAAGGCTTCAAATGTAAATGGACAAATCAACACAGTCATAAATAAAATGTTCATTTTTAATACTTTGTCGAATCCTTTGCAGGGAATGACTGCTTGAAGTCATTGGCTCGGCCATTGCAGAATATTCCACTTCTCTGCCTTAAAAAAACTCCTGGGTTGCTCTCGGGGGAATTTTTTGATGATTGGCCATCTCTGTAAAGTGAAGCCCCGTCCGATCCACTTCCCTGAATTAGGCTGAATTTGACCAGACAACATATCCCTATACACTTCAGAATTCAACCGGCTACTTCTGTCACAACATTAATAAACATGAGTGAACTATTGCTGCTGGAAACCATGTATGCCCATGCCATCACGCTGCCTCCACCGTGTTTTACAGATAAATGTATGCTTCGGATCATGAGACGTTCCAACCCTTCTTCCAACTCTTTTTTCCTTCCTATCATTCTGATCTTAGTTTCATCTGTCTGGATTGACAGCAACAGCTTTCAACTGTAAATTTCACACCTCAAATCAACTACAGACCTTTAACATGCTCAATTAAGAAATAATGAAGAATAGCTCACACCTGTCCATAAAACAGTTTCAATTGTCCAATTACTTTTGGTCTTTTGAAAAAGGGGACATATTAAAGAGCTGTAATTACTTAACCATTCTTCCAATTTGGATGTGAGTTACCCTCAAATTAAAGCTGCACTTTAACCCTCTATTTTTGATTTAACTTGAATTTATAACAAAACTTGTGTCAATGTCCAAACTCTTTGGGACCTAACTGTATATGATGAAACTCTTTGAATTATTTGCATTCAGTTATAATTTGCGTGTCCGTGATGAATGACATCTGATTTTTTTTTTTTTTTTTTGCCCTGCAGAAAACAGTTCTTGGTCTTTGTCTTAAAAAAATACTATAATAGATATTCCATCTATTTTTATTTATTTTTTTACCATGGCGGCTGGTTGTGCTGATAACTTACGCTGACTCACAACACACGGCCTCTGTGCTACATTTGCCTGTTCATTCTTTACTTATTCATAGTCACGCCAACTAAAACCTTTTACTGAATGATGACAATTTCTTCTCTTTTCTTTTCCTCAAAATACCACAGAGTACCACAAAGCTCCTACCACTTCCCTTTTTCTGTTTCACTTTTCTCTTTGGCTAATGTAGTCTCCCAGAAAGTCTCCCTTTACCTATTATCAGAGCTGCATGGGTAACAGAGAGATCAGCCATAATTAACTTACCAGTCTCCTTTACCAAATATACAGCCTAGTAAATAATTCTGTTTTATTTTGGTCAAAGCACATAAACATACATTCTGCAGCAAGGTACACATTGTGCTACTAACTGCATATGTGTAACATATCTGAATAAAAAAAATATATGATAACCAGATTGTCTCTTTAGAACTGTGCTATGAAGGTTCGCTCATGGCCCCATTGTCATTCAAGTCCTATTAGCATCCAAATGCAGAACTGCACTTAACACATTAACTCTATAGTAGTAACTCAAAGTGTTGCAGCAGCTAGAATGTTCCTGCTACTTGCTCCTCTTTTACCACAACTACAATCCCCATGGTTGCCATGATCACATCTCTTAATTAGTTTGATTGACATGAGTCATTTCTGAACTAGAATAAATGCGGTTTACATAGCTTCCCATTGTGAGAATTCTGCATATAGTGTTACTACACCTACTACAGTAGGTGCAAAATTCCACAAAACTGTAGGAATCTCCGTATCAGCTACTCGTCTGGAGTAAGCGCTATCTCGTTGGATATTAGTGCATGTTAATTGACCTTTTTTTTTTTTTTTTTGCTGTGCTGTCAGTGTGGATCATGGGCCAGTTAAAGAAATTAGAGGATCTCCCCTGGTCTGCCCACTAAGCTGAGAAATCAAGGTCCCATGTAGCCACATTGTGATTGTGACGGAACCCTCCATCACTGGGGCCACCGGAGAGGCCTGACAGCCAGCCTCCTCCCTATTGACTATGGGCCCTGACTTTGTAAAGACTTCTGTGTCTATCCCCAGAAGTATATCATCTCATCACTTGCTGAGGGGACAATAATGACATTATATACCATCGTTCTGATCCGGATTATTATCAGCGTGTATAATACAGGACATGAAAGATCTTGTTTTAAATATAAGCTGTACCATGACCATATCTTATGTGTACTATAGTGATATCTGCTTACACATTCAAGCTTTAGATTTAGTAACTACCATTCTGTATTTTAACTTAGACTCCTAAATATTTATTCATCGACCAGTGGCCAACCAAGCTTTTGCCCGGTGTTCCAGATGGCCAGTCCAGGACTGTTATTTTGGGATATCAAATACTATCTGATTATAAAACACCATATTGTACAGTTTTCCCTCTTTAGTTTCTCACATAATGAGAAATATATGGATAACAACTAAACAGATAATAGTTAATTGGATATTTTACTTTTGTATATACATGACCTTTGTCCATGTTGAGAAGTCTATTGACTAAGGTTTTATCATCAGGAGTTTTCCTTTACCTGTGTGATAAGGTCACAGTACACTCATTCTTATTGTGTTATTGCTAACAATTTTGCATTGGCTCTTTGTGGAGCAACCTCTAATAAACATATATGGACAAGCATGATCTCATATCACCTGTTTCATCATTATTTAGTTTTTGCATCAGATGCTATTCCATAACCTTCAAACATTGTAAAAACTTACAAAGACTTTCTTATATTGTGCCAACAGATGGCTGGTTCTCATAAGCACAAGAGGGGTGCAATTTCAGGTATCTTACATTAGCACTAGAGAGATGGTACCTTTAGCCAAAGGTCATTTCTTTTGATGGACCAACATAGTAGAGGAGGGAGAGTCATATAAGCTTTCCATACATCAGAGGTTACAGGTTCTTTGCTATAGATCACCTTATATGCTGGCAGGCTATACATTATAGTGAACACTCAACACGTTCATCAGTAGCGATGGGAATGTCTGGCATATTTTTTTTACGATATCTTTTTTTTTTATTGTACTACCGCCCGGCTATTTAAATCGGTGGCCTCTTGTGTTCTGATTCCCCCCCCGACAAAGCTGGCAGTCGTTCAGTGAAATAGGCCTTGCGTGTTTCTTTGTGAAGACGTTATTGGATTAACTATTTTGTACATTTGCACTGTTAGGTTTTGCTCTTGGTTTAGCTAGGACCTTCTACAACATCTCCACAGGCCTGAATATGAAACCAGTTATTCACTATTTCGTATCATACTCTTTAGGAATGTTTTAATCATGTTCCTGTTATTATGTTTCTGTTCTGTTTCTGTATGATTTAATTCCTATTAATGATTAACATCGGTGGCTGGTGATAAAGACTCAGTCAGACTGTTAAGCTCACATGAGAACCCAAGTGTGCTTCACAGGATTGTTATGAATGGTATGGATGGGTACCACAGCTTCAACGCTGCTAACAGGTGAGTTGTCAATGGGTACCAGAATGTAAAAACTCACAAGCACAGCTTCTTTAAGACAAAGCCTGGACATTTACGGGTTCACGGTGCGTCGTCTTTAATGGGTTGTCCTTAAGGGGGTTAAGGTGGGTAAACACATGAACTTACCGTTAAAACCTGAAGCAGTAACCAATTTGACTTCTCTACATCGAGACGATTCTTTAAACATAACCCACTTTGTGTTACCAACTTTAAATAAGCAAAACTGTCTACATCTGAAAATGCAGTTTTAAGACACTCTGGTTAAATGGAATGAATGCTTTTGTCCATCCGTACACAGCCATCAACTAGAAACCTAAATGAAGCTGGATGATGGATACAGTACAGGCGATTCTCTGCAGACGTGTCACGTAGCGGCTGCTTTCCATGGTATGGTTGGTATTTTAGTTATCCTTAGTGACGATGTATGTATCAGTCTCAGCCAGTGTAAACTGACACAGACCTTGTACTGCTAGACACATTGCGTAACACTGTATTGTGCCTACGTTTAATGCTTAAATATGGCAGCCCTGTATCTACAGTTAAAACACTAGTTTAGACCGGACATACTGCAGCCCACTGTGTAGTTAGGAGCAGACATTCAGGATCAAAAACCCCTTGTAACCGGCCCACAGGCCAGGACTGGCCATCTTCAGATTGTGAAGCCAGTGGCTGGATGCGCCCTCACATATCCAGCCATCAGCTGCACTTTCGTCATCAGGTGGCAGCTGGCCAGGGCCGCCAGTCTAGCCCTGCTGGCCCATACTCGCTACATAAGACTGCATGCCAGCACAGCCTCCTTAGCAAACTTACTTGCCACTTTGGATCCTGCAGAAGTAAGTGGTGGGGGTAGCTGCCCCGAGTCATCCCCGGGGCTCTTATAACCTCCATGATTTATCTTCACCCATATGCTTAGACCATACCTGCCAACAGTCCTGAATTTACCAGTCCCCTTTTTTAGGGACCTGTCCTGTCTAATTTGGGTCTGTTTGACCCATAAAAATACTGTGATTGCTCCCTGCATTACACTGTGTACAGGCAGCACTGCGTTTTAACTGTGTATGTCTAAGACACACATAGCCTAAATGCTTGTAACTGAGCTCCAAAACTACCCAGTATCTGTACTGGGTAGCCTAGAGCTCAATGCTGCAGGCCAGGGTCATGCAGAGTGAGTGGCCCCACTCCCTTTGTCCCGTGATTCAGTGATATAACATTACGATTTATACGACAGAGATAGAACCCAGGACATACTTGAAAAAAAGAAAGAAATCTTAATGTATCCATCCTGGTAAAATACTTGAAAAATAAAGAAATAAATATACATCATTCTAAATGTACAGTTCAAGTCATGTTCTGTAATTGTTTATAAAGTTGTTGCAAACGGGAAAAAAAAGCTATTTCCTCGTGATCCAGTGACGTCACTTCACATGACTTTTCTGTGAGAGGAGCTTCGCCCCTGTGTACAGCAGCGCTCCCGCGAGACTCATTGCACCGACTGCAGCGCGAGTCATCCCCTCTCCAGTGACAGTCAGTCCTGTCGGCGAGCGGAACCGACGAACCCGGCGACCATGAAGAAGGTGCAGGCGGACGGAGAGAGGAGGCTCGGCGAGTGCGGGCGGGCGGCTGTCTTACTCCTTGTGCTCGGTAAGGCGTTGTTATTATCCTGGCACCGGGTTATAGCGGCCGCTGGGGAGTTTGCATACCGGGGCCTGGGGACGTCTTAAAAGGCGGTATCGGTGCCTGGTCTGAGGGAGGATGCCGTGTGCGTGACAGGCCGGGCAGATGGGAAGGTGACAGCCGAGTGGTATTGGCAGAGACGTCAGGCTGTCAGAGGGGGAGGCTTTGTACTTTATTGGGCCTGAGGGAGAGAATGAAAGGCTAAACACTGCAAATCTCCCACCCTGTAAGCCCGTCTATAAGTAAATGTTATGGACTACTTGTAGTTATGCAATGTACAGTGCCACAATCATTGTACAGTGCCATGGAATATGATGGTGCTATGCAATACAATATATAATAGTGTGCATGGCGAGTGACAAGTAATTGGACTTGTTTAGCTCTAATCTTTCTCCTGCGTGGGATTTGTCTGCTTTAATACTTCTCTAGCGGTGGGATTTACCTCGCTGTCTGGCTTATAGCCACAGACGCAATGTGATGGTCGGTTTTGATGATTTGCGTCACCCTCCAAGGCAAATATGCATCTAATAGAGAGACGTCCTTTGTTACTTTCAGTCAGGATCTGATTATCCTCATAACACAGGAGCTGCCTGGACGTGTGTTATACGCAGATCATGGCACCGGGGTTCTGGCTGTAAGCCAACCAGGAAGGCACCGGCCGCTCGCACAGAAGTTATGTTATAGAGCTTTGGCCTTCGGTGTGTCGCAACCTCTTTGTTTCCTTGGATGTAAACCTATACAGAGTTTTTAAGGTCTGTAAGAGATCCCGGAGCAGCCGCCATGCTTGCAGGACCCTGTGGACCTAGTGTATCCGTTTGTCTTAGTCTGTCAGGTCTAGTCCTGTCACACCCCTTGAATATCTGTATTGTAAGAAGCGCTCCGGTGCTATATGAATAAAAGATAATAAGATCAGTGACTTGGGCGATTCTGTTTGGTTACTGGCAGCACAGGAGACCGTCCGTATTATTTTTGATGTGAAGGGAACGGGCTTCTGCAGACAATAAAACCTGCTGCTTGGATAACATCTGACTTGTGGTTTTGTGGCGCTCTTATCTGTAGCGCACTCGCTCGGCTCCGTGTTCTTGCTCTCCCGCATAGCTAAGTCCCGGCCCTTCAGACTTCTTCCCCGAGCTGTTAATGTAACACAATATCTGCAGGCGCGGGCCCATGTGACACTTCATAAACCTGTTTGTTGCATGGGCTGAAGGTTTCGGGTCATGTGACCGGTGCAGGTTGAAACACAATACTGCCTTTGTACCTTTCCCTGTGCAAAGGAAACATCGCACCTAAAGGGGAAAATAAGTTACGCAACGTCTTGGAAAATGATCGTATAATTACGACAATGTTACAGTGCATAGGACCCGCTGCCTTTCATGGTAGCTGCAGTCTAGATTATAGATAAAGGTCTTTGTTTTCTACAGTTTGTTACATTTTAACAAAGCAAAAAGGGTCTGATTGAACCCTAAGCTGAATAGACCAGGTTCCAGACAGCATATATTAGTTATATAATATTAGTCAGTATATTATATTGTTATAGCGAAGGAGCAATGTCCGTCATGACTTTACAGTGTTTAGTTCGTGGTTGTACAGTTGGAGGGCCTGACATCGGATGCTGCTAAAACATGCCTGGGTTTTGGTAGGCGCTCAGAGATTCTGTCCATAAGCCTGTTCTAGATTGCCTGCATCAATGAAGAATTGGGAAATACTGTTTTTAAGATATGCTGAACATATACAAAACATGTATACCAAAGTGAGAGCTCATCAGAGGACCCCTTTCTTCCCCAACTCTCACATTTTACAAGTTAGTACAGCAACCAGTCCAATGTATAATTTACTACTGTTTAAAAAAAACTGCGGTCCTTGTTTTTAAAGAAAAGCTAATCTTGTCCATTAAAATAACATGAAATGGATCAGAAATACAGAGTAGACGTTGTTAATGTTTGTAAATGATTATTGTAACTGGATCTAAGCTTAAGTTTAAGGGCTAATTGATCATTAGAAGCCCTTTTGTAATTGTGTTACACAGCTAGAAATGTCCTTATTTTCCGGGAAAACAGCTGAGTGACCCCAAAGTTTTGGACGGTAGTGTGTACACCACGGGTGCTGCCATCTTCCTGTTAGATTGTGCGTGATGATGCTGTCCGTACACTCTATTGTTTCCCATAAGGCAGTGCAGCACAGTCGCCTTCTGCAATTTATTTTACAGGCTAGCATGTGAACGCACAAATCCAGCAACTATACAAACCTAATCGGTGTTGCGAAAGACATAAAGTAGTGTCTGGAAGGAAAAGGATAATGGTTTGTACAAGCTGCTATCTCTGACCAGTTACTATCTGTGTACGAGCAGCGAGGCATTTAATTATCTGTCATTATTATTATTCAAACTAAATAAAATCTTTTTTAAGATTTAAGAAAATGCATATGTTTACACCACACAGATTAGTCTTCTTAAAAGTTTAAGAAAAAGCATTATTTGTAATCTAACTGAAAATATAACATTCTTACAAGGGTGTAATACCCAGAAGCTGTGAATGAAGCAAATAGCCACCTTTTTACTTTACTCATTTATTTATTTTACACCTTGTACAAAGCAGCATGAGCAACACCACGTGCATGCACGAAATCTTGTTTTAATATAAAAAATGTTGTTACTATTACTTGCCGCTTTGTGAATGTGGCTCATTCAGTCTTTAAACAAAGAATCGGGAAGACTGAGCGTAATACATCGTACCTGCTAAAGATAGGGTTTAGCAGCATAGGCTTTCGCACCACCTGCTGTTCATTGTGAGTAACGTACGCTCAGAACACGAGACTCGTGAGGAAGCAATTGACCCCAAAGTTGGAAAAAATCACGCTTGATATTGCATGTAACAAGTATATCTGGTTTTAGGGGCAGTATTTCTGTATTTTTTTTTTTTTTAACAAATCTGACTGCAATTCTGCCATTTAAATTGCAGTTATATATGCAGGTATGATATTATCTTTTATTTATATGTTTAGTGGATAATAATTTATAACCACTATTGACTTTTTTACCAGTATTATAAAAAGTGCAAAATAGGAAAAGTAAAGAATGTCCCTGTTTTATTCTTGCAGGTTGTTTTCATTCTGCATCCTCTGTTCCGTTTGAAGTGAAAGAAGGAAATAACACCTGCATAATTGCTGACATTTTTATCAATTTTACAGTGGAATACACTGCTCTCGGTAAACAGGTAACGTATTCTTACATTTCTTATATACTCTACTGATCCTTTGACTAAGATCTAGCAGGCCTGCGAGTCTATATAAATATGCCAAACACTCTGCAGAGCTGCTTGGATCCACGCCTTTAGCATTGGAGGCATGCTGGCCTTTTTAACGGGTGTTGAGGGCCTTTTCAACAGGTGATCCCGAACGTTGGCAGTAGGAAAAAGCGTTGTTTTTTTCCCCTTCCCTAAGCGATGCCCCGCTCGTAGCAGAAAGAATTGCACAGTTTCTTCACTGACCACTTAAAGAGATAAATCAGACTTTACAATATTGGGTACTGTCACAGGTGAGGGCTATGGGCCCAGATGAGAAAGTGGGAGTGAAAGGGTTAACGACGCGACCAATTTCCTGGTTACGTGTTACTTCCCCAGAGACCACCAAATGAACCCTTAAAATCCATCCTGCACCCCAGTAGTACAATTCACTGCCACCAAGATTTTAGGTTACTCTAAACAAAACAGAATCACCTTAATAATCGGACATATATGATGAACCCTTTTTGTGACATGTTTTTACCCAAGTAAAGAGAACAAAGCCCCAAGCTGTGTATAAAATATAGAAATAAATGACCTCTAGATTGTAAGCTCTTTGAGCGCCCCCCCCCACCTGTTATGCACTACTTGTTATGTCCTGTCTACCCAATGTACAGCTCTACGGAATATGATGGCGCTATATAAAACAATTAATAAAAATAATGACCTGCAGCAATAAAGGTGACACATTGGCAACACGGTCCATAAAACAATTGGAGAAACACAAGAAATCCCTATCTACCAGTGTATGAGTCCTTTCTAGGAACTTCAGATGGTAAAGTTATCCCTGAAGTTGGTAGAAAGAAGTTCCCCTTGGGATTCTCCAAGACCCAGATTATCTAGATAACCCAAGTTTGTTCAAAGAAGCCAGAGCCCGAGCACTACCTGGAAGAATCCGAGCCTAATACATTAGGCTTCCCCAGACATGATATTTACAGCCCACCTCCGTAATTCGTTCATGACAGAAACGCATATTCATATTGAGCCTTCTAACAATCCATAGATAAATTCTCCATGTTTGATGTTATGTCTGTGGCCCCTGCGTCACCCACAGAGCAGATGCCCCAGTACATTTTATGACGCCCTAAATCCAGCTCTGGCGATGTTATCTACTCATTCTATTTATGGCCTAGGACTGGTGTTAACACTTTAAGGACTGATTATCAAAGAATATCATGTATACCCCCGGATCAAAGACTACAAAAAATACACATACTGGGCTTAACCCTTTTCTTGCCAGATGCCTGGACAGGACATTTTATGCCTTGGCATGATGGGTACAGTCAAAGACTTTTCCCTATCACTTAAAATTTGGAGAGTTCAGTAATGTCTCAGTAAAGATTCATCCACATGAATGTTTATGGGTAGGCCAATGTACAATTGTTTGTAACTATGAATTGAAAAGGGAAAAAAATCTTGAGGGCTAGCAAGACTAGTATGGGCATTTGGCAGAATGCTAATAAGGCTTTTCAGTATGTAGCTACCTTTCTTCAGAGATCCTTTAACATGAATGCATCCTAATGCTTATTCGTTTCGGATATATTTTAAGTTGTTTGTTCAGTGCAAGAAATGATTGTTTTTGGTATTGTTGTTTTTCTTTTTTTAAGGAAAAAGCTGCGTTTGACCTGCCATCAAATGCAGAAGTGGATTCAAGAAGCACTTGTGGCACAGAAAACGGCACAGCCCCGGTTTTAGCCATCAGCTTCCGAAATCACTCCCTGACCATTAATTTCACAAAAACGGCGTCAAGCTATCAAGTTGCAGAAATAGTATTTGCTTACAACTTGTCAGACAAGAATATTTTCCCTAATGCTACTGAAAATGGTAGGATGGGATTTGTTTAGAATATTTTTATCAGATGCTTAACTGTACAAACTGTTTAGGTAGTATGAAAGGCTATTTCAATGTGTTTTTTTTCTTTTTCTTTCAGTGACAAAAGAAGTTTCCTCAAACAACTCTGCCATATCTGCTGAGATGAACACTTTCTATAGATGTTTTCATCCACACCTCATCACTATGGGATCTGTCAATGCAACCTTTCATGATGTAAAGATTGAAGCTTTTTTAAAGCAAAATACGTATAGTAAAAAGGGTAAGCTTATGTGCGGCATAGTCCGATGCTTTCACTAGTAACTTTCTACGTAGTATGTGAGTGAGGATTTCAGGAGGGCAGACATTAACACATTATAGAATGCTTTGGGGTTTTGTGCTCCTTATCACGTTAATACACTGTGTATGTGTATGGCATACATGTTACATGGAGACGTGTCAGAATGTTCCTGGGGTATGCTGCAAAGAAATGTCTTTCTAGCATTAACATGTGAAATACATGTGTGTTTGCAAGACTGTAAAATGTCCCTACTTGGGTTAATTATTTATTCTTTCTCGTAGACACTTTGTGCAGCGAGGATGTTGTCCCTACTTCACCACCTACGACTGCAGCACCGACAAGTGCACCGTTTGTACCAACGCCCCCCCCAGTGGGGGATTACACGGTTAACGGGACATCTGGACCTTGCATACTAGCGAAAATGGGCTTGCAGCTTAACGTCACCTACACTAAACAGGATGACAAGGTGTGCAACTCGCATCTGAAGCAATGTAATCGAACATGGTATACTGGGCAGTGATCACTGGTTACCGAACAATACGTTTCATAGAAACTAAATACAAGAAGGGTAAACGTAAAAAACATACAAAACCTGTCTTACCATATTCAAACGTGCCATCCCTTGCTACGGAACCCCTTACACCGTGGCCGTATTGGGCATGCATTAACTCTCCCTCCTTATTGGGTTCTGTGAATTGTGAAGCAAGCAGGTACTTTTTGTAAAAACAGTAGGCAGCTGCTGAGCGTTTGGGGGGGAAAATGTCAAATCAAGCTTTAGACCATTTTTCTGCGGTTTCTCAACACAATTTTTTATTTTTTTTGGCTTGTGTAGTATTTTACAGCAAATATTTCAGCGCATTAATTAAAACACACTTCTGTTTTTTTTTTAGGATGCCCTGTATGTTTTCAATATTGATCGAAACAATTTTAACGTGAGTGGAAGCTGTGGAAATACTTCAGCAATCATATTATTGTCATCTGATGCTGTGCAGCTCTCCCTTCAGTTTGCATTGGTAAGAAGAACGCCGCGTCTTGTTCATCCTAGTCAGAAACACGTTCTTATGAGTAGCCTTTCAAACATTGTTCAAAGAAATAAAGTGAAATGTGTGTGCCGCTTACCAATGGAGCTCTCTTTGAATGAGAAACTTGAAAACTTACAATTTGTGCTCCTGTCATACAATACTTTGGTGCGTTTATTTGCAAATGAAAGTAACAGGCCATGGTATAAAATGTTTTTTACTTTCTAGTTTAATTTTATTTTTTATTATTCATTTATTAATTTAACATTGTGTATTTTTATTTAATATAGCGGCTGATTACTAACATTTTATGAATGTGCACAAGTATTTTATATTAAATATAAATATATTTTAAAATTTGCAGCAAGTTAAATCTGAGTTTTGCTGGTAGTATCCCTTTAATGTTCATCTCACACGAGTTCCCATTTTTGTTACAGAATTCCAGTGCCGGTAAATATTACCTTAGCGGTGTAGCAGCGAACACAACCCTGCCGGCAGATTCAAAAGGTATTTTTTTAGTTTTACCTAAACGTTTGCGAGCTCATGCCTTAAATTTGAAATGTTTCAATCTAATCCGGCTTTCCTGTGTGCAGTTCCCAAGCTTGGAGTGGCAAATAATAGCCTGACGTACTTTCAGACTACAGCCCGTAAATCCTACAGGTGCAATGCTAAACAAGCTCTTGAAATCACGAGCAAATTCACACTGAACACCTACAACGTTCAAATTCAGCCTTTTGACGTGAGCGGAAATGCATTTGGACCTGGTAAGCAGTGATCGTTTTATCTTCACCAGCATTAGGTTACTTGTTGTGTAGGTAGGGTGTGAACATTGTTCAGGATCAATGTATCTGTCTTAACCAGAGTATGTAATGCAGCATTTAAACAGACCCTTTCTAATATTGTAATTCTGAGTGCTCTTGGGTGCTCTCATGTACTGACCTTGACAGCCCCCGCGAAGGGTTTTTAGTACCCCAAGTACCATATTTTTTTCCATTTTTACTGTAAGCTGGTTTAATCAAGACTCCTCTTTTTCCGTGTTATAATGTACCTACATGTCCTGAAAAAAGGATGTCTAAAATGATATATAAAAAAAAAAAACCATAAATAACACTAAATATTCTTTAAAAAAGTGTTTTGCTTGGAATGTCTTTTACACAGTAGGTGTCACTTATAAACAATGCCCTCCTTAATGGTTGGCAACAACCCCTGATAACAGGAATACCCCACAAACATTTTTTTTATGTTCTAGACGGCCACATCCATCCCCTGTATATTACCCTATAGTGTACTACTTTTAGTATTAGTGCCTTAAGGAGTTTGGGATAGTGAAGATTTTTTTTTAGTATTTAAAAATGTATTTATTTTTTTGTTGCAATGTTTAATTTGTTGGAAGAGGTAGAAATCTCCCCTGCACTGATCACACTGCGATCAGCAAACAGGGCTCCAGACAGTATGGAAAATGCATGACTTTCCGGTGTGTCCTAAGAGGCATTTTGCCTCACCTTTTAAAGATGTACCTATACATCTATAGGATAGTGAACAAGTAAACGCTTTCCAACTGCCCTCCTCCTCTGTGGGCTGACTGTTCTTGCCACTGATTGGCTGCTTTGAAGCAGGGTCTCCCATTTAATAGACCCCCTCCTGAAGCATTTGCAGAGGCGCCGGTGGACTAGACTGGCGGTAAGTACATCACATGCAAGGAGATGTGTTTACCTGAACACCTCTTCTGCGCAGCAAATAGCTGGGGGGGGGCAGAATTGCCCAAACAAAAGGATGACGGCGTACTGAACCATATCATGTTATCATTTTCCCCAACTTTCCTTCAGATGGTTAAGAAAGGAGTCTATCAGTCTGTGAGCAAACATTTGAAAGGAATCCATCACATTTGCTATTGTTTTTTTTTGTAGTCTTGGTGACCTTGTGAATTAAATCCCAGTATTATAACATTAACATGTTGAATTTAATGCAATGTGAATGTCTAGAGACTAGTAGATAAAATATGGTATATTATAATATCGTCTCCTTTGTTCCCCAGCTGTGGAGTGTGCTCTGGATGAGAATAGCATGCTGGTGCCGATTGTGGTTGGTGCTGCCCTGGCTGGACTTGTTCTGATTGTACTGATCGCCTATCTCGTCGGAAGGAAGAGAAGTCATGCTGGATATCAAACAATATAATTGATACCCCACCCATTGTAAATTTCCCATTATATCAACAAGAAGATTGCTGTGAACAGGCATTTTTGATTAGGGATACTAATCTGTGTGAGCACAACGTCACACAAACCGCTTAATAAGATATTCTGTTATTTTAATGTGTTTCTGCATATGTTGACTATGCACTGAGATCTTTAATTGAAATTATGATGCTCAAAAGTAGGAAAAAACAAGTTTATTGCTCTTAAAGGGGCATTCGTTGATCTCCTGAAGAAGTAGTTTTATGTGCGCTGAACTTTTTCTGACAGTGCTTGCTGCTCCGCTTTACTGTTGGCATCTTGGAGAGCGTGAGGAGTTTCTCTGGGCATCATAGACAAAAGCCTCTTTCTGGTTTACTATACCTTACGAAAGCTGAGCTTTTCGTGGTGCTTTACATCGGCACAATGCTCTTGGGGCCATCCTAATGCATAAAGAGGTATAGCTATTTCCAGCTGTAAAGACTGGCAGAAAAAGAAATGGTAGGTGCACATAAAGAACGTGACTATTTAGGAGTCAAGATCCTCGCCACCACTCCCTCTGAGTAAATGATCCACTAGCGTTCTAAGTGAATGCGATATTTTACAGAGGTGTTCAAAAGCACTGTGCTCATTCAGACATTCATACATAAAGGGAATTTCTTACCTGCAATGAGTAAGCATCACAGACCGATCTGCATATCGGAATTACTGACATCAAACTAAATTCACCTGGTTGTAGTGGTTTTTTTTTTTAAATTAATTTTCTCTCTTGTTTAGATTCCAATGCTTCTACTACTCTAATTCAGTAATAAACGCAATGCCGCTCGTGCAGGGCATTAACAATGCAATAGTGGAGACGTCTTGTTTGCTGTTCCTGATGCTCTGCTTTTTCAGAGCCGTTAATTTTCTAAAATGGGTGACAGTTCTTGGTTTTTGTTTTTGTCTCTTGAAATATTGCATTCTTTCCTTTATTAATGTTCTAAGTTTGGATGGTATTTTTCTGCACATATGTACAGTATAGATATGTATATGCTGATTGGCTAGCTTTAAGCCTGGTTGGGGTTGGATACTTAAATGTGTTGCATTGCCTTAACAATGCTAATAAATACATGGTTTTCTTTAAAATGGTTATTGATTTTTATTAACATTTCACATCAATCCTCTTCTCCACACAACCGATACTAGTTATGAAGAGAGACTAAAAAAGTTAAAATTATATACACTGGAAAAACGGCGTCTCAGAGGGGATATGATAACATTATATAAATATATGCAGGGCCAATGTAAAGAGCTCTTCGGTGACCTGTTCATTAACAGAAATATACAAAGAACAAAAGGTCACCCTCTGAGACTGGAAGAGCGCAGGTTTCATAGACGACAAAGGAAGGGATTTTTTACAGTGAGGACAATTAAGGTATGGAATTCACTTCCAAAGGAGGTGGTGTTATCCAATACATTGGATACCTTCAAAAGGGGCCTCGATATTTTCTTAGAAAGGCACGATATACAGGGATATAAATAGAATAATATTAATATTTTAGAGCTTCTTGATCCAAGGAGAAATCCGATTGCCTCTTGGAGTCAAGAAGGAATTTTTTCTCCTGATGGCAGAATTCGAAGTAGCTTAATTAGGGTTTTTTGGCCTTCTTTTGGATCAAGAATAGAAAGGTTAGGTAGAAGGGTTGAACTTGATGGACTTAGGTCTTTTTTCAACCTTATGAACTATGTAACTACGATACATAATTATTTCACGGTGATGCATTGGGAGGCTTTTAAGATGTGTGTATTGATTGTAAAGGGACAAATCTACTAATTTAGTCATGTGGGAGTGTTCTGAAAATATACATAATTTACTTAAAGCTACAGATGCGTAGCAGAGTTTGAAAGGGTAAAAATAAAGGCACTAGATCAGCTTCAACTGAGACAATATAAGATACAGATTTAAGAACAACCTTTGTATAAAAACTATTCATTTTTCAATGAATGGAAATGTGGTCATCTGGGGTCCGTATATAAAACGTACAGGAAGCTTCAAAGACTACAAAAACCAACATCGAAACCAAATTCTACTCCCATTATTCACTGGCCCAGCTATTCTATGAGGAGTGCATGTGTTTTAGGTCGACATTTCTAAGGCAAAACTAGAGTTTGTGTGGCTATTTATGCACCGTATGTATCCCACAGGGGCAAAGGAGTACACCAGGAACTGATCAACAGCTAAACTACAGCGTATGATCACAAAGGATGCCGAGTCAACAAATGTTACGATGACCCTTTCTATACATTTAGTTAATGCATCAATACCAATATGTACGAGTGTAATGACCTTCGCACAAGACATGGCAGTAGATACTGACAATCTTCCTTTTAGCCTTAATTCTCGTACTGAGAAACATCACATCTTTTGCAGAACACAGCAGGGCTAGCTCCCTCCCTTTTACTGTTGATGGTATTTATTTTATATAGCACCTTCATACTCCACAGCGTTGTACAACAGGTTCTTGACAATTGGGAGAGTTCAGTCCTGTATGCAGCTCGCAGGGGAAGTGATTTTATGGGAAACAGGCCATGCAAGTCTACACTTTATCGAGACATTCGGCAGCCTTATACCACATGAACTACTTTGGTAGTTTGCTGAGCTTTCCTGATCTACTGCCTCTTATGGTCAGTTGTCTGTCCCTCGTATGGCATAAAATCTCAGCTGGGGCTCAGAAATTAAAATTGCTTTGGACGCCCATTCTGTGTTCTAGTTTTGATCAATCCTTCAATGTCTTTCAAGTTTGTGGACCTCAGAGATTGATATTAAGCAGGGACTACGTTTTAAAGGGCGAGAGCTACATATATAATGCA
The DNA here is from genome assembly GCF_027358695.1 of Spea bombifrons. Lineage (NCBI taxonomy): Eukaryota > Metazoa > Chordata > Amphibia > Anura > Pelobatidae > Spea > Spea bombifrons. Next base: position 93,654,849 of record NC_071088.1, on the reverse strand, counting down.
CAAGAGCGTGCAGTAAGGTGCACAATCCACTCGTACTGGGTGTCTGCTGGTACGTGAGGGATTATTCAACTTAACAGGTAATTCAAAACAATTCCTTTCCACAACTTGGTAATGCAGGATCCACTAGACCCCGCTTGCACAAGAAACCCACTGGGTTTGGCCCCTCGTAATAAAGTCAATGAAATTGACCTTACATAGGCTAGTGAATAAACAGTAACGTAAAAAAGTTTAAAATAAGTGGGGTTTTTTTTGTATTGTGTACAGTGAATATATATTTGATACATTTGCAGTCTGCCAGGACAGGAAATAACATTGAAAATAAATATTTTAATATAGATCTGATTTACAAGTCTTAACAGATTAAATGTACATGCTTCAAGTAAATTTACAAAATCACAAAATATAGTTTCTACTAAAGTACAGTACAAAAAGTATTAAGCACTTAAAGGCAGGTGGGTTGGTCTCGGCTAACAGTCAGTGATATCCTTTCCCCCCCTCATGGTCAATCCTACAACATGTTTTGTATCATGTCCTTGTAGGGGGTTAATCTGTACAGTCGTAATAATGGAATGTGTAATTCATAATTTCCCGAAGATCAGAATTCTTGAATTATTCCTGAGTGAGTAGCGTCGACTTGTGTTTTTCTCGGAGTTTGGTAATAGTAGATCGAGATAGACTTCCAGGTTCAACAAAGATTCTCTGCAATAAAATACACATTGTCAAATGTCTGTCTATCTATCTATCTATATATATATACACACATACCGCATTGGCCTGATTGTAGGCCTATAATTGAGGTTTAGCGCAGGGGTGCGCAATTCCTATCACCCAACACCCAGTACATGCAGTTCCAGGCGCTGGGCAGGTGTTTTTTTTTCGTCTTTGATTTAGCCCTGCTAAATTATCCCCCGCAGCGCTGCAGGGGACCTGGATCCTACTCTCTGGCAGCCGGTGGACGTCTGCACGATGCAGACAACCCCCACTGGTGCCAGCACTTCTGCCGGGGCTTCTATGAAGGAGCGCCGGCATTACATGACCTTCCAGTGCTCCACCATAGAAGCCCTGGCAGAGGTGCCAGCAGCAGCGGAGGTAGTCTGAGGCTTCCCTGCAGCGCTATATATGGGGTATTTATGGGGCATAAAGCATATCAGGGGGCATAAAGCATAATAGATACAACATTTTTTTTAAATACATATATTCCTGTTTTACCATTCCACCAAACTTTAAGGGTGCGGCTTATAAATCGGGCGTATAATTATATATTCTGCACACACACATATGCGTATGCACCCCAGTGACTATACACTCCAAAGAATCTCTAACAAAAACATGATTAAATTATCTCACCAGGAAGTGGAACTTCATGCTAGGCAAGAATAATATATACACAAGTATATTATGCATGACACAGCAGGGGTATTAAACACGCTGTTTATCCAAAAAGAACGTAAAATATTTTGGCGATTCATAGTTTACTGCCAGTGCAAACATAAAAATCAGCACAAAATACATTAAAAGGCAACTTTAAATGTTTATTCTGTTCTATTAATAACACATCTTTACAGTATGCCCCTGCATATACGTGTGTGAATATATACACATTTTACCTGCATGAAGTCGTGGCATTCTGTAACAAATTTTCCTTTAGTAATCGCTTTGAACTTCTCACAAATATCAGGAAAATTTCTGGCTTCTAACAGGAATGCTTTGTAATGCTTGATTAGTGTTAAGGCCACACGGAAAATAATCTTTGATCCCTCATAGAATAAGCAGTCCCATATTCGCAACACTGTCTATGGAAAACGTAAAAAAAAAAAAAAAACTCATTCGATGTGATAGGATCTGCTTCATTTTCATCGCTATACGCAGCACAGGAAAAGTTTCTCTGTTTACTGAAGCTGCCTAAAACCTGTATAGCGTGTATGTCACTTGCTACACAGATACTACTGTTTGGGAAGGTAAAACAAAATTAATTCAAACAAGATTTTTGAATTGTATTCAATCAATTTTGAAAGTTTCTTACCCGAGGCATGTTGGTAACATCATAGTTGTGCAAAAAGACTACATGTGCACTAGGTGGCGCTTGAACACAAGAGTGATCCACGTGGACTCGGCTTCCGACCACTAGCATGGATTACATGTCTGTTTTTTCCCCAAGAATATTATGGGGGAAGCGAGATTTCCTTCATCACAGTTACCAATCCCCGTATGTATTTTCTACATACTGGCCAACTGGTCTCACAATAGATGAGCTGCCAGCATCCTGACTCTTCACATTTTCACTAGTTTCCATGGTAGCAAGCAGCCATATTCGGGATCTGATTTTAATTCTATTTTCATTCATGTTCAAGTGCAAAGCTCTCCTTTTTTATTGAAGTCTTGTGCATTTAAACACAGGAGACTTCCACTGTAATGGATGAACATGACTGCAGTCCTTTCATACAGACTTTTTTATTCCATCATCTATTCATAATGCGAGTGTGCCGGCACCATTTTTTTGGCAAACCAAAGCTCCCACATTGCTGGCACTTAAAGTGTCATAATATGTGGCTCCATACAGCCTACATAAAATAAAAATGAAATAGTGGTGTGTGTGTCACTTGGAACAAAACAGAACAAGCCGAGATCATGGATTCTTCTACATGGAGGAATGAAGAGGCTTACCTCTACTGGAAGGATGTCAATAAATAAGCAAATAAACCACCGGGAGACCACCAACGTCCACATCATACCATTTCTCTCCATCAAATCAGCCACTGCTGGAATCTTCATCTTCACCAGCTCCCCCAGAACCTCTTGGTCGGTTTTGAGACCAATCATTTCTGGGCTGTAGTAATCTGCACAAAAGAAAAACAAATACTACTACTACTAATAATCAATACTACCAACAACACTGCTAATAATACCCAATTCTAATAAACTATAATAACAATGGATTTATCTATTGCCATCACATTGTGCAGCACCTGGATTTATTCTAACTTAACACGGCTATTATCAATGAATTACATTAATGGTAATAACACCTTTATTTTATTAAAATGACTAAATCTCTTGATCTAATTGATTAATTGATTACGGGCACCTGCTGAAAGAGAAAGTACCAGTTACGTTATCTAAAGAAGACCCTGCTCGCAAGCTCAATCTAAAACAGGGCCAGGCAGACTCTTCAGGGAGGACCATGGGCGTAATTCTGGAGGGTCCCTGAATACAATTTGCACAATGCATTCAATGACAGAACACATACCAATGAACTTAAGCTTTTCCCAGATTGATTGTCAGAAAGCACAATATTTATACACTGCACTTCTAAATGTATAAGGGAAAGAATTTTGGTTTATGCTTCATCGTGCGCAACCGACGACCCGATACCTGCCGAGTCCTGAAAATGCTTGAGGAATTTGATCACTGGAAGTCTACCATCATGTAAAAAGAACGGTCTCTTGTATCAGATTTAGAAAGGGCTTGTTCTGTGGAGCTTTTTACTTTCTTTGTATACAATGGCTTCTGGCAGGTGTTTATAAGTGACCTCAAGGGATCTAAGACACATCATATTTATCTCCTAGCCTAGGTAGTATATCCAGCCACACAATCAGATTAGGAGATATTCACTGAACAGATTCAACCTCCAAAACAATGTCTTAGTGATACAAGACTGAAGAGTAATACATAAAAAGAAAAAGTAAAACCCCCCAACAGAAAACTGCCTACTCAAATTAACTTTTATTATTAAAAATGGCAGCATCAAGAGGAAAAGGGGAAAAAAAACCAAAAAAAAACAGACATACTTGCAGCAGGATGACCACATTAAGGACATTTAATTCTCACATGTTGCTGGCCAGAAAATATAAAGTGCTGCCTGCCGTGTGTGAGATCACATACGAGATGTCGGCAACATGTGAAAATGATGTGTGTCATGTAGCAATGACTGAGGTTGCCACCATCCATTGGAGCGCTTACAGCACTACATGATAAATTGGGCTATATGTGAAACCTTTGAAACTATACTGTGTAGTAATAATGGTTTTCTGGATCTGCACACAATTCGAGATGGGTTACAAGTGCGCTCTGTGTGAGAGTTCTGTCAAGTGTTAACGGGTAACAGTGCCCCAACCAGTCTCTAAATAACATGCGGCCAAAACGAAAGCTTCCACTTCTCATACTAATACTTGTAATCTACTTATTGCAATCTGCAGATCAGTGGTAGCCAGAAATAAAATGCTAATCCTTCAAATTCCTAATTTCGAGTCTCTGACTCAATGCTTGTTAATGACAAGCACCTTGAGGTTAGGAGCAGACACTTCAAAGCAGGTTAAATGGTGTTTAAATACCATTGCCACTGAACATGTGTTACCACAGGGATGGAAAAAACTTGTATAATACAATACATGGCTTGAACCAGGTTGTAGGCTACGAGCAAAAGCAAAGGAGGCGGCTTGGGAACTGTTTAAAAAGAGACAAGCAAAGATAAAGGGGATGTTCTTAAGGACTCTGGTAAGGAGAAATGTGCAGGGGTCTAACTGGGAGTTCTACGAGGGCAGCTAAGAATACCCCCTAGCTTGGTCTCTGATATGTAACTGGCAGACCTTTCTGGTGTAGATACAGCCACAACATGCACAGTGCGATGGCATTAGTAGATATTTTCTGGAGATCAAAAGGTCACTGGTCATTGGCTATAGTGATGAGAAATAAGTAATTGTTTGTATTTAACAGATTCCATGTATGACATCACATTTCCTATTTCGCTATTCAGAGACTCCGTTTGAGACCTGCAGTTGATAATCTTTGCCCGGCGCAGGCTGCTGCCCATCTGAGTTTATGACTTCAAAAGGGACCCCCAACCATTGTATGCACTTTGATGTTACATTGTGTCTTTTGCAAATGTATGGGTGGGTACTGCAAAATACTCTCATTTGCAATTGCCCAACACATTTTCCCTGCGAGCGATATATATACTCCCGCCGGTCAGCTCCGTCTCCGTAAACGCTGTGAGGGGTGGGAACAGGTGCCCTTGTGCACTCCTGTTAAGTGCTATACAAAACCACTGTAAACCTGGCGTTATTTCGGCACGTATTCATATTTTCTAACTGAACGTTAAATTTCCTATATGTAGGCAACACATTGTGTTAACTTTGGGTGCAGAAGCCACTTTCACGTAGGCAACAGGCCCAACTTATTATAAAACTTTATATTTGCAAAAAAAAAAGTGACGCGCTGTAAAAACAATGTACACACTAAAATAATATATATTAAGGTCAAACTTCACAATTGCCTAACCAATAAGGAGGTCTCATTATAAGGAGCACAAGTACTATTTTGGTGTATTTATGACATTTGTAATTTAATTTTTTCTTGTATCATGGGTGGTATTGTGCCTAAACAGCAATAAATAAACCTTGACATAGAACAGTGCGATAACCAAGCCATTTGTGGTTCTACTTTGCAATCAGGATCTTTCACATACAAAGCTGCTCTGATAAAGGCAAGGAAGACCTCGACAACTTTGAGATTAATACACTAAAGGAAAGAGATGGTGGGAGAGTTTAATCCCTTAAGGACCAGGACTATTTTACAGTACAGGACCAGAGCAGTTATTTATTTATTTTTTTTTACTAGGTCTTTCAGCACCTATTTCCCTCTCCTATCATTTCATGAACACAAATTATACACACACACATATATATATATATTATATATATATATATATTTTTTTTTTTTTTTTTCAAGACACGTAGGGCTTTTTTAATTCATATTGATATAAATGGAAAAAAAAAACAAGCGCTGCCTTTGTAATCTGGCATAGACTGACCCCACGATCACAGCGAGGTGGGACCTATTTTTTTACTCATGACATACCAGTTAAACCATTAGGCCTCTAGAGGTCATCTTTACCTGGCACGTCATTGGTAACAAAAGGGGTTAAAGGAGCACCCCAGCCCTACTTTCATTTTCAATGCATAGTGGAGTGCATTTGTATTTTTCGGTTACTGCAGAAGGCACTTTTCTTTTTTGCTGTGAATGCATTTGTGTGTATATGTATTTTAGTTAGAAGTTAGTTGGTTCTAAAGACTGCAGTCGGAGTTCCGATGCTGGGTTAAAATCAGTGGACAGAGATTATTTTTGGAACTCTGGCTATACCTTATCACAGAAATATTTCCCCGGAAGAAAATACACACATTTAGGAAATCTGAGCTGGTTGTTTTCTGAGGAATTTAGATAACAGTAGTATCTTCAGATGTCTGCCAACACACATTATAAATAACTCCATGTAACAACAAATTATATCCATAGCTGCTGAAAAGATAAATGCTTCTAAGAAGAACCCTTAACATACCAGGCAAAATGCGTCCAATTAGAGCATCTAACAACCAAAAGGATTTTTCTTCATCTTTTGTAACCAGGATTAGGTATCCTGCAATAAAATTCATACCCTGTAATAAAGAAAATAAAAAGTAGCATTACAATTTCCGCAATTACTGAACATTACTGAACATATAAGCTAGATATATCGGTATAGAGACAGAACTGTAAAAACAGAGGGCCAGCTGAGTTCCACAATTTTGCAATGAAGGGGACCTTCTTCACTCCTATGACCAAAGTTTGGGAATCGTTAAAAGAAGCATAAGTCCACCCTTTAAACTTATTTCAAAAGGTTAGTCTTCCACAGTTTTATTTGTTGTACAAAACTGTTCTGCTTGTACAAAACTGTTCCGCCGTGAAGAGCAGATCAAGATGGTAGAGTAGGCTGACTCAACAAGCTCTTTGGTGCAGACTTCAAAAGACTACAACAAATCAAATCAGCAGTACTTGTCATTTAAATTTACTACATATATTCCAGATATAGAACAGATTGCCAAAACAAGCTAATATAATGTTTTATTGAAGCTTGGGGTGCATGACCTAGGAATGCCAAGAAACAGTGCATGACAGATTCCCAATCATCCCCCCTTGGCTCAATGGGCATTTGTGACAAAACTGGGGCAGGTGGGACATGTAGCAAAAAGTAAAAATCATAGCTTAGTAACACCCAATGCACATGATTTAAAACAAAAAATAAATAAATTAAAAAAAAACAAAAAAAAAAACACACGAAATGAGACTATTTACCAGTTTCGTTTTTTTTCTCTTCTTTCTATCCGTTAAACTTATTTCTGGCCCTGGTCTTCACGCTCACTCTACAATACTGGGCCAGAAACAAACCCTAACTTCTGAACTCCCTTCCCAATTCAAGTCAGACCAGCGTCAAAGAATCTGAAAGTCGCTATAATGCCTGTATACAATGTTATTTTCATTATCTTTTGCCTTAAAAAGTTATCCCGCTTATCTATATAAAAAAGGTAGCCAGTTCCCTATGTCCCCACTAAATCAATTAAAAGCCATGGTTTTATGCAGACTCCTTGGGCCAGTATAAGAGAGCATGCGGTTGAACCCCAAGTCATGTTAAAAGAAACCAACAATTACTGAGGCTCATCTTTTGTGAAAAAATGTCAACCAGCTTCCTAAATCAGGAGGGGTTAGTAAATCAGCAAGGGAAAGCTGCAAGGCCACTAAAAGGTAAAAATATTGAAGAGCATCCAGTTGCATGCCAGCAGAATCCTTTTTGCACATTTGTGGATTAATTGTGATATGGTTCCTTGGAACAAGGAAACAGAATTAACATTAACCAGGAACAAAAACTGTTGCTTTGAATATTACAATATTGCTTTCACCAACATCTAATATTGGCTAATTAAAACAGGCACTTAATTAATCCTTGAGGAAGTGGACTTAACAGTTTTTTTTTCTAACTAATCTAAAATGGCACCAAGTGAAATGGGATCAATTAAGACGGCTAACTTTAGAACACTACAGGAACATTTAATGCTCGAACACAGGCACATCCATGAGATGCGATTTAAGTTACAAAGCTTGATGTGTCTTGTTTTAACCACTTTTGTGAAGGTGCCTGTGTGGTTGTAATGCTGCAAAGGAACATTAGGTCCTCAATCATCATCCTCTGGGACCACACTCCAGAAGGGAAATGTAGCCCCTTCCCCACCCCTATGATAAAAACCAGGAGAGGGCTGGATCTTTTTAGCCCTTCTCCAAAGAGAGGAACTACTGAAGTATTCAAAAAAGGGATGTGGGAGCCAAAAAGGCCACATACTCCACCAAATGTAGCTCCCCTGTGGCATGCAGTTTCTGTTCAGTGACTATTTAAACTTGAAAACAAAAAAAAAACAACATGTGCACGGAAAGAATAAAAGAGGAACCGTCTGAGTTCAAGGTGCTCTTCCCAGCCCAACCCCTTTCTGTGCTATGGTATACCCCAAGCGGTGAGCACCCAGGTGAATCTAGCCTGGGGCCACCATAAGGAAACCTCAGGCTTCCCTACGTTCTCAACCTTAAGGCCAGAGTATCAAAAGCTCTCTCGTTCTCACAGGTAGTCATGTTAGCCATGAGACGCTTACCATCACTTAGAGATACACTTTTAGTGACCCATGTTCAAGGACGACATGTCTGTAGGCCACTAATACAAATATTAGGGTATAACATCTGGAGACCACACCTGAACACATGACCACAACAACTGGACTGTTTGCACAAGTTCAGTAAAAACCCCAGTAGCCAAACAACCAAGTGTTTATTTACAAAGTTAAAAATTTGCAGGCAACAAAACATTTCTGAGTTCATTGCAAATTATGGAAGGCCAATTGCAATGGGTTTCTTGTGCATTTCAGAAGTTTGTTGGCTAATACACCCAAAGCCAGTACATATACAGTTAATTAGGGACTTAGTGAAAGTGACTAGTATTTGTAATCCTCAGTAGTCCTAACCTTTCTTCTTTCCCGCAGCTAGACAATTAGACAAACATTACGTCATTTTTTTCAAAATGGGAATAGGATAAATGCTTGTCAAGTGCTCCCCTTGAAAACATCCGTCGGTTTCAGACATTCCTAGTATAAGAACGTCGTACAGAATATGCAACAAATTAGCCTATGGGGACACATGGATAAAATGGAAGCTACACAAGGGCTTTCCATGGAATACCGTTGTGTATACTGTACACAAGCATATAGGATATTTGCCACGGCTGCACAAGAAACCAGACTTTTTGAGAGGGATTCAAATTTCCAAGCTTCATTCAGTTTTTCCAACAGGCTCACAAACACTTTACTTGGCCTGTGTTTTAAACCCGTACAGCCTGCCAAATTAACAAAATAAGTGCAGCCATGGAGACGGAACGCTGCTACAGAAGCATTCACAAGTATTTCATCACCAAGCCAGCACACAACAATGCTTCATCTCATTTGGGATGCTGATCGATTCACACAGCATTATACCTAGCCCTGTCGCTTACATAGAGAAACGTGAAATATTTATAATCTGCACTGTGGCCGACTGCATTGTTATTTCTCAGGATGAGGAGTCAAAGATGCCTATACACAAGTAAAATGTGATCCATGGAAATCTACTATATCACCATACAGGCAGGGGCAGATCAGGAGGGGCTAGTGCTGCCACCTGCCCTGGTTTGACCAGGACAATCCAGAAATCAAGAGGTATGTCCCAGAAACCACCAGGCATGGTGGAGGTTTCCAAGCAGAGGCTGAGGTGGGGGTCACTTAGTTTTGCCTTACGTTACCCCGCAGTAGCAGTGCGCTGTGTGTGCTTTTATTGCATCCCATGAAACTGCTGAGTTCCTGCCATCGCAAGCGGCCCAGTCCAGGTCGCACTCCCACAAGCCCGTTTAGTAAATAAACTCCACTGACTTCTATAAACACAAAACCATGCCACAACCTGCAGAGTATCTCTTTTCTCGTAGCTATATCTTCCTGGGTGAGGTTCCTGACACAGAGATTCTGAGCCTTGCATTTTCCACTTACTGAATGCGGCACTAAACGAGCTTCTTACTGCCTGATCCTGTGACATGACAGGAAATCGAATGCTAACTCTCCCATCACCGATCGTACTCCAGAAATTAGGTCTGGTTTTAGCAAATACCCCATCCCATGCACCTAGTGGCCCCCCATACCACTCAGCACAACTGTGCTCCTGCTGTGCACTGCAGCAAGCATGGGCCCCTTGCTTCCAGTGGCCCTGGGTCAATTGCCCTTTTTGCACCTTCGGTATACAAGACAGGCCTATAGAGTATAGACCTTTATATGTGCCCAATAAACCTTCTGCAGAAGCTTAAAGAGCACAATGGGAAAATCAACTGTTCTGCATGCACAACCATAATGCAGATTGTTTTTATAACTTTTGGAAAAATGAATTCTACAAGATGTTGCTCGTAAGAATGGCAATATATATTTCTAGACCATTTGGACACAACTCAATGGATGCCTGCTCTGTATGTCTACTCGAAGGTGGGAGACATGGCTCACTCCAGATCTAAACACTTTTAGAGGTCCAACGCAGCCACATGGTTTCCATAGCCTCTGTCCTCCTGCATTTCCTTCAGTATCAATCACCTTGCCATTGACACACCACTTAAATTCATAGCAACCGATTGCTGTTATAAGCCTTATGTCCTTTAATGGTGAACTGGCAAAAAAAACAACTAATGTATTGGTGGGATCCCTTGGTACCTGGGAAAGTGGAAAATTCATTAGGTGGGAACCTTACAGACAGCAGTTGATACAACTTACTCTACTGGGTATGCTGACAAATTCAGTTACAGCCGAGCTTGAATACAGTTAAAACCTTGTAGACTCAGTAACGCCTTGAAAACTTCCGATTGCGCCAATAACCACGAGACTGAAAACATATTAAAACAGAATTAATAAGTCAAGACTTGCCTTTATTAGGGGTGCTGTAACCTGGCAAGATAATGTAATCACAGCACATAATCAAAACCACAGCTTTATAGCCGCTTAATTAAAAGGTGGATGCTATGCGCACAATTAATCCATAGGTGTATACCGGTAACTATAATATGTTTTGCCATCATAAAACAGCATTACAACAGTGCTACTTCATTTTCACTGTAGAAAATCTTACATGAATATTCCAGTCAGATCCTTATTACCCCCCCAAAAAAACAACTCTGATCACAGGCAGGACTTAAATGAGTAGTCCTTAACCTGTAGGACATAAATTCATGGGGTACATTCTAATGGAGTCCTATAATTGTATTATATAAGAAGTTACTGTGGATGCTTATATAGCACACACTAGGGGCACTTGCCTAGCTTGTAAATCTTCCTACAGGGTATAATAACCATGTCTACACATTTAGTTTATCTCACAGGTATTTTAACCAAGATAACATCACTATAATGGATCATTAATGCAATATTTCTTAGAAATCATAGACTTTCCTGATTTTACAGATTCAGTCAGTTCTCGTATAACGCGATATGTGTGTGCTCCTACAAACCACAGAACAATGCAAAATCTTGGAATAAAAACTTACGAGGGCTTAAGAGAAAAATTAGGCAGGGGCACAACACGTATAAACCTTGTCCGTGACACGTAAAAGAAACAACAGCCACCAAAATTAACCAATTTTAAGTTTTACACTTAATATGACACTTGAAAAGCAAAAAGACCTGAAGTTTGCCTGTGGATGTGGGTGTCGGATTGCAAGGTATTGGGAAGTGTTTAAAGGAGGGTTATCTGAAATTGGACAGAAAGTTGTAACCCCAGATGCTAACTGGTGTGGCCTTCATGGTTCCAAATTTGTCCAGTTGCCATAAACGACTATTCTACTACGTACAGCATTATAGTTTTCTTCAAGCCATTGTAACTGCCATTTCAATAACACTTAAAACACTTGATAAAAGTCGTAGTATAGCCTTCTGGTTTCCGTTGTCATCTTCAGCCACTACTTGGCCAAGCTGTGGTTAGATCAGAGAGAGATCAGTTGCATTTTCTACCTCATCAGATGCAACCTGTTTCACTAGAACAACACAGCCTGGATTCTATAATAGTTCCTGCATTATCACCTTCAGTAACAGCAACTAACATCTTACATGTTTACCTTAAATGCTGCTATCACACCCTGATCATGAGGCTGTATCAGAGAGGTGGTTTTTGGGCACAAAAATAGCATGTTCTCTCATTTCTGTCAAAACCGTTTATTATTTCGAGCTTCTCCTAAATACTTGAAGCTTTCTTTTTGCGGGCATTGATTGGCATGGTGCACTATGGCAGCTGGTAGCCGTTTGAGGCGAGTGCATGTGTGTGCTTTGTTTATTCCTATGCAGTGATATTCAATTGGTAGCTGTTTGAGGCGAGTGCATGTGTGTGCTTTGTTTATTCCTATGCAGTGCGATTCAATTGGTAGCCGTTTGAGGTGAGCGTATGCGTGCATCTTGTGTATTCCTACACAGATTGGTGCAATTGGCAGATGTGTGAGGTAAGTGTGTGCATTCCTATGCGGTTTGGTGGCGTTTTCTGCGTTCCCCTACTGTTTCACTTGGACGAGATCACGCGTTAAGCAAACAGGAACTTCACATTATGCTCAGATTGTTCCTATATAGAAATATATCCATATCTATACACATATATCTACCACTTTGGAATAAATTGTGTTTTCAAAACACAAGATATACCAGATAAACAAAACAGACTGTATTATAAAATTTACAGTAGTAACAGTTTAGAAAATGATAGTATGAGAAACAGATTACCTGACAGTACCCCACGCTTTTATTGTGATGCCCATAAGCCACCAAGACATTGTACAAGTTGGTCTGTAAACATGGATTTGCGGTTTTATGAAACTGCACATTATCGGGAAATGTTCTGTTTAGATCTGAAGAGGAAATAAAACATGAAGACCACATCAGTTACTATGGAGTATGCCATGGACTACAGCAGGAAAAAATACAAGATAAATAAGCAGCTACCTCATGATGAACACCTACCACAAAGGTAAAGGATGGGATTTACCTAGCAATTTGTATGATAACCTACTCTGTACAAGTCTGGAACATCACAGCCACTTTAACTCCCATGGTTGCCATCATTGTGAGTGGACATTTTAAAAAACAAAACAAAACAAAACCACTGAAATCTGGATTTTTTTGTGGCTTTTCCATAACCCTCTACTCCAAACTGTATAGTCAAACAGAAATCTGAGATCTTACCGGTACGAACAGCATCCTCAAGTTTTAGATTCCTTTTCCCCTCATCCAGTACACTTTGATAGTATCCAGGATTTTGATCCATTTGAGCCTGGGCCCCACTAATGATCATCCATACATTGCAGCGATGTTCGCTAGGAATGCCTTTCCTAATATACCGCTTAACTGGAGAAAAGAGAGGGAGGGGGAGCAAGGCAACAATGAGGACCAAGATTCTTATAAAATTAAATCAATCTTAGATGAACCATGCATAAAAAAATAAATCCAAGAATGATTAGATGATTTTTCAGGGAAGATAAATACATGAAGCTTAGTTAATGTCAGGCATATGATAAATGGAAAGAGAAGTCTCATTGCCATGGAGCAAATGTACTTTGCTTTTAGTTCCAAACAAACAGAAATATAGCATAGGTTGAAATCTTAGTTGTGGACACGAGTTACTGACATATACACGTGTATTAAATAAAAATAAAGTACTTGTCTGCAGAGAGTGTGATAGAGCTAATTTTCAGCCTGGTGGCAGGGGTTAATACGGAGATGCAATTTAAGCATGGGCTACACATTTGTTTGAAGCATTTCAATCCACATATTTGTATATATCCAAGAACATACCTTTAATGCTCTTTTCTACAGCTGTGGATTTCTGCAAGAGCTTGGACCACTTTATAGCCCTCCTGGTAAGAATTGTAAGGTATCTGGAATTGAAGTCTTCATAAAACACATAATCAAATTCGTCAGGCCTTTGAAAACCATAGGGATCGATTCTAGGAATAAAAAAAAATTGTTAACATTAATAAGGGCTGAATTCAGTCCAACTAAGAAAACACCAATGTGCATATATATATATATATATATATATATATATATATATATATATATATATATATATATATATATATATATATTATATATAATATATATATATATTACACACATATATATATATATATATATATATACACACACACATGGCCTGTGAAAGGGATGTCCCAATTTTAGGCTACAAGATTTAATATTCTCAAGATTGTTAGTTTGCGAGCAGGGCTCTCTCCACCTAATGAATCGGTTTGTCAGTCTGTCAATTCTCGTCGTCGTACCCCTTGAACATACGTATTGTATTAAGCGCTGCGTAAATTGTTGGCACTATATATAAAAGATAATAATATTAACCAAAAATGAAAGTGTCTTTAAAGCTACCTGTGATGGGCTAACTGAAAATGATCATCTAATGTATTCTATTATTTTATGCTGGGTTCAACTGTCACAATAGTTTTTTTTAAATCTGACCTTTGTCGAGGGAGTGCTACATATGCAGTGTTTCATGAACAGGAAGATTTAGATGCTTTGGCAAGTAGTTTGACAACATATAAAGCTTGCAGGTTCTTTATTGCTTCTTTGACAGCTAATGGTTCCATTGTTTCCTAAATGGACACTATAAGTAAGATGTATGGTGGCAGGTAACAGATCTTGCAAAAAGATTAAAACGAACACATACCAGATCACTAGAGCAGACCTATCATTAACAAGAGTACAAAACACCTCCATTGTCACACAATCCAGAGACAAGTCACCACTGAAACTCATCCCATAGCAATCATCATCACTACAAACTAAGAACATAAAAAATAAATCTTAAAGTGCCTACCTGCCATCCATGCCATAAACAGAATAGCTATCTAATGAACCCAAAAGAGTTTATTATCTACAGTTAACAATTAACTACCGTTTTCCAATAAAAGTGCAAACCTCTGGTGGCCCTGCATTTGACTTATTGGAATATATTAATCTTCTACAAGCTACCAAGATGAGAAATTTGGTGTTTCTTCAACCATGACGTTTTAGCAAATTTGCTCAAGCGGTAAACATAGTTACAAAGTCTATTTGGATACCTGAAAATAATTTACTCGGTCACCAAAGCGTTCCACAGTTAGCACGCACCTACTGTAAACGTGAAGAGTTATTACCGACCCAGAACAACCACGTCAGCCTTGGGTCCTATTGACGGATTTGACTGCTATTCCCATCACAAAGCACACTAATTGATAAGGATGTGATGTGCAGGAGGTACTCAAGCAGTAAGGGAAAAAGTGAAGTCAGATTTATGTCAACATGAAAGGTCACGCCATACTCCAAGCAAACACGTGATATTCAAAGAGGGAGAAAAGAACAAATACAAGACATCTAAAGTATTTTCTAGACCTGTACCTCTTCATTTGTAAATTAAATTTGACAAATCTGTGCATATGTCCAGAAAGGAAGAGGGGCTTCCAAAGAACAAACTAAAATGAACAAGAAACCTGTCTCTTCCATTGAATTTTAGAAAATGTCAGCATATGACATAATCCAATGGTATAAGCATAGCAAGCGATAGTATTACAGAGATTCAAACAAAACAGCAATACAAGCTACGAAGAACCTGTGGGATTTTATGACATATTCAACTTATTAACAATGCATCAGATCGGACACAGAAAGAGCCAATTGTATGTTTAGCAGTCAACACAGACATGGCTTTATTGATCTTTCCTTAGATCTGCATTTGTAGAACAGGTGCAACAGAAGGGATGGCCACGGAGAGCAAGGGCAGGGCTGGCCCCTCCTCGGTAATAGTAAAACCAGGAAACAGACATCACCCTGTGTATGGTTTCTATCAATTTCCATTCACCAGTAGAAAAGTACAGCTTACCTCCCTAGTTTATGATGATCTCACCCAACACTTGGCAGGTAGTAGAACTATTTTTAGCAAAGATATTCCAGTATTTGTTAATGCTTATTAAATACTATATTATAGAATCAGGTACAGAATCAAACGGTAAAAAAAAAAAAAAAAAGTTTTTTTAAGAACTGTATTTAGAGCAAATCTTATGACGGCCAGCGATGAGATCATCGTCCAGTAACAGTTTCCCAGCGACTGCTGCTGGCGTGGCAGTAATGCACTTACCTGGGGATTCTGTCTTTCGGTGCCTCATTCTCCTGTGCCATTGGAACAAAGGTACTCTATCCGATTTAGCGTGCGCAGACACCAGCTCGCTGGAGGGCAAATCAAACAACAATAGCCGTGCTTTAACACCAAGTGTGGCTTTTGCATAAAGTTAATAACACAATCGCTGTGACTTTTTTTCTAATTAGATATTTATGTAGCGTCTATAAAATAGTTTAGAAAAAATTACAATGGCGTGATTGATCAATACAAACATCTAATAATAAGAATGTTACATTACAAAGTTATATTAATTGCACAGGATATACCAAACTATATAGATATAAAATAAATGTATCTCATATATATAGTTACAGTCAAACTAAAACATTAACTTAACCCTTTGGTTAGCGATCAGCACGATCACTGGGATACAGCATTACATGACTGAAGTTCATTGAAAGTCAGTAAGGGCTTCAGATGAATTGTATTGTGTGTATGATGTGTGTTATAAGTGTCACTAGCAATATGTAATCAATTAATAACATGATTGTCAGAGTTGTAATGCCGTGGGATGTCTCCAGTAATGGTGTTTCTCACACAGGCTTCCTTATTCTGGGACCCGGGAGTTTCTAGAACTTGTGGTATTTGCCTCTGGTTGTATATAAATACCCCGGCTGTCCTAGATTAGTGACCGGCTCTCCGGAAGCTGCTCCCTGCACCTGTCCTCCATACACTATCCTCAGCCGGCAGCCTCCATGGCAGGCAGAAAGGTCCTGTAACTTTAAAGTGCCTGCCCGCAGCAAGGACCCAGCACATTAAATGGCTAAGCGCACAGAAGGAAGAAAGAAAGATGGCTCACCTGCCGCGGTTCACGAAACACAGGCTACAGAGTTCACCTCGCTGCCCATTTCCCTCCCGGGCTCTGCATTATAATCCAAGTCCACGGCTCAGTGACGAAGTGTCAATCACTGAGCGCGGGGAGGGGCTAATGGGCGTCTTGTGTTTTTTATATTGCTTGTCTTCTGGTTCGGCTCGTTACTGGACCAGGTTCCATGGGCGTGGATTGGTTAGAGTGGGCGTGGCGAACGCTCAGGAGCAGGGAGGTTTGGTCTGTTCTGTGACCTGTAGGTGTATGAGGCTGCGGTGTGCTTGTAAACTTTTGTCGGTGAATGGACATCATCTTGAGAGATATGGCCTTGCAGAGGCAGGTTGTATGTCCAAGTGCATCATGCCTGCTCAGACTCCAAGCATGAAGTCTACAGCAGTCGGAGTGATAAGATTGATTCTGTTAAATCGGTTGATCGTGTTGGTGTTTTTCTGTTCTGTCAAATGTGGTGAACCCCCCTCTCCAAATACATGGTGGATTATGCAGAAATCTAATGCATTTGCCCATCCCCCAGCTATAAGATGTGTGGCACACGTCTGGCAAACACATCTCCGTGCGCATGATATACTTAACAACCAGTCATGTCCTGTAAGGCTTGGTGAACGCTGCTGGCAGGTGTCGACCGCCAGGCACATGTGCAGAATACACCCTCATTGATTTGAATGCAAGCACATACCTTCCACTGATTGGCTGCTTCAAGAAGCCAATCAAAGGCAAGAGTTTTTCGACCATGTTGGAAGAAAGCACACATTTCTTTACTAAACATTCTTCTTTAGTGGGGCTGTCAGGGACATTGTGTGTAGAGCTATGGATGTGGCGTTAGCAGAATAGATAACCAACGAGGCATTTAGTAGCATAATAACATATTTCATTTATACAGTTTAGGAATCTCCACAAATTGATGAAATCGTTCCCCTGTCTCGATTACAATTACATTGTAACGTCACCACAATAGTGGTACAAATATTATAGATTGTTCCCACCATTACAAATACAAGTTCATATAGCTATTGACATAGCAGGTCCTTATGGCTGTGCCCTCAATTTTAAATAATGCTGTCGAAAAAATTATGGGTTAAAATGAAATTATATTGATTATTAAATGCAAATACTTTTCCAGTTTAATGGATTAAGAAGAAAAAATGACATCCCTTCCAATCCCTTCTCATGACGAATGCTGCTATAAAAAGCCACAACTGTTTGCATAACACCTTTAGTGTCTGTTTTGTATCTTTGACGAACAAGGGTGATTTAAGGACAATGGGGAACAGCAATTTACATATCGACTCAAGTTTTAGATTAGAGTGCTCCTGAAACGATTTTAGGAATATTGAGGAGATTCACTGCTGACATTATCTAGGAAGGTAATACCGCTGCAATAATACATTATAATAATATAATGGAAAAAGATTAAAGGTCTTTTGCTAGCATTCTCCTCCAGGAATGTAGCATTGATCACTACATTTTATTGTCAAATCAGTTTTCCTGCTTCTCTGTATTGGTGCCCTTTAATACCAGTTCTTACTGCTCCCGTGACGAAGCCTAGTAATTTACAATAATGAACAAACACAATCTGTTTTAACTAATAACAAAAAAAATTGTATTGTTCTTGTCCATATTGAATACATGATTTAAACATTCACAGTGTGGGTTAGAAAAAGTATGTGAACCCCTAGGCTAATCACTTCAACAAAAGCTAATTGGTGTCAGGAGTTAGCAAACCCAGAGTCCAATAAATGAAACAGGATTGGTGGTGTGTTTTATAGCTACTTTGACAAAAAACATTTTGGGTTTGTTATTCTCAAGAAGCATTTGCTGATGTAAGCCATGCCTCACAATAAAGACATCTCAGAAGACCAACAATCAAGAATTATTGATTTGCATAAAGCTGGATAGCGTTACAAGTAGGGCTGCAACAACTAATCGATAAAATCGATAATAATCGATAATGAAATTCGTTGGCAACGAATTTCATTATCGATTAGTTGAATCGATTATTATCGATTATAAAATGAGGGTTTTTTCAGAGCAAACGCTCTGAAAAATCCCCCTCATTATATAATCCGTTTAGTCTGACTCACCGTCTCACAGCAGCAGCTCCTACTTACTCCCCCTCCCTGTAATCACTGTGACAACTGGCCCCGCCCCTTCCTTCTCCAGGCCAGAACCACATGGCTGTGACACTCATCTAACTGTAAGTATATGTGTATATATATATATATATATATATATATATATATATAATGTGTACATATATATATATATATATATATATATATATATAATTTGGGCTACTGAAAGTTAGGGGAGGTGGGGGTTAATTTAGGGGCAGTTATGGTTAGTGGGGTGTTTAGGGTTAATTTAGGGGCAGTTATGGTTAATTGGGTGTTTAGGGTTAATTTAGGGGCAGTTATGTTAATAGGGTGTTTAGGGTTAATTTAGGAGCAGCTGTGGTTAATGGGGTGTTTGGGGTTAATTTGAGGCAGTTGTGGTTAATGGTGTGTTTAGGGTTAATTTAGGGGATGCTGTGGTTGATGGGGTCTTTAGGGTTAATTTAGGGGATGCTGTGGTTAAGGGGGTGTTAAGGGTTAATTTAGGGGCAGTTATGGTTAATGGGGAGTTTAGGGTTAATTTAGGGGACTCTAAATCCTGGGGGCAGTGAAGTGACATATCTGGGGGTATAAGGCATATACAGTATATAAGGCATATGTGGGGAGGGCAGTGTGGCATGTCTGGGGAGGACGGAGTGGTGTATCAGGGTGTATAAGGCATATCTGGGGGTAGAGTGGCATATCTGGGGGTAGAGAAGTGGCATGTCTGGGAGGCAGGGTGGCATGTCTGGGGAGGATGGAGTGGGGATATAAGGCGTATCAGGCACAGTGGCAGATGTGGGAGGCAGCGTGGAGTGGCAGATGTGGGAGGCAGCGTGGCATATGTGGGAGGCATTGTGGAGTGGCAGATGTGGGAGGCAGCATGGCGTGGCATATGTGGGGAGGGCAGGGTGGCATGTCTGGGGAGGATGGAGTGGTGTTTCAGGGGGTATAAGGCGTATCAGGCACAGTGGCATGTGGGGGGTAGAGTGGAGTGGCAGATGTGGGAGGCAGCGTGGCGTGGCAGATGTGGGAGGCAGCGTGGAGTGGCAGATGTGGGAGGCAGCGTGTAGTGGCATATGTGGGAGGCAGCGTGGAGTGGCAGATGTGGGAGGCAGCGTGGAGTGCTGTGGTAGGCAGCGTGGCATATGTGGGGGGGCAGCATGGCATGTCTGGGAGGCAGCGTAGCAAGCCTGGGCTCAAATGTGCATATATTGGGGGGCTGGTTGGGAAATAAAGACAAGAAATGTATTATCAAAGTTTTTTTATTCTGCTGTTTGTATTTAACATCATTTGTTTAGTAAATTATTTTAAATAAATGAAAAATTTACATTCATTTTTTTATCCGATTAATCGATTAATCGAAAAAATAATCGGCCAACTAATCGATTATTAAAATAATCGTTAGTTGCAGCCCTAGTTACAAGGTAATCTAAAAAAGTTTACATATTCATCAGTCCACAGTTAACGTGTTCACTTATTTTTTCCACCAGCACTGTGAATGTTTAATAGATAGACAGTATTTGGAAGACTGTAAGGCAGAAATGGAAATTAAATGTGATGGGCACATGGAGCAATTCCTCCAGGGCTCCAGAGTGGTAGGGGGCCTTATCCATCATAACTGATTTTTAATGGGGGGTGTTCAATAAAGACATGAAAGATTATCATTGTGTTATTAGGTTTAACACATTGTGTTTGCCTATACTTGTGACTTAGATGTAGATCAGATCAAATTTTATGAACAACAATTAATGCAGAAATTCAGGTAATTCCAAAAAGTTAATTTACATTTTCTTGCCACTGTATGCTCCCGTGCGCTAGTGGTCCACGTATTGCATCATCCTTTGACTTGAACGGGCCCCATAGACTTGAGTGGTGTACAAGCCTCTATTAGAGAGGCCCTTAAACCTCTTCTGTCCTATCCATCACACAGTAATTTGGGCATCTCATTAACCTATGATCAGGGGGCATTCATCCAAATAGGCTAGAAGGAAAAACGGGTAACTGCTGAAGTAAATTGTTACCATCGAACATCTTCATTAAGCTACTTACTGGCCTATCACAATGATCCTCCTTGGCATTGTGTTAACACAAACCTTAATGCTCCAGACCAGCAAACTGCTAAAACTTCCGCTTTTATAGAGGAGGTCATACTTGCTGATGGTCATTTAATCAAGGGTATTTGATGAGCAGCACCTGTCTGCTAGTTAGTGTAAGAACTGACCTTCTGCGCCACCCCGCGGCATCCCAGTCTTGCTGCCTCCTGGATGCTCCCACGGCAGGATCTCCATCGATGTCTCCCCGGGCTGGTTACAGACCTCCTTGGGTAGCGGGTACCCATGCCGAACCCGCTACCCTTCTGCAGACTGAACCAGGCATACAGAGCACAGCATTTATGACCACAGGTGATAGGCATTTATGACAGCAGGTGACTCCTCCCTACAGGAAATGTCTCATTCTCAGTTCCCATTGACTATTTAAGCCTTGGACTTTCACCACTATGATACCCTTGGTTGGTGTAATATAGTTTATATGCCCATGTGCTGTTTTTTGTTGAATTTCTGTTTGGACCCGACTTGGTGACCCTGCTTTTTGGTTCCTGATTTGACTCTTGGTTTGGACTTCTGGCTTTGCTGACTGCGCTCCTGGTTTTGATTTCGGCTTCGAACTGCTCTCCTGGTATGACCCGGCTTGTTGACTACACTACTGCTCCTCTTCTCAATCCCTGGGTTTCCTGGTCTGCTCCTCCCCTCGGGATCCAACTCCTTCTGACATTTCAATTAGCATCCTATGGAAGCAGTAAGGGTTTATTTCGTTTTTCACACATGGCTTCTTCATTTTGGCTTTATTTTAGTTGAATAAATCATGACAATGTGAAATATGTCATATGTTGTTCATCTGAGGTTATATTTACCTAATTTTAAGACCTGCTAAGGAACAGATGATTGTTATTTTAAGATCTGCTGGTGTGCAAGGGAAAAGGGTAGATATTCCGGTCACCAGGGGAGTATATAATACTAATTTAACAATTATTGCAATTGAAATTCAATTGGCACAGCATCAATGGACCGATTGTCCTGCATGTTTAATTTGAACTGATTAACTGTTTTAACTATTTGAAACCCTTTTTAAATATAACTTATAAAGTGAATACATAGACATCATCAATCTAAAACTGACTTGAGAAAATCTATCGGAATTTGCTTCTTGCGGAAATATTAACTTTGATGTGCTGATATTTTTATCGATCATTTATGCGCTCCAACAGGGGAGGGCTGCCACTGGGGGGTGGCAAGTCTAGTCAAGTGGCCCATTGCGCCACCGAATCAGCCCACCATCCATGCACATCTTTTCCTGATTTTCTAACACGTATTAATGTAATGTGATGGGATTGGGAGTACGCCAGTACACTAAAAAAAGTCATCATACACGGGACGCCTGTAGCCACAATTTAACACAACTACTCCTTTTTAATAAAATATGCAGATCGAAATAGATTAAATAAGACAAACCTTCACTTTTCTGCTAACTGATTTCTGGGCCTATAAAGTTTTGTCCTTTAAAGTGACTATAGTTCAATTTATTCCAACGGAACGTAAAATGCCTGGAAACAGATGATCAAATACACACCAGGACAGGCTCTGCCACACTGACACCCAAACACACACACCAGGACAGGCTCTGCCACACCAACAGCCAAACACACACACCAGGACAGACTCTGCCACACCGACACCCAAACACACACACCAGGACAGGTTCTGCCACACCGACACCCAAACTCACACACCAGGACAGGTTCTGCCACGCCAACACCCAAACACACACACCAGGACAGGCTTTGCCACACCAACACCCAAACACACACACCAGGACAGGCTTTGCCACACCAACACCCAAACACACACACACACACACCGATAAACTTGGAGGGGATTTTCCATCACTTTACCTAATTTTGTGAGGATTCGGGGGAACATATATATAAAAAATGAGGGTTTTTTTTTTCTAATTTTTGCTAGTTTTTACTAAATTTCTCATCCTAACTTTTCAGCTAATCATCTAACTATGGTATCAAAAGAAAGCTCTATCGCCCCTTACAAAAAAAAAAAAGTTTACATGGGTACACTATTCACAGGAAAGGAGAATAATCGCTGAACCGACATAGCGCAAAAATGGCAAAATTGCTCTGGGCTTTGAGGTACCAAAAACCCCTGGGATTGAAGGGGTTAAAATCAATTATGATGGATAAGGCCCCCTACCACCCTGGAGCCCTGGAGGAATTGCTCCATGTGCCTCTTGGTTAATCTGGCCCTGCCCATCACATTTAATTTCCTTTTCTGCCTTTTTTCTTTCTTGACCTTACGGTCTTCCGAATACTTCATTTCTCCCTTGTAAGAACCTCTCTATTATATCTGCTCTGTCTTTTTACCCTTTTGCTCCTATCTTTACCTTACCTGCCAACCTCCCACATTCTTTACATTAACTTGTGGTAATTGATCACTTCCAGAAAAACAGTGTTTGGTGTTTCCGAAGCCTTTAATTGTACATTAATAACCCAGGTCTCTTTAAAATGAATTATGCCCAATGCCCAGATCGCAGTGTCCCTGAATAGTCGCAACCTCTCAAAAAGCTGAGCTACTCCCTTTGTTGATGATCTTTTGGATGTCATTTTTTAATGCCAAATGTGTATTCAATTTCTTTCTTTTGTGTATACTTAAAATCTGTGTAGGACTGCCACCCCTACATTATGTTTCACCAAAAAAAATCAAAGGAAGGGAACAGATGCTGGTAATATCAAATGCAGTGGAGAGGGAAAACTATGTGCGGTCAGTTTCTTTTGCGTTGGAAAAACAGGATGTAGCCCAACAAGTTGTAGGATGATAGTTTGGATTGAAAACTACAACTCCCATAATGATTTTGCCAGCCTTGGGAGCTGAAATACTAGCGGCTATCTAGGTCAGCTCTATACACTACTGATGTAACAGAACATACTCCCTTTGCACATTATTATTCTAGTAAAAACAAGACATTGATAATTACATCTGATTTCCATGGATTGTAAATACTTCAGGAGTATGTTTATACATAAGTGCTGAGTTTTCTATGCAGATACCCTCAAACTTCAGATACCTTTTGTAGCGTTTGCATTGAACTTCTAGGAATCTAGGTCAAATTGAAATAATGGTCCGAGAGCCAAATTCTCTATAACTTGGATTAGGCATATGATATTTTTTTAGTGGATTTTTTTAGTGGATTTGCGAAGGTGAAGAAGTGTATTGGTACTTTTGTTCCAGTTTATGCCCTTTATAGTATTGTCTGCTCATGTACCATCCACAAGGCGTTATAGCAATGTTTATGATTTGTATTTCTTTCATTGATTTCTCAATTGAACCTTTAATCTTTTATATAATGTTGCAACTAGATTACTTTATACAGGCCTTCTCAGCAGACTCCCCAAGATCCCGAAGTTTCTATAGTCACCAGCAAACTTTTTTAATGGATGATCAGTTTTCAATTAATTCTGTATGTAAAACAGAAACATAGAATTTGACGGCAGATAAGAACCATTTGGCCCGTCTAGTCTACCCATTTTCCTAATGTAAGGACTCAGATCTTAATCAGGCCCTGGGTGGTTTGTAGGGGTAACTTGAATTGACTGGATTCAAAGATGTCCCAATTATCACACACACACTGACCAGATATCAAAATGAAAAGAACAAAACTGTGCAACTCCCAAATGTGGCCTTTTAGCTCCCAAACAACAAACCTATGTGATATCAGTGTAGTCAGGAGATGTTGCTAAACACATATTTGGGTGTATATGTCAGTGACATATACAAAGGGCTATAAATTCCTACTTAAAGTACAATGTGTGTGTGAAAAAAGACAAAAAATGAGTACATGGAAAGAGTAAAAAATATGGTTTGGTGGGGTAAATTGGATTGGCCTGGTCCCAAATGCACTCCTCCCAAATGTGGCCTTTTAGCTCCCCAAACAACCCGACAAACCAATGCATGGGTGGTATCATTGTACTCGGGAGATGTTGCTGAACAAATATTGGCGTGTTGTTTGACAGTGACATATATCAGGAGTTCTAAATATATACCTGATGTACAGGGGCGGGCTGGGCCGAGGGGCAGGGGGGCAATTGCCCCCCAGGCCGCCCTAAATCCGGGCCAGTGGGCCGGACGGACGACCAGCAGACGAGCATTCAATGCGGCTGCGGCCGCAAAGTTAAAAACTAAGCGGCCGCGAGCAGGATTGAATGCGGCCGTCATGCCGTTTTTTCAGTTTCAATTGAATTGGCCAGCTTAAAAAATGTCCCAAATAGGACATGGGGGTAGAAGGACCAGAAGCTAAAATTCGAAGCTGAAAAACTGAGGTATTTGGATATTTCTAAACTCAGGACAAATAGTAGCAGGCTTTTGTAGATGAGTAAAAGAGTTTTTTTTAATAGGAAATTAGAGGATATGATAAAAAATGGTATCTGAAGAAATCCCTAGGAAAAAAATCTGAAAGCATGTACTATTTGAGGTCTGAGGACCTGCAAACTGTGGTGTATTTACCTTTGGGAACACAAGTGGTTGTCTTCACCGGTACAAGAAAAGGCGATGTGCACTTCTAAGAAACGGAGAGCCAGGCTAGGAATTCACACCCCGCGTGCCGCCTCTTATAGGCCCACGATGCCGGGAGACTGCTGACCCCTGGACCTGCTGCCTTTGGCCTGGGCCTAGTTGCCCAAACAATTCAGCAGTTCAAAAATCTCTCCCCAAAAAAGAAAACAAAACATTTGTATTTTGGCTTAAAAAACAACTTATGCTAGGTTAAAAGGGGGAATATATAGTTCAAAAATGTCTGTAAACATATGAAATCACTGTGCTTAGTAGATCTATTAAAAAGCAGGATTTCAATCTTGCAGCACCTTGACTAGAGAAGAATAAATGGAGAGAGGAGAGAGGTGGAACGCACAAAAGACAAATGGAAATTTGAAACATCCTCGTGACACATGGATACTACCGTGTTACAGAAAATAGAGTACTGATACAGAAGTGGCCGTCTGCTAGGTCTGCACAATATCTCTGAGCTGAGGAATGACCACACAAACAAACATTTTAACACAAGAGCCATGCCAAAGATTTTTATTTTAATGTGAATAATCCTTCTAAAACAAAGAAGTCCTTCAGCCGCTCCATGCCCTGCAGAGTGTTTCAATATTTGATGAAATGCCACAAGGTAAATAGAATCTGCATTTAGTGCAAGGCAAAGACTGGGTCTCACAACATCTTCAAGTAAACACAATATGTGAGTGGAAGAACGGATTGGGTATAGGTATATATACGGCTCAACAAATCTTTAATGTGTTTTTACAATAAAAAAACGTGTACAAAGTTGTGTCAATACATCGAAAGTCAAGTCACTTATATGCTAAAACTCACAAACTGCATGTATATTATGATATATATATATTTAATGTGCCTGAAACTTTACAAAATGTGTGTCAACTCCACTTCTAACTCACATGATCTACAAATTCCCCTCTTAACATGATATAAACATTTTAATGTAAAAGCCCCCCTAATAAGCCAAGGGGGGA
The DNA here is from genome assembly GCF_027358695.1 of Spea bombifrons. NCBI lineage: Eukaryota > Metazoa > Chordata > Amphibia > Anura > Pelobatidae > Spea > Spea bombifrons. The sequence continues at coordinate 93,628,280 of NC_071088.1, read as the reverse complement.
AACAAGTTTCCCCTCTTCCCCAACCCATGTTCTAAGAGTTGGGAGCTAATAAAATGACTTTGGGGGATATGAAGCCTACTCATACTCCCACATCCCACATCTTTCCTTATCCTCAATCGCATACTTAATGGGATGGGGGACTAAAATGAAAGTCAACCTTTTGAGCACCTAAAATATATTTTAAAAAGGATCCACTTGTATGACTGCTTAACAATGTGTTTCCCATTTGAAAACTGGATTTGAAGCTTGTTTTCAAACTATTAAGATATCATTCATTCTCTTGGAATCTTCAAAATGAACTAGGGAAAATACAGAAAGACAGGACTGCGGTAACATTCTGTGACTACATTTTACAGAATCTCCCACTGTATTGTTATAAAGTACCCAATGACTAGTAAGTCCTAGGGCCATTTTGAGATTTGTGTTTTCATGTTTTACATACTTGGTGATACAGACATTGTTAGGTTGTTATTTGTAAGGTCCTACATACAGTAGTTAAGAATTTAAATTGTAGGTGATGTTCTGATTTACACAACTTTAATTTGTATTTCTACCATAATTTTATGTTTTGTCTACAGCTTATGTTCATTCCACCAAATAACATTTGCTGCCGCATAGCAATTTTACCTTTTTCGTGCCTGTGGATTTTCATGTGTTAATCCTTATCCGATGAAATTTAAGTAATTAAATAACATTTAAATAATATATTTATTTTAGACAAGCTACCGTAGTTATCCAATGTTCAGCCAAGATAAAAGACTCAAGATAAAAGACAAAATAGGACTGCAATGTTCTCTTCCCCCAAATGGTTCAAATTAGATTTAATCTCTCCTTTATTGATATGACCTAGATTTGAAGCATACAGAGACAGGTTCAGAAGTGCCTTTGAAAGTTGATGGCCACTAATTCTAGTCTATCATCTGAACAGTATTTGCTTGTACCTGCATCTTCACAAACTGACCTGTATTTAATTGAGAAATTAAACAGTTAAGGGTAATTAGTCTGCCTCGGTTGTTTGGACCCCATGGGCAGGCTGTCCCACTGAGCAATTTTTTTAATTACATTTTTGTGAAGAAAAATAAAAAGTGTTCCAGGTGCCCAAGTGCCATAAGTCCACGGTGGTCACCAGATCCCCCTCTTCTTTTCTTTTAAGGCCAGAAGGCCTGTGAGAGGGCCACAACTTCTCGGCCCTTCCCCATAAGTCTATCTCCTCCCTCACCTGAAAACTGGGTCCTTTTTAGGGGAACCAGTTCCACAATGGCAATTTTTGGGTGAATCTGAAAAATATATAGTTTATTGAAAATAAATATTCAAATAACATAATTAAAAAAAATCCACATACATAGTGAACATTATGTGAAAACTAAATATTGGCACTTACCAACGTGCATACAAATAAAATGGTGTGTGCTAACCCCCTCAGCACTAAATTATGTCCACACACCATGGCTGGACCAGGCTTAAGGCAAGAGGACCAAGCTTTCCCTCTCTTCCAGATACTCACTTGATCTTAGTCTAGAGGCCAAGAAGTGGGACTTCTTGGTTGGGTCGCATAACATTGTGGTAGTAGTGCAGGAGCTCTCAAGAAGCTGCTACAAAGGCTCTGTGCATGGTTAGCATGTGTGCAAATGTGTGTGTGTTAGCCACGAGAGGAGGAATTGGCTTTATGTGCCCCTTGGACCAGAAGGTACCAGCCATGCGAGTTTGTGCTTCTGGTATTCCAAACAGCTAATTCAGAATTCATTCAAACAGCTAATTCAGAATTCATTCAAACAGCTAATTCATTCCGAACTGAAACACGCTTATTTTAGCACTGCTTGTATAAAACAAATTTAACGTGGACAGTCCAGCGGGTGCTGCAGAGATCCTCACATAAGCTTCAAGAAAATAAATAAAACTGCCATAAAGTAAAACCGCATACTCAACATTAACAAGCAACAAATATTTTTATTTGAAACTCCTTATTTATATTTTATATATCTGGATTTGACATTTCTTTTCACCTTCCTATTTGCAAGTATTGTCCATAAACAGTTGAGGAGCATTGCATTTAGCATTAAGTTTTTTTGGTAAAAGGCTAGAGATGTTTTTGTATACACAAAGGAATTTAGTGAAATGTTGAACACGGCTTAAAGGGGCAAGTAAAATTAACAGTCCCATGCAATGGGTTCCTAAACAAACTATTAATTGTGCAAACATGAATGGAACGTCATTAAGCAATGCTGAGTGATGGGCCAAAATGAGGCAATGCTAATTGAGAAAGAATTTAGTTGTCACAATTCCATGTCCGTTTGAAATATCAATTTAAGTTAATATGATCAAAGCAGTGATCTGGAAGACAAGATGAACCACATAAAACAAGAACTGCTTGCAGAAGATTATATAGGTCTAGTAGCAGTAATATTGAAATTCAGCTCTGGGAGTTTCCTTAATGACCATACCTGTGAACTTGCTGGGTTTCACTCAAACCTTCCAGGTTAACCTTTGCTTCCTTGAGACTCTGAGTTAAAGTCTTCAATCTCAGAGTAGGAAAGAATTGTTTGGTTCCATCTACTCCCCACCCAGGTTCTGCCTACTCCCCAAGCCATTTTCCCACCACTCGCAGTCTAACTGGTCCTAAAGAAATATCACAATGGCACTGTTGGACTACAATGAAAATTAGGATATATGTTTAAAGAAAATAAATGCTTACACAATCTTGTTTTTGTCAAACCAGACAGATAACATTTGTTAAATGCAGAGCCCACATTTGCAAGACTGTTTGGAAGAATATATTTGTGATTCTATTGTTGAAATCATTTGGCTTTAATTTAAACTGCAATGTAAAGAAAACGGAAACCTTTTTTTAAGATAACGTTAACATTAGAGAATTGCAAAAAAATCACAAATAAATGTTGAATTTATTTAATATACATATATAAGTGAAATAAATACATGGTTAAAAGATAATTACTTAATTATTATAATGATTTATCTTTTTATATAGCGCCATCATATTCCGTAGCACTGTACAATGGGTAGACAAGTTGTATATCTAACATAACAATTTGACAATCTAACAACAGGTGAGGAGGGCCCCTGCTCAAATAAGCTCACAATCTAGCAGAATTTAGGGTGTATTACACAATAGGTAAAAGGTAAAAGTGCCATTGTTAGGGATGGACCAGCCACGCTAGTAAAAGTATTGCAGGAGAGGGACTAGGAAAGGTGAGCTAAAAGAATATGGGAAGTTGTTAAGGTTTAATGTTGTAAGCATCCTTAAAAAAGTGGTTCTTGAGGGATTTTTTTGAAAGAATGAATGCAGGGGGAAAGACGGATAGGCCGTGGGAGAGCATTCCAGAGGATGGGGGCATCCCTTGAGAAATCTTGTAAGAGCGCATTAGAGCTAGAAATCAGAGGAGAGGACAGACTGAGTTCATTGGATGAGCAGAGAGACCGGTTAGGAGTGTATTTAGAGATGAGTGAGGAGATGTAAGTAGGGGAAGCACTATGAAGGGTTTGTTAGCAATGGGAAAGGAAGATAAGTCATAAGAGATGTGGTGGCATCTTGTGTTAGGAAGGGATGAACACCAGCAATGTTTTTAAGATAGAGACAGCAGTTTTTAGACACTGAATGTGGGGAGTGGGCGAGAGGTCAAAATCAAGGGTAATATCAAGCAGCGAGCATGAGGAGACAGGGAGATGATTCCACCATTAACATTAAGGGAAACTGATGAGGGAATGTTAGCATTAGAGAGAGGGAAGATGAGAAGTTCGGTTTGGGAGAGATTTAGTTTTACGAGGCAGTTAGTTACATGGTCTAAGACAGAGGGAGATAGATCAGGAAAGGATAAGTAGATCTGGGTGTAATGAGCAAACAGGTGGTATTGAAAGCCAAAGGTTGAGATTAGTTTTCCAAGTGAGGTAGTGTAAAGAGAAAATAGAAGGGGTCCTGGAACTGAGCCTTGGGGTACCCTGACTAAGAGGAGAAGGGGAAGTGTTACTGGAGACAGAGACACTGAATGCTGAAAGGTAGGACGTGAACCAGAAGAGAGAGCAGTGGCACGGAGACCAAGATCATGAAGAGTTTGAAGGAGAAGAGAGTGGTCCATGTCAAAAGCAGCAGAAAGGTCCAGTAGGATTAGCATAGAGTAGTAGCCCTTGGATTTAGCAGTGAGAAATACTCATGGTTCAAAAATATTACAATCTGTAAACAAATTACAATGCAAAGGTTGGCAGTAGATGTTACTATTAAAATACAGTATAATCATTAGAACATTGTGCTACTCTCTGAAATCTAAGTATTAGTCAATGATGAGGATGAGGATGAAATTAGGGAAGCACTGCATGAAATGAGAAAAGCCAGCTAATAGAGTGTTAGGAGGTAAATTAAAATAACTCCCATGAGAAGTTTCCTGAGAAACTGCATCGTGACATCATGAGTGATGTAAAGGTAACTGGTGATGGAAACAGCTGCGGATAAATTATTTCTCAGTAGGAGTTTTCACCAGGTGGACAATGCTTCTTTCTGCTATAGTTCAGGTATGGACGGAATTTTCCACCCAGCCCTAGTACAGACTTCTGTTAGTTACCAAACCAGGGCTAGAAATGTTACTATCTGTCTGGTATTAAACAGTTCTACCTTATTCTGCTGATATCACTGAATAGGATTCATTACTAATATTTTTTTTTTTCATTTTATCAGTGATTTTCACCACAAATTAATTTCATCACTACAACTGTATGTTTGAAAGCATCTGAACAGCACAGAAAAATTTAAGAGGAATGTTTAAATGTATCACTTGCCCTGAGGACTAATGGTTTGAATGATTGTTGTGATGATATTTTAGTGTCTTGATAGCTTTGTACTTTATACTTGGATATGTCAGTTATGGTAGCACAGCCTGTGCTCTGCGATGCACATGCCGTGGATTCTTCTTTCCTGGACCGGGGTAAGGGGATCTGATACTTGGAATGTACCTTTTGTTGGTGCGATATCAAATGCCTTTCACCTTCAATGGGATTTATTTGCTGTTGTGAATCTGGCCTTTTCTGGCCCTCTGTCTCAATTGACTGCTTTTGTAGGCAGTCAGGTTTCCTTGATTTGGGTAATGGTTTACCACTCACTGTAACCTCTTTTTTGTCACATCCTTTCTCTGACTCATGCTTGTTTTCCTTGTATCTGGTCTCGGGAACATCCAGGGTATGGTTATGAATTGAAGTGGTATTGCTTGTTCTTTGTTCAGGAGTTTCTGGGTCATGGGTTCCTTTAATCATTGAACTGTGATGTGAAGAAAGGTCTCTCGTTGCATCTTTTATTGGGGAATACTCAGATGATGCATACCTTACACTAGATTTTTTTACAAACTTACTGCCGCCTTCCGTGCAGTTTACTTTTTGGATTATAGATTCTAAATGTCCACTGTCCGACATGGTCTCCAGACTACTGGTCGTTTCGTTTCCTCTAACGGTTGGTTGTTTGATACATTTATTAGGACTATTTGCTCTTGCATTGCTTTGTTCATTAGCTTTAGGAGTGCAGTTTTGTGATATATTAGCATGGTCTCTGTTTTCCTTTTGCATGCCTTTAGATACTAGAGTGTTTAGCACTTTTGAAACTCGATTTTCAGATTTGCCATCCTTTTTCTCAAGTCCATTTGGTTTTTTACCATCAAATAACGAGGTTTTATTGTTACAACTATAAACTTCCTGTATATTCAGAGTTTTTTCATTTGTTTTGTAAGAGAAATCTTGTGATGGGTCATCTTTTTCCCCCTTCTTTTCATTATTTGTGTTTTTGGCCATAGTAAACTCATAATTTCCCACTGACTGCTCGGCTCTTATCTCATTTTCCATTTCATTCTTTTGTTTTCTGAAATTGTTCTTTTTATCATATAAGCTTTCTTTCCTATTTTTCATTTCATTCTTGATCTTGCCAAAGACATGATCAGCGTCTTCCACAGGATGCCTTGCTATAGGCTCACCTATGTTTTTTTCTTCGTTTTTTCTTTCAATTAGAATCTCCTCCTTTTTTTCCACTGGCAGCCCCACAGTTCCCTCATCTTTACCTTTAATGTTGCTTTCGGCAAGAACAAGCTCATTGCCTTCTTTTGGCTGCCCCACTGTTTCCTCATCTTTACCTTTCATGTTGCTTTCGCCAAGAACTAGCTCATTGCCTTCTTTTGGCTGCCCCACTGTTTCCTCATCTTTACCTTCATTCTTGATTTTATTAAGGAGAAGCTCATTGCCTTCTTTTGGCTGCCCCACTGTTTCCTCATCTTTACCTTCATTCTTGCTTTTATCAAGGACAAACTCATTGCCTTTTTTTGGCTGCCCCACTGTTTCCGCATCTTTACCTTCATTCTTGCTTTTACCAAGGACAAGCTCATTGCCTTCTTTTGGCTGCCCCACTGTTTCCTCATCTTTACCTTCATTCTTGATTTTATTAAGGAGAAGCTCATTGCCTTCTTTTGGCTGCCCCACTGTTTCCTCATCTTTACCTTCATTCTTGCTTTTATCAAGGACAAGCTCATTGCCTTTTTTTGGCTGCCCCACTGTTTCTGCATCTTTACCTTCATTCTTCCTTTTATCAAGGAAAAGCTCATTGCCTTCTTTTGGCTGCCCCTCTGTTTCCTCATCTTTACCTTCATTCTTGCTTTTATTAAGGAGAAGCTCATTGCCTTCTTTTGGCTGCCCCATTGTTTCCTCATCTTTACCTTCATTCTTGCTTTTACCAAGGACAAGTGCATTGTCTTCTTTTGGCTGCCCCACTGTTTCCTCATCTTTACCTTCATTCTTGCTTTTACCAAGGACAAGTGCATTGCCTTTTTTTGGCTGCCCCACTGTTTCCTCATCTTTATCTTCATTCTTCCTTTTATCAAGGAGAAGCTCATTGCCTTCTTTTGGCTGTCCCACTGTTTTCTCATTTTTACCTTCATTCTTAGCAAGAACAAGCTCATTGTTCTCTGCTGGCTGCCCTGCTTTTTCCCTGTGCCCGTTTTCATCTTTGCTTTTGCTAAGAATGATTTCATCGTACGCAATTTGTTGTACTGGTTTATTCGCATTTCCCATTTCATTCTCTCCAATAATGTACTTTTTATTGTTTACTTCATGCCAAGTTCTTTCTTCTTTACTTTCTTTTTCTTTCTTACTTTCACCACAAGGGAATTCATGATTGACTATGAAACCTGTACACTTATTTCTCATGCTCTCTACCTGGAAGATTTCATTATGATGGATATCACCTGTGTCCTTTTCATTTAACATTGTAACTAATGTATCATGTTTTATCTCTTTAGTAGGTCCATTCTTTGCCCTTGATTCCAATATGTTTTCTTCTTCAGATGTCATCTTAGTTTCTGCTTCAAAATAGTGCTCTGCATCAAAATTAGTAGTTTCATGTGTCGCTTTAGTGCTCTCTGTTTCTGTTGTAATATTTATCTCATTACTTAGAACCACATTGATGCTTGAACTGACTTGCTTATTTGATCCATTTAGATCAACCTGTTCACTTGCATCATTTTTGACTGATGTCCCTTCATTCTGCAACTGTTCTGTGATGTTTACCTTATTAGTTTGTCTAGAGTTATCTTGAGGTAGTGTATACAGGTGTGTTACAGGGCAGTATGATGCAACTTTGTAGTCTGGCATTGCCTCCTCTACCAGATTTGCATGTTCATATTGTAAGGAATGGAGACATGCTACCTCCATTGTTGGGACCTGTAGCACCTTAAGTTCTGCTTTGTTAATAGGCATCATTGTGGAAGACGTCTTCTTATTATTATTGTTTTCTGCGGAGATCAAAGAAGTTTTTGCCTGTCTTACTGAGCAGATTGCAGGGTTTTGTTCAAACTTCTGTTTTAATACTGAAATAGCCGCATTTCTATTAAGTATTTTGGGTAAATTATTTTTCACATCATTCCTCCCGGTACTTGTAGCATTATCCTTCTCTCCATTTTCTTCTGCTGCTATAAATTTATTTAGGATAGATTTGACTCTACTTTTTCCATTGGATTTATTCCTGAGAGACTTAACATTGCTCAGCGGCAAATCATTGCCATCTTTCTTTACAAATTGATATTTTGAAAGATCTAACTTTTTCACTGGATTGTTGGCAGATCCCCTAATTGCACATTGCTTTTCTGTAAATACTAACTTCCCTACATCTCTTGACTTTGTCATTGTGGGCTTCTGGTTTGGATTCATGAACTTGGACTGTAAAAGTTGAAATCTGGTGGGTCGTTTCATGCTCCCGTTGAAGGCTTGCTCAATCTTAGGGCACTTGGGCTGGCCTTCTGGGAACTTGCAGGTCTGCTTGCTTGTTTTAGGTGAGTCAGCCAAGTCTGTGATATAATGGAGCAGGCTACTGAGAACTAAGCACACGCCGAGGTTACCATTCTTGTTTATCTTCTTTTTCAGCCACATCGGATCAATTGATATCTTACCACCATGACGGGCTGTCTTTATTGTGCTGTAGAAAAGAAAATGAAGGTCCCTTGTAGACATTATTAAGAATAATTTTATTCCACTATTATTCCTCTAACAGAAGCGTTCTTCTGACTGAGTCTTGGGACTATGTAGTTGTATTTGACTGTAAGTATTATTATCTGAAACCAACTGCTGCATTTGGGATGTAGGAGTAAGTGGTCAAAAAAACATGAACAGTCATAAAGCTACCCTGAATCTAAGACGAGACCAAGAACTGACTAAGGTCCGAGTCGTTACATCAGGAAAAACGGGCAGACTAGATGGACCAAATGGTTCTTATCTGATGACAAATTCTATGGTAGATTGTGGAGAATGTTAAGTCTTTTTATGTTCAACAATCAAGTCTCAGAAACTATGCTGGTTTGAATCACTACTTTACAAAAGCACAGTAATTATACAAGGGTCATTAGGGCCTACACTGGTGATAGCCTCTGACTGAGTATTGCCTCTCTAAACATAGATTAGCGATGAGCATATATGTTCTTATACAGTAATGGGTCATGCGCTATCATGCAGTAGATGGTGTTTATAAAGCTGCTTGGGTTATGCCTCGGGTTATGCCTAAAATTGATACACATTTCCTGAAACAAACAAATCAAGAAAATGTATGTTTTTTCAGTCAGCTTGGTGACGCAAAATAATGTGTGGTTAGAGGAAACGGCAACAGTACATTTACAGAATAGCAATACCACCAGATGAACCTGACACCACCTTTTCATGATGTTGTAAAGATTATTGTGAATGGATGACAGGCCAATACCGGCCATAAAGGGCACACGCCCAGGGAGCTGGTAGTGTTTGTGCCTCCCACTTACCATAAGCGTCACTGGATACATGTGGCCGCACACAGCAATTATTTCCCTAGTCATGTAACACTATAACTTGAGACCACGTGTATGCAGCTTGGTGGTCACTGCTGATCCACTGTCATGTGCCCACTAAGGCATGTGAACGCTGACAGTGTTCTACCAAAAAAAAAAAATACTGTAAAACACTAAAAACGTGCTTTCAATTTATACTTTAAGAATTATATTGGCCGGGACAAGAATGATTGCTATAAACCATAAGCATTTACCATAAAAATAGATAGTGTTGTATTGGTAGAGTCAGGTTTGAAGGCTTCATAAATTCCTTCTTCAGTTATAAAATCTTTGGTAAAGGCATACGTGGCTCTTCCTAATTATATTACAACTTTTTTCTAAGACTGTACTGCTGATTTTTATCTAATAGTCTAATTTCTCATTTTATATTTCCCAATATTACAACTTACTATAGAGGGAGAGAGTGATTAATATCTATCTATCTATCTATCTATCTATCTATCTATCTATCTATCTATCTATCTATCTATCTATCTATCTATCTATCTTATTTTTAACTATATAATCATGCACTGATGTGTATGTATCATGGTCTTCCCTACAAGGCTAATCAAATTGTTTTGAAAGTCCAGAGATCTTAGAGACTAAAGCCAAAAATATAATGGGCCACTTTGTTTACGAGAATGCCTACTAATGATATAAAGGTCAGTCTTGACCTAGCTGTTGCTTTTAATATGTTCATGACATAGATCCAACTATAAATTTATTTTAACAAGATGATATCTTATTTGCAAAAACAGAAATACATCTGAGTTAGAGGATTAGGCAAGTGTCTCTTCTCTAATACCGGGCCATCTATTTATATCATCTAACAACACATTTTTGGCATCTTAAAGGCTTGGGACAAGTGGGCCCAATGTTATGTACACAGCAGTAAAATAATTTGATTATGTGCCAACAAGTACCCTGAGCGTCAGCGCTCATCGTCAGACAATATTCTGCGATATGTCTGTTTGTTTCTTCTGTTTCAAGGTAAACATTAAATTAATAATTTGTTTATATAAACGATTAAATACAAAAAACATGACGTGCTTCTGGCTTATTTCATATACAAGCAAATTTTTTGCTTTTGGAATCTGTTTTGCTACTCTAAATATTTTGTGGCAATCAATAAAATCATTTGATCTAAAGGATGTCTGAACAGTTTATCCCAATAATTGGAGAGAGTGGAATTTCATGGACACGGCACAGCTACATTGAAGCAGTTGATGCAAAACAATAATGCTTAAAGGGCAGTTCTGACTATTTCTGACTCACGGAAGCTTGTTTAGTATACCAAGCTTTTATTTAATTAAGAAATACTGCATGTAGACTTTGTCGGTAGCTACACATACAGTACAATGTTTATTTCTGGCTTGGCTCAGAAAAGAACACAGTGAACCCCCTGCAATGCAACTCATACGCTAGCATGCAAAAACGGGGTGCAAGGTGCAGGGATGCAAGTAAATGTTCTTGGCAGCCCTGCAGAGCGTTGCTCTTACAAACACCCTGCAGGCCATAAGGAAGCTGAGGGGATATCACATGTTTGTTTTTTTTTAGAATAAATTACTTACATGATGGATGACTTACCATCCATTATGGGAAATAGCGCAAGATGATGGCATCAAGTTTAACGATCAGGCTAGCTACATTATACGTTGCTAATTTGTTTGTGGATTGAAATGTAGGCATTTTTATTCATTAGATTATGTCTGCGTCTGAAATATTTAAAAATTGAATATCCCCTTGATTAGTTTGTGATGCCATCGGAGGATGGGGTTGTTGCGTGACTGATGTATATGTCCACACACCATAACAATGTACACTGCAGCACCGACACGGAACACAAAGCAGGTGCGCACGTATCATGCGGTTTCATGCAGCTAAATATACATCGGGAGTAACAAGTTATAACATGAGAAGCCTTCAGGCTTTATTCATACAATACTTAATCACTAGATCAGTTCCTAATTTACTTATTGACGACCTAATCTCAAGGTTCTTACAATAAATGTGATTTCATTTAGCTTGACACCAGAAAAAAACCTTGGTCCCTGGTCTTGTTTTAGATTCAGGATAAATTTATGCCTATGCTATGCATGTTTAAATTCTCTCACTGTATTAGCCTCTACCACTTCTGCTGGGAGGCTGTTCCACTTATCGACCAGTAAAGTAAAACATCCTTACATTACACCTAAACTTCTGACCCTCTGGTTTTCGATTTTGTTCTAACATTTCTCCTCCTTTGAGGAGGGTTTTTCTCTTGGACTTTGTTAAATCCCTTAAGTATTGAAATGTTATGCTCTTCTCTCCACCTAGCTATACATGTGGAAATCCCTTAGTATTTCTTGGTAATATATTTAATTTTGCCTGAAGACCTCTAATGGAGTATTTTACATGTATACCTGAAACACAGGTGTGTGTCTGTAACCACATTCTGTTTCTCTACAAAACTCCCTCAGTCTTACCACTCTGGGACTATGCCCTGAGGACTACATATACACACACCTTTCTGCACCCATAGTTGTAACACGGGCTGGTCGGAGGGTGTGTAAGAGTGAGCGTGTGCGAGTGCATGAAAGGGAGCTACTTGGCTTTACTTGCTCTCCTATACCAAAAAGGTTACAGCCCTCCACTGGTTTTAGTTTACACTGACTTTATAGATAATAATGCTGAGATATTTTGGCCAAGAGAGCGTTTAACCTATACATGTACAGTGAACTGCCTAGCGGCCCTAGCACAATGTATAAGTGTAGAAGTAGTACAACTATACATAGACACCTTGTCAACTTCAGAATTACAGGTATACTTAAAGTACAGTGTTTGTATTCTTTAGCCATGCAAAAGTGAGCAGTGTGCCAATGTCATTAGTCCAATGGCAAGTGGAGAGTTATGTGAAGGTTAATGTGACATGCATCCTCCCATCGGATGTCTAGGCTTGCTGGGAGTTCTAATCCCCAGCAGAGAATTTACAAGGGGTAATAATCAATGGCCGGCTACCCTGATCTATCAGACTTTTTAAGTCCACATTGAGCCCACGTTCAATCAGCACTACTTAAAAAGAAAAATAACAATTTCCCCTGCTACATCACAGAATATAATAACATTTGTGCAAATAAAAAACACAGCATAAAAAATGATATTTAAGGGACGCAACATATTATATACTGACAAAACTGGATACAAAATATTACTGCCTGCAAACCATGCATATAGTTCATTCACAGACACTTAAAGATGCAATCTGTTAAACAAAGGGAACATTTTTGTTAGGGAAAATATATTTTATTTCACGGTGTGATTGGCTTATTAGGATAATTTCAATAATTCCTGTAAAACTGCATGAATGAATTTCTCTATGGCGTTTAACAGACAAGTGTTTCATTTTGCATTGAACAATGTCAAGAAGGTAAAATTGCTTTTGAATTGATTGCACCTTTAGTTTTTTAGAACTTCACACAACAAGATCTTGGAGAGGAAATAGGGATGTAAAATCTAATTTTATTCACATATTTTACAGGCAATAGAATATGACAGGCTAGAATGAGCAAGAAATCTTTCCATACATTAAATGGACTACTCAATCGCATTCAGTACATGAAACACACACACACTCAGCATGCTTCAGTACACTCAAAGTGCACATTTTAACATTGCATCTGTGGATTGGAAGACCATACAGTATCATCAAATATTTCAGTTCTATAGGTCACTGCATGCATTCGGGTAAACAATACCATTCTAATTGTTGATATTTATATCCTCAAATTCTCAGCTTTCCAGATGAAATATCAGCTCCTACTTCCTGGTCCCACCATATGCTCTGGCCATACCATGTCCCACTACTTTTACTTTACTGGCCCGCGGACTGGATAGTCAGTTCTTGCCCTGAAAGTTGAATGCCACTGAGACGGGGAAAGTGGACGCTATTATAGCTACCGAATGGACCATTACTAATAGGGGAGTTACGGGGACACCTCAACAAAATATGTGTGTCTGGCGCTATAAGCTTATACTACATACTGCGATCTGTTTCTTATAATTGGTTGCTTAGTTTTTGATTCTTGGTTTCACAACTTCTGTAGGAAATTGAAGAAGACTAGAAGTGCCAGTAGCTTGAGTCTGGTGGCAGGTTAATTGGAGACTATTGTCAAGAAATAACTGTGAAACCTTTTATATATTTAAATAAACTGCGTCTTACTCGCTAGCAATCTACCTGTAATAGGCATGCATAGAAACGTCACCTTGGACCTCACTCACAGTGTTCTTCATAATGAAGCTATTAGGGATGAAGCCACAGCAAAAAGGGAATGTGGGTTGGGTAAGAATGGGCTAGAAAGAAGGAAGAACTGAGCCACAACCTAGAGATAAAAAGCTGTCCTGAAGGACCAATTATCAGCTGCCACACCTGGAGCCCCCGGAAGAAAGGTATTCTTATATACACATATGGTTAAATGGGAGGTTGGTTTACTCCTCCACAAACTTTAGTACTTAGTAGATTAAAATACAACTCATACAACTACTGTAAACACTCAGCTCACTACGAATAGTCAACACATCAAATGCCATTGCTAAAATAAAACTGTGTCCTAACTCTTGTTGGATATTTATAGACGATAACGACCCACTACATCATGCTTAAAGAAAATAGCAGAAACTGCTTTACTTCTCCTTTGTAGATATTTGATGAAGTTTATCACCCAGGTATTCAAGTCGTTCCTTTAGTTCTAGATCCTGGTGAAGACCCTTTGGAACAGCATTCATGCCGTAGAGTAGCCCAAACAAGCAGCCAGCAATAGACCCGGTTGCACTGCTTTCTCCTGAAACACAAACACAAATTCCATAGGAGTGCTGAATTTTATATAACAAACAGCACGCAAGAAAAGTTGTTCTTCATACCCAAAACTATACATGAGAAGCAACCATGGGTCTTTAAATCATTGAACTGTACAGTATATATTTTTAAATAATATGTGAGTGTTTTAAAATGCATTCTAAAATGCATAAAAAAACCCAACAAAACCATACCCTTACCTGAGTTAGAAACTGTAGCCCTGTAGCTCCAGCTGCAGTCATTCCTACATACTCTTGCCAACAACGGTTCTTGCCACTGATTGGCTGATCGTACTAATCAGTAGCAGGAAAGTCCTCTCATTGAAAAGACCCTCATCTGCACTGTTAGCAGGGGAGGGCTGGCAGCCTAAGGCCTGGAGGACAAGTCTAGTCAACTGGCCCATTGCACCATCAAAGCGGCTGCGAGCGACATTGAAAGCGGCCGTCGTGCGGCAGTCACTCCACCAGCGCCTAATGAAATTAAAGTGGCCGGCGTGCACGCACCGCATGCCTCAGCTCTTCATCACACCACTTTTAAGACGTGGGAAGAGGAGCTGAGGCATGGCCATTGGGTCTGACAGCCGCATGATGCAGGGGCGTACCTAGAGTATTTGGCACCTGTGGCAGACCCTGTATGTGGCACCCCCACACACACACACACTTTAAAACTGCATAGTTTCTATGGTTAGGCAAACATTGACAGGGGTACAGCATATTTGTTATCATTATATGCTTAGGGATTACGCGGTACCACCGTCAATGTGTGCCTATACATTGAGCCAGACACTGACAACCCCTATCACTATATACTAAGCCAAACATTGATGTGGTGTAGGCTTACCACTTTAGTGACTGGCATAGTATATAGTAGGGATGCACCGAAATGAAAATTCTGGACTGAAACTAAAAATTCAGCATTCACTTGGCCAAAACTGAAAAAAAAAAAAAAAATTAAAATACTTTATTAAAAGTAACACCAAAATTAGACAAAAAAATCAACAATATTAACACATAATATATATATATATATATATATATATACACACATATACACAACAATCACAATCCTATCATGTCCAGGTTCTAGCATGTGCTGGCTGACTTAGCATGATAGGAGTGTGATTGCTGTTTGCAATTATATATATAAATATATATATATATATATTAATACTGTCATTGAATTATTCTGTCCAATAAAAGTGTTAACACACCGAAGTTGGACCAAAAAATAATTTATAACAGCAATCACACTCCTATCATGCCTAGGCAGCCACTACATGCTGGAATCTGGGCATGAAAGGAATGTGATTACGGACTCCCTATGCCAAGCTATCCCCCAACACTTACACATCCATGCTATCTGAAACCCTCATTCACAAACATTCAGCATAACACCCATCACTCTCACACACTTACATTCAGCATAACACCCATCACTCTCACACACTTACATTCAGCATAACACCCATCAGTCTCACACACTTACGTTTAGCATAACACCCATCACTCTCACACACGTACATTTAGCATAACACCCATCACTCTCACACACTTACATTCAGCATAACACCCATCACTCTCACACACGTACATTTAGCATAACACCCATCACTCTCACACACTTACATTCAGCATAACACCCATCACTCTCACACACGTACATTTAGCATAACACCCATCACTCTCACACACTTACATTCAGCATAACACCCATCACTGTCACACACTTACATTCAGCATAACACCCATCACTCTCACACACTTACATTCAGCATAACACCCATCACTCTCACACACTTACTAATCCACTCTCTCCTACCTTTTCTTCTTTCACTCTCACTTTTCCTCTTCCTCCTCTTCTTCTTCTACTTCTTCTTCTTCTTCCTGTCCTGTGCACTGAGCGCGGAAGACGGTGGGCGTGGCTTCAGTGTTGTGCGCCGGGATTTGACATCAAGTCCCGGCGCACAGCCACAGTTGCCGCGCTCACCGTTTCTGGAGGCGTGCCGGCATGGTGGCACCCCTCAGATGAGCGGCAGCCGGGGCGGACCGCCCCCTCCCCCCCCCGCGCCAGGTACGCATGACGGCCGCATTCAATCCTGCTCGCGGCCGCTTAGTTTTTAACTTTGCGGCCGCAGCCGCATTGAATGCCTGTCTGCCGGTCGTCCGTCCAGCCCACCGGCCTGGATTTAGGGCGGCCTGGGGGGCAATTGCCCCCCTGCCCCCCGGCCCAGCCCGCCCCTGACTGTTAGAGTGAGTTAGTGCTAGAGCTGACTGGAGCTGGATATATTGTGCCCAAAGATCTGTTCGGCTGAACACATCTCATACAGGGAAAATAGTTGGGAGGCACGAGAAGGAGCAAATGCATATGGGGGATTCTGCAAAAAGGGCACCACAACTATTTAAAAGGACCACACAGCTATCATATGCATCAAAGTGCTCCTTTAATAAAGGAGTTTGTATTAAAAAAATAAATTTCTCTACAAAAAAAAACTAATCGTTGATATGGTGTGTGTCAGAAAACATCATTAAGTAGCAAAATCCTAGCCCCGCTGCAGAAATCTTTTATTCGTCAAGGAACCTGAAGTCTTTATATTGTGACACAGTGGTCCTTTTTAGGCTAATATCCACACAGAATTCTACAGATAAAAAAGTTAAGTAATTTATTCACAAATGTGAATTAAAATGTAGTTAGAGGACTTTTTAGGTGAAATGGCTGTGCACTCAAAGTGTTCATTAAGAGGTGGTCACATACCTCCGTGGAACACGGCTCGATTACAGAGCTCCTTCCAATCACCAGCAGCACCTAAAAGAGCATCATATGCAATCATAGGCGCATCATGTCCTCTTCTTCCTCCGCGGCCTTCTGAGCTCCATTTCCGGTATGTCTTGAAAAAAAAGAAAATATACTCTTCAGAGTTGGCAACCTCAATTATAGATCCACATAGAGCAATAGTGTGAATTAAGTGTTAATTCTTATCCATTCATTTTAACCTTTCACTTTCTCTTTTGGGTTTTTGTTTGTTCTATTAAGCAATATTCACCCGTGAGAACTATAGTCATTGTATATTTGGCAAAGGTTGGCTGCATTTGCTTACCTTGTCTCTTTCGTCTGCATCATACTTATCGGGAAAAGTGGGCTTGTTTTCATTGTCTTCTGCTATTTCTCGCTCTTCCAGGTAAAACTGCCACTTGGCTTCAAAGTAGAACCAGTGCTCTTGGTATTCTGAAGGTGAGACACCAATATAAAATTACAAGCACGTGGCGTGAACATTCGCTTTCCAAAGAATCACAGACAAGAATACCTATATACCCTTTTTTCTTTCATATATTCCTAATCAGATGGTGATTGAATTACATTTACACATTTTCATTTAAAACTACTTTGTCATATAGACTATGAATTTGGAAGATATTACCGGTGTGTAGGCTACTGGTCACAATTTCTGATATGCAGGACCATGCACTGTACACATATGTTAACGTACTCAGACAGATTGTCTATAATGTCAATAATATAACATTTACAGTCTTAAATAATTCATGAAAGGGATCTTGAGAGGGGAAGGCAAATTTGCATTAATTCCATTTGAAGGAAGCAGATGAGATGTCAGGGAAATTTGAATAATTAAAAACTTAATCCACAAGTAATTGATGATATTCAGCCCTGCAATAAATTATAGTTTTAACTGAGATGTGACAAATCTTTAAAGAGAAAAGAGAAAACATCACCTTTGTTCATTGACTATGGTTCTCACACTAAAAGCATAAACACTTTGGTCATAGTTTTATAGTCTTTTGAACACATTTTTAAACTAGACTGTGTAATGCCTGTGATAGTAACCTATATCAAAATATATTTGAATGCAGTCATTATGACATGGGTTTGAAATTCATTTTGATCAAGCTCAATAAATGTCAAATATTTTATGAAAGTACAAATAATGCTAAAAAATGTATGTTAGTCATTTACTGAGCTATGTTACCTGCCATGTGTCGTATGGTCTTCTTGCAGTACTCTTCGGCCATTGGTATCACCTTTAGCATGTCCCTACCCCACTGGACAAGGGGCTTCTGCTGGATAGCATAAGATGCAAACAGAGCAGTACAGAGCGAGCCTAGGAATCCTGGACATTGGGACACAAGACAAATTCAAAAAGTGTCATAGCCAATTTCCCAAAGATGGTCTAAAATCGCCCTTCCTGTGACATATGAGGACCTGTGCTGCTTTCAGCAGGTGAAAGGTAAACTACACCTAAGGACCTAAAAGGATTATTTAAAGTTTTTAAAAGTATTTACATTTGTTTTGACTTTTTTTTTTAATTACTCTAGTTCACCAAAAAATCTTCAAGATCAGAGAGATGTTCTTCAATGGAACAATGGAACTCCTTGAGCTGGGCTATCTGGAACAATCGGGGTCACACGCTTGTGTTCTTTGTGTCTTGTAATTCCACAGGCAACCACAGGAATAGGGTATAGCTAAATTTACATGCATTTTTTCTTTCTATACTGGATCCTATTTATCCTATTTCAGTTCTCTCTAACGTCTTTCTCATTTAACTAATACATGTCTATTTATATTTATAACAGTGCCACCCACTTAATATGATGTAAACCAATAAAATGCCCATATGCAACATTTTCTGGATAACCACATGGAAAACTGAACTGTTACCTCTCTGCTTCCCCTTTTAGTTCCTGACTTAGTACCCAAACATTTTTGACTGAAAGAAAATATTATTTTATTTGTGGTGGCATGTTTTGATTGTTCCAGGCTCCTGTACAGTGTCGCTGTAGTATGTAAATGAAGCATACCTGACCATTTTATTTATTTCCTTGCATTTACTTCGACTAACACGGTCCAATTCGATACCTTTCTCAAGTGTTCTAATTACATAAAAGGTAAATAACGCAGGCAAATGAAAGTAGTGGTGTTACTAGTTGCTCAGGTCAGCTAGAATTACTAACAGTTGCCATAATGTTAGTATAATCTTAAAGTAACTGATCTGTTTTTATGTTGATTTTTTGGGCATAGTTGAATGAATTATAAATGCATTTCTTATAAGAACCCTCTCCTGTTCTATTAGTGTTAAGTGAGAAAGCTACTTTATAAGTGCCTATGCAACGCAGAATTCACATTTCTGCTTCCTCGTGAGCAACTAGTAATGTCAGTGACTATGCTGGTATATGATGTTATTCATGGCATCAGCTACTGTATGAGCATTTCTGGCTGAAGCAGTGCTTCTCTAGAACTAAAGCTTGGTTTCTTCAATTGAAGATTGATGGTCCAATCCCACTCCCTGCCCAGGGACTGGTCTTCTTCTGCTAACTTCCTGCCTACTAGTGCCTATTCCCTGCCCTCCTACTTAAGCCACAAGGGGGCTAGCCCTGTCTCTACATGCAGCTAGCTCTGCCCTTATCAACAGTTACCCCCTAAGAAGAGAGGTGTCTCTAGGTGTCATCACTGGGAAGTTGCCTGGCTTGTGCAAGAGTAGCCAGTACTTGCCTCGCTAGAAATAATTCCTAACTGCACTCATTCAAATCCAATGGTTAAAGTAATGTTTATCATTCCTTCCTCTCACAAATGATGACTAAAATACATTATATATTATTGTATACAAGTAAGAAGTGGAATCAGACACCATGACTTGCAGTTTGGGAGAAAGGTACTGCATGTATTCCACTTTTATTAAGAGTAACTGCAGAGACAAACGGGGAAGGCTAACTGGTATCCCACCCATGGCCCACCAAGTTTCCGCCTCTGTTCCAACCTTTTTAATTGTTATCCCACCCATTCCCCACCAAGTTTCCCTCACTGTTCTAACCCTTTTTAATTGCTATCCCACCCATGCTCACCAAGTTTCCATCTTTATTCTAACCTTTTTAATTGGTATGACACCCATGCTCACCAGGTTTCTACCTTCGTTCCAACCTTTTTTATTTTCCTGCACATGGAGTAGGGGTTACACATTTAACACAAGAGCAGAAAGCAATTTTTTTTTTTCGGGTGTTGTTGGTTTTTGTTTTTTTGCACCAAAATGTTACAGCCATTTTATTGCAATTTAATGGACTTACAAACATTTCTTCTATGAATATATATAAATACATATATTGCTGTTAAATGTGACCTATTCATAGTCATCCTTACGTTGATTATAATTAACTGAACACTGCGCATATTACCTGTCGGGTGGTTGTGTGTCATTCTCCCACATTCAATGCTGACTTCAATTAGTGTTTCAAGGCTCTCTGGTTTCCAGTATCTCATCCCAATACACATGGCTTTGGTTGCTGCGCCATATCCTGAGCCTAAAAAAATAAGTAAAGAGCTGAGGCAAGAATATAAATAACATAGCAGCTCTCCTATGACTGAACATAAAACTGCAAACAACATTTGTTTGTAACAAACCTGCCCCAAAAATATAGCAAGCAGGCATAAAAATATGTCAACACAACTTGTATACAGTCAAAAGACTGAATCCTCAGGGTCAGATTAAAGAAAAGCCACAAATACCAGCTGTGCCCTCTTCTGTAAATTGAAATTGTTATATTAAGCACTACTGATATACATACCTAGGAACTTTCTGGCTCCGGGTACTCGGAGCCCCCCTCGCAGGTTTCGGGTAAGAGATCCGGCCGATGTCAGTGGGTCCCACTGATGTTGCGTGACACACACTATTTTTAATGGGGAAGTGGACAGGGAGTGGGGAGTGCTGAAGTTTCTTCTAAATGACCCAAAACCCAGAGAAGTGCAGCTTCACACGGAGTCTCTGTTCGAAACCTGCATAACCTGCTTATGTAGTTATGTCCTTTTTAGCCATTTTAAAGCGCTACAGAAAATGATGATTGTTATGCAAAATGCTTATGTTAAAGGGTTAACAAGGCATCTTGCATGAAGAAGAAAATAGTTTATCTTAGGCCACATCCTGCCATAAATGTTAGCTGGAGTCCTGGCCAGACCCTATCATAAAAGCAGTGAGGCAGGGATACCAGATGTTCTGTCCTGGGTGCCATAAACTCTTACAGGGCACCAGCCACTGGGGTCACACGGGGGGGGAAGGGGGGGACACAGCACCATAGTAGAATCATGACGTGAAGATGCTCTCAGAATGACATCAAACATGGCAGGAGTTTGCTGACAGGTTTTATGTCACACTCACAACACCCCCCTCCCCACGTGACGCCAAATCGGTGGACTCCCAGAGAAAAGTAACAAGGGTTCTGTAAGAATAGGAACCTGGGACTAAATTTCTTTATATTTTGACAAAACATCAAGAAATTCCCAGGGGTTGTGTGGTGAACAGGTTTGAGGTTAAGGTGTAGTTGCTCTGGGCCCTGCGTGGAGAATGGCGAGTGAGCCTGCAGGCTGGTTTTTGCCTTTTACCCTTTTCACGTCCACCTTCCCCTTAATGTGACGGTGTCTGCATCTCCACGGACATAAACTGGTGTGAAAATTGCGGCACTTCCAATCTCCCAAAACTCCAATTGAGGAAGAGAACGTCACCGAAAGTACCACCTTTTTGCCCTAAGGTAAACTTCCACCAAAATGGTGGCGCTTTGTTTTTTAATGGTGAGACCGACATCGTGTTCACATGCATGGCTGAAATGTTCCTAACATTATTCCATTTATTCCATTTGTAACAAAAAATAAAGTTTTAAAAAGCAAATGTCATTTATTATTTACTGAATAGCTGTACTTTTATTTACAGCATAATAGTTTTATATACACTGCATTTCATGTTCCCAGTGTAACAAAATGAGTTAAAAAAAAAAACCAGAGAAAACAAATGTTTTTTTCTCATGGCTTGAAACTTTTTGGAAATTTTATACCTGTGGCTCAAAACCTTCCAGAGACTTCCCAGGTGTGAAAATTAATCATTGTAAGGGTAGCATGAGGAGGTGGGATCTACCTTCAGTTCTGTAATCTATAGCAGCAGATTTTAGCTTCCATAAGCCAAAAGAGTGCGTTGCTTTTCAACTAAATATCTGTAAAGCAGTTGGATTGGTTAAAAAACCAAAACAACGCATTATAAGTAGTTTTGACAAATACTTGGCTAAAACCTGTGTAGGTGGCAGTTCCCCTGCAAATGTCCTGTCCTGCCTGACTAGGGTGTTCACTGTCTCTTTTTTGTTTGTTTGACTTGAATTCAGTGGTTAAACAAAGAACAGACATGTATATGTATGTAGAGTCACGTGTTTGTATGTTGAGTCACCTTTTTAATCGATATCCGACCCATGCCCAGTAAAGTTAAAATTTAGCATTTTCCCACGTCAGTTTACTCTCATACAAAAAAGTTCTATTGACTAAGTGTACTGATGTATGAGAATTGGTAGCAACTGTCGTATGTGGTAGGTTATTATATTACAACAGAGAATAGAAAATAATATATATATAGAGAGAGGAAGATGTAATACACACCTTTTTCATTGAATGGGGTGTGCCAGGCAAGCAAATAATTATCCGGCTTTAAATGAGAACATCCTTTGATTGTCGCTGGGTCTTGGCGTCTTCCTTGCAACTTGTCTATTGCATCAATGTATTGCTTTACCATATTACGGTACAGGTCTTCCAAACTCCAGTAATCTGTTACAAAATGGGAAATTGTTATGCAGTTGAATTTAGAATTAACTTGCTTTAGGTCTAAGAAGTAGAGGATTTATTTTTGGGAGTGTCCATATTTGGCTTCTTTGTGATCCGTTGCGGTTGTTTTGGCCTGCTGTCTTAAATTCAGAGGACATTTGTTCAGTCTGATTAAGCACTTCACTTAAGAATGAAAATACATTTGATGCCACCCACCCGCCCCATTTTAGATAGGACAGTCCTGTTGTTCAAGCTACTGTGCCGCTGTCCTTGGCCATGGGCCACTGACCTTTAGAATTGATTAAGGTCTATGCTTTTTCAGCACAAGTCTCAACATAGCTCTCATCCTGCTTCTTCTCGACCTATTGAAGTGGTGAAGTATTGAAGGTTTAATAGGTTACAAGGTGGCTGAAAATGGAAAGCCTGCAGGCCAGGCAAAAAGCTGTCCCATCTATTGATAGGGGAAAATACTTAACAATTTCTTCATATAAAGGGAAATATAATCTTTTTTAATTTGTAGTGGACTTTAATGTTTCATCCACCAAATAAACAACTATTGAGGTCTCTCTGACCCTACGTTTAATGAGAGCTGCTATTAATGGATGAGAGCTACTATAAAAATAATTAAATAAGTGTCACTATAGGATTACAATATTTGTTTTATAAATATTTGTTTATATTTGTTTTATATTTTGGGCTTATTTTTTATATGCATTTCTCCCTGTGGACTTCTTGTGCTAGAACAGATGCAAACACCATCCCCCTCCTCCAAACATGGCATATACAAGTCTCTCAACAGCTAATCAACCGTTTTCTAGCATATCTATAAAGTGTCCATCTTTAGGATTAAAATCTGTCATTCTTACTCCCTGATGTCCCTTTCTTTTCCAATAGCTTGGAATGTTTTCATGGTATGCGTGTTCTACTGCCCTAAAAGTCTCAAGAGTGCAGAACATGTATTATAAACGAAATTGTTTTAATAAAACATATTATTCTTCTTAGCACCTTAATCGGTTACAGAAATTGTAATCAACAGGTCACAAATCCATATAAAAAAAACATAAAAACACGATTCCATCCGAAAAAGAGACCTCCGACATCCAGAAATCTTATGTAACTTTAAATAACGTTCTATAATTGCTCAATAAAAGTCTGCGACTAAAAACTCAATTTTCTCTTAGGCTTATACAGCAGTTTCCATTTTCGTATTAGATTGTTTATCAAATACCACTATGTTGTTTATGATTCAAAACATTAATTAAAATACCAAAACTAACTTCATTTTAAATTCTATTGGGTTGTTGACATTGAGATCTCCTGGTTTAATACCACTAAATTCTGATTAAATGTGTAAACAAAATTCTGATTATGTTTAAATCCCAATTCTTTGGTGACGTATCCTAATGAATAGCTAAATAGGTGACTGAATTGCATTCAATTAAGGAAGGTATTTGGAGATTACACCTTGCAATACATTTTTAACTTATAGGGAATATAATGAATGCACAGAATTTTAACTTGTGTACTGTACGTCAACACGACAAGCCTTATCTTGGCAGTGCTTGCTTTTAGATAGTTAGCATTCCCTGTCACTGACTATCAAAACTAAATTTAGGCCACCTTTGGCTGGAGATTAAAACTAGTCTCCCGATTTATCAAACAAAAGAATGGGACCTTCTGAGATATAAGTTTGAAAAGATATATCTATCTAAATATCTATCTATATGAATATATATAAATATATATATGTATATATATATTGTATATACAGTAATGTGCAGAATGTTTAGGCAGGTATGAAAGAATTATATAAATTTAGAATGCTTTAAAAATTAGGCGTGTTAATAGTTTATTATTATCATTTAACAAAATGCAAAGGGAGTGGACAGAAGAAAAATCTAAATCAAATCAATATCTTGTGTAACCACGCTTAAAATAGCATCAAAGGTACACTTGCACAAAGTCAGGGATTTTGTAGGCATATAGTTAGGTGTATTTAATAAATAATTATATCAAACAAGTGCTAATGATGATCAATTTAATATGTAGGTTGGAACACAATTATTAACTGAAACAGAAACAGCTGTGTAGGAGGAATAAAACTGGGTGAGGAATAGCCAAAATCACCAACAAGGAGAGGTTACTGAAGTTCAATGTCAAAAGTCACACTCCATGCCAAGACTGAGCACAGCAACAAGGCACAAGCATCAGTAAGGTGTCTCCAAGGCAGACATTTCAAGGCAGACAGAGTTTCCAAAGGTTCTATCCAAGCTCTTTTGAAGAAGCACAGTGAAACAGGCAATGGTGAGGACCATAGACGCAGTGGGCGGCCAAGGTGGACATAGGTCACGGCTTCATCAGAGGCCGATTTCTTCTGATGAAGCAGTCACCTGTGTTTGGGTGAAATGTGTAGGGAGGCTGTGATTTTTCTTCCTGACGTTTTGAATACTGTTTATCTCCATTTATATAACTTATATTGATGCATCACTTTTTTAAGTGTGCAGTTGGCCCCTACTGTATTAAAGATTGGGTCAGTTGTAGCTGCACTCTCTACGACCTTCAACTGCCTTGATTTTGTGAAATTATTGAGAGTTTCAGAGTTTCTGGGCGAAATGCATTTTAAAAACACCCACTTGTTAGTTATTATATAGATCTCTGTCGCTGACAAAATATTTCTTAACACACATAGGAATAATAGTTTACCTGTCTGTAATGCTAATATTTTCCATTTGTCACTAAATACGGTACTGTAATAAACAAGTTCTAAAGGAAAAAAAATACGGCTTCTAAAGCACTTAAGTGCACCGCTTATGGCAAAATATAGGACGTATCAGAATGAAGAACTGAAATACCAATAACAAAAGTTATGATGGGTAAAGGTGATGGAAAACCCTGATTTAACTATGCATTATATACTTCTTGCAGCAGAAGCTTACTTGGGTTGGACCTTTCATAATATAAATTCTGCAATCTCTCTCTTTAGTGTATAAACCCACTGTGTCTATACTATGGACACAAAGTCCAAAAAATGTAAAAATCGCTGCGCCTGAAATCACCCTACAAGCTACACCAAGTTTTATAGTTCATTTTATACCTGACCATCTTCAAAACAATATATATATATATATACCAGGTAATACAAATACAATTCAAGCACAGTATCTCTGATGGCCACCTGAAATTACATTCATGATGTCCTTTTAGCCTTTACAAAGATGCATTACAATATAGGCCTGTTTCTTTCCAGATGTTCATATCTGACATTTAATACTGACTTCTTATTTTTCTTACCAAATTGCATTACATTTTGTCAAGGTGTTTTTTAACACTTTTATGTTTTTAGTGTGGTTGCAGGACCTTCAGTAGCCCCCAACACCAGGTAAAGTCAATCTGTAAAAGGTTTACAAACTCATGCCTGTGTGAATACTGGTTCCTACATAAAACGGTATTTCGATCCTCTTTGCATATTAATACTAATGGGTTAGCATACACTACTTTCACTATAACGGTTGTTTTTGTTATACTTTAATTATTCCTTTGGTTTTCTTTTACACTTTCTTATAATTTTGTTCCTTGTATCTTTGCAACTGATTATCTTGAAATATTCAATCTTTATGTTGTGTTGTATTTTTGGCATTATGATGTATATAACTCTGTAAACGGAGTATCGACGTCACATAGAATGAAATGATCTTGGTGTTCCCTTGAGCTTGTAATATCTTTGTCATTAACCAAAACATTTCTTTATTCTGTAACAGAGTTTGATATACATGCAAAAAAATGATTTAATCAAAACTTTAAAAAAAAAATACTAATGTGTTTTTTTCTTTGTAAGAAGTATCTATTTCCTTCCAAAAATATAGGTGTTATAAAGTAACTTGCAGCTTAATAAGAACCTAGGCAGCATACGTATCACAGGTTAGGGAAGCATGGAAACACAACAATACAGTATGGCATACATACAATGATAAAACATCGCCTTTAATTTGAAGGTCAAACCTTACCTGACACTAGAGCCTCTGCGGTGGCCATATGCATTATTGTATTATCACTCACTGGCCATTTGTCAACTGACAAGACCAAATTGTCCAGGCCCCCCATTTGTTTCAGCGCCTCTTGAATTTTTAACCCAGAAGAACATATTTCCCAGCTGAAGTTTTTGGAGCTCAACGAATCGCCGACCCCAGCCAGCAGCATTGCAGCTTTGAACTTCTCCATGATGGGAGCTGCTTTAGGTTTGTGGTTTTCTTTTGTCTGTAAGTTCCCGGTCTAAGTTTAGTGTGTCACTTCTGCTGCCAGGTTCTCAGGATAGCACTTGCTCTATAAGGTTATGTTCTCCTTATCAGAATCAGGTCCATCCTCCCCTTGTTAAGCACTGGGTAATTATACCCGCTGCAGTGTCACTTAACCCAATGTCTACCACGCAAGGTATCATTCATTTAACCTTTGTTTTCCAGATTATCGGTTGGACATGTTGCCATCTAACTATTAATCATGTTTTCATGTTCAAGATAAAGGATAACACTAGAGGCTTTGTGCTATTCTGACATTGTAATGTACTTTTTTTTTATTCTTCAAAGCGTAACTCTCATATCTAGAATAAAACCATAAGCGAATTCAGCAGTGAGACAGCTGTCACATATGTGCTACATTTTTAAGCTACTCATATTTATAAATTGCAGCTAGAGTTTAGTCTGAGCCTTATACACAAATGTTTCTTAATTTCCCTTCATTCCGCAGAGAAGACTTCTTTGCATTCATATTGGAAGACCAAGTAGCAAGGTGACAGGATTCACGATTATATAAAACTGTGCAGTTCTTCTGTAAAGCGGTCACCTCAGATATCTAAGGTCAAGGCTGTCATGTGGCAAGAGGACAGCTCCCTAATACTGTCCTGGGGGCAGCTGCCATATGTGGGGGGCAATGGTCAATGGACTCCTGGGCTGATCAGATTTTAAAACATTGGGCCACTGCTGGAACCTTTATTGTGTCTTTTACCTTAAAATAATATATAGTACAGTGGATGGCTAGTGTCATTTAGCCCTGGGGGCAAGCCCAACCAGGAGGCCCAGTAATAAAGCAGCCTTAATCATATTTGGAAGCAGCAAGGCCAATGGCTACTATAGAATCTCTTCTGTAAGAGTTTAACGCAGAAGGGATTTACATTATCAATACATTTTTTTTCCTAGAGCTCTTTTTATTTAAAATCCTTATATGAGAGCAGCTCAAGGGCTACTTGCCCCTTTGCCAGCCCTCCCTGATATAGAGTCACCAGGGTGTCTGGAGTGTCTTTAAGAAGAATTTGCTCAATGACTCAATCCTTTCCTGTCAAAGTGTTTTAGATGAAACTGGTTAGTACTAGACTTGGGCACCAGGGGGCTCTTCGTGTTCGTCTTCGTGCTCGTCTTCGGGGGAAAAAAAATCTTCGTATTCCGCGAATATTCGCCCGTTCCTGTCTTCTCTTCGGGCGAATATTCGCGGACATTCTTCGTGCTCGTTTAATCTTCGTTTTCCTCCTGGTTGCCTAGCAGGGGTTAATACGGGGTTAATAACACATCACAGCAGCAGCAGCTGCCGTGAAGGTACGTGTGTGCAGCTCTATTGGTCGTTTCGGCAGGGGGCTGGTCTGGCATCAACGAGTGAATTGCAGAACTGCAGAATGCACTTCATTCGTTGATGGCAGGCGAGCCCCCTGCCGAAACGACCAATAGAGTTGCACACACATACCGAGGTGTACTGTCCATAGATGTTTAATAAAAGAATAGGGAATATTTTACATTTTTAAATTGATTTTGGACCACTTTACATGCCTAACATTTGCTACCTATTTACAATGGCATACTTTGCAACAACCCAACTTACTTATTGGACAGGACTGGAAAATAGCAGGACTGTCCACCAAAATCTTGGGTGTGTTGGCAGGTATGCTGATGGAAAAATGTTGGACAAGAACTAAAAAATAGCTTAGGGTTAATGTACGGTTATGTTTAAGATTAGTAGCAGTGCACTGGTTTGGTTAAAGATGGATTATGTCTAAATAATAATAATTTAATTTTAATGTTTTTTTTTTAAAAAAAAATAGGGGTTTATTTAAATGTATTTTAAAGTTAGATTTATTATTTAGTACTTGATTATATTTATTAAATGTTTATAGTAGCGTTACCTACCAAGCTATAACTACCTATGTGTATTTGCATTTTGCATACCTAGTTTAGCTAAATTAGATGGGACAGGACTGGAAAAAAGCAGGACTGTCCCTGAAAAAGTTGGGTCTGTTGGCAGGTATGTGGATGGAAAAATGTTATAGGGTGAAGTGTGAGTTATAGTGTTAATGTAATGCTATTAGTGAGTGAAGGCCAGGGCAAATAACAAGGAAAACGTCCTTGTGTTTTGTGCATTGTAAGTGTGTGTGTATGTGTGTTATGTGTGATGTCACTGTGTGTTATATGTGTTATATGTGTTATTGTGTGTGTTATGTTTGGTTGGTTGTGTATCAGAAGGAAAATAATGAAATGGAAAAGGAAATGGGAAAGGCAAATGAGTGGGCAATTGGCGACCCGCTCACCTGTTTCACCCCAGGGCAAAGCACCCAAACACTGTCAGTCTTAGACGTTTGGCAGCAGACTTCCAGAGCTCAGACACAAGGCCCTAGCGTAAGCTGGCCACTCCGGCGGAGGTAGCAGGCGTTGCCACACCGCAAACAGAGGCAGCCAGGGGGGAGAAACTGCCCTTACCATTAGGGACATTTTGGGCATGACTCTAGCCAGGAAGCGAACTGGCAGAGAAGAGATGCTGGCACCACCACCAGCAGCAGCATTGAAAAGGCGAATGAGTGGGCAATTGGCGACCCACTCACCTGTTTCACCCCAGGGCAAAGCACCCAAACACTGTCAGTCTTAGACGTTTGGCAGCAGACTTCCAGAGCTCAGACACAAGGCCCTAGCGTAAGCTGGCCACTCCGGCGGAGGTAGCAGGCGTTGCCACACCGCAGACAGAGGCAGCCAGGGGGGAGAAACTGCCCTTACCATTAGGGACATTTGATTCATGACACTAGCCAGGAAGCGAACTGGCATCGAAGAGACACTGGCACCACCAGCAGCAGCAGCAGCAGCAGAATTGGGAAAGGCGAATGAGTGGGCAATTGGCGACCCACTCACCTGTTTCACCCCAGGGCAAAGCACCCAAACACTGTCAGTCTTAAACGTTTGGCAGCAGACTTCCAGAGCTCAGACACAAGGCCCTAGCGTAAGCTGGCCACTCCGGCGGAGGTAGCAGGCGTTGCCACACCGCAGACAGAGGCAGCCAGGGGGGAGAAACTGCCCTTACCATTAGGGACATTTGATTCATGACACTAGCCAGGAAGCGAACTGGCATCGAAGAGACACTGGCACCACCAGCAGCAGCAGCAGCAGCAGAATTGGGAAAGGCGAATGAGTGGGCAATTGGCGACCCACTCACCTGTTTCACCCCAGGGCAAAGCACCCAAACACTGTCAGTCTTAGACGTTTGGCAGCAGACTTCCAGAGCTCAGACACAAGGCCCTAGCGTAAGCTGGCCACTCCGGCGGAGGTAGCAGGCGTTGCCACACCGCAAACAGAAGAAGAAGCTGTTGGGGTTTTTCCACGGCCACCAGCTATGCTGCCTGCACTAAGTTTTACCTCTGCATCTTTCCCCAATAGCACAGCGTTGTGTTGAGTGCTGAGGTGATGCTTCATGCTAGCACTGGTAAAATGGCCAGACACTTTCCCTCTGCTTATTAGCTTCCCACAATGTTTGCACTTTCCATAGCGCCCTTCTTCAACATTTTCAAAGTGCTCCCAAATTGGGGCGCGCATAGCCTTGGAGTGTGCCTTGGGTGCTGCTCTTACTGCTCGGGGTGGATGAACAGAGGCAGAACTAGTGGTGGTGGGACTGGTGGTAACAGTACTGGCCATAGTGGGACTGCTAATTGCTTTAGATTTGCTAGGTTTTGCTGCTGCTGCTGGTGGTGGTGATGGTGATGATCGTAGCGGAGAAGGTGGAGGCTCAGGGGAAAATTGTGCACTAGTCATTTGGACACTGCTCCCTGAGGAATCTGATTCCTGACCACTCATCTCCTCTACTTCCTCTGGCTCATAGTCTAGCTCTTCATTAGCCAGATCGAATGGAATTCCTGCTAGGCTGGAGCTAAGACTGATATCGTCGTGAGACTCGTGACTAGTAGTAGTGCGAGCAGGAAGAATAGACTCTGCACTTGGCCTCTCAGTCTCAGGCTCCTCTGCTACCTCGCTAGGTGGAGTTCCACTATGTGTAGCCCTCTCTCTAACTGTCTTTACAAAAATTTTGTAAGGACTTGGTGGCTTGCTAGAGGTACTAGGAGGACATGGCGTGGCGGTACCAGTGGGAACAGTAGGCGCAGCACTAGTGGTGGTAGAGGCGGTAGAGGTGGGGGTGGTGGTGGTGGTTTTCCCTACAAAGGAATGAGATCGCTTTGGTTTGGGACCCCTCTGAGTCTTGCTGCTAATTTGGCTCTGCTTGGTACCTTGCATGCTGCTGGTGGATGGGGAAGATGCTGCTTGGGGCAAAAGGCACTTCTTTTTAGTCACTGGGCTGGTACTACTTGTGCTACCCTTTAACTTTGAACGTGCTTCTGGTGCTTTAGGCTTTCCGTAAAAAACCATAGAGCTTGTGGGCCTAGCCGCACTACTACTGCCTGCTTTTGGTGCCTTTCCTTTACTTGATGATCCTTCAAGCAATGCTTCCCCAAATGATAAGCGAGAGCTTGGCCTACTTGGCCGACTAGACTGACGCAAAGGCTGCATCTTAGAACTGGTGGTGGTGCTGGTGGTGGTGCTGGTGGTGGTGGTGGTAGATGGAGCTTGTCCCTCCTTAGTCCCAAAAGGAGGATCCATTTCAAATTTTGTGTTGTGTGTGTAGTGTAGTGTAGTGTAGTGTAGTGTAGTGTTTAAAAAACTATAAAAAAAAAATAAAAAAATAAAAATAAAAAAAAGGAAAAACGAATTAAAGACAAAAAAATTAGAGGAAGTTCTCTTCAGTGCTACTGCTTAAAAAGTAAAACTATGCACTACTGCACTGTGCTGTGTGCAATCTGCCAAAATCCTAAAGTTATTTAAATTATTAACTCAAGATTAACTATTTAATAACTAGCAGTATTTTATTTTTAATTTGAATTTACACGGGCCTAAGAGCTTAGCCTACTACTATGCTAGCCTAAAGCTATATTTCCTTACTATAAGTCTACCTCTAGGCAGACGCTCTCAAACCCACTAAGCTAAAGTGAGGTTAAATCAGATTCAGTATATGATTTATTAATTAATATTAAGTTATATAATATTAATAGATTAGAACTAATTTACTTATATATTATGTATTATAGATAGAAGAATATAGATTATGAATTAGAATTTAGAATTAGAATTACTTATATTATAGATTATGAATTAGAATATTATTATTTATAATATATTATAGATTAAGATTAAAGAAGATTAGAATTATTTTAGTACTACAGCTAGTAGCTTGAAGCTTTGCTTAGTACAGCTCGTCACAGTCAATTTTTCTTGAAAAGAATTAGAAATAAAATAAAATGTCACAGCAAAACAGTTATCTTCACTGCTTGCTGCACTCACTAGCCCAACAAGTTCACTTCACTGATGGACTGAGGTGAGCAAAACACTAAGGGTACTTTTAATAAAATTGAAATAAAATGTAAAATAAATGAGAAAATCTTTGCAAAACAGTTAACGTCACTGCTTGCTGATCAAAAAAAAACACAGCACTTATGCGGCTGCACTCACTAGCCCAACAAGTTCACTTCACTGATGGACTGAGGTGAGCAAAACAAATGAAATAAAATGAAAGATTAATTAAGAAAAATTGACTTGGTCTCTTACTGTTGCTAAAACAAAGCACAAACTATAGAGCTGCAGCACCAGTACTAATAAGATTAGCTGAACTATACGCTAGTAGTAATTAATTAATATTATTACTTTTATTTATAGCTAATTTAATTAACTATTAAGATAAGAAAGAATTAGAGAATTATTGATATTACTGATTTTAGATTAGACACTAGTAGATGTTCTGAATGTCTACAGTACACTCTACACTAGTATACTATTACTAACTATAACTGACAAATATATATATTTTATAATGAATTCAATTATTAATTATATTAATTAATATTACTGATTTTAAATTAGACACTAGTAGATGAATGTCTACAGTACACTCTACACTAGTATACTATAGTATATATATATATATGACTGACAAATATATATATATATATATTATAATGAACTATTAAATTATAGATTCTATTAAATTGTAATTTATAAATTCTATTTAATTTATTTAAGCAGGACAGGCAATAGGCACTAGTGCCAGCCCAGGGCAAGGGCACCCCAGTGCCACTGAGGCACTGGGTGCACTGTCAACTCAACAGCACTTACACTAAAGTTGATGACAAATTAATTTTAAAAAAATTAAATTAATCAAATTATTATTATTAAATTAATTATATTAAGTAGCACTGAAGTGAGGATGAAGTACACTGTGAGAAAGGCTTACCAGTCTCACACAGAACAGAACAATCTCTCTCTGTAACGCTCGGATGCAGCACAGCAGTGTTGCCAAAGCAGTCACAGCGAAAAATGAATGGATCTCTCAGGCAAGCTCTGGTCTTATAAAGGCGCCTTCAGAATTCAAAAAACAGCAGCACAGGCATTGGACGAGACCCTTAGCGTTACGTCACAAGAGTGAGCTGATTGGACAGACGAGGATCAGCTCACTCCTGTTTGAAATTTTGGCGGTTGCGCGGCAAAAACGAAGACGATCACGAAGAATCTTCGATTCTTCGTGATTGTGAGTCTTCGTCTTCGCCTACGGTTTGCCGGCACTGTATTCTGTTCTACGTTCCTTCGGAACGAACAAAAAAACGGCCTCTTCGTGCTCGTTTTCATGTTCGCCCGAAGACGAATGCACAAGTCTAGTTAGTACACATTGTTGTCTTCATTATTTCTGGGTCCTGTAGCTGGGGTGTCCCCATGGGGCGAATGCTGCGTTTGTTTTTATTTATAGATAAGTGAAATGTTAACATGATATATGACTAATATACTGTAAATAGGTGAAAATTTGAGTCATGCATATCTGACATATGGAATTCTGCAAGACAGAAAAATAAGAAAACATAAATATTACATTCTTTTTTATTTTGTCCTTTATGCTTGCTGATATATGTGTGGAAAATGCTTGCTTGGCATTCAATGCATATTGAGAAGATTAACAGCAACCTTAAAAAAAGTCACATCCAAACCATTTTTGGAAACACATTCGAAGACACAACTTATAGTTCTCTGTTATATAGTGGATGGGCAAACTCAGAGCTGAACTCTCTTAGATACAATTATCAGGACCACTGATAACGGGTAACAGCGACGGGTAAGTGGATGTCAGATCACAGCCGGTGGAGCATCATTGTAAAACCGTAACTGTCCTCTTGTGACTCTGTGTCTTCTCTAGGAATGGGCAGGCATCCATTATCAAAAGCTTTCTTGAAGCTAAGATTACTCTTACTAAATCTAAATTTTCCAATATAAAGATAAGGGGGTAACTGTTTCTGTGGATTGTTACACACTCTGAACATGCAGTGGTTACACTAAAGGTTATTTCATGACCCTTTCTTACGATTAGTAACAGCTGAAATATTTTAGGATTTTATTCCGTTGAGTTTTCCATAAGATAGGTTGTAACTTTTTTTATAAGGCAGCATAAGAAATATACATATATGTGTTTTGCTGTGAAATGTTAAACAAGAAAGGTATGCTGAGCAGGTAAAACATTTATTAATTCATGTACTCGGGGCTGCCTATGGGTTTCTGGGGCCCAGGTCATGGAGCTTTTTTAGGGTCCTTTTGTTCTCTTTCTTAGGGGTACTGCTCTATCTGTGCTCTTATGATCTGTGCCGAGGAAGCTGAGCCCTGGGATATGATGTGAAACATTGTAGTGGTCCACGATACAGACCACGAGTGTGAGTGAGAGATGTGATACGTATAAGCACTACGGATCCACATAAGTGTGAGGTCCGGGACAGGAACTCTGCTTGCTGTGGCCTGTGAACATAAATGATGTATGTTCAGGACTGGAGTCCAAGGAATTGTGAATTGGTTTGAAATTGGCCTGGACAGGATGATCATTTTGCTCCTTTGATTGTACTTCCAGACTGTGAACCAATACTCAGATCTATGAACACCAATCCAAAGAACTTTCTGTTAGGGAATTTACAGAAAGTATATCAAAGTAGCAAAATTCAGACAGTAAAGTTAGAATTAACCATTCCTAAAACTGGAACGGTAAGTAAAAGTAAGGATGCTAAGCATGCTTGTAGACTAACAAGGATCACGTGATGGTTTCCGATATATTCAGTAATCCCACATGACAGAAATACAGAAATGTAAGTTTCTCCAGTAGCATGTCCAACAGAGAACAGGCGCAGTAATGGGAGGCATCTGAATCACCCAAGGAACATAGTAAAACAAGGCACGAAGCTGAGCGAGAAAAGTGATGAAAACCGTCTTTACTAATGACACCTTTAAAATTAAACAAAAAATGCTCTGGAACTATATGCGTGGTAATTGTTGAGTTTATTGAACAAAAGCCGGAATGAACTAGGATTCATTCAAGAGCCATATTATTGATAATATATAGTTCATTAGGCATGTATCTCATGACCCTAGATAGCATGGAACAGACAGATATGTCTGTTGTTTGATACCAAGTAACTTAGGTAGAGACATTGCCTGCATATCTATGGTTTAGGCACTTAGAATTGCATTTCCAAAACCAAATCTAGACCATGTAAAATAAACATAAATGCAGGCAAATTCATTTATGCATAATGCAGGCTGTGAAGAGGCGCATTAAAGTCTTCTCTAACTCGCTCCCCAATACAGGTCTTTTTCTTTACAGATAACCCATATCTTGTGTGAGTTTTTATTTACATATCACTCTCAGGTGCAACTTCAATATTGACAGTGATTGTGTACTTTTTTTTGTTTTAACAAATATTAAATCAATTTATAATTCTGTTAACGCGGTCAAAGTGTGATGTTGACATTTTCCTAATCCAATTTTACAGAGAAAGATTGACCCCTGCTGGCAGAAGATATATGATATGGGGGTGAGGGGAGTTTATTTATTTGTCATGAGGCCTCAAATGTCATATAGTCAATACCAACATGAATATCCAAATGTTTGTATAGTTGCATATTACGCTCTACTGAAATTTGCACCTCCCCACTCTGTGTATGGTCCCTAAACCCAGAGTTGCAGTGCTACTCAACTTGGTAAGACTTCTCGTTAGCTCAGGTGCTGCCATTGCAAAGTCTGTGAGAAGATTCACCAGCTACTACATATCAACATATTGACCATTTTATTCCAGGACACACATATATAGGATGTTGTTAAGAATGTCACATACCCGTTATTGATTATCTTTGGCCCATCACGTTCTCTGGTCCATGGCTTCCATGCAGTGTTGAGATGTGCACGGTCAACACAGGCCAAAAGCAACTGCCTTATCTTGAAACTTAGCTAGAGATCCATAGTACGTATAAAGGTGTCACAATAGTATTGAAATTTGACAGTATTTTTTGCGACAACATTTAAGTCAATTGTATATATAAGGACTGGTAATCTCATTTAAACATGATTTGTGATATTGTATCTTTGGTGTGCTTGCAAGACCCTTATACATAACCCTAAGTGTGTGCATCAACATCAGACCATATTGCACACTAGCCAGGTGAAGAACCTGTCTACACAATGTTGAACACGACTGGATAGCATTTTAGAAATTCTTCCCTGTGATTTTGTAAGGTGTTTTAGAAAATGGTCACGGTTTCTAAGGCTTGAGCAACACTCTGGATCACAGGCACATCATAGGAACTATAGCCCAAAAGAGCTGGTGTTCTTAAGTTTAGCAACCTCTATAGACCAGTCTATGGGAAATTAACTTTTCCTTTTAAGCAAAGACAGGAACCATATCAGATACCAATTACACCAGGGTTTTTCAAACGATGGGTCACCCCATCACTGGAGCATGCTGCTTCCATGTCTTCACATGCAGACGAGGCACTGCGTCAAGGGAAAGCTTTATATTAAAAAAGTTTATATTAAAAAACCTTTACACCAGCGGAACCCCCTCGACCTGAAAGGCCAGAATCAGTGCATGCACAAGGCCGACACAGGTTAAGTTTCAATTCATTCACTGAAAGGGAGGAATGTACATACAACAGTAGTGCTTCTCATGATTTGATCCAACTCACGTTAATCATGTTGAAAAACAAAAGCTGTGTGTACTGAAAGTAAATTTGTTAAAGTTCTATTTAATAGGGCATTATACATTACACTACCATTGTTAAAAAATAAAAATAAAGAAAAAAACTGTTTATTCTGAATGTATTTAATTTGTTTTTGGCCATTCCAGTTTGTGAGGTACTTAACGGATGTTGTCCATCATTTCACAAAATATGTGATTTTTTTAAATGGTCATAGACTAAACCATAAACAATAGCAACAGTACTTTACTGCACATGAATAAGGGCATGGGGTGACGAAATTAAAATGACAGACTTGTGAATAATAAAAGTTTGAAATATATGAGCTTGATATTTATAATGTGCCTTACATCTTACAATATAAGTCAGCCACATTTAATGCCAGTGTTCTTTTTAACCAATCCTTAACAGCAAGCATTAAAAATTTAATCCCTTAAAATATTAAAACAATTTTAATTAAATAGTTAAAAAAAAATAAAAATCCAAGGCAAGTCATTGTACATTAAGACTATGCAACTATCATTTCTTTTAGCCTTTTTGACCAGAAGAATGTGCAACGGACTATTTTTCCACTGTGTTACAAACAATATCTGGCACTTAATGGGTTAATTTACACACAGCCACAACAAGTCCCTGCTACAAAGAGCTTACAGTCTAATTGGTGTACCAGGTTTCCACACTCGAGATTATACAAAGCTTGTGGTTAGCTCCGAGCCCATACTTCCAATATCACCTGGTCTTTTGGGTATTATTACTGTAACGGTAGCCAAGAGTTAGTGATAAAAAATACAACATGCCATATAAGTTTCCATTAGAGATTTAATTTATACCACAAATACTGCTTTTTATATAGATACAATATAATACAGCTGTTCAGTAACTGCTGGTGTTTATTCTGGCTTGTAAACTGAATGGCATGCTCTTTAAATTACTTTTTTGTATAGTTTTGTTTGTTTTAATAAAATGGCCAAAGTATAAAATCATGCAATTTCTACATCCTATATGATACAACCAATATAAGATATGAAGCCAGCATCCTACAAACAGCCAGTGCTCTCTTTTGGGCATCTTCGCAAGCTGTCCATATAGCTTGTCCACCAGAATGTTTTGAGGCAGAACGTCTGAGTGTGACTTTGTCCCCTTATATCCAGGTGCCTAGGCCACAGGGTCTCCTCAGTTATTGGCCAATAAATAGTCTCCATTGTCTAATGAAATGGCAGAAGCATCACTAGTCCATTTGAGAAGTCTATGGTTAAAGAAGTTTGCGTTTTCCACCTGTAACCAATGGTCTTGCATACTCCACAAAGTCGTCAATAAGAACGGGCCACGCTCCTGAAAGAAAACAATAAAACATTAAGCATTACATAAACACGGAATTATTATTATACAGAATACTGTTTCTACAGAAACTGGTGCTTCTATTACTGATCCAACAAGCGCCTCCAGTCTGCCTCTTCCCTGCAGTGTGTTTCGATATGTCTAAGAAAGAATGCATTGGGAGTGTCCAAAAGCACATATCAATACCTGCGCAGGTATACAACCAGCACCAGTAAACAAACACTTGTGAATTACTGCTCAGGCTAAATGAATGGCATCCGTAAGGCACGCATTGTCTTACTGACGCCTGGAGGAAAAAAAAGGGCATTACTGCCTTTTCAAAAGCTTTGTGAAGGAGAAGGTCGGCCCTTCATAAAGTCAAGGAGCTATGACGCGCTCTCTTTCAATCACTATTTAGTTAACAACCTCTCTACCCACAGTCACAAACAATTTCCTCAATGCACATCCAGAAATGCAAGTTTCAGAAAGCTAATGATTCAGAGATCTTGGAAACCTACCAAGATGGGTACACCCTGAGATCACGTTTATATAATACCCAATCAATCGAATGATTTGGGAAAGACATTTCCATTCATTAATATACTTCCACAAACCAAATATGAGCTTGCAAAGTATTCATCATAAAACGCAGTACCTTCTTCGTCGTAGTTGGACATATCATCTGCAATCATGTTTCCAAAATCCAGTAGAAGGTTCCAGGTATCCTTTGGGATTGACCTTTTATGATGTTCCTAAAACATGGGGGAAGTAGATCATGTGTGAATCAGCATTAACATGTCAAGAGCCTAAGCTAGCCCCTTAAGAGAGTGCCGCCGAGCAGACATAAGACATGCATGAGGTGAGGGTGAGCCGACAGATTGTTGGTAATACTTTGACAATAAAGTGCTTGCATTGCTTAACACGGGACAGAAGAGTGACTACGAATCAGTTTTTATCAGGGCTGCACAGCAAACAATGTGTACTTACCAACAAAAATGTATTCCATAGTTCTAGAAATTTGAATCTTCCTGATAATACTAAATTCCAGTATGCAATAGCCATATCCAAATCTGAAATAAAAAGAGGTTGTAGAAGACAACGGATTTCTTTACATAGGTAAAGCTACTGCATGGAGGATTTTTCTTATTTATGACTTCTAAGTTTTCTTAGAATGTTTTTACTAAATTGGTAAATATTGTATATTCAGGGACACGCCAATGAAACAACCTAATCACCTATTTAAAAATAAGCCTCAGCTTTGGAAAACGTTTATAGTTAAAGAAAAACAGTATAACATGAGAGGTACCCTGAAGAAGGGTAAAACAGACCACTTATTCATTACGGTCTAAGCACAGTTTCTGGGGACATATAGAACATTCATATATTCTAGCTCTTATTGGACCGAAACTCCCATGATGCTACTCTTGGCTGAAATTCAAGAGAGCTGTAGCTGAACAGCATCAGAGCGCCACGTTGCCTGGTCCTGACTTACACCAACATTATTGCCACTTACACATAAAATCCCAGATTCAATAAAAGGCCAAAAAAGA
The DNA here is from genome assembly GCF_027358695.1 of Spea bombifrons. Lineage (NCBI taxonomy): Eukaryota > Metazoa > Chordata > Amphibia > Anura > Pelobatidae > Spea > Spea bombifrons. The sequence continues at coordinate 93,588,334 of NC_071088.1, read as the reverse complement.
TAATAGAATAAATGCAGACATAAAGCAAGCCAGTGTGTGATATATGTGTCATATACACATTGCACCTACCTAGACCTTTCTGGCCAGGGTTTTTGGCAAAATTAAATGTAAACTGATAAAAGTCTTTGAATTTCAGAGCATCCTTGAGTTCTTGTTCTAGCCGTGGTAACTGAGCTCTTAACTTGTCCGTGCTGTCACACCTACCAAAAACAGAACAGTGATGCATTCTAGATACATGTACAGAGGTGTGTGACTTCCCTGCACACACCACACAAAGACATGGGACGCTTCAGATTTTTTAAAACAATCCAGTACCATAATGAATGCATAAGGTAGTGTCATTGCATGTACCCTAACATTTTTATTCTATTTTTTATTATTAGATTTGGAGGATTTTTTTTATGAGCAATTATGCATGATTAAGGGAATGAATGTTTGAGAATGAGTGCGTGTGTGATAGCATGGATGTGTAAGTGGGGGGATAGCATGGCATAGGGAGCCTGTAATCACACTCCTATCATGCCCAGGTTCTAGCATGTACTGGCTGCCTGGGCATGATAGGAGTGTGATTGACGTTACCAATTATATAAATAATTTTTTGGTCCAATTTTGGTGTTAACCACACTTTTAGTAAAAGTAAGTAACACCATTTGGACAGAAAAAACAATAACAATATTATATAACAGCAATCACACTCCCATCATGCCAAGTCAGCCAGGACATGCTGGAATCTGGGTATGCCTGGGCATGATAGAAGTGTGATTGCTATTAACAATCATATATATATTTTAATATTAACGGTATTGAATTTTTTTTGTCCAATTTTGGTGTGTTACTTACTTTTATTAAAAGTGTGGCTATTATTTTTTTATTATTATTTAAAAGGTGTGGGGGGTCATTTTCGGTTTCAGCCAAGTGAATCCTAAATTTTCATTTCGGTGCATCCCTACTTCTAAAAGTAATAAATTGTGTGCCAACAAAAACTCAGATATAATTAGGAAACAATGAGAACTATAGAAAAGCATTCCACTTGTTGTTATGAAAATAAGAGAATTGTGAATGTTTGCATCACAAACTTCTCATGCATAACACCTGTCGCTCTAAAGATTGCCTGTCTGGGGAAACGTATAAACAAGGAATGAAGCTAAATGGACCATTCGATATTTGGAATCGGTAGGAAAAAAAAAAAAAAAAAAAAAAAGTCAGCCTGCACCCATAATGAGGAGTTTTACCGCTATGAGATCATTTAATGTGTAAATTGTAACTTATTGCAGATCAGATCTTATTAAAAAAAAATGGTGAAGAAGAGAACGTTTGTAGGAGAGTTGCAGTTTGACTTCACTATACAATCTCAGTGAGCTACCATTCAAGAGTTGCTTGCTGGCCCCATATAATGCATGACTGAACTCCTGAGACTTCTTCAGTTTACTCATCCATTGAATTATGCATTATACAGGGCCAACTGACCCCTTGTTGGAGAAACATGCAAGAGAAAGCTGAAATCGTTGGCTCTTTATAATGAATAGTGCAGTGAGGGAGCTGAAACCACAACTCTTCTGCAAACTTTACTGGACCTCACAGAATCTTCAGTATACCACGGGCTCCAAACAGGTGTTCTTACCCAAGTTCTGTCATTCCATCTATAAACTCCTTTTTGCTGAATTCACATTGTGTAGCTGCTCTGAACTTCCATGCAATTACTAGTACACTGGTGCTGGCAGGGTCCAGGTGTAAATCATCACAAAACAACTGGATCCCATCAATGCCTATTTTATTTTCATCCTGTGGGTCTTTAAACAGAAAATAAAAATCACACGGACATAGACAGATCTGAATGACTAATTCACAGAAAAAGGAAAAAAAGATTTTCAAAACGCTCATGATACTCATATACCTGTATAAATATATCTCCACGGCTTCCATATTTCCTTCATTTAGCCTTTCATGATAAACATTATAGAGCAGGCCAGATCACCGACGTGTGTGTGTTTGCCATTAATATATGTTTTACATGTACACAGTACTGTGCAACAGTTCTAGGCAGAAAATCTTTAAAGGATGCTTTCAGAAATAGACGTATTGCAACGTGAGTTAACAGAAGAAAAATCTAAATCAAATCAATATTTGGTGTGACCACCCATTGCCTTCAAACCAGCATCAATTACAATTGCACACAGTATTTGAAGGAACGTGCCCAGTAGGCTGTTCAAAACATCTTGGAGAACTAACCACAGTTCTGTGGATGTAGGTGGCCTCAGTTGCTTCTCTCTCTTTTCATGTAATCCCAGACTTGATATTAAGATCAGGGTTCCATAAAAGCCATAGCATCACTTCCTGGACTCCTTGTTCTTCGATGGATATTCATCTGCCTATTGCACGATGGATCATCATCTGCCTGTACTTCTGCCCGTACCTCTTCATCCCCAACTCCATTTGCAGAACTGCAGCTCCAAACATGCAAGGAACCCCCACCAGGCTCCACTGTTGCCTTCAAAACGCTGTACCGCTCTCCAGCCCTTCGGCAATCAAACTGCCTTCTGCTACAGCAAAATATTTTAACTTGTTGACTCATCAGTTTTTCTACACCTTAGTTCCTTAGATGTGTGTACCCGGGTCTCACTGTTTCCTGCCAATGCTGAGCTGATGGAGCTGCTGGACATCTTCTGATTGCAAAGGGAAGTAAGCATGATGTATCTTTCATCCGCTGCACTATGTTTCCTTGGCCAACCACTGTGTTTATAGCCCTTAACAGTGCCCTTTTCCTTGTGCTTCTTCAAAAGAGCTGGGACAGAGCAACTGGAACGCCTTGTCTGCCTGGGAAAGACCTTGGTGATGCGGTATAAATACCTTGTTTTGTTTCTGTGTTCACTCTTGTCATGGCATATGAATTTTGACATTAAATGGTCTACAGCAACCTCACCTTGTTAGTGAGTATGGCTGTTCCGCACCCAGTTTTATTCCTCCTACACAGCTGTTTCTGTTTCAGTTAATGTTAATGTTTAGCAACCTCCATATTAAATTGATGATCATTAGCACCTGTTTGGTATAATTGTTTAATCGTACACTACATAGATTTTTCTTCTGTTCACTCACTTTATTTTTATCATTTGACAAAATTCAAACTATAAACATTTTTGAAACCATTCTTAGCGCATAACTGCCTAAAACATTTGCGGAGTACTAACTATATATATATCAGTGATCGGGTCAGCTCTACAATGTTTATTGCGAAAGGCTGACTGTAGGAAATATGGAAGATATAGAAATATTTGTAGCATTGCTATGGAACTTTTTATAAGTCTCTTCCTGTCAACTTAAACTTGATAAACTTACATTTAATGTTTAAGTTAAATTTAAGTCAAACCAGATATAAATAATAAATAAATTTCGCAATCACCGACGTTTGTGTTATTCTAGGTTTACTCCACATTGACAGCAGCCTGGGCTGAGCTACTAAGCTGAACTTGTAATTAGTCTCCCCTGGACTTGGTGCCCATTTACTGCCAGCTTCAACTCTTAGGAGTTCTTCAATTATTTTGCATTGAAACTGGCAACATATATGGCAACAAAGGACTCGTTGCAAGCTGTGTCTTAATATATTTCCCCAAGGCAATACCGGTATATATTTTCCTTAACATGAATTATCAAGTCACATTGGTGAATAACCTTCCTCTATACAGTGTGGTCAACAAAACGCTGATAAGCACTGAATTCCATTTTAATTATTTTATACAGCTATGCGCATTTTAGTCCAATGGGGTAAATATTTTAATCTGAGACATTATTTCACTGTTCCCTCTAACAACATTACTTATACAATTTCTTGAGAATTACTTTTCTTGGATCTGTAAACATGGCTAGTCTTATAGCAAAATACCCCAAATGAGTATACAATTTGATACAATTAATTCAATACACTTAAGATAAGTTACAGTATGTTATACATACATAGGTTATTTGATTAACCATGTAAAATAAACAGATTTAGGCTCTTTGGCTCGACAACTGCCGTCTCTTAGGAGGACAGATAGAAAAGAAATTACGAATGATCTACTAGCCTTCTTTTGGACTTTTTGGCCAATATTCAAAAGATTTCAACTGTGCACAGCTGCCTCCCTAGCAGACAGGCCTGAGTAGGACCAGTCCTGTTTGGAAAAAGTTGGACTGGCTTGCGGAGCCAGCTGGCACCCAACAGTTAATTTATATGAAGTAACCCATATTCAATATGAGAAAACAAACCCACCTACAATACAAATAAAAAAAATTGAACACAGTAAACGCTCGGACTCTTTGTTACTTGGTGCTTGTGCAGAAAGATACCTGCAATGCCAATCCTGAAAGTCAAATACATCCGTGCCTATGCCACATAAATGTTTATGTATGTGTGTCACCAAGTTCTATTACAGCTGACAGTTAAAATCAATTTCTTACCTTTGTACCGGTTATATAACTGCTCTAGTTTCTTTTTGTCTACCGTACTTTTCATTGAGTCTTTGCAGTACAAGGTTGTGTTCTGGAAGTAGTTGTCTGTGGCCAGTTCTAGTTTCCAGTCATTCTGTGTTAAACAGTATATTGCAGTCCTTTCTCCAGCTTGGGTAAATGCCATAAACTGACGCACCTTGTCCTTCTGCGACGACTTAAGTTTATGCTTTAGGATGCAAGAGAAGCAGCAGATGTTTCAATATTGTACTCGTGTATTATTATTATTAATTACACAAAATTAGATCTCCGTGCGTATACTTCACATCATAATGCAACAAGAGCTTTGTTCTTCAAGTTCCCTCCTGCAAGCTCAAAGGATATCTACACTTTGCTATTACCGTATATATAAAGCAGAATGTGAGGCATGAGAACCAAATGGTAACAAGTAGGTCCCCTAGCACCATGAATTTCAATGCCAGCTTAGAGGTTATTTCAATTGTAAACATGCATTTGTTTCCACCTCTATACATTTTGTAATTGGCAAGGTAATGAGACAAATATAAGGAATACAAAGAAAAAAAACATTGAAACGGTAAGACAGCACTTTTTGGAAACAGAATGATTAAATATTGGTCTAATATCCTGTGAATATTAATAAAAAATCATCCAAAAAACAAAACAAAAAACTTGCCCATCTGGAAAAAAACAATATTTATAAAAAAATAAATAAAAAAAATGAATGCATAATATATCGTGTGCTTACATTTGCCTAATGTTAGATGTTTTTTTATTTTTTTTATTATTATTACAGTATGAGAAGAACGCTTGTTTTCAGATAACTTCAGTTGTAACATTTTCGGGGTAAAAACATTTATCTACAAGATTGTTCTGTTTATCGGCTAAACCCTTATTTAATCAAAAGTCACAAGAGCGCTGAAAGATAATGTAGTCGCTTCCTACCGGACAATTTATGGCTGCAACAGGCTGGTGTTTCTATTCTTCTAAAATGAAAAAAAAAGAAAAGTTTTTTTTATTTTACCAAAACTCCTTTTTCTTAGTAAATTCTTGATCAATATTGGGGGGGTTGTTCCACTAATGTGAGAGTTTTAGTTTTTTACTCCTTGATTACACTATATATCCCTAATAAAACCCTGGGGTTTATTCACTAAAGGAAAAGTTGTGTTTTCCATGTATTGGCTTCATTATACATTACGAACCCCAGTGAGTTTAATGGGCCCTGCACAATGTATAAACCAGTGAGCTGTCTTCCAAGTCGCCTTCCATCATTATCCAAGGACAGCACAACCCTTTTTGTTAGAGAAACGTATCCTTCCGTAATAAAGAGTGACGTGATGGGGGTTCAAACTGCAACTTTATAGTAAACCAACCCTTTGGAGGACAAACCCATCGATACTTTTGTAACTCTTCTAACTTGAACATACAAAGAGAGGGAAGCGGATATTCCATGAGGCCACCTGCCTGGTAGTTGTGTTGTTTTTCTATATGTTTTTGTAGACATTCAACTGTAAAATGTGTTGTATACTCAACTATGTCAAGTAATGCTGCAACAGAATACTCAAACGTCTTTTTGGATGCCACAAAAATCTCCATGGAAACGTTCGCATTCTGGAAAAACAGGGCTGATCAGACACAGACAAAAGCTGTAATAACTAAGCAAGTTTCATAACAAAACCAAAGGCTTGACTGCTGGAATGTCTGGACAAAGAATGGTACATGAAGAATGTGTGAATGGGGTGCGACAATACCCATCAGTATTTACGCAAAGCTTAAAAACGTGGATCTGATCAAAACAAGATGGAATAGGTAGTGTCAAAAAGGGAGACGCTGAACGAGCAAACATGACCACCTCGTCTGGCTACCGGGATTTGGGAAGAGGAGTGGCTTGCACTGGGTGGAATGACTGGACAAAAATAGCCTGAACTAGTTATCAAGTCAAAACAAGCTATGGATCGCAAATAAAACCACACGTATAAGTAGGGCTATTGAGCGCTCAAGCACCACACAGTAACCCAGTGTGAAGGAAACCCTCCCGGCCGAAATAAGCCTCACCTTCAGCTCCTTTCCTATCCGGTTGGGATCCTTGAAAGCAAAGCACGTCACATGTCACGGGAATAAACCAGCTCGGGAGATGTCAGAGCCTGAACCCCCAGCACGGCTATCGTATCTACACACCTAAAGCGGAGCCCAAAAAAGGCAAAGCGTGTGCTGTGTGTAACAGCTCTCAAAATACCAGCAACTCCCCCCTTCTGCTGTCAGTGTGCGGAGCGCCTGGCGTGTGTCAGCACCCCTCTGGGGGTGAAGCAGAGTCCAGCCCACAGCAACTTGCCAGACAAACTTTCCCCTCCACTTTGACAGGCAGAAACTTGCCACCTCTGCTTCTCATTCATCTGATCCGCAAAGATTGGAGGCTAGAACTAGGAAAGCCATTCTTCCTATAGTCACAGCAGGGAACGAAAGCATTGGAGTGGGCTGTACACAGGACACCTGATTTAGGCCGAATATGAGAGAGTGCTTTTGTTACACCTTGGAGGAGGCTGCCCGTAAAGGACAGGAGAGGCCATGATAATAGGGAGCCCAATGTACCCCAAGAGGGGGTCTCCTAGGTATGTGAGCAGCAGGTAAAGTTTGGCTCCTCCTCCCCACCGGGTGTATATGAGCCCCCTGTCCGGCTGGTGACCTTCCTCCTGCGTACAGACACAGGCGGCAGCTCATTCGTATGACAATGTGCATCCCCTAAGCGGGCTCTTATTACCCTTCAACTGCAGCCCCTCTTGCCCCCATCCCACACCTACCATTTTATCACCAACGGGTCGCACAACTTCACAGTTCAGAGGTGGCGGCCGCGCATGCGCAGTGCCAAACATTTACCCCTCCCATCACAGGCCTCTGGTATAGCGGGGGGTGCCGGGAGTTGTAGTCCCCCGGGTGCAAGACGGAGAACGCTTCTAGAAAGCCACCTGAGGACGTGGGTGGAGCAAGGCTGAAAGGCCCTAAGTTTACAAAGTATTTCATCGCCATATTTGAATCGGATATCGCCCTTTCATCTTTTAATTTTGCAGTCTGTGAAATGCGAGGAGCATTTTAGGCCACGTTTATAAAGAGTAAATCGCAAACAAAAAGTTTAATGTTAACCTGGAAACCCGGCGAATACACCCGCCAGTGGCGCTGCATTTACAGCTTTGCTGCAGAATTAATTTTCTGTGAACACAGCCCAGTGTGTATACGCAAACATGGTATTTTGTGCGTCATGTACTCTATACATTTCCCATAATGTATTCGCTAAACATTTATTTATGGCTTCCAGGCTAACACTATAGCCACGCCCACTTCAGTGGCCTGACTGTTGTTGTTCGCATCACTCATGCGCGGCGCGGTTTATTGACGATTCGCGAATGAGCTTAATGGAGTTCTAAATGCAAGAGACTATACTCTTACATCGCGTTGTCTTCACTTTACGAGCCGTTTAGGCGAAGCCAGTCCGCTTAAGTGCAGTCGAATACTGGTCTTCAGAAACATGGCCGCTGTTACAGTATTTCTTCACTGAAGACACAGAGACAGATATTCCCAAGACAAACTGGTAGGGCGCAGTGCCGTACCAAGTAGTGCTTAGTACTCTGTCATGAGGGCTCTTCCCTGCGATGTGTATTACCTGCTGATGCTGGCAGTGCTTCTATAGCAGCCGCCCCGAGGAGGGATAATGAGGCGATCAGGAAGGAGTTGCCGTTTCCAAGAGCCTGTCTGGGATCACTGACGGCTTCGTGTGCAGACTCGATGCACATTTCGCCGGCAGTGGGGCTCGTATCACAGGTGTGAGCTTCTTTACCCTACTGACAAATCGTACCTTCTCTTTTTACAGATTTCAATATAGACCGTATAACAGCAAAACTGCTTTAACCCTATGCTTCCCCACTCCATAACCACGGTAGACACGCCAAGATCGATGCATGCCTGCGATGGGTTATTATTATTATAGCTGCTACACACTAGAGACAACATAAGCAATAACGAATAACATTAGCAGCTACCATGTAACAATGCAAATATGTTGTAGCCTTTTATCAACAGCTGTGTATTATCTGTCCCTGTGCTATAAACACCAGGATGTTCAGACATGAGGAAGTAGGGGATCGGAGATCATGTTTGTTTGGTGGGTTTGAGTTTAACATTGTGAAAAGTTTAAAAAAAAGTTTAATCTTGATCTGAAACTCTGGGCTGAAAAAATATATGTACATAGGTTGTATGTATGTATGTATACATACATATATATATAATGATATATAATGAGAGAGACAGTGTAAGGTGTGCGTGCGCATGTTTCTTTTTATTTCTTTAATTTTTGGCTTAGTATAGATACAGATACTGCAAAATCATTCTTAGAATGGATACCTTTTCTTGCATGTCTGATATATATATATATATATATATATATATATACGGTGTATATATATATATTAGTATGTATCTTTCTCTTGCTACACATCTGGGGAAGTAGTTGGATTAATAGACATACACTATGTTGTTGGGCACCTTTTCCTCTCCATACAATGTAAAGAATGATTTGCTTAAAACAATTTGAATAGCCATTCTTTCTTCATGCCATTCTGTCAACATGTGTTACCTCTCATTGTACTGCTTGTAATTTAATGGCTTTCAGCTCTTATCTCATTTGGCTGCTGTCAGGAACGTTGCACCTGTTACATTATATTACTCTGGGTTGGGCCAAAGCATTCACCTAAGCGTTCTGCTGGAACACTTACATGATCATTGTTCTTAAATCGAATTTGAAAAGAGGTTTATTGTTGGGTTCCTTTTTTTTTAACAGGTCAGTGAACACCGCCTGCATTGTCATCTGTACCTGAACTGTATTGTTTCTCTGCTGCCATTAAGCTTTATTTGATATTTTAGTTATGGGTAGGATCCTTAACAAATGACTATTTAACAATGGATTTTTGCTTTCCAGAATGTGTTTGAGAACTTTGGGCCATGACCATGAGGAAGACGGGGGCCGCTGAAGACTCCATGTTTTACCGATAGCTTTGCCCTGATGATGAGAGCTATGCGGTCCTGGATCTTGTGGATCATATCTCTTCAGCTGCTGTTCTATGGAGCACAGTCTGCAGACCACGATGGAGTAGCAAAGCATGCCATAAAGTTGCATCGTGGAAAGGGAGCCACCGCCAGCCAACGCAAGGAGTGGCTTCTGAACAACTGTAGGAAACTGTCTGGTCTCCTTCACCAGAAGCATGTAGTCCTCAACAAACTGAAGAATGCCATCAGGGCGGTGGAGAAAGACCCTGCGCTGTCGCCTGCAGAGAAGCTGTTTCAGGTTCACACGTTTGAAATTTTCCAGAAAGAGTTGAATGAGAGCGAAAACTCTGTATTTCAAGCTGTTCATGGACTGAGGCGAGCTTTGCAAGGCGATTACAAAGATGTAGTCAACATGAAGGAAAGTAGCAGGCAGCGTCTGGAAGCCTTAAGAGAAGCAGCCATCAAGGTTAGCAATTTATATTTTGTTTAGAATTTAAAGGTCTGCGTAGGTAAAAATAGAATGTGAATGTAGTGTAAGTGCGCCTGATAACTAAATATGTTATAAGAGTAAAGGTACATTTTAGTCTAATTAAAAAAATAAATAAATAATAAAAAAAAAAATTATGTATTAAAACACTATATACGGAGAGATGCACTATATTAAAATAATTTTATTAGTATAATATTATTTATTATTATTATTATTAATACATATAAAATCAAATAAAAATCTAAAAAAGATTAAAATAATCCTCTAAATATATGCCTTTAAAATTGCAGTTAAAGATTTTCTATATCCATTATACCAGTAAAAGGGAGAGAGCACTCTCTCGTAGTATAAAAGAACAAAAGGAACTTTCACTCTGTTTGAAGTTGGTTACGATGGCAAACCTTGTGCAGTAGATTTGTCCCCAAAACAGTAAGCCTTTTACTTGATGAAAAGTAAAGCTGTAAAAAGGTGGAAGACGATCGTGGCTAACGTATAATCCAAAAGTAGGGGATGGTTAACTGAGTGATCTTAGTTGGTATGTAGTAGTAACTCTCAGCTGATACACACTAGTCCGATATTCAATTAATAAAATTTAAATATATTAAAAAATCCAGCCACCAGGGAGATAGTTTGGAAATGCTCTACCAACACGATGATCCTCTACGGTAGTATAAATAAATATCTATTTCCCGATCGCCATTGTCTAGGATTAATTTTAGTTTTTCATAGGAAGAGAAAGAATATGTGGAACTTCTGGCAGCTGAGAAGCATCAAGTCGAAGCTCTGAAGAACATACAGCACCAGAACAAGAGCCTTTCAATCCTCGATGCCATCCTTGAGGAAGTCCGGAAAGCTGCGGATCGGCTGGAAGAAGAAATAGAAGACCACGCGTTTGATGACAATAAGTCTGTAAGCATAGAGATGGATTGGTTTTCAAATAAGGGAGCATGTGAAACATTTATACTTGTATTAACTGTTAACGGTTCAGGACTTTTACAGATGTATTGCAGTAAGCACGGTGCTTTCTTACATGTTCTCACACATGCACTGTATGCTTCGGTAGGTAAGAGGAGTAAATGTAGAAGCTGTTCTAAGAGTGGAAGAAGATGATGTAAAAAGGAATTCTTCCGAGCATCATGTGGAGGATGATTTGGGGCTCAGTATGCTCATTGATTCTCAGAATAACCAGTATATATTGACAAAACCAAGAGATTCGACCATCCCCCGGGCTGACCACCACTTTATCAAGGTAATCCTTGTGCAATTATACTCTATTTCAGTTTAAATGGCTGATGAAACTTTATAACAAAAAACAGAAGAACTTACTAACTTGTGCCAGTATTTAAAATAATAAAACCAACAAGAGACTGCCTGCTGACTCGAAGTATTTGTAAGTGTGTGGTTTTTGTGATGCAAGTGCATTTCATCTAAAGGTTCAGTGATTAAAAAGAGGGACTTGAAAGCTTGTGCTAAAAAAGTCACAAATTTCATGGGAAGTGTGTAGTCTGTTACCTATTTATTTATTTATTTTATACTAGTTTCAGGTTAAATACGTTTCTAAAAATGATTTTTTTTTTTTACATTTATTGTAAACAGTTTTAGTTTTTGCATTATGCTTTGAGACAGCAATTTGTATGTTTTTTTTTTATTATTTTTATTATTATTAACCTAATCTACTTGATGAACACCCTGACTCCTTATCAACATCCTGTGGTAAATGAAAGAATGGCTCAGTCTTAATCACTAGTTGGACAAACTTTAACTAACTAAAGTGCTACGGAATTTGATGGCGCTATATAAAACAATAAATAATAATTATAATATATAGGAACAGTCTTCATTAGCAGTACCGTAAAGGATCAGCTTAGTGTTGTGTTGGAGCATGGAAGGTCACCCGCAATATCACATGACAGACAACGATGGCAGCCTCTAGGCCTGCAGATTATTATTATTGCCATTAATGTTGTTTTACAAGAAAATATGTTAAGATTATGCAGTTTTATCTCATACACCAGCGATCACTGTAACACAATACTGTTGTATGAAAACGCAAAAATGCCACTTGTGTATATTAACTGTAATGTAATGTTTGCTTTTTAGGACATTGTGACTATTGTTATGTTGTCGCTGCCCTGTGGATGGATGTGTACGATAATAGGACTGCCAACAATGTTTGGCTACATCATTTGTGGAGTTCTTCTGGGGCCCTCTGGATTAAATAGCATAAAGGTAAGAAAATGTGTATTTGCTATCAAACTATTCATTTGTCTCTATTTCAGTTGTGTTCTATGAGGGACAAAGATAAATTATTGAATACCAGGATCCCGTGGAAAGCACAGTTGGCCGGATTTCCTACAAATTATCTCAACCTGCCTTATTTCTGTCTAACTAAATAACACTTTTGGCATCTCTAGTGAAGTGCTATTTTGTAATGATTTTTGGGTCAGAATACATCCATCGTGACTGCATGGAAAGTTTAGCTTTTAACCCCTTAATGACAAAGCACGTACATGTACGGGCTCAAAATGCATTGTTTTCAATGGGTTTTGGGACCGCCCATTGTCCTTAAGGGGTTAATTGAGTGGCTGGTTCCCATTGCATCTGCCCCTTTTTGTGTGATCACAAGCATTGAGATCATTGTGTGCTTGCAAATGTTCAATCTCCCTCTCCCTCACCTTAATCTAGTCCAAAATACCGTATTGGCTCGAATATAGGCCGCACTTTTTTCCCCCACTTTAAGTCTTTAAAGTGGGGGTGTGGCCTATATTCGGGGTCTAGCGCCCGACGACCGGGACATGCAGTCCCGGGCGCCGGGCAGGCAGCGGGGTTAGGATACAGATCCCCCGCAGCGGTGCAGGGGACCTGCATCCTACTCTCGGATGTGCTCAGACAGCCTCCCCTGCCAGCACTTTCCACGGGGGGGGCGCCGGCACGGGAGGTTGTCACCGGCTGACCGTCCGCACGATGCGTTTTTCCTCTGCCCCCAAGACTTACCAGAGAAGACTCTCGGGTGTCTTGCGGGCCGGCGGGGGACGTCTACGCAATACGCGTATACAACTTCCGGTGCCGGCACATCCGCTGAGTTCCGGCACCGGAAGTTGTATGCGCGTATTGCGTAGATGTCCCCCGCCGGCCCCGCAAGACACCCGGGAGTCTGCTCTGGTAAGTTGGGGGGGGGAGAGGCTAGTGGCAGCATATCTCGGGGGGAGGAGGAGGACAGTGGCAGCATATTTCGGGGTGGGGGAGGAGGACAGTGGCAGCATATCTCGGGGGGGAGAGTGGCAGCATATCTCGGGGGGGGGAGACAGAGTGGCAGCATGTTTTTTTGGTGCTTTTTTAAAGAAAAAAACTTTTTCTTTAAAAAAAGCACCAAACTTTTAGGGGGCGGCCTATATGCGAGCCAATACGGTATACTCAACATAATAAATTCTTTAATCTCTTAGGATAATTGGATCTGTTGTGATCACTATATAATTCTGGGGTCATTGCAGTTTCTCATGTTGAGGGGTTAGTTTTAGGCTAGTGGGGCGATTTGTATTGGTTATCAAAGAATAATATTTTCTTTATTATTTGTTTGTATTTTATGCTAAACGATGGGCGAACATATATTATGGTTTCCAAAGAACGTCCCTGTTCACAAGAAGTAAATGCAATATGGAGATTGCAATCTGTTGGATGTTAATTATAGTGCAATGCTAGAGACCTTTTAATGCTCATGTTTCATGTGATTAGAGAAATGTGCTAGCCTATATACAGTTTAAATGCCTGGTAAATCATTCTGTTGGTCCATTATGTCTTTGCAGTCCATTGTCCAAGTGGAGACCTTGGGGGAGTTTGGTGTCTTCTTTACTCTATTTCTTGTTGGTTTGGAGTTCTCTCCTGAAAGGCTCAGAAAGGTAAGTCTGATTCCAGGGTTTTTTTTTTTTTATCTTCTGCATGCGAGAATAAGAAAGTGATAAGAATGCTTAGAAGGTACGCTTTTGATATTAAAGTATTCTTTGAAATGAACATAAAACTGCACAGAAGGGGTTGTCCATCCTTGGTACTCATTATATTAAGAAGGTACAGGTGGTACTTGAGTTGAGAGTAAGCTGGGTGGATACTATTTCAGGCTGATTCTTCTGGATATGCTGGAGACCAGATTAAACATTGACCCACCATGCTTGTCATGTTTGTTTTTAGGTATGGAAAATTGCTGTCCAAGGACCATGCTTTATGACAGTCCTTATGATTGCATTTGGTTTGCTGTGGGGTCACTTCCTGCAGATCAGACCAACACAGAGCGTCTTTATTTCTACTTGCTTGTCTTTGTCAAGTACACCTTTAGTGTCCAGATTCCTTGCCGGCGGGTCTCGTGGTGATAAAGATGGTATGTATGTTAAGTACTGGTCAATTACGTGAGGCGTTGTTGTCCAATGTCTGTTTATGTGGACGTGCTATAGAGCATTGGGAAGAATAGACTGCATGGCCGTGTAAAATGGCGTTTTCTGTTTGGGGTCGTATAAAGACCTGACAAGCCACCATTTGGATAGAAATGTTCAAAATGCAGCACCTTGATATTTTTTAAGCTCATTCCCTAGTGGATAAATAACGCCATTATTATTATCATCCTTTATTTAGTAAGCGCCAACAAATTGTACAATGCTGTACATTTATATGGGGCTGTTAAAAACTTGCATACAAATTCTTCATTAAAAAATATAGACCTCGTGGTGCCCACTTCATGAGAGAGAGGAAGAGAAAGGATAAGATAAGGTGGTGTGTAGTGAATGGAAACACACATAAGTAAAAGCATCACATTCACAGAAGAGCAGGACATGCAACACAAGCACAAAGTTGATCCTTAGAAAGCCGATACAGACAGCTACAGATTTTCTCTAGGTTTTAAATTTACTTTAATCTTAATTTGTTGGGGAAAAAGAGAGCATTATTAGGTCTAGATCCAATCTTCTTCTGTTTTGTCCAGGTGAGATTGACTATAGCAGCGTACTGCTTGGCATGCTGGTGATGCAAGATGTTCAGCTCAGCTTGTTCATTGCAGTTATGCCAACGCTAATGCAAGCAGGAGGCAACAATTATTCCAGGTAACGCTACATCTTCTTACGGAAATATTTTCTTTCAAATGCAATTTGCTGTAAGAAAGCAAAGTATTCCACTAAATATAATGCAAATAATACCAAAATATCGCTGTGTTGAATATCGGTTTTTGTTTTCACGTTGTTAGGAGTCCCATGTGAACCTTCCAGGGTAAGAGACTGTTGATAAATGCTGTAATATGAAGAACTGTGTAAGGAAACATGGATACACCATCTTTTCCACCTCTAATTGTTTTATTGCACGTTCTTACATTCTGCATACATTCAGAATTTAAAGAGAGAAAAAAAAAAGTACCGCTACTGCTGAGTACCTTAGCAAAAATTATTGTAATTTGGATCAAAGTAGGTGCAACCTATTACATTCTGGACAATGAGCAAGGTGGGGATGTCACAAAAACCCTCTTCTTCAGCTTCCTGTGGCACCTATGATTTTATTTTACGAAGTGTGTCGTAGGTAAGTGGAACAGCCTCCCAGCAAAAGTAGTTGAGATTAATACAATATTAGTTTTAATTGTGTAAAAAGGTCCCCAGCGATTTGAGAACAGGGTTGAGAACCCAGTTAACACTCGCTTGCGCCATTATAAATGCATGCGATAAGCTTGAGTCTATGCTGTATAAGTTAAGGACCAATTTGAGGTATATTAAAAGGCCATTAAAATGTGTTTGTTGCCTTTTATATAAACTGTTTTCAAAGGTTTCTAACAATGATTGTTTTTCTTAACCTATTTGAATAACTGTAAATATAGCATTCTATTATGTCACTTGAATGCAACCTATACAGCAGTGGTAAGGGTAAATACTCGTATACATAACTAATAAAATCTTTATTTATTTTGCCATTCATAGTGCTGTCCTGGAAGCGTTTAGAATTTTAGCCCTGATCGGGCAAATTCTGTTTTCCTTGGTGGCTGCTTTTCTCATCTGCGTCATAATGAAGACCTATCTGATCGGTCCGTATTATCGCAAGCTGCATACGGAAAGCAAGGGTAACAAGGAAATTCTTGTCATGGGGATCTCTGCGTTTGTCTTTCTCATGCTAACGGTAATTTGAAGCTCTTTCATGTTTTCTTGCCATTTTACGTTTTCACTGGATGTTTATTTTCAAGATAAAATCATGTATGAATGAAAACTATTTTGTTAAAAGTGCTGGCAATGTTAGAAAAGAGTGAGTGTGCCTGTCTGCCAGTGCATCGTTGTATGTCGAGTTATGGTCGCCCAGGGCAGAATAAAATTCCTGCCCCCCTGTCCCTGTCAATCTGGTTATAAGGCTACAGCCTCACACCCATACATACATACACATATACACATTACTGCATTATACATTAAGTTTAATATTGTTTTTGGGGGTTTCCACAATACGTTACAGCACTGGTCAGTGGTGGCTTTTCCCAGGGCCTCGTTATTGTCTCATTACCTAACTTATGCATGTTTGTTTTGTTTATTTTTAAACTTTGCTGAAAGACTCGCTTCTTCCTCCTAATTGTCAGATTCTTTGTAACATGAGGTGTCTTAACTGTATATATTTTTGTGTTTTCTTGCAGCTGACAGAACTTCTGGATGTGTCTATGGAACTGGGGTGTTTCTTAGCTGGGGCTCTTGTATCTTCTCAAGGGCACATGGTCACAGAAGAAATCATGTCATGCATCGAGCCTATACGAGATTTCTTGGCTATTATTTTCTTTGCGTCTATAGGTAATCAACTTGAACTGAAGAAATAGACACCAAATGGTTTCTTATGGAGTTAGTAGAACAAAATAAAAACATAAATTCCCTTATGGCAGATAAGAACCACATTTTTGAAACGGTGCTGGGGTTTGACACAAATGCCTTCATTTTTAATCTACATCTCATTAAAGCTTACTGGTCTTTAGGTGAGGTTTTGTCAAAATAAATTAATTTTTAAGTAAACATTTTACAGGCTAGAAGGCCCGAAGCCCACTCTCCCACTGAAAATATATACGTAGTCCACTATTTTCTATGTTAATGTTAATAGATATGTGAAACATTTGAAAATAATAAAAGGATAGCGGACGGTGGGGGTCACATGACACAGCTCGCGCTCCATGGTATGTACGGTAACTTAATTTACTCCAGCTGTCCATTTTACGGAGAAATGTGCTTTTAAAGAGGCCTCACTGAATACACTTTTATTTGGTACTACCAGTAGAATGGTGGAATTAAAATTACACTCCAGCCCTCATTACTAAATACTTTATTATGCATTAATGTATGATGAGGGCATTTAGGGAAGTAGACTGTCCCTTTAGCTGCTTTGTGTCAAAAGCATCCCATTAATGACAATTAAGGACGAGGTGTGATCTCTCTGGAGCGATCTGAGTCCACATATTGAAAGGCAGCACTCTTCTGCTGGCCAGAAACCGTCAACATACAAGTTTCTCAGAGGGTCTGTCCTGACTACCTGAGACCTCTGAGCTCCCACTGCAAGCTAATCACAGGTACTGCGTTCAGCGGTGGAGCCCTGCTTACTGATCACTCTGATCAGTAAAATATAATAAATAACAAAAAAAAAAT
Source organism: Spea bombifrons (assembly GCF_027358695.1). Taxonomy (NCBI): domain Eukaryota; kingdom Metazoa; phylum Chordata; class Amphibia; order Anura; family Pelobatidae; genus Spea; species Spea bombifrons. Next base: position 93,570,745 of record NC_071088.1, on the reverse strand, counting down.
TCAACATTTTGAAAATAAACTACAACAAAAGGGGTTAAGTTAGTAAAAGCTTTCTGTATTATTAACCTCTTTCCTTATCCACCTTTTTTACAGGGCTTCATGTGTTTCCAACATTCGTAATTTATGAGTTAACAATCCTGTTGTCCCTGACGTTTTCACTGGTGATAATGAAGGTATGTTTATATTTGGAAAATAATAAAACCGTGCTGTGCAGGATAAACGCTTACATAATTATGTTTAAAGTAATTACTAGGGCTTAAGCACTGTAATAGGCACAGTAGCCAGCAGCTCCCATTATAGTCATGCATTCTCCCGAAGTAAGAGCGGTATGCAGGTAGATAGCTGAGCATTATAGGCGATATCCCCAAAAATATCTTTGCTTTACTCTTCCAAAAGCATACAGGAGTATACTCTCTGCTTCCAGTATAGTTAGCTGTGAGAGGGCTTAAATGAGACAGAAGTCTCATTTTCTTAGTCCAGTAACTGAAGACTGAATGACTGTCTGAACCAGTCTGTGACAAAATTGACTGCAGTATTCATTTAATATTGTATAAGCATCATTCATAGGTGGGGGTCAACAAATTTGGTTTTGGATCTAGGAGCCAGCATGCTATGGCTTCCTGCGGGTGTGCGATGAAGCGAGTGACGTGAGGCACCCAGTGATGTCACGTAGCATGCATTATGTGACCCCACTGGGTGGCTTTCAGCACCCGCTACACCACTTTCATGATTGCAGCCCTGCAAAATCCTGGGCGCCAGGAAGTGGTTTCTAGTCGCCATGGCAACTTGGCCCAGGTTTTGTGGAGCCCTGATTCGTAAAAATTTTTTTTTATCATGTATTTGATATCTGTATATAGAAACTCTGTGCCTATACCCTTTGTATTATGCTGCAGTTGCTGAGTATTTGTAAGAGCACGTTTTTAGGTAGGAATCTTTTTTTCTTTTTATTTATTTTTTACTGTGGAGTGACTTTACAGAATTGTAGATTGTATGCAAAGGTACAAAAGTAATAATGTCCAGGATCGATACTAATATAAAACCAAGAGATTCACGGATAAAATATTGAGCTACCTAGAAAGTAGCTCACTGTACATCCGTGATGCTTAGACATGCCACATACTAATGTGTAATGCATAAACCTTGTCGACTTTTTGAGGTACCTACAAAGTGAGGTAACGCCATTGTCACTGAGAAAGTTGATTGCTTTGCAGTAGCAAAAGTACGTATATAAAGATGATGACAGTATTTCTTTTTTTTTTGCCAGTTTGTCCTTGCTGTGCTTGTACTGTCATTGATTCTGCCCAAAAGCAGCCAGTACATCAAATGGATTGTGTCTGCAGGTCTGGCGCAGGTCAGCGAGTTCTCCTTTGTTCTGGGCAGCAGAGCTCGCAGAGCAGGGATCATTTCCCGAGAGGTAAGTCAAGATTTCATGCTTCATGTGTATGAGGGTGCACATCATCTAGATCAGAGAGGGTTTCTTAAGCAAGAGTATTTTTAGATGAATGGTTGGTGAACTACTATGTAAATATTGTGGGGAAAAAGTGCCGTTTTAGGCATTAAGGATTCATTTTTTTTTCTTCAACTATTTGTATTTAAAAACTAAAAATAGTTGGCTGCCTGCTAAACATTTTAGAATGGTTAAACCTAGTACAAATGCAGATTGTTCTATTACCTTTGTCACTTAATCAATACAAATATAAGCAGATCTCCCATACAAACTGAGCGAATTAATTTGGGATATATATATATATATATAATATATATATATATACCGTATTTGCTCGATTATAAGACGACCCTGATTATAAGACGACCCCCCAAAATCTGAATATTAACTTATGAAAAAAAGAAAAAGCCTGAATATAAGACGACCCTGTAGGAAAAAAGTTTTACCAGTAAATGTTAATTCATGTAAACTATGTGAACAATTGTTTGTTAATAAAAGCTATGATTGAGAAAAATATTTTGTTTTTTTATTTCCTTTTTTTTTTTTTTTTCAACCTGCCCCCCCCAGTTATGCACATCTGCCCCCAGGCTTGCCACTCTGCCCCAGAAATGCCTTATACCCCTATATGCCACTCTGGCATTTAGGGGGTTAAAAGGCATATTATGGGGCAGAGTGGCATAAAAGGGAGGTAAAAGGCATTTCAGGAGGCAGAGTGGCATTAAAGGGGTTAAAAGGCATTTCACAGAGCACTCTGCTTCCAGAAATGCCTTACACCCCCCATTTAACACTCCCCCTCCCTCCTCCAAACTTACCGGTGCTTCTGAGTTGGGGGGGGCGCATAACACAGGAGGGTCCAGGTCCCCTGCATCTGAGACCCCGGTGCTTAGTCCGGGCAGCATGTAGAGCTCTACGCGATTGTATCGCGTAGAGCTCTACACGCAGCCCGGACTAAGCACGGGGGACTCAGAAGCACCGGTAAGTTGGGGGGGGGGTTTAACACAGGAGGATCTAGGTCCCCTGCATCTGGGTCCCCAGTGCTTAGTCCGGGAAGCGTGTAGAGCTCTACGCGATTGTATCGTGTAGAGCTCTACACGCAGCCCGGACTAAGCACCGGGGACTCAGAAGCACCGGTAAGTTGGGGGGGGGGGTTAACACAGGAGGATCCAGGTCCCCTGCATCGCTGCGGGGGATCTGGATCTTAGTCTCATAATCAGACCTATTTGAGGTCTGATTATAAGACGACCCTGATTATAAGACGAGGGGTATTTTTCAGAGCATTTGCTCTGGAAAAAACCTCGTCTTATAATTGAGCAAATACGGTATATATAATCTCTACATATGAGCTTCTAAAACTGGGCCTGGGATTTGTATGATTGTTTTGTGTCTAATGTTCAGACATGACAATATTTTATTATTATTTCAGGTCTACTTACTCATCCTGAGTGTGACAACATTAAGCCTTTTGCTAGCACCTGCTCTTTGGAGAGTAGCTATCACCAGGTACGTTCCAAGGCCAGAGAAACGAGTGATCACCTGAGTAAAGCCTCTATTGGAGACGAATGGTGAAAGGACTGTTCCTTGTTCTTTTTCAATGTCGTGCCCATCTTCAGTGTATTAGTATACCTTCTCTCATGGAAGAACTGTGCACGCCAGTGAGATCTTATTTTTCTTCCAGCACAAAAGAAAGCAGAACTGGTTTAGGTTGATGCTTTCAAAAACCATTGGAAATGCTCACAATTTCAGTTCTAGGCCATGGCCCGTGACACTATCTATATATATATATATATATATATATATATATATATATATATATATTTTACTTATTTCCTGCATAGAATATTACATCCTGAAGACAGCCTTGAAAACTTTTCCCCAATGTGCCTTTTTATCAAAATGCCATTTACTTTTTTTTTGGCATAATTACAGTCTGTAATTTTCTGCACTCGTCATGGCATTGGCAGAGTCAGTAGGTGACGGTGCACTTATGTAAATGCGGTTATCTGTGGACTGTCTCTGGTGCATACCCTGACTAAACATCGTCAATGTGTCTAACGAGGCATTAGGGAGCTGGAGAATTGAAATTATCTGCAATAAATATCTACCATGTACATTTTTAAAGTTCACAGACTGATTTATTTTAGGTGAAGGAAAACCATAAACAGTACCTCTACACATTGTGAGATCGTCTCATCACTTTTTTTTTTGCGTTCTCTGTAGGAGGTGAGATAGGGGCTGCCTCGTTACTTCTATACAGTTCAGTTCTGTAGACATTATTGTTATAAGCAGCGCTTCGCAACTATTGCAGTGGGTGAACGTATCAAAATGTTGTTTTATTTTCTGTTAATTCTTTTAAATATAGGGACAATACTCCTATTGTTGCACAAAGTACCAATTGTACTGTTTTATTTTTTTATATATATATCGTACTGACTGTTAACAAATTCAGTTATGTCCGTGGAGACCAAAGGGGACAACAAAAGTGTATGTGCACAGTTGATGCAGAAGTTTTTTGTTGAAATGCTGCTATAGTTAACTCTCAGACCAGAGGACATAGATGTAAAGAGGTTTACTTTTTTATTTTTTTAAACAAACTGTTCCCGAACTCTAACTTTTTTAATCCAGTATACCAGCCTCTGCAATGTCCTAAATTAAACACAGAAACCTGTTCATAGATATATAGAAATGTGTATAAAGTGTGTCTGTGTTGTGCTTGGGTTGGGAAGTAACATGTATTAGAGCTTTGGGGAAGAGACAAAATAAATGCTAATCTATACACACTGCTTCTGCGACTATGCTTGTGTTTACATCTGTAACAATACTTTGGTAAGTTTTTTTATTTTAATTTTTTTGGTATCATATTTCTGCACCAAAGAACACTACTTCCACTGCCTTATTTTTTATTTTAACTGATCCAATGGGCAAAAAATGTTGTCCCTGAAACTCTTTCCATGACAGGATTTTTGTGAAGATACAGACTTGCTCATAAAAATACGTAAAAAAAGTTTTTATATATTTTTGGACGGTTTTTTTATATTTTTGTAAACTTTTTTTTTTAAAATGTATTTTACTAATATTTTTGTGTTAAGAAAGCTGGGCTCCATTGACTTGAATGGCTGAATGCAGTACCTGTAGTGTAGAGTTCTCAGGAAGGTGTGGTGAGACCCTGTTGGGAACTTGTTAGTTTTGGGGGGGGTTTTCACAGGAACCACCATTTTTTCGTGAGGCAAAATCTCTTGGTACAGCACTTGTGACCGCTATCCAGACTGGTCACAATTTGCCCTGGGGGGGCAAAGCCGGCTTCTGCTGTCAGTGAAGTCAAACGACAGCCTGGTCTCCCGTGCAATGGCAGGGATGTGTCCCTGACGCTGCATGAAGGGCTGGACGTACCGGGACGTCCATAGGGGTTTCTTTGTGGGCGTTTTTTGGACGTCCCGGTACGTCTATAGGGGATTGAAGGGGTTAATAACACACAAATTACCATATTGTTCTTGTCTATATTGAATACATAATTCAAACATTCACAGTGTTAGTTTATAAACGTATGTGAACCCCTAGGCCAATCACTTCAGCAAAAGCAAATTGGAGTCGGGAGTTAGCAAACCTGAAGTCCACTCGATGAACCGGAATTGGTGGTTTGTTATAGAGCTACTTTTGCTGTTCTCAAGAAGCATCTGCTGATTTAAACCGAGCCTCACAATTAAGAAATCTTAGACCTACAATCAAGAAATGTTGATTTGCATGAAGCTGGAAAGAGTTACAAAGTAAGCTAAAAGAGTTTACATATTCATTAGTCCACATTAGACTGTTTCTAAATGGGATATCGTGGCTACTATCCCTAGAAGTGGGCACCCAATAATCAAGGCTGCATCTCGGCCAGAGGTTTTGGGATATCTTGGCTTGATCACCAGCAGTGCAGCTAGAATTGTTGAAACATTAAATTGCAATTAAAATGAGGGTTTACTGAAATCCTTAGCGTAAGAGCCCCCTGGGAAATCCTGGCTCTGTCTTGTCACCTGCATCCTAATTATGGTATGATCAGAAGATAGGGTTACGAGGGTGAGAACAAGGGGAAGGTTTTCCATCTTCAAAGTCTACCACTAGTCTGGAACAAGGAAACAATGGAGTAGAACCCCATTGTTTGGAGACACAAAGTATTGTATCTTGCCTTGCAACCACTGCTTGTAGCAGATTTTTATTTTACCAAATTACTATATCCAGTGTACCCAGCAAGCCACAGAGGCTGGTAGAAGCAACTTAGTCTTCTCACATTGTGAGTTTGGGTGTCAGAATGAGCTTTCCAGTCCATGAGATTCTTTAAGATGGAAGAAGCCACTAACCTTATAGGCTACTGACTACTTCTTGACCCCCCAATGTTGAGAAATGTGCAGACGTGTCCTTCATCCACTTCAATCTATGGGCATTGGCCACAAAAAAGGTAGATTATCTCTGTCTTCAATGTGTGTGGAGACTTTAAAGACATAATGCTTTAACTAAGCATTATACAGGGCCAGCCAAGCTCTTCCCTACTGCAGAAACTAACCGGGATTGCCTCTTCATAATCTCCATGAAAAGGTATATATCGTGGCTGCTCAGAAACTGAAAAAGGAAGTGTCATTTCATGGTTCCATTCCTTATAAATTTGGAGTTTAGTCGTGGAAATGAATATCAAAACAAGCATGCAGTTAAAACATATTGAGTTTGAGGAGAGTCATTGAATTGAGTCCATGGAGCGTACCAGCTCCCCATGTTCCGTGTCCTTACAATGTGCTCTTGATTAAAAAGAAGCAAGTTGCAATTAACTGCCAAAAAGACATGTAACCACACCCGAGCCATGTGTTTGTGTATTGATAACCTCATGAAGCAAATGATAATATCTGCATGTATATGATGGGTGTATAGTATAGTACCTTTTACACGTTAAACACACTACAATTCTGAGGAATTACTCATTTGTAAAACAGAAAGATTGCAAGAGTAGGGCAGCCTAGGGTTGTGTTACTGTTAAAATATATACTACGGTATATATATATGAGTTTTTTTTGTACAACCTCCTCATTGTAACAGTAATAATACAGAGCAGCAGCCCATAAGCTCTGTCCAGTCTATCCTTAATAAAAATGCACTGTTATATGGGCAATGCAGTTACTTTGATGGATGCCAAAACTTCTACCACTGGGTTGGTTTCCTTTTTTATTGTTCTTCTATGGAATATTTATATGCTAACTAGCACAAACAAGTTATGGTTTTTGACCACTGCATATATTCTAGTTTCAACTTTAATTCTAACTAGTCCTTCTGTCTTAACCCCTCACCCCCTTAACTATGAGGGCTAAAGACCAGGCCATTTTTACTATGATTTGTTCAACAGTAATTATCCAGTTTACTACATCCATACATTATTATATATTGGGGTTTTTTCAGTGCATCGTTGATACTGTGTGTATGTAAGACAGAATTTATTTAGAATCATACATAAAATGTATAAGAAATAGTTATAGTAGTTAGAGATCAGTACTTTTCCAATAACGTTCTCTGCCTGTGATATAGACAGCTATTTGTATAATTTCACATTATAGATAGATTAGCATTAGTAGTGTTAAGCAATGCTTCTACTACCCCCTTAATTTTAAGTGGAAGGGTTTTCCCTCACCTTTACCCACCATAACTTTTGTTATTGGTATAATTTTACATGACCTCTAGAAGAATTATTTATCTTATTGGCACAATTGAATGTATAAACATAGTGGGGTTTATTCACTAAAGGAAAAGATGAGGTTTTAACTCTCTCATTTACCATTCATTATAAAAAGTCGGCACTGGCACGTTTCTCTAGCAAAAGGATGAGCTGGTCCTGTATAATGTATACTTTAATGGGTGAAGACATTTTGCTATTTTATCTATGTATTACAAAAGACCAGGCAAGCCTCTGCTGCAGCAGAAGCCCACGGTCAAGGAACTCTGGATTACTGGATTTATTCACTGAAGGGAAAATTGCCAGTAGGGGTTACAGGAAGATGAGGTTTCAAATCCTTCCTTTCACTATGCATGAAGAGCCATCCCCAGAGAGCTCCTGCTGTAGGAAGAGCATGGCTGGCCTGTATAATGTACAGTTAAATCAGAGCCTTCTTCGCCCCTTGAGTTATGCATTATGCAGTGCCAGCTCAGCCCTTCTTGCTGGAGAAACCTATGCCTGAGTGTTGGCCCTCTGTAATGAGCAACAAAGCGAGGAAGGTGAAACTACAACTCTCCTGCAACCTCTCCCTTTAGCGTATAGATCACAGAAATACAGAGGCCATCTGTATAAGATGGGTATATTCTATCTCTTCTTCATTTTAAATACCAATACAACATGTTTTACTTGTTTAGGCCCCTTAAAATGTACCAGTACGTCCTTAAAAACCTGTGCCAAGCTGGCAATTAGGACGTACTGTTTTATTGCCAGCCTGATCTCTCCTGTTGGCAGAAGCCAGCATTGTTGGCTTCCTGATGACCGATTGTCTACAACGGCGCTTGCTGTGAGAAACAGTACACTGTTATACAACGAATGTCTGATCGCGCGATCAGGCATTCACTTCCGGTAGGTGTCAGTGACACCGAACAGAACTTCACTCCCATTGCACGTATTGTGATCAGCAATACAGAACTATGGAGCCCTGCTTGTGGATGACAGTGTGATCAGCAGGAGGAGGGTGAGGAAAAGGTTTCTTCCTCTTATAAAAAAGTAAGGGAAATAACATAAATATAACGTATTGGGAACTCAATTATGTCACCATGACCTAAAAAATGTATGAAAGTTCCTCAAAGGGATCTCGAGCCATACTGCACAGGGAACCAAAAAAAGGGGGAAAAAATATTAAAAATACATATTTTTTAAAACGCTCCTTAGCTCTATCACTATGAATAAAAAATATTTTTAAAAACCCCCCACAACTTTCAAACCTGTGAAGCCGATGGTATTCAAAATTATGTAATATAAGGTAATATGTAAGGCACAGCTGTGGCCCTCTTGAAAATATATGGTGTATGACTGTAATCAGAAGTTGTTGCTGAACACAAATTGGGTCATTGTTCAGCTGTGGTATCTACAGTGTAGAAGATATTTTCAGCAAAATTGCAAAAAAGAAAATTTGGCCCCATATTTAAGAACAATTTCTTTTAATCTTATCACTTCTGTATTATGTATTTCTATGATTTTAACCCTCTAACATCCATTGACGGGTCAGGTACGTCACGCAAAAATGGTCACTTAACGGCCAATGACGTGCCTGACACATAATTTCATTAAACAAGCTTAGAAAGTGATTTACTATCACTTTCTTCGCTTAAACGGTGTTGCTGTAATGCCTCAATGTCGAGGCATTCAGCAACACCGAGATCGGCATCAAGGGCCATGTCCAAGGTGTCAACATCCGTCATACCCTGTATATATTTTTTTAGATCATGAAAAGCCCTCGGGTCCAAAGGGGTTTAATGAAAGCATTTCCATTTTCTTGAAATGTAGCCGGTTCACAATTACTACTATTTCATCAGTCAACGACGATCAACCTATAAAAAAACTGTAAGTGTCAAAAGACACCTAAAATAAAACGGCATATTGCACTGTTAAGTATGGGATGACTAAAGGGCTTATTGTAAAGCCACATTTGGCCACTGGGTAGCCAAAAAAGCTTAATTATGGACCGGCACACGGCTGATCAGAATCATGAGAGTTGCTTTTGGACTACTTGCTGTGCACGCCACAGTGCACGCAAGTAACATTCTAGGTGTCCAGATCTAAACACTCATTTAGGGTGGTGCGGCAAGGAATGGCAAGACCAGTCGTAGAATTAAATGGGCAGCAAGCCTGTCTTAACCTAATAGCCATTTGCATTGTGAGGAAGCAAAGTGAGAATTTCACTGGAGCTGCAGGTCACATCAGAGGTTTCCCCAAGCAGGCCCATGTTCCACATTGCCTATAAAATGGGCCAAAACCAGGACTGTTGGGAGGTATTCCTCCCCAAAACACATCTGTGTTACCCCTCATGATGCTTGCCTCATTAACCTCAATGCCAGAGTACCGAGGGTTTCCCTCTCTGACAGTTTATACACAATAGCCGTGCAGCCTGAACTTTTATGAAAAACGCAGAAACCACGCTGCAGCATCTAAGGAGTTAACACTGTCTCGTAAATAACGCAGACGGTTAATTACGTCATCACTTCGTGCTCGAGTAGCCTAACTCACACCTCTTCCTTTTCAATGACATTGATTCTAACCAATCAACTTCTAGACGGACGGATGAAGCTCCAAGCTGATATCTCCCAGCCAAACAGAGAAGAAGAAAGTCTCCCGGTGCCGGCGCAAGGCGTGGCTACGTTGCGTTACGTCAGGCACCAACCAACCAATCGGTGCGCGCATGGTCCAGACGCCGCCAAGCTCGGTTTTTTGTTTGAGGTGACGAGAAAGGAGGATATAGCGAGCAGAGGGAAAGGAGTAGGGGTTGGGGGTAGAATAGTTGCAGTGCGAGTAATTATAACTAGTAATAGCTCTAAAGAAGTGAACGCGGGTGGTACACCCCGGAACCAAGTGTAAACAGGAAGAACATCTGCAGCCTGGCGCGCCTTCCCACAGCAGTGAACGCGGACACCGCGTGCAGAGGTGCGAGGCTATAAAGGGGACCCGCAGACTCGAGACGACCGCACGCTGGGTGGAAGCGGCGACACTGCGCGGGAACCTGTTTGCACTCTTCTCGCAGCGGTACCCCCGTGGAAGCGGGCACTCGGGATAGTCTCCTGGCACTGAAGATGCAGCAAGGCAGACTGACCGCGCCAGCACCACCTCACTGCGCACTGTGACACCCCAACCCTCCTGTGTCATTCAGGCTCGGGGACCATCTGTCCGCTCTGTAGTTTGCGGCTAAACCCCTGCTCCTCCTCTTTCTGCTCGCTGCCCTCCCGCCCCCGCTTCCCTACACCCGTGGGGCGTTTGCACCTGTCGCCCCCCCTCCATACACACGTTTTCAAACAGCTTACTGTCCCTCACATGAGTCGGGGTCTATCTGGATCCACAGGCCCGTTTTATGCTCGGAAGTAATAGAGTGGCGTCTCTTGTGGCTACCTAGGAGGTTGGTATCCTGCACTAGGCCTGAGTGGGGTGGCTTGGGACCGTGTGGGATAAAGGGCTGGTGGACGGCTGTTTAGTCTTAGATGAGGAAACTGTACTCCTCACCTTAAAGGTGCATGTTGTAGGGCGCGTATGTTCACTTCAACCCTATGGCCTGTTGAAGGCATTGTGCTGTGTGCTCAGGCCTAACACATTGCTCCGTGCTGCTTTCCTCTCAGGTACACAAGCTGCCTCTCCTACTATCTCGGAATCTCTTGCTCCTTTATGTGCTATTTGGAAGTAAGAATGATCATGCGCTATGCATGCACGTACAGGCCTGAGCCTTGACATGAGGTCCTTGCATACCAATTGCCACTGCATGGTGTGTGACTGAAGTGAATGAGTGCTTTTCAGGCGGTAAAATGGCTACCTAATCCCCCTCAGTTTGCCCTGCTCCATTATTTTGTGTGTGCATCAGAAGTTACGCGCTGCTCTGCCATCTGCTCGCCTCCCCATTCGCACAAACTGCATGTGGCCTTATTTGTGTTTTTAAGCTTGTATTAGATATCGGGTTAGCCTCTGAGCTGCATGCGGTTAATACGTTACTGAGGAGGCTTAATACGAATGGATCACTTTTCTCTGTTTTACTGCGTTTCGCGAGTGGGGCATGTCTCTTGGCTACCACACTTTAAGGCCTGTATTGGTGTCCCTGGTTGTAGGTTTCCTGTTGGCTTTCGATTCAGACCTCCTCTTCCTTTGCTTGGTGATCTAGGCTTGGCTGGGGAGGTGGGACCCGTGGCCCTTGCAAAGGAGGGGTCATGGAATGTTGACATTTCTTGCGAGAAGGTAGGGAGAAGATCAGTGTCCTCATCTTCTGTGTGTAGACGGTGAAGCTGCTGCACATGTACGTTGTGTTTTTCCATGAGACTCCATCCTGCCTGCCTCCCTCCCTCTCTCTCTGTGCTCGGTGTATGCGTGATCCTTCGTGTGAGGGTTGCTGTGTGCCCTCGGCTTATTTTGGAGGTGGACGGGAGGGAGGCGAGCAGATACACAATCCCCCGACCTGAAGTGACCCTGGCTGCTGCTGCGTAAATTGTAGAATCAGGACTGCAAGTGTGCTTGGTGCTTTACCAGTTAATCAGTTGATTATTGCCATGGGGCACATAGCTCTGTGTGGGTGCTCATCTGCTTTGTAATAAACTTTTTTTATTTTTCACAGTTTAGGTACAGTTGGCTTCTCCTTTGGCAGGGGGTACTGGTTGGCTGCACGTCCCCGAAACCTCCCACCAACATGCTCTCAAGGAGTTTGGTTTTTTTGGCAGCTAAACACAAGAGACTGGGGCCCACTCTTGGGAGCTTCGTGTTTTACATAGCTGGAGAAATGTTTAAACTTGTTTATGGTCTTACTCTACAATGGATATAACCTATTAATGCGAATAGAACATAGGGAAAGTAGTTGGTTACTTTTTAAACACGATCTTATGGCGTAATATTTTGTTTTATGCTTTTCTGATCTGAAATCAGGTCTTGGGAACATATGGAGAGCAGTAGGGCTTGAACTCATCACTCTTCTGCTTCTCTCCTCTTAGAACAATCCGCATCTGAACTCTTAAGGTGTTTATATCTTATTTTTATTTAGAAAGTGTTTTACCAGGAGGAATACCGGCTAAACCAAGTATAGAAGTGTAAATAGGAGTTTGTAATTAAACAGGAATTTTAATTTAGAAGTTTGTCAGGGATTTTAGGCTATTGGATGATTGGACAGAATCTGAGAGGCTATTCTCTATGTGCAGAACTCTGAAAGAGAATGGAGCTTGACCAGCTTCCTTCTTGAATCTTTGCACTCTTTATTATACTATATGCTTGTTCACTTCAGCAATATCCCACCATAGCCCACCCATAATTCACGTGTCGCTAAAACTGTTCTAAAGTGTGAAATTTCTTTGCTAAAACAGAAAATGACATGTCTGTATAGCGGCATAGCGAATATCCATGATCTAGATAGCCACTACCTTGTCATACTGCCTTGTAGTAAGCTGCAGAATGTTTGCTTGTTACGTTTTACCAGTCAGAAAGACATGAAAAAATACTTGCCACCCTTTTTTTTTTTTTTGCACTCTGCACTAGCTTTTGTGGCACGAAGCTTACAAATAGTAACAAGAAAGTGCACAAGTATACCTTTAATCACCTAAGTGTCATCAAATGCCCATGAAGAACTAGTAGACATCATTAACATGAGCAGGGCTTAATTAACATTGCCATAAAGAATATGTTCCGCCTGTTTGAGATGACTGCCAAAACTGCAGATAAACAAACCTTTCTTATATAAATGTGCAACTCCCCTTTAAGTCCCCATGTGGTTGTTCCTTTCTACATACGGCGCTTTAAGATTTGTATTCTCATTAGTTTTTGTTTAAATGGACTCCTGTCCAGGTTATGAATGCTAAAGCAGGTGATCATGGAATCCTTGAGTATGTCATTTTGTGAGGTTTTGATCGTACACTGTTATATTCTTTACAAAGATTTAGCGTTTAATAATTTAACAATGTTTCCACACTTTTCAATCACATTTCTCTTGGTAAAGGAAGGGTTTGAAATTCTACAGACCTGAGCCTTATGGCCTGAAGTTTCAAATAGGAAGTAAATACTGGAAGCCAAAACTGCTACTCCATCCTTGACAACCTACTCGTTCAAAATAAGGTGTCACTTTGTAGATTAATTCTCTACGAATACGTGGTGCTAGTCAATAGGATATGTATATGTAATCAAAATTTGCATTACAACGGTGTGCTGCGTGTGCACCTGGAATCCTCTCTGCCATGTCACAGACAACTTTTTTTCTTCTCCCAGGTTTTCCAATTCGATTTGGTGATCTGCTATTTTCTCTACTACTTCTCAAACGCCTTATTGAACTAATTTATAGCAAAGTTAATTTAATCCTGCTTGCACAATAAAATATTTTTCCTCCCTGGACATTAGACTGTCAGGCTGGGTGATTGAGTCTGAGTTGTTGGCTCAGGGACTACCTTAGGCATGACCCAAGGCAGCACCCATCTTTGTTGTGCAGAGCTTGGATATGTCGTCATTCTGGGACCCTGATTTAAAGGCACAAAGTGCCTTTTAGAGCAGTTTGCATAGCTGTCTGTGCACAGCCTCCATTGTGGCTAAAAAGAATGCGGGAACGCAAGTGGATCACTGATCACCAAAGCGTCACTAGGCGGTATACGTGATGCTGTAATTTTTCAGGTCCTCTTTAAATTTTTTTTATAGTTCTTTATAGCTGTCCATTATCGTTATAAAACTGTCAGTTACTTTGATTTACAACTTTGTTTTCCTCTTTTAGACAAAATTCCAACACACTGGGGGGCTGGACATCTCATTGACTTCAAGTACCTGGTAACATGGCAAAAGATGTAAGTATATGCTTTCCTGGCTCTAAGGAGCTGTAGCTTTTTTATTTATTTATTTATTTTTTTTTTACTAATACATATTCTTATGCCTTCAATCTATTCTAGATTTACTTGGTGCCTTCTTCAAAATCTTTATACATGTAATTTGTGTATATAATATATATTAATGCATACATACCATATACACATACACTTTGAAATCTTTAAATTAAACATGCAGTGACTGGCAAGCTTATATAGGCAGTCTTTGGTTTCCAAAAGTGGTGCTTCAAACATTCAATGGACACTGTAGCCTTATTTACCCTTTAATGTAGCTGTAAAGTACCTAAATTGAAGTGGTGCCCTCTTGCAAATGCATTTGGTGGGATTCTGTAGAATATGCCCCAGCTATTTCTGTACAGATGTGTTTAGCGAAACACTTCTCCTGGTACATGTTGCCAGGTGGGGGCTTCCCATTGAATCATGGTGGTGGGGAGTTTTTTTTTCTTTTTTTTCTTCTTTCCTTTCATACCCTTTGTGACAGGGGCTGTTTTAATGTTTTGGTGCTGCTCGTGTTTAGCTGTATTTTTCTTTTGTTTTATGTACCCGCACAAATTATATACTCTTTCAGAACAAGAATTGCTTTCTTTAGATACCATTCTTTTGATTATATCTAATTTCCTATAAAAAAAAAATGGTAAAAATTGGAAAAAAATCTTTTACTAGCCTGCAAAAAATCATGCTAAATAGATTCTAATATCTGTCCTAAGTTTAGAAATACCCAATTTTTTTCCTGAAAGGTATATAGCATCTTTGAAGCCGGACAACTCAATTTAGTTATCAAAAATATATATGGTTTGATGGGGATAGACACCTCAGGGTATTTCAAATGCTGGTATTTTAACACTTTTCATGCATCATTTCTACTACCAGCCTTTGTCAAAGTTTGTGGTAGTAAATTTTTTTTCCTCCACACAAATTGTACTTCAGGTATAAACTTACAGCTCCTGGTATGCGCCTCTTCAAAACACCCCAGTATGTTCAAAAACTTCTGAGTACAGTGATAGCACCCATGCATATGTTTGAATGACTGGGTGCTAAAAGGCCACATTTGGGAGGTGTGAGTTTTTCAATTTAGAATTTTACCATCTGGTCATTCTGTCCCCATGTCTTATTCGGGCTATTTTTGAACCCATCCAACCACATTAGTAGATACCACAGGTTATTTCAGATGGTCTTATTTTAACCCTTCCACGTGATAATTCTACTGCCAGCCTTTGTTAAAGTTTTTTATCTTTTTTCTTTTCTTTTTTTTAACACACATTTCTTTTAAAAGTTATTCTTAATAGATTTTACTAATCACCTTGTGATTAGAAAGCTGCATTACCTGTATTCAAACTGTAGGGGGAGCCCAGGGTTCTCAGGAGGGTCTGGTCTTTTTGAAACTTGTTTAATTTTTAATGTGCGCTGATATCTTGTGAGAGGTAAAATCTCTCAATGGCGCTTGTGACTCTCCAGAGCGATCAGTGTGTCCTCTGGTGTTTTTTTTTTTTTTAGTCCGATGTCTGTAGATGTTGATGCCCTAGAACAGGCCACATGGGGTCCCTGTAGCAGATTTTGGTGTTCCTGAATGCCTCGACATTGATGCATTGTAGCAACACCATTTATCCCTTGTGATATGCCTGGCACGTCTTTGAGGAGTGCATATTGTTCTCATGAAGTACTTTAATTTTCTTTGGTGAGGCTGTCAGGGGCACTAAACTGTCCATTTAAATTTGAAATTCATTAGTCTTTATATTCATGGTGTAGCATTTCTACGAGCGATCATTCTGACCTCCCCTCCTATCAGTTACGTGCTTATGTGTTATGAAAACGGGAAACTAGGATTACCAAAATTCAGAGAACATAGTGGGGGGGAGCATATACAGTATGATTGCAATTTGGGATGATTCATAACTTGTCACAAATGAGAAGTTATACACTCACCAATATATACATGGTTTTGCAAAACACATTTTGCAGAATGACCCTCATGCTGAGCAGGCATCCACATCAAACCTTTCTGTAAAGAGAGTAGCAGTATTTATTTATTTTTTAATGCTGAAAGGTGGGAAACTGATTTTACATACGCTATTAGAAGCAGCATTATATAGTACAGGAAGCGTTTCATTTTCCGCATTCTGCATGCAATTTGCAGGAACTCATTTGTAGTCTGGTAATCGTTTAAACCATCGTTTCTACTTGCTTGTCCATAATTGGCACTGAAATAGCTTTAAATAGCATGGAATTATCAGTTCAGCTTCAAATAAATTTCCTTATTTAAAAAAAAAAAAAACTTTATGCAGCTTATAGTTTCTGTTGTATGAATTTTCTGAGTGTATACATTCAAACAATGCTCCTAATTTACTAACCTGAGTACAATAACTCACATGGTTAAATGGGGTTTGCATACCATGTATTGTGAGGAGACAAAACCACTCTTTCTTTAGTTGGAGCCATGCATGGATGTACATGCATAGAGATAATAGTCACTCTAAAATAGCTGCCAGTCATAACATTTTGGCTACTTTCGCCTGTACAGATGCCTAGGAGTTGAATTGATTTTTGAATGCATATGCATGTTCTATTGCTTAGTATTGATACTAGACCACCTAATACAGATTTACCCTGATTATGTAATGTTAAAATCCACCAAACAGGAAATAAGGCCGCGAGGAATAAAAGTACCAGGTTATATTATTCACATTGAAACGTGTATTAGAAATATTTTCTTGTTTGACCCCAAAATCTTTGTGTTCGTCTTGCAAATGTGAAAGATGCTCCACGAGCAGTTAGATATGCGTGGGGCATTTAATGCACATGAAACCTTGCAAGGGGGCACCCTTGAGAATCTCTCCACGGACTCTTGCCTCTTCCCCACCCCCAGCTATTTTCAGTGTCGGCCGAACTCTTGCCTCCAGTCTGTTCCTGCGCTGTGTCAGTGAATTCTGCAGATAGGGTATCCTCGTTCCCCCGTGTGCGGAAAGTGTGTAAATAATTTGCAACCTGGATGTATTTTGCAGGATTTGGGTGCTGCAGCTTCTACTTTAGGTGTAAACCCTTTTTCTCACCCGAGACTCACACTGGTCTCAAGGGACATTGTTCGTTTTTTGGAAGAGTAAAGTTTTATGAGCTAGTGTGCATTTATGGAGTGTATGTAGCCTTTTCAGTCTAAGCTGGTCATGTATTTCAGGTCAGTCATCACATCTCAGTACCATGTAGCTCCTAATTTGCTGATTGCGCCGGCTGTATCTAAATTTTCCAAAACACGATTTTTGATTGATGCTTTCGATAAATCAATGGCTTATGTTAATTAAGATCTTGTGTGAGCATAAACCACATTGTTGTATCATTAAATGTTCATTTAAACTGGATACAAGGGTTGTGCTTTGTTAGTTTCACCTGCATCGAGGCAGTTCAGAGGCATTTTTTTCCCATGAAAACAAAATATGTTCATTCAAACTCTGGCAAGTAATTTATCCTCACTGCTTCAACAGTATGATTTTTCTTATACCACCTTAGCGCATCACGTTGTACTTTTGTACAGTTAACCGAGTGCTTCACTGCCAATCACTAGATGCCAGCAAGGGATTTCTTCTTGCCACGGTGACCTGGGCTTTGTCGAAACCTGCCATTTTCAGATTTTAGGCACTTGGGTTTATTCGCTTAAGCTTCTTTAATGAGTTGCTATGTTTTCCACATATAACGGTAAATACTCTTGAAAATCACCTAATTGATTGAACTGTTGCCTACAAGGACCATAGAGTAGAAGCCGCTTACTGAGGCTGGCCCCTTTTATTGCATTGTGAAGGCGGCAAGTTGAAACGGCAACTCACCCGGCAGACTCCTGCTTCAGCAAAATAATCCCTTAGATCAGGGCTCGACAAATCCCAGGCGCCAGGTCGCCATGGCGACAGAGAATTTTGTCCTGGCTTCTAGGTGTTTGTCAGCCTCTTACATCTACAAAAAATTGCCCCCACGTCACCACGCGCGGGCGCTGCTGCTGTCTGCCCAGGAGTCTGGGCAGACAGCACAGCCACTCAGGGCCCGCCCCCGAGCCCGAGATCACTCCCACGGAGTGATCCTGTAGGCTGAAAACGCGGTTGCTGGAAAACCAGCAATCGTGTTTTCAGCTGCCACATGCAGCTTCAGGGAAGGGGGTTGTGTGTTGATTGGGTCCCCACACAAGTGTGGGGACCTGACACAACACCCCCCTGCTGCCTGATCGCTCCATGAGAGCGACAGTGCAGCGTTAACCCCTTCAATGCCGCGATCGCGGCATTTAGGGGTTAATTCCCATTTTGCAAGGGGCTCTGCTGCTGGTGGTCAGCCTGGAAGCGAGCCCCCACAAGCCCTTTGATGACTCCTGTAGGCATGGAAGCCTACAGCAGTCATCAGAGACTCCCCCTGCCATGGCTGGTCTAAAGACCAGCAATTGCGTCCCAGCTGCCAGAGGCAGCTTCAGGGAAGGGGGAGAGAGTCCTTTTGGTCTCCACATGAGTGTGGAGACCAGCCCCAACACCCCCTGCTGCCTGATTGCTCCCTGAGAGCGACAGTGCCACGTTAACCCCTTCAATGCCACAATTGTGTATGACACATTCGTGGCATTGCAGGGGTTAACATTTGTCCCCAAAAGCTTGTGGGGACTAAATATCAGTCAATGCTGTGCTCCAATGGAACATCAGCATCGAAAGAGTTATCAAAATAATAATAATAAAAAAACAGCACTGACCTGGAAGTCCAGGGTGCTTCCAGGTCAAATGCTGTGAGTTTAGTAAGTGGGCTGATGATCAGATCCCTCCTAACCAACTGTTAGTTTAAAAAAAAATCCTGGCTCCTAACTTTTTTAGCTGGCGCCTTGATTCACAACAAATTTGTCAAGACCTGCCTTAGATTACGGTATGTCTCATTTTAACACTCCTTTCAGTGTTTCATAAACTTCCTTCCTTTCTGGTGTAACCACAAGGATGTGCTAATTTCTGCTTTTTTGGTGGCATCTGTACGTGTAAAGGCACACTTTTACACTTTAGCACAGTTCTTATGGTTTTTATATTGGTATAGTTGTGGAATGTTTGTGCTACTAATACTAGTAAGCCAGTTTTTTTTGAAATTTTTTTTTTTGAGCTTTTCTCAGGTATACACACATTCAAAATATAGATCATAAGGTCGAAGAAAACACACATCACTGCCTTAAAAATTTGCCAATGTTACATTTCAATGTCCCACGTAATAAAAAAAAAAGGAAAATTAATAGATTACAATGTGTTCTGCTTTTGCTTTGTTTTGTTGCTGTTCATGTATAAGTAGCTGGATAATCGGATGCGTGTTGCCAAGTGAAATAGAAGTATTAGGGAAAGGGGGAGGAGGGAAATGGAAGAGAGACAGTGAGTCTCCTTTTCTCCCTTTCCTCCCTTTTATGCAACACCTACACACGCTCACCATTGGTGAGGCATTGCCTTAGTTCCATTGGCTGGAGCTAATGCAAAGTGATTATGTGGCACTGTTCCTCCATCCAATCTGTTGCGCTATGGGGTTGGGTTTTTTGACCTCCCCCCCCACCGAGAGAGAATCAGGAGTTTGGTGTTCAGTAGGTGTTTTGAGTATAGATTTCTTATAATGGAAAAATTGATGTGGTGTAGGGCGGAAGTGCGGCGAGTTGTCTGATAACGCATCCCTTATATTCTAATTCTAATATTAAAAGGCTCTGAGAGCCCTGCAACTCTACCACAGATTTAATGTAGAGCCCCGATCTGTACCACAGCATCAACAAAGTTCCTATCCTGGGGAATAGTATTGGAGCTTATACGTGTCTTCTTGGCTATGCGTAAATGCGCAGCAATGTTGATAGAGTATAACACTTTTTTTTTTTTTTTTTTTTTTTCCTCTTTCTGGGTTAGTTGCTTCCCCAGTGCTTACTCCTTATATTTGAATTGAGATGGGGCTAGCGTATGCTTGTGTAATCGGTAGTCTGCAAATGATGTAGTTGAATCTCGCTGTCAAAGGGAGTGAATTCCTTTGTGAAGTTGCCTATGTGGGATGGAGCATATGTAGTGACAGATCTGCAGGTATCGGAAGTGCCTGGTGGATCTAGTGCAAGAGCAGGCCCTAAAGATCGCATATGCCATTTTCATCCGCTAACCTAGTGAATGTCTCAATTTGGGCAAATATAACACTCGATCTGGGGAGCCCTCCCAACATGGGAAAGTGGGGTTGTAGTGCATCGTAGTAAGGGGCAAAGGGAAAGTGGTAAGATGAAATTTAGTGCTATATATTTACTGCAATCCGGCAGTGGCACAAACCAAAGCCTGTCCCTTAACCAGTGGCCTACACATCTTGGGATCCAGCCATGGGAGTTAGGAGCCCCACAGCTTAGGCGTTGTTGTAGACCCCCACGCAGCCACTGGGAAGAAGTGCGTAGCGAGGAAGTATTTGTGGAAATCGGGAAGCACTACCCCGCTGTTGTGCTTTGAGGGCCAGGAGACTGTAGTTTGGCAGGATGTTCAGCTTTTTAAGGTGTTTATGCAACCCTTCCAAGTCAGAAAAGTCTCTCCATTTATGTTGGTCTGTAGTAAGTGCTCAAGAGAGGTAGAAAATTGTCTTGGTACAAAAGTGACAGATCTTTGGTGAGCCAGAACCCCTGGTGCTTTAGGTTGTCTGTGCACCATTTAAACGGGAAAGATCATTTTAGACCATGAACTATGATATTTTTTTTTTTTTTGGTAATTTCGGGGGTTGCCCAAAAGATCGTTTGCTCACGATCACTGGTAAGGTGTAATGTCGCTACTTTATGCCAGTGACCTCCAACCTGCAGGCGGGTCTTGTCATCGGCCATGAAAAACCCACCCCAGAACACAATAGCAAAGAGACTACTTTATTGCCGTATAACTTGCAAAAAAAAAAGCAGTTCCGGGTTTTTTTTTTGCCCTGCTGCAAGACAGCACTTCTGGGGACCTGGATCCTCTCTGGCAGTTGGAGGATGCCTGCGCGATGCAGACAACCCCAGCTGCTGCCGGCGCTTCAGTTTATAGAAGCCCTGGCCTTACGTGACCTTCCAGTGCTCCACCATAGGAGCCCAAGCAGAAGTACGGGCCAGCAGCAGTGGAGGCTGTCTGAGCGCATCGCGCAGATGTTCACCGGATGCCAGAGAGGAGGATCCTCTTTCTAAACAACCCATTCCCCACCTTGTATTTATACCATGTTTGTGGGTATGAAATGTGAGCAAATTTTGATTTGGAAATAAGGGGTGAATGTTATCAATGTTCTCATTCTAACACCACCTATGACTGGGGAACTCTGCATCCCTGGCACCAAGAGTTGAATTTCTTGTTGAAATTGCCGAGACTATAAATTGAAATGTATATTTTCCGTTGTGTTATGCTGTACAAATAACTTTACGTTGCTTCAGTGATTTTTATTTTTTTTTATTTTGGCAGGCTGGCCTAATTGAAGCAAATGGAGAGCTCAAGGTTTTTGTAGATCAAAATCTCAGTCCTGGAAAAGGTAACTGTGCTTGCCAATTGCTGACTTCTCTTGAAATCATAACAACCATAAAGTGCTATAGTGTGTGTGTATAGATATTATAATTACACATGATACCTGGATATCCAAAGCAAGAGGGGCATATTCCTAGGCTGCTGCTTTTGGGAATCCATTCTTTTCCCTGCTTACTTTAAAGCAAAACCCTCTGGTTTTCCACATGTCGTGTCCACTTTTACCTGTCAGGCCGCACCAGCCAAAGAGCTTTTCTGATAAAGTATGTATTTGCCGCTTTTGTGTGGTGGTGTTTATGGTCTACCACACTGTGGCACTGTGGCAAAGTGAAAATCCTGTTATTTTTCAGTTGATCGCTGCTGTAATGTTAGGAATTTACAACATACAAGGTGAGCAATACATAGGTTTGTGGTTTTAGAGTTTTCTTGTAAGCTTAATAGAGGTGGAATCACAAACATGTTTAACGGTAGACGTTTTTAAAACCAACTGCATCGGTGGAGAATGCTTTTTTTTTATTCATTTAAAGCAAGCCTTCATAGACTCCCTTTGTTAATGTTTTAATGATCTATTTGTAACAGTCACTATATTCCCTTTATAAGGGCCCATAGCTTTGCAAATGATTCCATGGTTTGAACTTTTCAAACTTTTTAAAAAGTGATGTATAATGTAGGGCTGCAACTAACGATTATTTTAATAATCGATTAGTTGGCCGATTATTTTTTCGATTAATCGGATTAAAAAAATGAATGTAAATTTTTCATTTATTTAAAATTATTTACTAAACAAATGATGTTAAATACAAACAGCAGAATAAAAAAACTTTGATAATAAATTTCTTGTCTTTATTTCCCAACCAGCCCCCCAATATATGCACATTTGAGCCCAGGCTTGCTACTCTGCCTCCCAGACATGCCATGCTGCCCCCCCACATATGCCACGCTGCCTACCACAGCACTCCACGCTGCCTCCCACATCTGCCACTCCACGCTGCCTCCCACATCTGCCACTCCACGCTGCCTCCCACATCTGCCACTCCACGCTGCCTCCCACATCTGCCACTCCACGCTGCCTCCCACATCTGCCACTCCACGCTGCCTCCCACATCTGCCACTCCACGCTGCCTCCCACATCTGCCACGCCACGCTGCCTCCCACATATGCCACGCCACGCTGCCTCCCACATCTGCCACTCCACTCTACCCCCCACATGCCACTGTGCCTGATACGCCTTATACCCCCTGAAACACCACTCCATCCTCCCCAGACATGCCACCCTGCCCTCCCCACATATGCCACGCCATGCTGCCTCCCACATCTGCCACTCCAGGCTGCCTCCAACATCTGCCACTCCAGGCTGCCTCCAACATCTGCCACTCCACAATGCCTCCCACATCTGCCACTCCACGCTGCCTCCCACATCTGCCACTCCACGCTGCCTCCCACATCTGCCACTCCACGCTGCCTCCCACATCTGCCACTCCACGCTGCCTCCCACATCTGCCACTGTGCCTGATACGCCACTCCATCCTCCCCAGACATGCCACCCTGCCTCCCAGACATGCCACTTCTCTACCCCCAGATATGCCACTCCACCCCCAGATATGCCTTATACACCCTGATACACCACTCCGTCCTCCCCAGACATGCCACACTGCCCTCCCCACATATGCCTTATATACTGTATATGCCTTATACCCCCAGATATGTCACTTCACTGCCCCCAGGATTTAGATTCCCCTAAATTAACCCTAAACTCCCCATTAACCATAACTGCCCCTAAATTAACCCTTAACACCCCCTTAACCACAGCATCCCCTAAATTAACCCTAAAGACCCCATCAACCACAGCATCCCCTAAATTAACCCTAAACACACCATTAACCACAACTGCCTCAAATTAACCCCAAACACCCCATTAACCACAGCTGCTCCTAAATTAACCCTAAACACCCTATTAACATAACTGCCCCTAAATTAACCCTAAACACCCAATTAACCATAACTGCCCCTAAATTAACCCTAAACACCCCACTAACCATAACTGCCCCTAAATTAACCCCCACCTCCCCTAACTTTCAGTAGCCCAAATATATATATATATATTACATACATATATACATATATATATATATATATATATATATATATATATATATACACACATACACATATTATATATATATATATATATATATATATATATATATATATATATATATATATATATATATATATATACACACATACACATTATATATATATATATATATATATATATATATATATATATATATATATATATATATATATATATATATATATATATATATATATATATATATATATACACATTATAGAGACACACATAGTCACCACATTAATATACCCACACACAACTCTTACTATCGTGAAGTCCTAGCCAGTCTTTCTGACGTGACACCGCTCAACACTGCCACCTCCTTGCAATCTTTTCCGTTTGAATCTTTCTGATTTGCTATATCTTTCTGTGCTGACTTTTCTTTTTTCTGTTTTTCATGCCTCTCCCCTTTTTCTCTTGCTGTCCTTTTTTTCTGCCTTATTTTTGTATGTCAATCCAAGACCGCAAAAAATTAGACTACACGCAAGAACAGGAAAGCTTGAAAAACAGAAAAAAGAGGCACAGAAGTAATTAAAACATATAGCAAAATGATATAAGAATCAGTAAAGGGGAGATAAAAGAGAAAAGGGACTGGAAGGCATCGCTTGCATGAGCGACCACCAATTAAATTGAAATAAATCCTAGCAACCCAAAATAAAATTACATCACTTTCTAGTGGGCAGTGAAGAGAGAAGACTGCCTTTTAAAAAGACCACATGGTGGCACCAAGTTAGGTCACCGCAATGTGGCACTCTTTAATTTTCCAGTGGTGACACCAGAATTCTTTGTGGCGGACACAATGTATGGACCTCTTGCCGACCATTGGGTACCGTAAAGACCTGCAGTGAGAAAATTAATTTTAAGTAGAAATATTTTGATGGAGAGGTAACAGGAAATGTGTACAACTAAGCAAAAAGTTTATTCCCAAATTTAGAATTCACAAATGTTTGCTACAGCTCGGTACTACAGATGTAATAGTTTTGTCCCTACTAAGGAATATCAAAGTACTTTTTGACAAAAAAGTACCTGCCTGTGGTAGATACTGCAACTATTACCCCCTGTCCCCCCATGGGTAGAGGCAGAGTGGCGTATGGGAGGGGGAGGAGCCAGAGTGGAGCATGGGAGAGGGGAGGAGCCAGAGTGGAGCATGGGAGGGGGAGGAGCCAGAGTGGAGCATGGGAGAGGGAGGAGGAGGCAGCGTGGAGTATGGGAGGGGGGAGGAGGAGGAGGCAGCGTGGAGTATGGGAGGGGGGAGGAGGAGGCAGCGTGGAGTATGGGAGGGGGGAGGAGGAGGCAGCGTGGAGTATGGGAGGGGGAGGCAGCGTGGAGTATGGGAGGGGGAGGCAGCGTGGAGTATGGGAGGGGGGAGGGGGAGGCAGCGTGGAGTATGGGAGGGGGGAGGAGGAGGCAGCGTGGAGTATGGGAGGAGGAGGCAGCGTGGAGTATGGGAGGGGGGTGGAGGAGGCAGCGTGGTGTATGGGAGGGAGGAGGAGGCAGCGTGGTGTATGGGAGGGGGGAGGAGGCAGCGTGGTGTATGGGAGGGGGGAGGAGGCAGCGTGGTGTATGGGAGGGGGGAGGAGGCAGCGTGGTGTATGGGAGGGGGAGGAACCAGCATGGTGTATGGGAGGGGGAGGAGGCAGAGTGGTGTATGGGTGAGTTATAGTGGTGTATGGGGGTATAACGAATATCAGGGAGGCAGAATGGCATATCTGGGGGAGTTAGAGTGGTGTATAGGGGGAAGTAGAGTGGTGTATGGGGGGTATAATGAATTTCAGAGTGGCATATCTGGGGGAGGCAGAATGGTGAATCAGGGAGAATTTCAGGGTGGTGCAGGGCATTTATGGGGAGTGGAGTGGCATATCAGGGTGCACAGTGGCATATAGGGAGGTATAAGGCATAAATGGGGGCGAGTGGCATATTGGAAGTTATAAGGCATATCAGGGGGGCATAAGACATATCTGGGGGTAAAAGGTATATCAGGGGGCTCAGTTGGATATCACTGGCATATAAGGGGTATAAGGCATATTGGGGGCCCAGTGGAATCTCTGGCATATAAGAGGTATAAGGCATATATGGGGCAGAGTGGCAAGCTGGGGGTCAGATGTGCATAACTGGGGGCAGTTTGGTAAATAAAAGAAAATATAAACAAGGCTTTTTTCTCAGTTTTTATTAAATATGAAAAATAGTTAACATATGAATTAATATTTGTATTAAAACCTAGTTTGAGAAACACTGTTTGGGTTCTTGTAGCTTTTATTATGTCAGTAAAATAAGAAGGTGAATAGAGAGGCCATTGCAATAAAGAGGTGAAAGTGTAAATTGTACGTTTTTTATTACATTATTTTAAATAAAAAAAAAAAAATTGCATTTTTTTATCCGATTAATCGAAAAAATAATCGGCCAACTAATCGATTATTAAAATAATCGTTAGTTGCGGCCCTAATGAGCTTAGGACATTAGTATAGCGTTTACCCACTAGTCTTTGGCACTGTAAAAACGTTCACTGTTCTCAGGTTTTCCACAAGATTTTGGAGTGTTTCTGTGGGAATTGTTGCCCATTCATCCAGTAGAGCATTTGTGAGGTCAGGCACTGATGTTGGACGAGAAGGCCTGGCTCACAATCTCTGTTCCAGTTGATCCCAAAAGCTATTAGATGCAGTTCAGGTCAGGGCTAAGTGCAAGCTAGTCACATTCTTTCACACCAAACTCATCCAACCATTGGTTTATGGACCTTGCTTTTATGCACTGGGGCACAGTGAAGTTGGCACAGGAAAGGACCTTCCACAAGGTTGGAAGCATAGCATTCTATAAAATGTCTTGGTGTGCTGTAACATTCATCACTTCAGAGAACACGTTTCCACTGCTCCAGAGTCTAGTGTCAGTGTGCTTTACACAACTTCGGTTGGCGCTTGGCACTGCACATAGCGATCTTTGGCTTTTGTGTAGCTGCTCCGCCATGAAAACCCAATAAAAGTGCTTGTGCTGATGTTGCTTCCAGAGGCAGTTTGGAACTCTGTAGTGAGTGATGCTACAAAGTATTTTGTTATGCTCTTCAGTAATTGGTGACCTTTCTCTGAGCGTGCATGGTCAACAGCTTTGTGACTAAAAAGCTTCCACTTCACGATAGTAGTAGGGCAGACCTAGCAGGGATGAAATTTCGCAAACTGACTTGTGGCATCCTATCACATGCCACTTTTAAAGCCATTGAGCTCTTCAGTTTGATGGATTTACTGTTTGTCTAAGGAGGTGGCTGCATATGTGCTTCATGCACCAGTTAGCCATGGGTGTGACTGAAACGCCTAAACTCTGACAAAAAGCATGGGGACAGCCCTCCTAATTGCATATAGTATATCTTGGCAGTGATTAACTGATGTTCTGGCAGCATTCTACCTAGCTTGTTTGCAGATCCAACCGAAGAAAGGGCTACCAGCTCATCTAGGAATGTAGGGCAGCATTGGAGTTGGATGATCTACATTGTTTGACTTGTTTACAGACTTTGCATGATTACAAGCATGTACAAGATTGTAAGCTTGCGAGCAGGGCTCTCTCCTCCTAAAGTATCGGTTTGTCTATTCTCGTCTTGTCATACCCCTTCAAATATATGTATTGTATTAAGCGTTGCGTAAATAAATTAGATATAATTTTGTGTATTTTTTTATAAATATCGCTCTTATTTGGATGTAGGGTGTTGAAATTGATTGACAATACTCATTGCGCACAGAAGTAAATGGTTGTATTCTTATACATACCATCAATCCAATTCCTTGCGCTATAAGTCTACCTGCAAGAAACCTCTCTTGCTGTTGCCCTTATCCTACGCCACCTCCCCTTGTCTCTTATCAGCTGATTCTACGGGTGCCTCCAGACATGAACGCCAATCTCCCCTCTCATCAGCTCTGCCTTGCCTGTTATAAGTTCAGTAGCTTTAAACAAGAACTTGTTTTTTGCCTCTTTTCTCAATCATCCATTTTTAAACTTTTCAACCCCATCAATTCAAAATTAACTGAAACAAATGTCACAAGCCCTGAAAACATAACCAGAATTCTTTCATTGTGCATGTTTTTAGAATCTCTTCTATAAAGCTCAAAGTGGGCACTAAAATGTTATTTTGCACTCTTTGTGGAGAGAATGTGCAGGAAAGCTCTGATCTCAACTACTACTTTAGTATTCATTGTAAATATGTGACATAGAAAGTGTAATAAGCTGTCAACCGTGTGAAAATCTGATCCAGATAATTTGATTTTCCACTGCCGCTTTACACTTCACCAAGCGGCTGTCCATCTCCTCCCTGCACGCTACAGAAATAGATAACGTAACCCTTCAGACATAGCCGGGGGCCTTCAACATTCAAAAACATGTAACACACACGAGCAGCACACATGGGCACCTCTGTACAGTAACATAGTGTGGTAATGTTATCACTGTTATTGTGTTCCTATATAAATAAAGATATATCAACATATATGTGTATATGCTCACACTGATAACATTTTATGGTATAATTGCGAAGCATTGTAATCATTTCAATATTTTTATAGGTGTAGTATCGTTATTGGCTGTACATCCAACGTCTGTAAATTCTGTCGGAAAGCAACTCCTGCCGAAAACTTTTGGACAGTCTACTGTTAACATTTCTCAGCAAGTGGTAAGCATTCCAAAATAGTTGTGTTTGGGCTCATCTGAGCTGGGTCTCATTTGTATAGAAAACCCTTAAAACTATTGCGCTTGGAGCAGGTTATGCTTTAAGCAATTACTTAAAAAAAAAAAAATTGTCAATTTTTTTTTTCCTTCTCAAAAACAAATTTGAGTGCACTAGTTTGTATAATTTATTGGCTGATTGTGATGCTCTATGGAACTGGTTTGGGCAGTTAACATTGAACGAGGTCATCTGGACTTAAAGCAGATGATAAAAAAAATCCTCTCTCAGCAACTAATAGGGTCATGGTAAGTAGTGCATTTATCCAGTTAAGGAGGAGAACAAAAGGATAGCTAGCTTAAAATAACTCAAGATATTATCTTCTATGAATCAGTGCTTGCTTTTAACCTTGGTCCTTGGCAGCAAAATGAATTACTGTAATATAAGGTATGCATTTGCCATCAAAGCAGCATATTCTTCTGTTAATAAATTAGTGTGTATATGTATATGTGTATATATATATATATATATATATATATATATATATATATATATATATATATATATATATATATATATGAATAGAATATATATTCTATTCTTGTAATTGGTTGCATAGATAAGGGCTGCACGGTTGCCCCTTGTAATGTCTACCTCTGGTTTTCCATATATTTCCGAAACTGCCAAATTACAACCTGCTAACAAAAACTGACGAGAACAAAAATCATTAACACCACTACCACTTTTATCCAAACAAGGTATAAAGAAGGAAATGTAGTCATGAATACATGGATTTACTAAGAAATGTTTCTGAAACATAACCTTTACTTAAAATACAAAGTGGTGAATACAAAGACGCTCTCTCCTCTACAGAAAAAGCATGTCTAACATAACGTAAACAACGTTAGGTAAAACAACCTAAACACTGCAGGCTAGGTCAGTCTACTTGTGGGGCTGTCTAAATGATCTTTCCTCAAATATACCTAAAGTACCCTATCCTATATTTTAACCATTGTAACTCAGAGCTGTCGGTTACCTGGTGAATGTCTGGATAGATTTGCTATGGGGAACTTACACAATAAAGTGCATTTTAAGATGGATATAAATATATATATTTTTTAAATATCATATTAAGCATAGTTATTTATTCAAGATAGATTTGTGCTGTTTTACTAACTTCAGGTTGTACTGGGATATATCACTTGCCACTAATCTATAATGTCTATCCAAATGACAGTACTGATACCAGTCTCACAACTACAATGTGATAAACTATCTATCTTTAAATAATGCTTTCAGCGTAACAGGTAACTGAATCCATTCTATCCGGATAGTAAAACAGGCTTATAATTAAACTCCTTATTGATGCCTAAAGTTGCCAAAGTTTTTAACATCTAAAGTCTCGCACATCAGCCCTCACCCCTGGGCCCTGCCATAAGTATTTCAATAACTGAGTGTCAGACAAGTGGCATCATTGTTATGTAATAGACACCCCAGCATGCAACCAATATGTATTCTGTTTTTTGGTGGTTTAATAGTTTTACCCCCACATACTTATTGTGACTTCCACTGTTCAAACAGTTGGTGATGTATTTTATCATCATTCCTATTGGGAATGAACCAATATATCCCTAATGTAATGTTCCCTCAGTGATGTCACTATATGCTTTTCTAATAATTTAGATTTGAAGGAAGAATTCAATTTCAAGATGTGTTAGTATTTTTCTAGCATCCCACACATATGATCACTTCATCCTTATCCTGGGACTCTGCATCCTTATCCCTAGCAGGATTCCAGGCCTGGTGAAGGGCTTTTTAGAGTAACTCTCCTCCCTTGAATGCTGACATAAAGGTTTTAGCTTTAATGATATCTCTGCAATTTCTTCACAATGGATGCTATATCACCTGACCTCAACGTCCTTGGTAGATTTGGGATGGCTGCGATCAACATGTAGCAAACTTTGTCACCATCTCCTTCAGAAATAACAGTGAAATCTTCAAATCTGAAAACATCAGCTCATCAGGGTCTATTACTGATGTTACTTCAAGTCCAATGGAATTTGAATTCAATCAGAGCACGAATTTGTGAAATGCTTCTTAGGAACCTGTCCAAATTAAGACGTCAATGTAACAACCCAACCAAATTGTAGTTGTTCCCCTCAAGGATCAGTCCTTGACGCTCTTCTGTCTACACGTGATCTCTTGGAAAAATATTTTAGATTATCCCCAGTATCCCCTACATGCAGGGGATACCCAAACCCACCTCTCTCCTCTGCGGTCAATTGAAAATGCTACTGTTGGGCTTATCTTTTTTACACAACTTTTTTTTGTGTCCCCAATATGGAAGCCCCCCACTGGCACCCTATTTCATCATGAATTGCATTTAAAATATCACACTAACGTGCGCATAAAGCCCTTCATGGTACCGCTTCCCATAATTTCCAACCTTTATCACACAATATTCCCTTATTCTACGTTCTTCCCACAAACGAAGGCTCTCAGCCTGCCTCCTCGCCTCTTTGCCTACAAGCCTTCTGTCATGGTGCCCCATTCCTCTGCAGCTCACTTTCACCTTCCGTCTTAATATTTAAAGAAATACCTCCATATCTACTTCAGAGACGTGCACAATGTTATTGCCTAAAATGTCATGTTATCCGGCACTATCTGACCCTTTCTCCATGCTTTGTGATGTTCCACACCACATCCACCCGGATTCAAAACTTTGGAGCAGGACACTCTTTACTGTATCCGTTCCATCTTAGCATGTCAACTCTAGTTTTGTCGTATGCTTTAAATATATTACCTGTAAGTGTGGCATACATTGCAGCTATATAAATAAAATATTACAATAAATTTACTGTAGTATGAAGCTACATGGAAGCCAGACAACCAAGCTGTAGGAAGAATGGCAAACTTATCCAGTATTTGTAGCTCCTCTCTTGTATCTCTAAGGTCAGAGGATATATTTAAAGCATGTGACTAATACCTAATTCACAAAACAACTTAAATTCATACCTGACACGATCATTCAGCCTGGGGGAGGGGGGGTTCTCCTTATTCTTATGAATTTTAGAAGGGCAGTAAAACTTTTTCTCTAATCAATTTTCATATCTTGCGTTTAATCTGACATACCTGAACAAAGCACGCTGTCAACATTTGGGCCTTACTTACAAAGTCACTATTCCCAAAAATCTGCATCTTCTATAAAACAGGAAGGTAGTTATACCTACTTACTAAAGAATACCTGAAGATGATTTTAAATCAAAAGTGTAGCTACTCGGCTGGAATATCTGATAACAGCTTTGTATTGCCGTGTGAATTGTATGCCGTATTACTTGGCATTGTTGGTTCTGCCGAGAGACTAAAACCTTAGACGCAGATACGCTTTCTTAAATTGGTTTCTTATAGAAGTCTGAGTATGTTTATTGACTTGTAATATGCAATTTACATATTTTTACTTTTTCACAATTAAACGCAGGTTATTGGAACACCCCAGAGACAATCTGCAGCCAGTACAATCTTATTAGGAAGTCCACATACCCCTAACACGCACTTTGTATCGCAGAACCAAACTACAGAGTCCTCACCTTGGTCTGCAGGGTAAGCGGAGTTTTCTTAGAAGCATTTTTGTGACAGCTATATATAAAAAAAAGCACTAAAAAGTGATTCTAGTGCAATGTTAAAAAGTTTGGAAGATCCCTGCGGATTGGGACTTCCAGTACCTATGGTGATAAGACCAGTTTTCAAACTTTGCAATAGAATTGCTTTTTAAAAAAGCCTAACCTATAATGTGTATTACCAATTGTTTTGGAACTAGCTTAAAGCACCAATCAGCATGTCGTATGCCATACCTTCCATGTTTAATGGGCAGTCGCAAAATGTAACAATGGTTTTTTTTTCTTTGTTTTTTTTCTTGTCTGCTTTCCTACGGGAAAGTGACTCAAAAAAGCACTTAAGTATGTTGCCTGCATACACACCTGTAAACGTGTAACCCTCTCATGTTGAGTTTCAAGTAGAATTTAAACCAGTGAAACGGACTTTTTGTAGTGCCATCTTATACACATCCTGAGATTTGCTGGGAAACTAGTGAGCATATGTTGCCACTGAAATTCTTAAATGAGCCTAACAGGGCTCATGCACATGTTATGTGATAGGCAAAGTGGCCCCAGGCTTCCAACCATATATTGTATAGTGTGGCAGCAATTGATCTCACAGGTATGCCCCACTCTGACCTCCTGCCCTGCAAAAACAAATAAGTAGATGTAGGTTTATAAGAATATATTCTCATTTTTAAAAATATATTTAGCATTTGTGGGCATGAACTCAGCCCAAATTATTTGTAGCCATTAGAAACGCTAAAGTTTCAAAATTTCTGGAAATATGTATTTCCTAGGCAACTTAGGTGGCCCTCACAGGAGAGAGACGTCGCCTCTACAAGGTAAGCTTCTGCCTAAAACGACCTTAGCTGTATAACTGCGGCATACTTGCAGCTGTTGCTACTAGTGCCTAGTAAAAGCAAGAGGGAATCACGTTTTGGTGCATTCTTTAAAGGCTGTGCTGGGTCATAAATTGTGGAGAAATAATGTCTGATTGGAGTTCAGTTTCTTAAACTTTATTATCCATTCCAGAACAGTGAAGGTCTTTCTGCCAGGATTATGATAATGCGGTATCTGGTCCATCTGTTACCCAAGATTATTAATTTCTTAAGCACATGTTTTTAAGGCTTTTTCCTTGGACAGTTATATGATTTCATTATTGCTCTGGGATTTGTCTCCCTTGCCCCTCTGCCTTTTCAAGTTTCTCCCTGTCTGGTGGCTACACGGTGACATTGAATTAGGCTCTCTTCTGCGTGGGCCTAAAAATTATGACAGTTGCCAGTGCTGTTGGTTCTCGTGACTGGGGAGCACAAACTCTTTTCCTTAAAATATTTGTATCCGCAGGTAGCAGAATTCCTGAAGCAGTCTATTAGAACTGTTGATGGTCTGGAGATGTTTGTCAACCTTTGACAGAATTCAATTTGTATTGTCAGCAATTCATATTATTGGAGTCCCATAATGTACACCATATCCACAAGGAGGCACTTTCCACGCATATGCACATAATACACCCCTGCCCCAGTATTTGCCACGGCAGCTCTGGAGCTCTCTTGTGTTAAGTGTATCTCGTGTCAGGAGCAATCTATACATTGCTTAACTATTACTGAAACAAATATATAGTTAAATATTTGTTGCAAATAAATGGGGCATTTTGTAGGATCCCATTGTATACATTTGCTCATTTCCCCTGCTATTTTACGGCCCCAGACCACCCTCCGTGCTCAGCTGAAAACGCATGCACAAGAAAGATCCCCCTTGATTTCAACAGTAGAACTTTCCAGCCACTGATTGGCTGCCTCATGCTACCGATCACTGTTAAATGTCAGAGCATGGAGGAGATGTTACATTGGAGATTTTATTTTCCTTCTCTCCCTAAGTTTTACAAAATCATGTACTTTAATCTGCTTTCCTTTAAAAAAAATTACATTACACATTATTGTACAGCTAACAGCTTATAGGATGAACTATGCATGATACCAGGTCATCTCAGCAATTGATGTTGAAGAACTGTGCAAGGGCTTGTCCCTTCATGATGTATATGAGATCTGTGATCTGGAAATGTGCTGTACCAAAGGCTTTTCCACAAAATTCTGTATAGTTTTAATTGCCAAGTAATAGGTTTGCAGTTGAACACTTAAGTAAGCCTGTTTTTTATTTTATTATGCTTAATGTGTTTTTTTGTTTGTTTTTTTTTTGTTTTCATTTTGTTTAGGAAGAGAAGTAAGAAAGGTGAAAAAAATGGAAAGGGGTTGCGTCATTTCTCCATGAAAGTATGTGAGAAGGTACAGAAGAAGGGAACTACGTCGTACAATGAAGTGGCAGATGAGTTAGTTGCAGAATTTAGCTCAGCGGATAACCATATATCACCAAATGAATCGGTAAATATGTGATTTCAGAGTTCTGTGGTTTTTTTTTTTAAAATGTTTCAGTTTTGTGCATCTTGTACAGAAATGCTGTATCATAGTTTCATGTTTGCTGCAATCAGGCGGAAAGCTTTGACTTCATTCTTTCCCATCTGTTTTTCAGCAAGCGTATGATCAGAAGAATATAAGACGTCGAGTTTATGATGCCTTAAACGTGCTTATGGCAATGAATATTATTTCTAAGGAAAAGAAAGAAATTAAGTGGATTGGCCTACCCACAAACTCTGCTCAGGAATGTCAGAACTTAGAGGTACGTGGTAGCTAAAATTTACTGGCCCTTCAGTTTGAGATAAAATAAATGCAAGATTGGTCGCTCTTGAATAAGAATGCACTTTGAAGTGCCCAGAAATGGCAAAGCTTATAAAAATATTTTATTTTGTCTTTAGGTTGAGAGACAAAGGCGGCTTGAAAGGATAAAGCAAAAACAGTCTCAGCTCCAAGAACTTATACTACAGGTGATTAAAATGTCGGCACTATGTTTAAACTTCATACGTGAGTGTTAAAATGTGATGGGTTGTAGAGTAGTGTGAGTTGTGTGTGTGTGTGTATATCCTGGCATGAAATACCCATGTGGTGTCTACCCCATAAAGCCATATCTTTTTGAATACATAAATGAATTGGCTGGATTCCAAGATGTCCCAAATAGGACATGGGGCAGAATGACCCCATGTCAAAATACCAATTTGAAAAACTTTATTGCTCATGTGCCAAATGTGCCCTTTTAACCGCAAAAACCCCTGCATGGATGATATCACTGTACTCAAGAGATATTGCTAAATACGTATTGACAGTAACATATACAGCGAACTGTAAATTCTTACCTAAATTTTGAAAGTGTGAGGAAAAACATAACACTGCATTACCTATTGCAATCAGTCAGTGGGGAAAGCAATGGGAGAGCACAGCAGGGTCTAGAAGGATCCTGCTGAGGCTCTCCTGATCTCAAGCGAACTTGCGGTGGATGTCAGCTGTGATCAAACATTCCTTGAATTAGTGTACAGGCACTCGTGCAGTTACACACAATCAGACAGCAGGAAGCCAACAATCTTTTGTGCAGTGGCAGGGAGAGGTCCTTGCCAAAGTGAGGATGTACCTGTACATCCTAATGGGTTTTTTGCCACATGTTTTAAGGTAAAAGCACTTGAAATGGTGTTGCCTGAGTTTTTATCCTGTAGACCATCAACCATTTTAGGAGCCCTTCTTTGAAAGGTCCCAATCTATTTTAACATAACACAGTTAAATGTTCACAAGACCTAGTTTTCGTTAATGTCATTTCACTGTTCAGGACCAGACATAGCCCTGGACATCCTAAGCAACTGCTTGGTATAGTCTTGTGGAGAAGTAGCATATTTCTAGGTCTGAAGTGTTGACCTACCTGGAGGGGGAGGCGGGTTAGATCACCTTGTTGGGACCAAAATCCCTCTGCTTCTCTTACCTCCCCTGATGTCCTTTGTTTGGGATTTTGTCACATAGCAAACATTCTGGAGCAGTTTCAGGGTTCTACAGCATTAAAAGTCAGAATGTGCATAGAAACAGCAGGAAGTATTCTTATAAACTAAGCTGCACAAACTCAATAACTGATAAAATATCAGAAATTGCAAAAAATGGCATATGGGGGGTTGTTCTTGCCTGGTATTTGTAGAAAATATAAAACAAAAAGAGCATCTCAAAATCTGCCCACGATTAGAAATATACTTTTGTGCTCTAATTTTAATTTTCTATTTTTCCAGCAAATTGCATTCAAGAACCTAGTTCAGAGAAATCGTCAGACAGAGCTGCTGGCAAACAGACCTCCTCCAGCCAATTCAGTCATACACTTACCGTTTATTATTGTGAACACCAGCAAGAAAACCGTAATTGATTGTAGCATTTCTAACGACAAGTATGTTAATATCGATGCTTTTTTTGTGAATAAGCATTAAATTATATACTGTGATAATGTACGCTTGCGTAGTCTGTAAAATATTTTTCTCCATTACAAGGTCACCTTCAACAGGTTAACGATAAGTTGACTCATGATCTCTCAGTAGTGTTACCTTCTATGTACTTTTTATCTTTATACTTGAGGTATGTTTAAAGGCATTTTTAGAGAGATGTCTGTAAATGTAATTCAAAATCACTAACCTACGCAAAACATGCATTCACAAGCAGTGAAATTTAGTATAGCATGTAAGTAGAGTGGTTTGAATTTGCTAACACCTTAATTTGATACCTCTTCAGTAGTAACTTAATTTCCTCACAGGGCTGTTCTTGGGTTAGGCTGGTATTGAGTACTTCCTTGTCTTCTATTTACAATATAGCTTTTTTTTTTTGCCCATTTTGAGAGGGTTGAAAGCTGCATGTGCGAATGGTGTGAATACTATGTATATATTTAACAGTTCAAGGAACTTTGTTACCCGAGAAACTTTTTCAATTGAGCTGTGCTCAATTTTGTTACAAATTGTAAATGAGTGACTAGTGACCTATATGAATAATAAGCCTGGATTTTTTTTTTTTTTTTTTAAAGATTTGAATATCTCTTTAATTTCGACAACACATTTGAAATTCACGATGACATAGAAGTATTAAAAAGGATGGGTATGGCTTGTGGACTGGAATCCGGAAGTTGCTCTGCAGAAGACCTTAGGATAGCACGAAGTTTGGTGCCAAAGGCTCTAGAACCGTATGTGACAGGTTAGTGGTATTTCCTTTGTTGATTGAATTCGTTTTTTGTATAAAGTAGGGAGCAAGTATGTGTGCATGAATGAATGCAAATGAGTGTGTGCATTAGCATGGATGTGTAAGGGTGGGTGCTTAGCATGACATAGGGAGGCTGTAATCACACTCCTATCATGCCCAGGTTCTAGCATGTACTGGCTGCCTTGGCATGAAAGGAATGTTATTGCTGTTAGCAATTATATATGTATAGATATACTTTCATTAAAACAGTTTTGTTTTTTTTGTCGGGGGTCACTTTTGGTTTCGGCCAAGTGAATGCTGAATTTTCGGTTTTGGTCCATACTTTTCATTTCAGTTCATCACTAGTATAAAGTACACTTAGACCAGGGCTTGACAAATTTGTTGTGAATCTAGGCGCCAGGTAAAAAAGTTAGGAGCCAGGATTTTTTTAAACTAACAGATGGTCAGGAGTGATCCGATCATCATCAGCCCACTTACTAAACTCACAGCATTTGACCTGGAAGCACCCTGGACTTTCAGGTCAGTGCTGTTTTTATTATTATTTTTTTAACCCTTTCAATGCTGATATTCCATTGGAGCACAGCATTGACTGATATTTAGTCCCCACAAGCTTGTGGGGACAAATGTTAACCCCTGCAATGCCACGAATGTGTCATACACAATTGTGGCATTGAAGGGGTTAATGCTGCACTGTCGCTCTCAGGGAGCGATCAGGCAGCAGGGGGGTGTTGGGGCTGCTCTCCACACTCATGTGGAGACAGAAGAACCCTCTCCCCTGTCCCTGAAGCTGCCTCTGGCAGCTGGGACTCAATTGCTGGTCTATAGACCAGCCATTAAAGGGGGAGTCTCTGATGACTGCTGTAGGCTTCCATACCTACAGGAATCATCAAAGGGCTTGTGGGGGCTCGTTTTTGCTGTTGCTGGTCTGCCTGGCAGCAGAGCCCCTTACAAAAATGGGAATTAACCCCTAAATGCCGCGATCGCGGCATTAAAGGGGTTAACGCTGCACTGTCGCTCTCATGGAGCGATCAGGCAGCTGGGGGGTGTTGGGTCCGGTCCCCACACTTGTGTGGGGACCCAATTAACACCCAACCTCCTTCCCTGAAGCTGCCTGTGGCAGCTGAAAACACGATTGCTGGTTTTGCAGCAACCACGTTTTCAGCCTACAGGCTGACTCCGTGGGAGGGATCTCAGGCTCGGGGGCGGGCTCGGAGTGGCTGTGCTGTCTGCCCAGACTCCTGGGCAGACAGCAGCAGCGCCCCCGTGTGGTGACTCAGCCTCTTACATCCACATTTTTTTCTGGATGTAAGAGGCTGACAAAACCTAGGCGCCAGGACAAAATTCTCTGTCGCCATGGCGACCTGGCGCCTGGGATTTGTCGAGCCCTGACTTAGACTACTTGCACATGGAACTTACTGTATTTACTCAAAAGCCCCCAAAACTTTGCATCTTGAAGTAAATGCCTGAATATAAGATGATGACACCATTGAGGAAAAAAAATGAAAACCATTTATTGCTTTTGTCACTTAGACACTTGCTCAGTCAATGTCTTCTGACCTTTTTTGTGTCCCCGCCTCCTGTTCCGCAGTTCTTTCTTCACCCCGTCTCCTGGGTATCAGCTTCGTTATCTGGGTACTTCCGCAGGAGTGGAGGGAACCCCCTTTTGCTGAAGTACTCAGAGGCTAAAGCATAATAACGTAAAAAAAAAAAAAAATAAGGCTCACACACCAAATCGTTGGTACTTAAAGCCAAACCTGACATACAACCAAATTTTTTATTCCTTATTCCATTATATACTACCCAAAGTTCAGAATAAGAGTCTGTGATAAAATAACATAATTGGGGGGGGTATTTTGTGTGCATCAAACTACTCATGTTTCGATAACGGTTTTCATAACTTTTTGGCTGCAAACTGTACAGAATGTGTTTTTCAAATTCCCCTGTGTATATACATCCCTTTTGTGTTTGTTTTGCAGAAATGGCTCAGGGATCGATCAGCAGTGTGTATGTCTCATCAGGTTCTGTATCGAATGGAAGGAGGTTTTCTACAAGGTACAGAGACGATTTAACAATCTACATGATTTATGCACTTCATAAAGTTAATAAAGCAACTCTATTGCAAATATTGTCTAATCCAGTACAAGTATACATTTATATTGCCAATGGATAGATTATTCTACAGGTTTCCAAGGCTTTGGAGAAGTGCAGAATATTAGTTTTTAAAACGCTGCATATATTTAGTTAAGCTGTGCTTCTCGTACAGTAGACTTTGTGGTGTAACGTGTTTGTTTTATTTTCCTTGTGCAGTGAACTGACAGGCTGTACAGATGGTATATTGGCAACTAGTTCAAACGGATCTCAGTATAGTAGCTCCAGAGTAGAAACACCTGTGTCTTACGTTGGAGAGGACGAAGACGACGAGGAAGATGACTTCAATGAAAATGATGATGATGAATGATTTGTAGATGGTGTTTGTGTCTTCAGTTGAAAAAGCTTCAGGAATCTTTTGTGTTCAGTTATTTGAGGTGTACTTTCTTTTACAACAGTCTTGGTATAATATTGTTGAGACTAATAAGTCCTAGTTACCAACCAAGGACTGCTTGTAACTTTTTTTTTTTTTTTTTTTTTTTTTTTTTTTTTTCCCCTTTTGAGGTGTGGATGTTATTTCTCACAAGCCCCTTTTGAGTTTTTAAATATATTTTATTTATGTTTTGTTTTGCCCCCAGTGAAATTGGCTACACTTTATAATATTGTATTTCAGCCACAAAAATTAAATGGTATCCTCATATGTAAAAAATAAATGGGTTCATCTAATTAAAAATTATCTGGAGTGTTTCAATAATGCCAGTAATTTCAAAATGGCAATATGGTTTTTTCAAATCATGCATTGTCCAAAGAAATATACTTTTTTTTTTTAACCCCCTACCCATAAATGAATTGGGAGTTCAGAATTAACCTGAACTGTGTGTTTTTTTAAAAAAAAATATGTAATGTATATTTTGGGAGAAAAAAAATACATTTTAAGTCATTGCTGGTGCAGCTATATGAAATATCTATATTTTGCTTTTAGTAAAATTTGCCTGAATTCTTGCAGGTAAATGTTTGATTTTTTTAATTCTATAGTTGTTTACATAAGTATCATTTAAAGTATGTACTGAAACAAATGTTTTGTATTTGTTTCCTAAAACCTCTACCTGTAATCTATTATGTTAAAATTATTATAGCGTTAACAGTTTGTTTTTTTTAACCCAAGATTTACAAATCCTTTTTAACAGTTCATATTTTATATAAGAAATTTAACAGCAGACGCTGGTGATTTCGGACAATTCTCAAAATTAGAACTGACGGCTGCCTGTTACAATCATATTCCTTTTATTGAAACATACACTTATGTAATTTTAACTATACAGAGACTTATTAAATGATTTGTTTAACTTGGCACTGTTAGTTTTATTAATAAAACATGCATGGGCATTTTAAAAAAGCTCAGTGTTTTTCTAACAGGATTTTTGTATAGTATGTTTTTGTTTTGCTTTTTTTACTTTATGTATAAATGATTAATTGATGTTAAGCAATACCACGGTCAGTGGCATTTTGTGGCCTGAGATGAGTAGGCTTAACAGCAGGTCTGGAGTAGCATGTAATGGGCCAGTTGGAAAGTTCCGAGATCTCACTTGAAATTGCCCCATTCACACAAGAGGTGCCTTTCTAGCACAGCCTCCATAGCATGTGGTATCATCGTGTGCCGCAAGAGGTGAAGAACCAGTTTATGATGTCGTATTCTGGGGCGTAGTAGGAAGAAGATGGATGCGCAGGTGAAGT
This sequence comes from Spea bombifrons, assembly GCF_027358695.1. NCBI lineage: Eukaryota > Metazoa > Chordata > Amphibia > Anura > Pelobatidae > Spea > Spea bombifrons. The sequence goes on along the minus strand of NC_071088.1, from coordinate 93,530,008 downwards.
TTGTGCCTGACTTTTAAGACACAGAGCCTGAGGCGTGAAGTTGTTCCACCAGTTTGTGGGCAATCCTCTGCAACACATTGGGGGCAGTTGTGTGGTGGCCGCAGGAATGGAAATGTATGACATTGCTTCATCAATATTTTTACTTGTAATGGCTTTTACAGTATTTGTATCATTGTTAAAAGCATGGATATCTTCAGTTTAGTATTTTCTTTGTCTGCACATGTTTGTGTGTTTGGTGACAGTCCTTTTAAGAGCATGTTTCCTCCAGAACCATCTTTATATCCACATCTTATTTTTTTTTAATCAGTTCTTGTATGGTCGGTAAGCAAAAAAAACCTTAATTTGTTGCCTGTAACAAGCAAATAAATTCAGCTCCATTAGTCAAAAGTTAAGTTAAAATCCAACACTATATAACCAAAAGTATGTGGATACCAGACATTCCATTCCAAAATAAAGGTCGTTAATATGGTGACACACACCCACCTTTTGCAGGCATAACAGTCTTCCTCTTCTGGGAAGGCTTTTCACAAGATTTTGGAGTGTATGTGGGAGTTTGTGCCCATTCAGCCAAAAGGGCATTTGTTAGGTCAGGCATCGATGTTGAATTAAAAGGCCTGCCTGGCAGTCTGTGTTCCAATTCATCCAAAAGATGTTCAGTGGGGTTAGTCGAAGCTTTGGAGACTTCTCAAGTTCCTCCACACCAAACTCTTAACATGTACAGGGCCTTTTTTTGTGAAATTCAACAACTTTTTTGTAGCACTTTAGAACTTTATTCTTTGGTCTTGATGAATGGCCTATGTTTTACCTAAAATTTACAGTTCTGTGAAACGGGAAGTAATGGTTGAACAATTTCCTGTTCCTCATCACCCAGGTGTACTAAAAATGTAAAAGCAAAGGGAATATACTTCATGGGGGTACCAATAATTTTGCTACCCCCCCCCCCAAAGACTACTGGGCTATTTTGGATCGATGAGTCAACTGTGTGGCGTTTTGGAAGACATGAGTCCCATTACATCTGGCGTAAAGCTAACACATCATACCACAAACAAAACAGTCAAACTCTGTGATGGTCTGGGGCCGCAATGCTACTTTAGGGCCTGGCCAACTTACTGTAATTAATGGAACCATGAATTCTGCTCTCTACCAGAAAACCCTAAAGAGGAATGTCTAGCCATGAGTTTGTGACCTAAAGCTCAAGCGCAGTTGGGTTATGCAGCAGGAAAATCATCTGAAGATCAAAATAAACAAAGGTTGTGGAGCGGTCTAGTGAAAGTCCTGACTTGAATCTGATTGAGATGCTGTTACACTACCGTGAAAAGGCAGTTTGTGTCTGAAAACCCTCCACTGTGACTGATTTAAAACAAATCTGCAAAGAACATTTTAAAGATGTGAAGGTATCATCGCCGGTTATCGCATTTAGTCCCGCTCTCCTTTGCAAGTTATGTTTAGGGAGGCAATTACTTTTTCAGATGGGTGATATCGTTTTGATTAATTCTTTACTTTCAATAAATGAAATCACTTTAAAGCTGCATTTTGTGTTGGCTTCCAGTGTCTTGCTCTTATGTTAAAATGAGTTGGATCATCTGAAACCTTTAAATCTGACAAATAGGAGAAATCAGGAAGGAGGTAATGTGACAGAGTCATATGTAGATTCCAAATCAGTACTTATTTCTATGTTAATCATTACACAATACTTGTGCACTGTCTTGGTGGTGGACTTATTTTTATTATTGTGTTAAATCATCGCTTCTTCATGCTTGTAATACACATTTGCAATTAATTTACTTTTTGGGGGACATAGTCTAAAACATGCACAGATACAGACCACTTCACTAATGATTTACATTCAGAAACACTAAAACAATTTGAAAAGAACGGCTCTAAAACAACTTTATATTTTCGGAAGATATCTAAATGTACCACTTATATAATATGTCAATAGGATATATATCAGTGCTAATTGCTCTGTAAAGGAACAGTATGAATAAGAAAAATGTTTCCACGGGATTTCTTTCTGTGACATCTGTAATGTGAGCATTTCATGTAGAAGGATGGCTCCATAGATTTTCAGTGTCTTGCAGAAACACAGTAGCAAGCAGCACTCTTTAGTAGGTGGACTATTAAACATTTCAATATGTCTGTGGATTAAGAGAGATTGTTAATGATGGTTAAATATATGCAGCTAAAATTATATTCCTACGGCGTTGGTGTTCTAACCTAATTGAATTATGAAATACAGTATAAAGATACAGAAGAAAGCCCTGCGCTCAAACTCACATCACTCTTGGGCGGCAGCAACGGCTATAGTATTCATCAGCCCCAAAGACATAGAACAAACACCAAAAAATAGTTACCTGCGCACTATCCCAAATCCCTATTAAGGGCTAATAAATGTGTAGGGGTTTAGAGAATGCCCCTCTCTGTCTCAGAGATTTTTACCTTTAGCTCAAAGTAGCGAGGTGAAATGTTCAGTGTAGGACTCGCCTAAGAGGTTTGCCGTGGCGTGGCAGGCGAGCTTCCACTTTAAATGGCCATTGGAGTGAAACTAAAAACCTCCATTTGTCTAAATAAACATAGGGATTTGGGATAGTGCGCAGGTAACTATTTTTTGGTGTTTGTTCTAATTGAATAATGGACAGATACAAGAGGATAGTTAAGCTGCATGCTTCTAGTATTCTTGAGTTTAGCTTGTAGCATTTACTGTAATGTCCAGGGGATATGAAGAATGCCTAAACCACCAACTAATGAATAACCAGCAAATCATAAACATTTTATGTAATCTGTGCTCACACTTTAAAAATGCATCTGAGCTTTTTAAGTGTTTCCATTAATAATAAAAAATATCCATAATGGTGCTAAAATCATTTGGTACAGGGTTTGTGTGTATCTTAACTATGGCAGAATTTTTTTTTTAAAACATAAGGAAACTTGATTGAAAATCTTTGTTGCTTCAGGAGACAATGAAACGTTTTTTGAATCATGATTAGCTGAATTTGACCAACCCAAAAAAGATGGCCATGCTGAGGAACCTCTGAGGACCCAATAAAAGGGTTGATGAATGACTGGCTTGCCTCTGTGTCACAGGCTCCTAAGACTTATCTAATGGGTCTGCTTATTTATGTAATTTATAATTATTCTGGTAGGGACCATCTTTCTATTTTTCTGCAAGTTAGGTAGATGACAGAACTGTCGAGAGTTCATTGTACAGCTTTAGTTTACTGCATGGCCCGGATAGAATAAGTTCCTCCCATGGAGAGAAAAGAACAGTATAGCTATTTATCCGTCTTCATATTGATGACTTTCACATGTGGCAAGTCTGGCTCCATGAATGGATAAAACACATTTGAAGTAAAGTCAGAACATTTAGAACCCAATATTCTTACCATCCAAATGCGTCTTTATCTTTTATATGGACAGTGCAACTCAACTTTCTATCTTAAGCTTGAATGAGACTTTGCCTTCATAGGGATCATGAGGATTATCGGTGATGATCCCCTGTCCAACAACTGTGCACACAACATCCAGTTCTTTGTTCTTTTGAACATTAAGGAATTTCACTGCCACCAATGGGTTTGTGTAGTTTGGCTAGGAGAAAAAAAGAACACATTTACTCAATGGTCAATTCAACAATCAACAAGGAACACATTGAATACCTCAGTGAAAAGGGATATAGTAAAAATTACTGTACTTACAGCAATTATGCTATAAAATTCAATCAATGCCTTTAAAGACTTTTTTTAATGAAAAAATATATGTAGGGATATAACTTTGTTATACAGATTGGATTAGTTATAGCTTGTTGATTGAGTGAGAAAACAAATAACCGTTCTTGGAGTCAAGTAGACATTGCTTTTCCTTTTTTGAGGAACAATTCCAATTCAATGTCTTTTTTATTGCCCCCTTCTGGATCAACAGCAGGGTTGACTTTGAAGGGCTTGTCTTTTCAACCTTTATTATGATGTCAATGTTGTACCTGGGCCTTCTTGCCATAGTAGGGAAAATACTGCAAGCCAAAGGTTCCACCAGGAGGGTAATATTCCACTTGGCCAAGACCACCTTCCTGTGGCAAGAAAACACAAAACCAGAAAATCTGTAGAAGCAACTTAAAACACTGCAAACATAAATATTAACTACATCGGACAAAGTAGCATAAAATGCAAGAATATCTACCATGGTGTGTAAATGTTCTATATTTCAACATCTTTACTACCCTTCCAGATTAAATGATTTCATTCCACAAATGTAACTTCCAAATACATGTCTCTATACATATAGAAGTGACCACACCGAGTGGGTTTTTAGATGTTAAATTAATGCACTAACTGGGCTATGATTGGAACTTTGCCTTAAGCCCTGCTCAATGAACGCAAGAATGTCCATACTAACATGCCCTCTGCACGATGGGAACCTCTGCGGCTCGTTGTGTACTGCCCTGATGGGATCCCTTGTGGAGGGGGAGGCAGAACTATCATTTTAGTGATGGGCAGATACACTAGTTGTAATGATTTTATACTAACCTCAGAGGTGCAGTTCACATAGGGAGCTGTATCGTTTCCTGGGACAAAATTTATTATCTGAAAACAAGATAAGAAGCATAATCGTGTTATTATTATTGTGTTTCACATTTGGAAAAATAATCATTTGTACTTTGCTTGTAAGGCAACTAAGACAGTAACTCGTAGAAATGTTGATATTATTTTTTATTTCATTTCAGGCTAGTTAAGCAATACGTCAGGTTTGCCAACTGGTCTGCCAAGGATGCAGCCTCGTTGGGAAGCTTGTGTAGCAGGAATATCGGTTACTGCTAGGTGGGAGCTGGCGTTAATACTTCCTTGATAAAGGCAATACTTCTTTATATGAGCTTTTTGTGTTTGGTCAAGTTAATAAAAACGGTTCCCTTCTAATTTTGATGCTTTGTGCTACAAACCTATTATTAAACGCCTCTGTTACGCTCTCATCCATTTTGCTCCTATTATGCTAAAGAAACTGCTTATGAATATCACTGGTGGTCTGGTTTTAAAGTGCTAGAGCTACACTTCTTCTCCAATCCTGCCCTGTTGATGTTGAATAACTTTCCTACTAGAAGTCCACACGCAAAATCAATGCCCTATCTGTTCCTCATTGTGAGATCATGTATTCCACACAATCTCATATGCAACAAAATTGTTTTTGTCTACAAATGTTTTAACCGTTAAATCTTACCCTATTAATTTTTATAAAAACACAGGGCTGTCCAGATGCATATCCAAAAGTAGGGTCATTTTTGTAAGAGCAGTTTCCAAGCATATCAGTAGTAAATTGACAGGCGTACTTAGGGAGGCCCTTTGCATTCAGCAGTTTCCCGATATCTGTGTTATTTGAACAGTTTTTGTTCATCTTCTCTTGTGTTTCTGCCTTATAAACTGCAATAGAATCAAAGGAAAAAAAAAAATAAACATAAAATGAAGCTGATCTAGATAGACACTATGTTAAAGAGAGAAAAAAGGTGAGAAAGAAGCAGCAGTGTTTTCTTTGAGGTTCCAGACACAAGATTATATTCTAAATGAATGAATGAATAAATAAATGAATGAATGAACAAATGAATGAATAAATGAATGACTGAATTTAGGCTGACATGCCCCTTTAACATGCTCTTTTCTTATTTCCATTAGTTTCCAAAGCAAATCAGCTATTGCTTTTGTGTTTTCGCTATTGGATAATATAGCATAATCTAAGCTTTTATAGTCGAAAGTAAAGTGAAGAATGGGATTCTAATTACCCAATACTGATGGGTTGGAGTTGCAAGGTGAAAATCAAATAAAAAGAAAGCATATGATTCTTTGTTCCTATAATCACATAAGGTTTTTAGGATAGTACATTTACTATGCATATGAAAGGGAAAGTGGTGTACCAGTGCATGTAACGATACCAATAAAATAATTGTAAGCAAAGCTGGTATTTAATGGGACCTAAAATTACATAATATTAATAGGGGAAAGGGAAACTGTGCAGATTACACTCGTCAGTGATATATATATATATATATACATATACATATATGAAAGCAGAGGTTCTCAAACCAGTGCTTAAAGATCACCAGCGACTGTATTGTACTGATACATGGCGCAAATTTAGTTATCATTAGAAGGACTTCAGTAAAATCAACCCAAAATCAAACATAACTGCGTCATGGAACTAATGTACAGACATAGGGACCCCCAAACAGAGGATTTTAGGAATTAAAGTCATAGATAGGAATGGATGTTCCAGCGTTTTGGCTTCATTCCTTTATTTATCTGTGCTAAAGAAGGTGTTCTTACCTGAGAGAAACTGGCACAGGTTGGATACAGTGAGGTTGTACGACGTGTTATCAGTCATATTGTAAAAGATTTGGAATCCGTCATCCCCATGAGAATTTGGTCTTACAGTCACACCTGTGAATGAAACATGTAGGTTTTGTTTTACACAAACAGCTATCAAAGCTAGTCATAGGGATTTTATTTTCAAAATTCATGCCAAAAAAAACAAATGTCTCATTAAATTAAAAAAACAAAAAAGTTAAGTGTAAAGAAACAATGATGATTAGCATCCTCCCTCCATCTAAAACCACAGGCTCCTCACTAGCACGCTCTTATTTATTTGGTCCTTACTTTCTCCAGAATTATGTTTTAGAGAAATCTGAAGGCTGATAGGAATATTAGTCTGCCCTATTTTTTCCCCACACTGTAAAAAAACCTCAAACCTTATTCAGCCCTCGCTCTTCTCTTATATTCAGAGTTTTATGCCTATTACATGCATGCTGATTAAGGCTGTTTCACTGATCTACTACACTCTCAATGAAGTATGACTTCCTTAAGTCACAAGACCACTTCCACAGTAACTCAAAGTATTCCATCTAGTTAATAAACTGTTCACTCCTTTGTCCACAGGCAACGATAAAACAGAAGGCCCGTGCAGAATAATTCTTCTACGGTTTCAACATTTCAGTCTAATAATCTAATTGTCTAATCTTTTCTAATACATAATAATATTGTCCTTTTGATAAAAATCCTAACACCTTGTGATATTTGATTACACATGCGCAATGCACTCTTGTATAAACAAACAGGGGAATTGTCCTTTGGGCTAATCTCAAGGTCCTTTTGTCAAGTGTTGATTGCGTCAAGGTTCCTACTACAGACGTTTACATTGACCTTGACCAGCATTACTAAATTAATGTTTCATACTGCTAGGAATCCCCTGGAACATTCATTTCTCCTACTAAACCCAAAATAACTCAAGAGAGTATTCTTGTTGGCACCAGTTGCATTTTTGAAGGTTCTCCATGAGTTGTAGCAAAACAAGAAAGTTTTGCCCAGGAACCTGGGGGGGGGGGTGGTCAGGGTTGGGGGGGGTTGGGTAGATACTATAAGGAGCTTTTTTTTTTTTTTTAGTATATTTCAGGTTTAAAAAACACCCAACAATTGAATTAGTAAAAGTCACTAGTGAATATTCATGTTCAGCTTTATTATTGCCACACATACAATGTCTTTGTAACCTACTCACTGGCATATTGGCTGTTATATGTCAACAGAATACAGATAAATTCTGTAAATTTTAAATAAACATAACTGAATGCAGTCATCTCACTACTTAAATTATACTAAATATTATGTGGGTCTGAAGACAAGCCATTGGACATCTCTACTAAGTAACTCAACAAGGCTAGAAATTGATGTATTAAACCTGTTCCCTTGCAAGCCTGACCCTCGAAAGAACCAAATTTGTCATTTGACTTTACCCTAGTGAGCAAAGTAAAAAAAGTGAGACAATTGACAGTATCAATCCGTAAAAGTCCATTCATCTATTCATTATCACGTTAGTTCAATAAATCTACTCATTACTGCGATTGGTCTTAAAATGTACAGAAGTGGAAGCATTATTGGTACCATGCTGTGAGAACTGTAAGGCAAGCTAACTTTCCTTATGAAAATCCTAGCTAGATTTGGGAGTTCCTTCTGTACAAAACACACCTAGAATGCAACGTGGATTTAATCTCTACTATCTCTATTTTAGCTGTTTTAATCTCCATAATTTGCTTACAGTTGGTGAAAGTAGTTCATCGCCATGCAACAATTCATTAAAGAGATTTGCAAAAGTTTACAGACAATCATAACATGCTCAAGAATGGAGTGTTTTCCCCTTATTTTCCATTTTATTTATTTATTTTTTTATTTTTTTTTACTTACCTGGGGACTTCAGTCGATCTTGATAGTCTGGATGATACGGACTCAGGGTTTTCATCAGGGAATATATAGAGAGTGCAAATATTCCAATCATAACAATGTAGAAGGCGACATAGTAAAGACTTATGTACACTGTAAAGAAAAATAAAGTGATCACAAGTTACAACTAGAAAGCTACATCATGCCATTGGATATGTATGATTACTTCACCACTACTGCCCAGATACAAAAAAATGATTCAAAATCAAATCAGAATACTGACAGTAGTAGATAAAACATAGAAGGATTTAGTACCTCTCCTAAATTATTCAGATCCAAATTCCAAAAAGAACTCAAATGCTCCAAGTGAAAAAAAAGAATACAATCACGAAGTCCTGATTTTATCACAACTTTGTAAATGTCCTTACTTTAAGAAATATAGCATATAATAATCCCTAACAAAGGTAACATTTAACCTTGAGAGCATGGCAAGAAGTGGCAAGACCATTTCCTACTAACTTTTGGAGTTCTTGCACCTGTGTTATTCTCAGGTTCTTCCTTGTGTTACAGAGAGGAACAACCCCAAAAAATCTTACATACCAACGCTATCGCTAATCTAAGTAAATACTTTAGAATTCTAGTTTTTGCAGAAAAACCTACCCCACTTGATCAGGGTTCTTCCCATCAGCTCCCCTGTGTCAGGATTCCATACAAAGCGCCCAAAGTTCTCCATGCGCTCGCTGCATGTCTTCTTTTCATTGAAAGTTGCCATGTTTTCCCTGACTGTGATGGAACCCTTTCTTCGGTTCAAAAAAAATGAAACATGCAAGAAGCGGCCTGTGCCAAGTTTTGTACTCCCTTATATAGCCATTTATGAAGGTTGTTCAGATGTCATTGACGTCTACCTTCTAATCACGTGAAATACTCTTCTTATATTAGCATAGTTATCTCCCTGAAAGCACTGCTGATAGCAGGTAGCATAGAATTTCTGGATATCATATGCCCTTCCATTTTCACCTAACTTGTTGTACGCATTTCCAGAGGCTGGATAATAGCGTGCATGAACACCCTGATTACTTTGTTTTGATAACTGCCAACCGTTTAGCGAGTAAAACGCTTAGCGAGGTATTTCTACTGAAACTAAAACTAACCAACACACATAAGGGGAACATGAAGGAGGATTGGGAGGACTGTATTTAATCCTGCTATACCACAAAAGAAGTGCAATTAGTTCAATAAGTAATGGTGACTATTATGCTTTGCTTTGGTCTGCTATATGCCTCTGCTCTCTTTTTCTAAACTTAGTAAAAGGGTTTTGAATATGAAATAAAAAAAATGAAGACTTCGAAGGTCATATATGTAGGAAACACCAATGATCTGGGGAAGGGAAGGTACATCCTAGAGGCTATTCACAGTAAAAACCCAGATATCACCCCATATATATATCCACTGAAAAGGTGTAATGCACTGAAGAGGTGTAATGATGATGAAGGAACAATTTTCCTTCTATGGTCTAATATCTTTAACAAATCTAATATCTAACCATAAAATGTTTATCATTTAGCAGATCTAATGGAAATAATTAGAAAACGTAATTAGTGTAAAGTTTGAATTGGAAATCGTAGGTTCTATCGCATGCTGAATGCAAGATTTCAGGCCAAGTTGTGTTCTACAGAGGAAACAAATGTAGTGTGTATATACAATTTTACAAACTGTAAAAAATATTAATATTTATATAAAAAATATATTTAATAGTCTCATGAGACAATTGTTTTTTTCCAGGAAAATGTACAGAAATGTCAGGAAACTATTAACAGGTCTACTAGGGGGTTTCAATAAATGGAAGAGGATCATTCTCAATCTCATCTTGTCGTAGGATTATAGGGCTGTGTACATGCATAGACATCTAATCTTGTTTTGAGGACATTAGCTCAAAAGCTATGGAAAGTCCCTTTAACAGTTTAATGGTTGCATTGTAAAGAGATCCATCTTAAGGCTGCTTTACACCGTGATTCAGTTTCTGCCGAAGCCACTATAGAAAATCACCCCTAGAAACCACAATTTATTTTGGGAGATAATGTATATAGAATAAAACTATGAGGAAAACAAGATTAATGTGATTAAACAAGGAAATTTTCAACTTTTGAAGGGTAGTGTAAATTACATATTTTAATATTCCACAATTTTATTCAGTGTATAAATAAAACTGTGAAATGTATCATTTAGGAAACCAGCAGAGTTGTTTTAGTGATTGTCAAGAAAAACACACGCATTATTAAAAAAAATAAAAAAAAATATTATATATATATATATGTAATAAGAAATTAGTAGTTTAGTATACTATTACTATTGACAATAATTACATCCCTAATTATTAATGGTAATAATTATTGTAATCTATCGTATTAATAGTGGGATGCCTTTAGAATGGCAAAGCTTGTAGCCAAATACAGTACCATGGTTTAACTGTATTTAAACTACGGATCAATTTCCCAGCAGTGCGAGGATTTCCATGTGTAGTTGTGTTATCCCATGGGATTTACAATAATGTGCACATCCCTTCCTTCTGATCGGAAGGTACTGTAAGCTTCGACTTACAGGATCATCACGGTCATTGTTTACTTCAAGCTGTCTGGGGCTATCCAATCAAATAATTTTGTTAGAATAATGTTAGAATAATGTTTTATTCGATCAAATAATATATATATACCATTGGGATTTTATTTGTTGTCAATAATGCATCAATAAACATAGAAAAAGGGAGTCTAGAAAGTTTTACCTTTAAAAACTTACTAAACTGTTACTAAACTACTAAACTGTTTCTGCTTCCTGTCTATGGCAAAAATGTAGCTCTGTAAAATTAACCCCACCACTAATACATAATACAATCTGCTGCTGCCATTCTTATTCTAACCACGCTGTCCTTCCTGGGTGGTGTAGGGTTAATATCAGGTGGGGCCCCGTAGAATAAACATATGCACAGAGTGCATTAAAAAGCCATTGGCTTCTCAGGAGGATTACTACATGTATGTTCTATAATTCTTTAATTCATATCCCCAAGAGTTATTTAATTACCCTCCATCCCACTATGTACGGGACAGGTTAATAGGGGGTCCTAGAGACTTCCATTTTTTCTGCCTCTTAAGGACTAAGGGGTTAGCTATCTTGTTTTCAGGCACAATGTTACATTAAAAAAAATGGTGCTGCCACAACCACAAGGGATTCTGGGTAGGCACCTGCAAATAAGGTCAACAATGATCACCTTTTGCCTCTATATCCACTTTATACACGGATCCCTTGAATCCCTGTCCTTGACTTGTGATCTGGCTACTGCACCTCTTTCCCGAGTTGTGTCTAAAGGCTGTCTTATACAGCGGGCAATAACTTTCAAGGGATCCATGTATAAAGTGGCAACCTGTGAAGCTCTGGTGAACTCCATGCCCAAGAGGGTTAAGGCAGTGCTGGAAAATAATGGTGGCCACACAAAATATTTACACTTTGGGCCCAATTTGGGCACTTCTACTTAGGGGTGTACTCACTTTTGTTGCCAAGGTTTAGACATTAATGGCTGTGTATTGAGTTATTTTGATGGGAAAACCAAATTTACACTTTTATACAGGCTGTAGACTCACTACTTTACATTGTAGCAGAGTGTCATTTCTTAAGTGTTGTCACAAGAAAAGATATAATAAAATATTTACAAAAATGTGAGGGGTGTACTAACTTTTGTGAGATACTGTATATAATGATGTGCCTTTCTTATAGGAGAATATCACATTTTTCCATTTCGTTAACAAAAATAAATGGTGGCTAATGCACCAACATGATGATGGCTAAATGCAATCCATCTTTCATGCAAGAAAAGCGGCACCTACAATGGGCTGTTCCCCATTATAGGACCCGTCCATAAACAAATATTGGCAACAGAATGGATAGTACTGAAGTACTGTAAGTGCTATTATTTCTAATTTGCAGTGTCTAAGAGTAACACCTCAGCCACAAAGAGATAGACCAGAGTCTAGCAGTTGCACACAAGCAGAAGATCACAACACGCAATGCCAAGTGTCCGTGTAAAGCAACCCACTCTGCTTTACTCTGGAGCAGTGGAAACATGTTCTTTGGCGGAATGAATCACACTTCATGATCTAAGCTTAGGGGATGTCAGCAGAATGCATAGTGCCAACTCTAAAGCTTGGTGGATGAGGTATAATGGTTTGGGGCTGCTTTTCAGGGTTTGGCCTGTGAAGGGCCAAGCCTAAGGGATACAGCATGCATTTTAGACAATTGTATGGTTCTAACTTTGTGGCACTAGATTGGGGAAGGCCCTTTCCTGTTCCAACATGACTATGTCGTTGTGTACAAAACAAGGTCCATAAAGACATGGTCTGATGAGTGTGATGTGTAGGAACTTGAGTGGCCCACACAGAGCTCTGACTCCAAAATCTTGTAGAAAGCTTATCCCGAAGAGAGGAGGCTATTGGTGGTATTCCACATTAATGCCTGTTTTAGTATTCAATGTCCAACAAGCTCATATAGGTGTGATAGTCAGATGTCCACATAATTTTAATCATGAAGTGTATTATTGCATTTCATCTTGTGCAAGAAAGGATAATTTATTATGTGAATATATATAGTGCCTACAAATTCTTGTAGGATACAATAAGGATATTCATAATAATGGAAAAAGAAGTGGATGGTCCGGGTTGCTAGAGCTTATTATCTCAAGGCTTTGTGCTAAGCAACATTCTGCTTTGAAGAAGGAAGGTCACTAAGGATTTCTGTGACTGGAACGTATAGCTAGGGCATATATGGTCATGTGGTGTATGTGATCACGTGGGATATATAGTGTGAGATTTTGGGGTAAGCATGACTTAAGGCTTTAGAAAAAAAGTGTGTGAAATGATGAGATCTCAAACGTGTGCAAGGCAAGATCTAATAAAGAGCAGGGTTTATAGAACATGCATAACATTAAACATTTATGAAATGATACATATTTAAATTTCACAATGAAGCTATGTAAATCTTTGTCCTCTATAGCGTCATTGAAAGGACATACACCATAAGTAATACATTCGGTAAGGGATCTGTGTTTGGTGCACAAAGTTGCCTAATTTTCTAGCAATGGCAATCCGTGTAGGTAATTTAATTATATTATAAAAAATGGTTAACTAAATTTACAAATGAGAACAAGGTTTCTTGATGAATACTATCCATTAGTTCTTTAATTCTCCGCCTTAGTTGCTCTGTAAAAGACACTCTGGAAGGTCTGCACTAATCCAGAGATTTTGTTTTATATACGTCTGCAAAGACTATAATCCTATTTCACTACAATGAAAGAGGTGGCATGTCTACACAAGATGAGAATAGCCTATATTTTGATTCAATCATTTTAATGATTTCATATTAAAATTAATACATACATTCTTACAGGTGATACACATTTTAGAAACATATGATACATAAAAACATTTTTTTAAATTTTAAATGTAAGTGCTAATCTCAATATCTATGTTTTCCTTATCCTTTTAAAAATGTGCATTGTTAATTCCATTATATGCACTAAAACACTGTCATGGCTACCATCAGTATATTTAATAATGTTATGTTTGATAACACAAATATAATAAAACATGCACATCAATCTTAGTATTTATGATTTAATTACATATGGGAAAAAAATGAAAAATCTGGACACACAAAATAAAATATATATGAAAAAATAAATGAGTTTGCCCGCTCATAGCACTAAATGCGTAATAGAGTATATTTTTAAGACCTAATCATAAGGACAAAGAGAGACAGATGAGATAGAGAGGGAGCCGAATTATCTGCCTAAGTGGATAAAGAGTTTAGAGAGGTGTTGAGTCAGGGGTATTATTTCCTCACCTGTCACTTAGCCATCTCTTCTAATAAGACATTTTTGTATTATATCTCGAAAGATCTGGATCACCATTTTACGTCTTACCTGACTGTTACTGTAACTCCAGAAAGGATTTCTTTTTTTTATTGCTTTTATTATAGCATTTTAAACATATTTGCTTTGCAAACATGTTGTGACATTATCTTTTTTTTCCCCCTCATATTTTCCTCCTGCATAAGCAATATAATGAACATACCATACCCGATTGGACATCTTAGATTATAATTCTAGCTCGATCAAAGGGATTTTGCTAAGCCTGGGAAGCACTGTTTGCAGTGGGCAGAACTTTCTCTCAGTCAATCTGTGCTGTTCGTAGCTACTCAGTTGTTCATGTTTGGTTCAGGAGCCTAAACAATCAAAGATGGATTTTGGGGCGCTGGAAACAGTGGTTGCTAATTCTGCTTATATCACCGCGAGAGGAAGTTTTGATGGAGGCTTCAATCCACAAATTACAAGGAACAAGAAATATCGTTCCAAACTAAAGCTTCCACCCCTCTCAGAATGTGAGCATCTGAAGGATCAGATTGATTTGGAATTTGAAAACATTTGTGTCAAGCAGCCCATTGGCAAACGATTGTTCAAGGAGTTTTTGGGATCAGTCGAGCAGTTCATCCCTCCATGTGAATTCTGGAATGATATTGAAGACTATGACACGGCCGAGGATGAAGACCGCTTGCGGAAAGCTAATAGTATCATTAACAAATATTTTGATGCACACTCTAGGCTATACTGCCGCTATTTAGATGAGAAGGCCTTTGCACACATAGTAGTGAGAAGTAATAGAGTTCCAGATGGTCTATTTAAGGAACAGCTTAAAGCTACCATGAATTATTTAAAGGAAAATGCATTTCTTCAGTACAAGGAGGGCAAATATTTCTCAAAATTCCTTCAATGGAAGTGGTTGGAGGCCCAACCAGTTGGGGAGGACTGGTTTATGGACTTCAGGATCCTTGGTAAAGGTGGATTTGGGGAAGTGTCTGCTACCCAAATGAGGGCAACAGGTAAAATGTATGCTTGCAAGAAACTCAGCAAGAAACGGTTGAAGAAGAGGAAAGGCTTTGAAGTAAGCATTTGATTTTACATTTAAGAATCAGTTTCATTTCATGAAAAAAAAGTAGCTGTAGCCTTGAGGATTTGGATTACTTTGACTGGCTGAAGATCACATGACCATATTGCTTCAAGACATTGTTTGTGTGAAGGTCACAGTGTATTAGTGTTGTAATACAATAAGGATTTGACATACATCTTATTTTAAAATCTCAGCAGTATTTACTGCATACCTAAAATGAATTAGCACATTATTGTGCTCCATAAACAGATTTTTATCTTATATTGTAATTTCCTACGCATATCAATGTAATTATTAGAAAAAATGATCATAGTATTATTATTACTATGGTATTATTATTATTATTATTATTAGTAGTATATTAATTTTAAATCAAATACTTTGATTAAGAACAATTTAGAAGAACTATTACAAAATAAATCCTGGCCATGTATGTATGTGTTTGAAAGTTAAAAAAAACAAAAACACATTAATTATGTAAGATGACATTAAAAATAGCTTGTGGATAATTCAAATCGAAAAATGATAACCCAAATGAGCAAGCAAATATGTGATTAGAAATAAACCCCCCCGAAAATGCTGCTATTATTATTATTGTTATTATTATTATTATGTATTTATACCATCACACAAAGAAGTACTCTTCAGAATGACTTTTACTAAAACCCACAATACTGATGTAGTTATTTACACTTCATTATTCTATAATTCTTTACAAGTAAGTTATCATTAAGTGAAAGTATGATAGTAGTGTGCAAGCAATGAAAATCTGATACACAGAATATAACTTGCTTGCGTAGCAATATGATTCCCAGTACAGGGAGTATTACTACAATATAAGGAATACAAAGTAATACATTGAATAGTTATGAGGCAAAAAACAACTTCTAAGCTCAGTACTGTTATTATTGTTATTATTATCATTGTTAATTTTATTATACATTTCAGTTTCATTTTACATATCCAAGCATTTTCTCTATGTAGTTACATAAAGATTTGTATTAATATTGATTTTTTTCAGTATTACAAATGTTTACAAGTAATTTTAGGAAATGAAAGAAATGAATTAGGGGTTGAGACCTTAGGGAAAATTAATTCAGTTAAGGCACAGGCATCCAAAAGCCATCTTAGCGGTACTTTTCAGGCAACTATAGCATAAGAAGACTTTGGGAGATATTATCTCAAAACCCCATCAACTACATCAATTACTTTTTAAAGGAACAGTAGTGTCAACATTTTCCCCTAAAGCCATAATATCAAAGTCCATCTAGCCTCCTGCTCCCACCTCCCATGCTGGACACCTCTATGTAAACTATATCATGTCAGTGGTTTTTGCCGATTTCAATCCTGAACCCAGCCACAATGTTAGTAAATGTATTGGGAATCCATGAACAGTTGCTCCAAATTCATGCGCAAGGGTACACAATGTCATGCCTGTAGAACACCTGGTGCTTCCAGCCTTGAATTAGTGAAGAAGCAGCAATTATCATTTGAAATGTTGTTTGATTTTTAAATAATGATTAGTAAAGCAAACCAAGTTTACTCTACGGATCATTGAAACAAAAAGAAGCATGTCTGCACCCTTGAAAAAAGTACCAAAAGCTGACACCATGTGTACAGACCTCAGAAGTAGAAAATGTTGATAATATCTAATGGTCTTCACCTATGCAACATGCTTATTTTTAAAACATTATTTCATATCCCATATATAAAAATAGATTTTTTCACTGCAAATGATTAGCTCTGAAGTGCCCAATTACATCTGAAATCTAGGGCTCTAATGATTAGTTGTTAAACTCATTTTCACTCCCTATTAATAATTGGATACTTATTGGATGTGTTTTGGATAAGCTCTTTTCTAAAGGCTAGGGGACTTGATGCAGAGGTGTGAAAAGCCACATGTGCTTGCTCAAGAACCAGCATACTACAGGACAGATCGTAAACCATAAATTCTCAAAACAGAGCAGACCAAGAGATCCATACACTAATTTTTAAAATATTGTACAAAGTAATCTGGTTGGTTTTTGTTATGGTTTGTGAAGGTTTAGTTAGCCTTGGTTCTCATTCTGGTGACCTTCTCCATAATTGTATCATTGTCAGTATATGCCTATTTTAACCCCTTCACAGCCTTAAGACATATTACAGTACTGCGCAAAAGTTTAAGGCAGGTGTGAAGAAATGAAGGTAAGGTGAAAATGTTTTACAAATTAACAAAATGCAAAGTGAGTGAACAGAAGAAAAATCTAAATCAAATCAGTGTTTGGTGTGACCAACCTTTCCCTTCAAAACAGCACCAACTCTTCTAGGTATACTCGCACAAAGTCAGGGATTTTGAAAGCATATTGTTAGGATATGTTAGACAATAATACCAAAGAGGTGCTAATGATCATCAATTGACTATGAATAATAAACCTGCTGTGTAGGAGGACTATAACTGGGTAAGAATCAGCCAAAATCGGTGAGGTTGCTGAAGTTTAATGTCAAAAGTCATACACCATGGTAAAAATGAGTGCAGCAATGAGACAAAAGGTAATTAAACAGAGGTTTCCAGATGATCTGTCCAAGCTCTTTTGAAGAAGCACAAAGAAATGGGCAATGATGAGGACTGTAAACGCAGTGGTCGCCTAAGGAAACTTAGTACAGCAGATGGAAGACACATCATGCTTACTTCCCATTGCAATGAGAAGATGTCCAGCAGTGCCATGAGCTCAGCATTGTCAGAAAAAAAGTGAGACGTCTGGTCAGAAGTTGTGTTCACGGAAGACATTTGGCCAAAAAGACATACACCTTTGACGTGGAAACAAGGTCAAGCAACTCAACTATTCAGGAAAACACAGGAACTAAGGTGCAGAAAAATTGCAGCAGGTGCTCTGGACTGATGAATCAAGATCTGACATATTTGAGTGTAGCAGAAGTGCTGGAGAGTGGTACAAATATGAATATTTGCAGGCAACAGTGAAGAATGGTGGAGGTCTCTTGGAAGTCTGGAGCTCCATTTCTGCAAATGGATTTGGAGATTTGATCAGAATTAATGGTCTCCTCAATGCTGAGAAGTACATGCAGATATGTATCCATCGTGCAATACCATCAGGGAGGCATCTGATTGGCCCCAAACTTATTCTGCAGCATGACAACGACCCCAAATATACAGCCGAAGTCAGTTAGAGCTATCTTCAGTATAAAAAAAGAATTAGGAGTCCTGGAAGTGAAAGTATGGCCCCCATAGAACCCTGATTTCAACATCATTGAGTCTGTCTGGGATTACATGAAGAGGGAGAAGCACCCAAGGCTGCCTAAATCCACAGAGGAACTGTGGTTAGTTCTCTAAGTTCAACCTACCTCCTGAGTTCTTTAAAAAAACGGTGTACAATTATACCTAGAAGAATTTATGCTATTTTCAAGACAAATGGTGGTCACATCAAAATATTGATTTGGTTTAGATTTTTCTTCTGTTCAATCACTTTGCATTTTGTTAAATGATAAAACACTATAAAACCATAAACATGACTGTTTTTGAAAGCATTCTTACAGCATTTTTTCACACCTGCCTAAAACTTTTGCACAGTGCTGTACGGCCTATAGAACATGGTCTACATGACCATTAAGACATAATAATATGTTCTATTTTTGCACAAGTGGAGACATTATGATGGGAAGTGGATATCCGCTTCCAAATAATGTATGATTTTCAATATGATTTGAGAGTCATGCGTATTTTTTTTAAAAGACACTGAAAAAGGCAAAGTAGCCGGGCCTTACTCCGCTTTATGTTTTGTCTACTAAAGCATGTGCGCCACCCACACCTATATTTCCCCTATTTCTTCCAGGAATATAAACATTAGCCTGTCACTAATAATTGCTCAGTTGTTAAATATTAAACCAACATAGGCAGCTTCATTATAGAACAGTCATTGAAGGGACAGTGTAGCCCTGGGGAGGGCTGGCAACAAAGAATACATAGAGGTAGTTAAGCAGTACTTTAATAAGCATTATTTTCCTGACCCCCGTAAAAAAGGGGAAAAACTGCAGCTTCAGAGCTGTTGCAGAACACCCCCCTCTGCTGTCTGAAATCACGATTGACCCTCAGCTGCCATATGAGTGGCAGAAGTGTCCCATAAATATTTTCCAAATGCTTTAATTATTATTAATTTAACTACATATATTTGTAAATGTTCCATCAAAACAAAATAACTCACCACGCATTTATACAGTATTATACCACTTTCATAATTACATCATGTAACTTTGAGATCATATCTTGTATCACTTGGAAGAAGTGATGCTATGGAAACTGTGCTGTTAGGCATTGTCCTCTGTAGTGTATATGGGCAATGTGATCTCTGCCCAAATGAGAAGCAGCCATGTGGAAGCCCCAGACAATGCTGCTGGAACAAACAGTATATCAATATAATTAAGTAAATTAAGAGGTTTATGTTATTTAGAGGATGATGTGATATATGTAAAAAAAGAGCTCTATATAATAGCCTTTCTTTTTAATTTTAGGGTGCAATGGTTGAGAAAAGGATCCTCGCTAAGGTTCACAGTAGATTTATTGTGACTCTGGCATACGCATACCAAACAAAAAGTGAGGTCTGTCTAGTGATGACTTTAATGAATGGAGGTGACCTACGGTAAGTGGCTAACAGGGACCCTGTACACTATTAATTTTGGTTGAATATTATAGCAAGCCATGTGTATTCGTATGATGATATAAGCTAATTAGACACAACGTTATCTCTATCATTTGACACTAATATATATTATGTTACAAACACTGCCACTTCACCAACATGTAAGTGTGAATGCTAGCCCCTATAAAGCTGTATAAAATGACTGCACATGCCACATTTGCTACATATCGTTGTATGATGTTGTTTCAAAGATTGACTGAATTGTGCTTAACTTCATATTCAGCTATATTCAAAGAAGGATGTGTAGTTTCCATGCTATAAATATTTTTTGGAGTTGTGTACCTAGCTATGCCAGAGATTTTAGGATACTATGGGAATAAGCCTTGGTGCGTTAAGTGGAAGACCAGATTTCTTTGCAAATTAGTCAATATAGGCACCAGGAGTTCTCATCGGTGTTCACAGTTAGTGCTGTTATCTAGAGTTTGCTGAAAAGTGTAAAATGTTCTCTCAAAAGGAGGTAGAAAGTAGAAACTGCTGAAGTCAAAACCAATGTTTTGCATTTTTAAAGGTCACCACTCATCTGAAGATAATGGCCACGGAATACTTTTCATATTTTTTTGATGTGGGTGAAGGTGTTTTGCTCAGCTCTACAGGGGTGTAAAGTTCTCATTGTATCTGCTGAAGTAAAAAAAATAAAATAAACATTACTACAATTGTGATGTTAAGTAAAGAAATGCACATGCTTTTTTTTTAGGTTCCACATTTACAATGTTGATGAAGAAAATCCAGGCATTGATGAACCCAGGGCTTGTTTTTACACAGCTCAGATTATATGCGGGTTGGAACATTTGCACCAAAATAGGATCATCTATCGAGACCTCAAACCAGAAAATGTTCTGTTAGATAATGATGGTAATTACTATTTTGTTGTCTTGTACCTTAAATTATGTGTCAATTAAATGTTTTGTAAGATATCTAGGATTCAGAATGAAAGTTTTCTGTTCTTTCAATCAGAGCTGTGGTAGAAAAATGTCCCCAATTTTGTTTTATAATAATGCCCCTTTGGCTGTATGGGTGCAGACAAATTCTGGTGGAAAGCCTTACCAGAAAAGACTGTTATAGGACAAGATTGGGTCCAAAAATGCACAATCACAGATTCAGTGACCAAATGTTCTCTGCTTTTTAAAATTAGGTCAAAACCCGTTGACTCGCTGGATATTTGCCATGGTCCCAATGGCCAGTTAGAGTCTGGTTTCTTGTTATTACTCAATGACATATGAGTTGGAGAGGAAGAAGTCTCTGTAACTGGGGCCTCTAAGTTATCACATATCACATATTTAATTACTCTAGGTTGTATAAGCGGTGTAATGAGTAGGATAATAAATAAAAAAGAAAAAACACCTACGGATGTTTCTGATAAATATATCTCTTATTTTTAATCTTCAACCACCCTTACAGAGGTTTATTTCATATATATAGAACTGCAAGACATAGGTTTTAGAATAAGTGAAAACCCTTTCAGAATACTTCATTTACCGATAGTGTAGAGACAAGAGGGCAGGGGGGATGATAAAAATCATGAATGTATGTGTTATCAGTTCAAACTATTTGTGTGACGTTTGCTGTATGATTATTAAACTGGCTGAAAGATATTATTTCCTTCTTAAATCAAATCTTAGGTATTCCGTTCTGTAGAACATACCTGTATTGAATTGAGATATGGATGAACTTCTGCTAGTGACATTGTTTCTATGTAATAAAGTAACTGAGATTTACCCCGTGTACAGGAAGAAACACACGCTAATATATATATATATATATATATATATATATATATATATTCTGTTGATTTTCCACTAAGAAATGGTAGGGTATTTCTTTCAACAAAAGCAAGCAATAATTCATTTAAAAGCTTCTGTAAGGCCACACTAGTGGGTATCAGTGCACGGATACCACATGGTGCAGGTGTGCGTAGCTTGGCAAGAGCAGCACCCTTTTCTCTGTGCTAGTAGTTCATAATATTTTTGTTAATTTTTACTGCCCCCCCTATTGCCAAAGTACCATGAAATTATAGTAGAGCCACATATCCGCCAGTGCATGGGTAAATCTAAACAGGTCTAATTTTTAGCCATGCTTAGTTGTGTCTAATGGTGCTCCAGGAATATGGTACCCTACCAAATGCCAACTCCAACCTTCTACTAAAAGCCGAAATCCAACACTGGATACAATGTCTAGATTTCACTATTCTTGGTCACTGAGTATATTTATGAAACACTACCAGAATTAAAATATATTTTTTGTTCTGGTTTCAATTTATTACAGCATATAATCCCTTTTTAACTGGTCACAAACAGGGTTTGTTTTGCTCGATCGACATAGAAATATAGTTTGATGGCACACAAGACTCTTTTGGCCCATCTAGTCTGTACTTTCTTCCTGATGTAAAGACCTTAATCAGTCCTTGGTATTGTCTTAGATTCAGGATAGCTTTATGGCTGTTCCATTTATATACCACCTTCTTGGTAAAGTAAAAAAAATTTTTTAGGTCGCCTGAAAAATAAACTGTATGCCAAATATTGTTAAGAATGCAGCGTATTTATACACAATCCAATTGAATGTAGACTAAGAGTTAAAAGTCTTGTATGGTAAAACAAAGCTTATGTTTACATTGCAGGGAATGTGCGTATATCTGACCTTGGGCTTGCTGTTGAATTGAAAGAGAAGAAGTCAAAAACCAAGGGTTATGCTGGAACTCCAGGTAAACGACTTATGCAAAACACTGCCATAACATCTTTGTAGGGGATTTTTGTGAAATCTCGTTAAAAGCTTTCTATTCCAGTCTGACAGATATTTACTCTCGGATATGAAGTACCAATATCATTGAGAAGCAATAATGTACTTATATTTAAAATACAATTTAAAAACAGAGAATGGTGGGCAGTTGGAGACGATGAAGGTCACAAGCAGTACAGAAACCAACTGGGGAAACATTCTGTGAAAGCCCACAGAAAATGTACTTTTCAGTGTGGGATCCCTCCTAAGTACAGTGACCCTCTAGAAAACAAAGGCTAAGTTCCCTGAGCACTGAAAAGAGTTTTTTTCTGTTGTACTATAGAATTACATCCAAGTATGACTACTTTGCTAAAAAAAACTATTTTTTTTCATTAGGAATTATGTCATGGTGTGGAATTCTCCAACAAAATGTTATCTTGCATTTAAATAAGGCATACCTTTCAACTGTCACATTTGTTATGGGACAGTCCTATTTTTTTTGCATGGTCCTGCTGTTCCCTTGAGCTGATCATAGGCTAGTTGGCGAAATCAGAAGATCTCCCCAGAGATATGAATTTTATATTAAGTTGTTTATTATGTTTAGTTTCCAGTTATTGGTTACTCAACTACAAATGGCATTGAAAAATCTTGTTCTAGCTCACACCACATCAGACACCAAAACATTCTGTTGTGTTGATTTTGTGGATACAAATAATTTGTCTGGTTCTCATAATAACTATATATATAATTTGGATTTCATTACTCATTTTGCAGGTTTCATGGCTCCTGAGTTGTTACAAGGTGAAGAATATGATTATTCTGTAGATTATTTTTCTTTGGGTGTCACATTATATGAAATGATTGCAGCACGTGGCCCTTTCAGGAGCAGAGGAGAAAAGGTACTGAATCTATTTTATCATATAATTAATGCATAGGTTTGGGTTTATTTTCTCAAACATTTTGTTGTAGTGAGTTGTTCACCAGGTTACAAAAAGCAAAAACTGTCTGTGCTTCTCACCCTAATAAAGTTGGCAAACTCTCAATAGGGTGAGAACCTACACTTACCTCCTACATAGTGGGCACACAAAGCAGTTTATACTGCTACCAAAACCTTATTAATATGTTGGGGGAGGACCAATTAAACCTCCTCACAATTAACCCCTGGCAAGTTGCAACCAGACAAATGTGGAGCCAACAACCTCACATGTGTGCAAACAGAGAAAAGAAAAATGTTGGTGTGCTAAGCCAGTCCAAGGCTCAAATAATACAAATGTGTAAAAAGAGGCCTACCAAACAGTGTGAGCATGCTGCAAATACAGTGTTTTGGCTGTACAATGTATACAAAAAACAAAAACTTTGCGCTTTTCACCCTAATAAAGTTGGCAACAAATATATAAACATAATATAACCTCTCAGAAAGCTCAGAAATATGCATATAATATGCATTATATGGATGTTATCAATTATGATCCTGATGTGCAGGCAAGGTTGGAGTCCAGTAGCCAGATCAGCAACAGCAGGAACAGACAAATCAGAGCAGGCACTCACATAATACAAAAAAGCGTAGTCAAAACAAGCTGTGGCCAGTGAGTAGGAGAAGGCAACAGTAGTCACACAAGCCGGCGTTAGTGGATTGGAGAAAGCAGCAGTAGTCAGGCAAGTTCAATACACGAATGAGCAAAAGATGAAGAAGCTGCATTACTGGGAGCAAATGACCCATAATCTGGCAATGCCTGCAATACAGGAAGTGTTTTAAATATTAAATATTAAATAATGCTCCAGTGATGTCACCGTTAGGAGAAAGATCTGGTTCCAACAACATGTAAAAAAATATATATACAAAAAGAAGTTTATTTTTATGAGCAAGTCCTAAAATTGCACTGTATCTTTGCAAATATCCTGGCTTGCAAAAAGTTATACCAAAATAGGACAGGGTCACAGACTGACCATACGTCAAAATTGGCCAGCTTCAAAGATGCCCCAATAAGGACATGGGGGGCAGAACTCCCACATGTCACAGTACCAATTTGAAAAACTGAATTGTTCATGTCCCAAATGTAGCCTTTTAGCCCTCAAACAGCTCGATAAGCCTATGCATGGGATATATGCATCACTGTACTCAGGAGATGTCACTAAACATGTATTGGCGTCTTGTTACCTGAAGCATGTGTAGCATGTGTGTGGAGAAAAAAAACACACAGAACTCTGAATTGAGAAATGTCCATCTCCCAAATGAGGCATTTTAGCTCCCAAACAACCAAACTATTGGACGGGATCACTGTACTTAGTAGATGTTGCTGAACACATATTGGCATTGTTTGGCAGTGTCACATACCAGGCACTCTAACGTAAAATGTGTATATAAAAAACCCAACAAAATAAAGTACTACCACAAACTTTGAAAAAGGCTTGTGGTAGAATTAGTGCATAGGAAGTGTTAAAATACTAGCATTTGAAATACCCTGAGGTGTCTTGTTTTCAAAAATTTATGGTTTGACTTGGTAAATTGACATAGCTGGCTTCAAATATGTCTCAAATAGGACATGGGGGCAGAATGACCAAATGTTAAAATTCGAAGTTGAAAAACTGAAATGTGCATGTCCCAAATGTAGCCTTTTAGCCCCCTAAAAAGTCTGGTAGTAGAATTAGTGCATGGAAGGAGTTAAAATACTAGCAAACCCTATAGTTTTCAAACATATATGGTTTGCTGGGGTCAACTGAACTGACTGGCTTGAAACATATCAACAATAGGACATGGGAGCAGAATGACCAGATTTGAAAAAAAAATGTTTTGTAATATCTATACGTTACAGGTACACCCCAAATAAACATAAACCATTGGGTATTTCTAAACTCAAAACTCAGGACAATAATTAGAATCTATGTAGCAGTTTTTTTTAATTAGCGTTTGTAGATGAGTCTGAAAAAGTCCTTTTTTAAAATTTTCATCATGTTTCATATTTTTTAATATTTGATTAAATTGATCAAAATTATATGATAAAAATAATGGCATCTGAAGAAAACCCTTCTTGTTCTGAAAACAACAATATATAATTTGTGTGGGTACACTAAATGAGAGGTAATAAACCTACAGCAAAACCACAAAAATGTTTAAGCAGCCATAAATAACAAAGGATACAAAAAATAAAACAGCTCTGTGCTTAAGAGGTTAATAGAATTACAATTGAAAGCAATTATCTAAAAAAATCTTGTCATCGTATACCCGCCAAGTGTGACCGACAATTCACATCAAAGCTCTGTCAGACTGTGTTGTGTGAAGAGAGGGTTGGCATACCCGCAGGATTGTGTTGGTGTGCAGGGAAGAAAGGAGGACAGAGAGAAGAAAGCAAAAGAGAAAAAAGTGCATGTAATTTTAATTATGGGCTCATTCACTAATAGTATACTGGAGAAAATTCATGTCAACCACTAGATAAACAAAAATTATTACAAATAGACAGTCATAATCATTAATACAGAATAAATACTAGTGGATAATAATTCTGCATTTTAAGTCCCTGGGCAAAAGAAACCTAGAAACCTAGAATTTGATGGTAGATAAGAATCATTCAGCCCACCTAGTTTACCATTTTCCTGATGCCAGGGCCGTAAGAAGGGTGAGGCGAGTGAGGCACCCGATTAGCAGCTGCAGCCTCCAGGACTGGTTGGGGAGATCACGGATCTCCCTAACCAGCTCAACAGGGCCCCGTGGCGATTCTATAGGGGAGGGGGCAATCAGAAAGGCCGCCTCCCCTGTGTTCTTCCCAACCAGCCCCGCTCATCAGGCGCCCCCGTGGGCAGTGCGCACCCAGGCACCATCAGCGCTGGTATGGGGTGTGGGTGCCCGATGATCAGGGCTGGTTGGGGATATCACAATCCCCCTCCAACCAGTCTAACATTAGGGAGCGTGAGGTCTGTCAAGTGAATGCAAGCAGTGCAGGTATTTGTATGTTTGTAAATTGATGTGTGTGTATATGTATGTAAAGGCAGTCATGTGTAAGGGCAGTGTATGTGTATATGCGTATTAATGGGCAGGTGTGTGTAAGGGCAGTGTATGTGTATCTGTGTGTTTATGGGCAGTTGTTTGTAAGGGCAGTGTATGCGTATATGCTTGTTAATTGACAGGTGTGTGTAAAGGCAACATGTATGTGTATTTGTTTGTTTATGGACCGGTGTGTGTAAGGGCAGTGTAAATAAAACAACCTCTGCAGAAAAAATAAATAGCTGGGGGCACACTTTTCAATTCTGGCCTTGGGTGCAAAAGGAGATAGCTACAACTCTACCTGATGCAAAGGCTCAGGTCCTAATCATTCCTTGATCTTGCTCAGATTGTGGATATCTTTATGCCTATCCTATGCATGTTTTGAATTACCTCACTCTGTTAGCCTCTTCCACTTCTGATGGAAGCCAGTTCTGTTTATCTACCACCCCCTGCAGTAAAACTTTCTTACATTAAATTTTAATCCCTGACCCTCTAGTTGTTTTCACTATGACTTATTCTATCCTCTTATTCTAACATTTGCAAAATCCATTTAACTATTTAAATGTTTCTATCACATCTCCCCTTTCTCAAACTATACATATTAAACTCCCTTAATCTTTCAGGTTGTTTATTCTGCAAACCATTTTGGTAGCCCTCTTCTCAACCTTCTCAAAATGTCAATAAAATACCCAGGAATAGTTATGTTTACATTTTTTTGGTGAAACTTAACTGTAAGTAATGAATTGTAAAAATCATCTAAACTAAAGCACATTTGATACCTACCACACTAGTACAAACATTAATTGTGTAGACCAGACATGTACTAGCAAACAAACAAAAATGCATTATCTTATATTGACTGTTTCAGAAAATCGCCAAAATTGGATTTTTTAAGAGGAATGGGCTGTTTAAAGGCTGGATGGAACTCTGATCAGAGATTATGGCAAATCCTAACCACATAATCTTAAATGAAGAGTTAATGCTGACCTCTAGTGGTTTCTTACATTAAGAAAAAATACTTAATAAAACTAACCAAATATTAATTCCAGGGCTGACTTTAATTCTAATGAGACCCTGAACATGTTGTTGGCCCTAATACATATATTTTATGTATTTAGACAGAACTTCTGACATATTTTATTGGTATTAGTGGGTTATTTGATAAGTAAAGTCAGTATTTGAACTCAAATGCTTATATCTTACTGTTGGCTACAAGTGAATCTGCATAGGTTCTAAAAACCTCAATGTATCAGGGTCCCTAAAAAACTTTCAGATTGGGCCTCTCCCATATGTGCCAAAATTCCCAGGGACTTCCCAGGTTAGGCCACATGGAGTTTGCTCTTTTCCAGAGGAGTGTCGTCATTCAAGAGTCAGAGCTAGTCACATAGAGGAAGTAGCCACAGTTAGCAGGCTTGCAGATAGAACCTGGGCAACGACTAGGCCTGACCAACAACATACTCCTGCTGAAGACTAATAGAGGCATTGGTAGCTAGGGAGTCTCCTGACCAAGTGGGGGCCTATGTGGCTATTTAAAATGCTGATATGGCATTAATAAGAAAAAAAAAACAATTTTATAAGATCCACTGATAGAAAAACTGTACTGGAAAAAACTAAGCGTCAGCCTTACATCTATTAATCCTGATGACTCTAAACATCCCTACCAAGATCTGGAAATGCCTGGAATATTATAGTAGGCCTTTCTTTTGTAGGCTTGGAAAGTGAGCTGGTAACTTCACATAACGTGTGTAGTTTAGCATATGGCGAATACGGAAAATATATAAGAAACTATTCTGCTATTTCTATTCCAGGTTGAAAACAAAGACTTAAAGAATAGAGTTCTCAATGATCCCGTGGCATACTCTGCAAAGTTCGGTGTGGAGTCCCTGTGCCTCTGTAAAGCTTTACTGGAAAAAGATCCTAAGAAAAGGATTGGGTTTAGAAATGGGAATTGTAATGATCTCCGAATGGCAGCCTTCTTCAGGGAAATTAACTGGAGAAAACTCCAAGCAGGTACATGCAGTCAAGTGCATGCAGACAACTGTCTCCTCTTCCCCCAACTCATGTATAAAACAATAACCTGGTGGTATAGAGCTCACTTATAGCCCTACAGCACACCATGTTATGCTCAGTGGGCACTTATATAAATCAGATGAACATTCTACTGTCATACAATAACACACACATGCTAACACCATATGGGGACAGAAAACTCAAACACCATACACTTACACATCCTAACATACATCCACCCTCTCCTGTCATCAAGTGCAGCTTGCCACCTACCCTTCCCTCGTACTTTGTGTAGATCCCCTGCCTTCACTGCAACTCGCACTCTTCGTGCCAGCTGCTGTTTTACTACTGGAAGGTTCACATAACGCATGTTATGGGACCCCACTGAACACCTTGGTTACCAGCAGTCTGGGTAATGGCCATCTGTGCCACCCATCTTAGCAAACCCCTCTTAGTTACACTTGTTTCTTGTTATCAATTAATAAATATATTTTTTAAAATTATTTACCTAAACAGGTATCCTTACACCACCATTCGCTCCAGATTCCAAGACCGTGTATGCAAAGGATATCCAAGATGTGGGAGCATTTTCCACAGTGAGAGGTGTTAACCTTGATGATAATGACAAGGAATTTTTTGATGAATTTGCCTCAGGCAACATCCCTATACCTTGGCAGGAAGAAATGATTGAAACTGGTATTTTTGATGAACTAAGTACAGAAGTAAATGATGTCAGGAGAGATTCTATTCCAAATGATAATGCTGCAAAGTCTGGAGTATGTCGAATTGCATAAAAAATACATATTTTTTAGCACAGTGAAAAGAAGATAACTGTGTCATATATTCTTCTGGATTTCATGTGAACTAATTTTCCTGGGAAATGAAACACATTTGACTCAATTAGATGTTATTACAGTATCCTCTTAATAGCTACTGGACATATGGCAAGAAATATTAGTTTAGATCATGTAGAACAGTCAACTAGTGTGCAACTACATTTATAACTCATATATACCACGCTATTTATAAGCAGAACATGGACAAAAATCCTAATCTAGAATGTAATAATATCCTATTTAACATATTTAAATACATATTTTTGGCAAACAACCAGGTACATGTTTATTTTATAGTTATGGTAGTTAGCAAATAAAGAGGATTCCTATTTGCTTACACGTCACATTATGGCGTGATTGCTGAGGCTTTACCATACAGGCTCGGGAACAACCTTCATGTGTATACTCCTTGGAGAACATTAAGTTCATAACATTGGTGTTACTGGACTGCGTGTATGAAGACTCTTGTTATATTGTTATCGATCTCTTCAAGTGATGACCATGAGAGTTTCATACACTGAATGTATTTCTATATATGAACTTGGATACTGGATATCAGCAGCGAGATGATCATACAGAACCATTTCCTGATTTATTGTAGCAAAGATTGGGCGATACTCCAAGACAATTATAGGACTAGAAGCTTGACCAGAGCTACTTAAATTAAATCCACAAGGAAAAACATAATATATACAGAACAACTTAAAACTATTTAATGAGTCCAATAAAGGAATAAAAGTAACGGTGAAACGTTATTGCAGCAAAGAATGTTTGTATTAATAGACTGTGACTCCACCAAGCTGTGTGGGAATACAAACTTGTATTGTGTGGACTGTTATAAGAAGAAATAAAAATGGAGCTATTCATGGTAAACAGTGCAAGGACACTGCCAGTGCTTGTTAGTGCTACAGTTTTATGGCGATGCTTTATAAATGGCAACCAAGACCACCAGAAAATGGAGAGGTTCCCTAACAGACTTTACCCCCAAACTCTGAGAAGTTGTGAACACTTTGGTACAGGGTATCTCCCATCAAGGGGAGAACAGTTGCTGCAGGAAAGCTGTGATAGAATTTTAAAATGATAAAATAATATTGTCTTTCCTTTTATCAGATTCATATGAGGGTTATGTTTACAAAGGGGATTGATTTACAAAGTTTGATCTCATTTTGTCTTATTGCTGCATGGGTCCATATTGGAAAGGAACATATAAAAGACGTTTTAAACTTTGCATAAGAATGACTTGCTATTCATAACCCTATGACTAAATGTAATCCACTGTTAAGCTTGTGTTAAAAACCTTATCCAATACCAAAAACTCAAAATATTTATGTTTAGCAGTATTTTAATATTATCTGTTTTAATTTTTGTACTGAAATTTATGCTGAGTAGAAATTGGCAATATTCGTCTTAAAGAGAAATACTGCCTTTCAAACTGTATTATAAATTATAGATATAGACACATTATTTTGCATTTTTAACCTTCACATTATGGTTTAAAAATAAAAAGTCTAGTTATGACACTAATATTACAATTATTTATCTTCAGGATTGAAACTCTTAACATAAGTGGTGGATTCAGTACTAGAAGAAAACTAGAACTTAAGAAGTATAAGTAACTGAATACCTATTCAGTGCAATGTAAGACTATGTATTCCGTTACCTAGACATTCGGTTCTGTTTTGCTCTAGCATTCAATCCATTCCAATATATTTTCCTAATACATTTGCATATGAATAATAACAACCCCTTAAATTAATAACTTAACAGGGATTTTACAATCTGTAGTCACGTTGTAATAATTTTATAGTCTAGGCTTACATGTAAACTAGAAATATATGTAAAGTATACTGAATCAGTTTCTGACAAAATAAAAGTGAGTTTTCTTAAACATCCACCTTCTGTCATCATTTTTATATGATTTTGTTTATATGTGTATACCTAGATGTATTATATTTTCAAGATCTTTTATCTCTATCACGCTTTTCTTTATACACCACTATATTACCATATCCAAAACTAGGTATAGACTCAGAGAAGAAATATTTATTTTGTCTCTTTCAATGACAATATGCCAGCATATGCAGTGAAAGTATGAGCAAAAAAGGGACATTAGGGAACTTATGATTATGAAAAGAAAAATTCTGTTCATAAGGGAAACTGCACAAAGTACAAGGCTTCTTCAGACTTGAAGAAACTACTTCCATCGTGGTTTTTACTAAAGCAAATTGATGGAAAGATGGCTGAAAGATGAACATTCAGCTTTTTCAATTTAAACATATATTGGAGAACAATACTGTATATTCCTGGATAGTTTCAGGAAAATTAACCACTGCTAAGAGTAGAAACTTTTAAATATCAAGAGAGGGCAAGTGATTTCAGTCCCGTTCCACAAATATCCGCTTTTTGAATCATCATGAAAAACTGCTGAGAAAGGGCCCATTGGTGGTGTAAAAGCTGCCTCCATTCCTTGTCAGTGCAGGCCATCCATGGGATCTTCTCAGTTAGTACAAGAAACAAAAACTGTCTAAGCTTCTTACCCTAATAAGTTGGCAACAAATATATAAACATAATATAAATGAGAGGTTTTGGTTATATGAATTGGCCAAAGCATAATTAAGCTCACCCGCCACGTCAAGGCACACTCTCAATAGGGCTCATAGGGCTCTTCTCAGTTAGGTCAACCAGAACACTCTTCCCTCTAGTGGCTTTGTGAAAGGGCAGGGCTAGCTGCATACAGGGACGGCACTATCCCCAGACATTTCTTAGTGGGAGGGACGTGGGCAGGGAGTGGGCATGGATAAACACCACTCCCCTGCATCAAGAACGAAGAGACTGACCAGGAGTCTCAGGGTAGCAGTGCCTAAATTGGAGACTCTGGTTCAAACATCAGTTGGACCATTTCATTGGTTGCAATGGTGATAAGATCACTTTCCAAACTTTGTCTCGAAGAATATTATTATACCCCCATTTCATGAAGCATTATAGTGATGACATATTATCAGGTTTTATATCATTTTCATTCACAACACTTTTTGTAGGACAAAGTTTGTTTTTTTTTGCTGCCTACGGTGATTGTTATCTATTCATTTGCTATAGTCTGAAGGATATATATATCCATTTCCTGTGTGGGGTTGAGAGCTTGTACACAAAGAGTTTTTTTTGTCAGGAAGCATGTGCACTATGCACCTTATGTGGTTTATTATCTAAATGATCAAAAGTGAACTAGATAATTGATTTCTTATATGTTTACACTATTTACCCATTAACACTAAGGCAAAAAATACAGCCTCTTTGATAAGAAATCAAGCTTTCAAAATATAATTTTTTACTGTATCTGGTACCGATCTTGTCTCTGTAATCCCTTGCCATTATTTTATGTGTTAATTATGTTATCCTTGTCCTGTTTAATGTGATTGTCAATTTTCCCTCCCCTGGTGAAGTGGCTATATATGCTATGCCCAGTCCTCATAAATCATGTACTCTTACATCCTGATAGAATGAGCTGTTGTATTATTTCCAGTTTCTAGTGAGAGACCCTGGGTGAAACCCAGCTTCTCCAGGTCACAGCACTCAAACTTAATCTGTTTGTGTGTTCACTCCCTTCTCTATTCCCCCTCCCTTCCATAAAAATTGAAGGTGCTTGTGGCTATCCTTGCCCCCTGCACAGCTGCCCACCCCACATACATGACTAACCCCTACTCCTTGTATAGTTAGCCCCATCTACTGCAAAGCCACTCATCCCGAAAAGGGAGAGCTCAAGGTAGCTGGAGCCTAGAAGGTAGGAGTGTTTCCCACAGAAAGTATCAGGGGGATTTGACTTATAGACGGGGCTAAAATAATTGACCTCTAACACATTCAACTGGCTAATATGCATCTGCCTGAAAAACATTTTGATATGCAAAAACCTACAAAAAAACTAGCACAATATTTTTTAAAATATATTTTTCATCTGATACCAGCAATAAAAATATCATTTTGTTGATAAAATAAACAAAAATAAATGAGGCTGATGGATAGATAGATTTTGTCACTGGTGGTGTAACCTTAAATCTGATTTCATCCTGTGTACACTATTATCTCTTCTTTCCTGTCATCACTTCCTCTATTAGCACATCAATTAACTTTTTCTTATTCATTAAAAGTTATGTTTTCTCCGGACAGAGAATGGAGTTGACTGTGATTATCAGTGTTATTTTGGCAAATTTTGCTTTGTCCACGCAAGATTTGGGTAGGTAAAATGGGCTTAAATATTTAAAATTACATTGACTGTAAGGTGACCGAATCAACTACAACAGGACAGTCTTATATATAGATCTATATATTAATAATCACATGATAAAAACTATTTGCATTTATTAACTGTAATTACATTTTCTGCAATTGTATTTTATGTAAACGTTGTTTTTCTGTGTATAGAATTGTTTTCTGTGTGCTAAAATTTGTATTCATGTTCATTTTTCTAACCTTAAAAGTGTTATAGTACTTATTAAGGTATTGTGTAATATTATCACATAGTCCTATAGTATGTAAAATTGTTGGGTTTAGTCACCACTGGTGGAGAATGGCTAAGCTTTTCTGTGTCCATGTTTTAGTCATCTGCGACCACATGGGAAGTCTGGCTGCCAACCTTGGTGAATTTAGAAAATTCTGGTCCAATTGTTGGATTTAACAACTATTTTACCAGTAGATGACACTGGTGAAAACTGACACAGACAGAGTGGTATTATCTCTCAACAGGTAATATCACTTGGAATTGTCAAAGTGCACCACTAATGGGCCATTTATATCAAATACCAGAACTGGCAAGCTGAAAGAGGCATTCTGAACATATCTTTTTTCCCCAAACATTAGTTTTTCCTGTTTCAGTGGAACCCAAGCAGTGTTTTAGTGAACTTATTAGTCAACAGTAGGCTGTCCAAACATATGCACATAGTATCATGGAAGTGTTACCATTCTTCCAGTGCTTTTCCTTGGCATTTCTGTCTTGTTCAGGCACAAACCCAGTTGTACCCTTCGATAACACAGGAGCCTGCTACAGCTGGGGCACTGAAGTGGACATGACTATAGCTCTGCAGTGTTTCTCGTAGTAGTCTACAGGCCACAGGGGGCAGTGGAGCTTTTATTTACTAGAATAAAAATGGCATTTGGTCTTACTTTTTAGACTGGTGATAAATCCATCAAAGAAAAATATGTTTTTTACAAGTTATGTAAATTTGTATTATTGTAGCTACTCAGTAAGAAGACATGTTTAGTATGGCGTCGTAGGTAGGTGTTGAATTATTTCTTATGTAGAAGACAGTTGGTGTAATTATAATTTTATACTGTTTAATACTTGCCTGTCCTAAATGATTCTTACCTGGAGAGAAGCTTACAGATGGGTGAATAGATGAATACAGGCCACTTCTCCTTCTCAAAAGGTTATTTATGAAGTAAACTGTTTGTTAACTAGAGAGTGCAATTAATGTTTTGTTTCAGTGGAACGGCCCCTTTAATCTTCTGAATAACCTGATGTTTTTCTTGTAATAGCGTGTGAGTAAGGAAGGCACGTCATCTTGAATTGTTTTAAGAAATTTACTGTGGTAATTCTAACTGTGTACCTCCTCTTATTTTTTAGTTATCGTTCCCCCTGAGAATGTGACAATACATTCTCAAGATGATAGTGTTTTTGTTCGCAGTGGTTTTCCACAAATAATCCAGAATTCCACAATAACAGTTCTGAATGAGAAATGTTTTAATATGGAACTCCAATTTAAAAGCAGCACTGCAATGCAATGGGAGGTTAGTACTTATTTTTTATTTATTTTTTTTAATTCAGTTCATGTGTTCATGTTGTAAAATTAGATAAAAGGGAGCCTTTTTTTGACCACTAAATAACAAGACACTATTGTATAGACACAAAAATGCAGTCCTGTAATCACTCTGTATTAACAGACTATGTACACTATATGATCTCTGGGGACAGCCTACACTTTTTACATATACAGTAAGGTAACTGTCATGGAAGCCTCCTTACCCTGGGCTCCTGGAGGAGCCTCGGGACCAGCCTCCTCCCTACAGCCTCCTACTGCTGTGACAGTAACAATATAGAATAACAGGAAAAGGTAAGCAAATAAAACAAATATAACAAAATAATAGAAACAAGAGTGGGTTCCCATCCACAATAGACTATAGTGCATTCTGTGCAACTGAACTTGGTTACCTATGTGTAAGGACAATAAAGGTATGGAATTCACTGCCTAGGGAGGTGGTGTTATCCAGTACATTAGATGCCTTTAAAAGGGGTCTCGATATTTTCTTAGAAAGGCATGACACACAGGGCTATAAATAGAATTAATATTTTAGAGCTTCTTGATCCAAGGAGAAATCAGATTGCCTTTTCCCCTGATGGCTGAATTCGAAGTATCTTAAATACTTTTTTTTGCCTTCTTTTGGATCAAGAGTAGGAAGGTTAGGTAGAATGGTTGAACCTGATGGACTTAGGTCTTTTTTTAACCTTATGTACTATGTAACTATGTGGTGGTGGCATACAAGCATGGGCATCTACATTTAATGAAGAGCCACTAAATGGAAGGTCAAGAAGGCATCATTGATGGCTCCGTGATGTCAGATGTTATCAAATGTGATAACATTTGGTGCTTGAAAGTTTTTGAATGCTCCCCCTGCTGCTAATCACACATATTATAATCATGCCTGGGAAGTCATCTGGAGACTTTGGATGAAGTGCCGCTTCTCCAGGTCATTTCCCAAATCTCTGGGCTGCAGGAGTGGCATGCCGCATTCTCTGGGTACGGCTATTCCCCCTCATCCGCCGCTTTGCAAGTTAAAGCGTTTGGGGCTACATGAAGGGGAGCATGGAAGTTCCCAGGTATGACTGTGACGTTTCTGATCACTAAGGTTGTATTCAATTGTGGTTTCAACTCCTCCATATCACTATACACAAATCCCCAATAAGCTTCTGATGCACAAAGATCTTGCCTGGCTCTGTATAATGTATAGTTTAATGAATGAAATTACTACCCTTCCCATTAGATTATGCATGTGTGTGTGTGTGTGTGTGTATATATATATATATATATATATATATATGTATTACTGTATACCGAACTAGGAAATTCTGCCACTCTGTGGACTATGCATTGTAAGAACAAAGTTGACACATGCAGAATAACAGTTTTACATAGGTGCCGATTCCAAAAATAGACAAAAATGTTATATTGTTCTTCCTTTTTACGTGTGTCAGAAGCAAAATTTTTCAAATATTTATTTGGAAATGAGTCAAAGTAACTGATGCAAATTGAGAAATACTTCTTGTTCTATTATGACTAAGAGATTTATTAACCATGATTATATCATACTCTTGATCAAGACACTGATAAACCTGCAGCAGCTCTCATATTAGATTGTCCAGGGGCAATGTGTCTGTTAGACAGGATGTTTCTTAATAAGATGGTTCCCAGTAAAAACCTCATTATGCCCAATTTACACACCTTGTGGTAAAAAAAATCCACTCTGGTAGTTAGAGAAAAATGCAGAAAATGTCAGATGGCACAGAACTAAATAAATAAAATAATATTACAGTAGAAGTGTCAGAGGGTAATAGAGTGAAGGAATTTACATGCATGGCATAAGCATAAGGCTTTTAGACGAGACCAAGACCCAAATAATCGTTGAGGTTTCTACTGCAGGAAAATGGACAGAGTTGATGGGTTGGATGGTTTAGTCTGCCATCCAAAATGTTTCTAAATCTGGACTAAAAATAAATCAAGATGCATTATAGGAAATTGTTTGCTTGTTGTGTGGACTTCTGTACCTCTTTTCCATGGGCTGATTAGGTTCCAGGGTGGGCCACAGCTCTATGGTCTAGTTCACACTACAAAGGTCTAAGCTTAGCTGGCACACACCGCCTGTGCTATGAGACCTTCTAAGGCAGAGTTCCAGGGTTATGATGTTATGTTGCAGCACATAGAAAAAAGACATGCAGCATGATGTAGATGCAGGCCCAGGGATGTTTGGGGATGCTGCTCTGGGTGAAATCCTAATGCATACCACCCAACAGTCCTAGTTTTTGGGCACTGCTGTCCTGGGCAACACCAGCTGGACAGTGGGGAGCATGGGCTTCTTGGGTGAGACCAGAGAATATCCTCTGACCTCCCCAAAGAGGTTAAAAAGCAATAGCGGTTTGTAATATTGCACCACACTAGCGTCACAAGGTGTCTGTTTCAGTAAGGTTGGTGGGTGGTCATGCCTATAGGTATATAGGGAGAGACATACACTGATAAAATGCTCTCAATAATTAGCACATAAATATTTGGCACATTGGTTTCTTATATGTAACTATGTTTCTTTTTTCTGCTTCCCTTTGTATAGCAGATAATGTGGCTGCAAGGAGAAGGTGTTAGCCAAAGTGGTTGGAGTGGAATTTTATGTCAGTAAGAGGAAGTACACAGACTTATTGGACAGGAAATGGCCTGGACCGAAATGATACAATAAGTAACAGATGTTAAAATCTGTTACAAATTTGTCAGTCAATAATGGCACACTGCTCTAGTATGACTTCCAAGAGCTTAACAAAGGCATTTTTACACTTGTGGACAGCAACACTTTTAACATTTCGGCAATGTCCTTGTTCAACTGTAATTTTCATTTCATTTAGTTTAGCAGTTATAGGGCAAATATTAAAAAGGTGTGTTTTTTAACAATTGTAATGTTTTCAAATTTGGTATTCTGAGTCTCTAACTTCAATAGCTGCCATAGATCTCAAAATTGCAACATAAAACTATATGTTTCTGAAAAGCAGCGAACACAGAGTATTGCATTTTGGTAATTTATTTTGACAATTTTTTTGCGTCCATTTCCACACCAATCTGAAACATTTTGTGCATTGTGCACCTGCAGTAACAGACACCAACTTGTGTTCAGCAACATTCCCCGAGCACAATGATGCCCCACATGCATAGATTTGGCATGTTTTAGGGTAGCTACAGGACCAAGATTGGAGCATGAGTAGTGAGAGGCAGTATTTGTTTTTGTAAGGCTTCTATTTTTTTAGGTGAGGGGTGGTATTCATTTTTATGCTGCACCTGTACTAGAGATCCCACATGGGGTCTTTTCAGATGCCAGGGATCACATTTTAAACAGGGGAAACCCTTATAAAATGATGAGTGGTAAAATACTGTTAAACCTCAGGGCAAAAAACATAAATATTTTCAGTGCGCAGAAGCCAGGAAGTTTTTTATTATTCTGTCCAAGAGTTCTAAAAGCATGCACAAGTGTCCATGCAAAGATACTAGGGAGCCAATACTGAGCAGCTTTTAAGGTATACTCCAGCCTTCATATGCAGAGTAACACATATGACAGCTGAGTGTACCTTTTTTCCCGCCCAAATTGTGATTGTCTGCCTCAGACAGCCTAATTCAGTTTTCACAAGGTAATTTTTTAAATATTTACATTTAAGTTACATGTAATACCGTACAGTATAGTACTTTGTCCCAGTGATTTCTGGATCATCACTCTGTTGCAGAAAAAATCACAATGTAGTGCAACTTTTTAAAGACAACTAGTTAAACCTTGGTTTACATTTAAAAAAAATTATATTTGTATGGTAATTTTAACAAACCAGAATGTGTTTGAGTGAATTTATTCAAATGCAGCCAAACTGACAATGTTATTGTGTGATTACTATCAGTGATAAAACGTATGATCTGCCCATGCAATCTTTTATTTTATTTCCATAATTGACTCATCGCGAGAAGAAACCTCTGCTGTCTACAGGCTGTTCTGGAAGCAAGACTTTTTTATGTCAATTTAATAATGCAAACCTGGATCCAGAGAAGTGCTATCTCATACAAATAAGATTCATTGCAATATGGCAGTGTGTATCTAACCACAGAGAAAGTAAATGGGGGACAAGTATCCTGTTAAAGAATGGAAAAGTGCTA
The DNA here is from genome assembly GCF_027358695.1 of Spea bombifrons. Lineage (NCBI taxonomy): Eukaryota > Metazoa > Chordata > Amphibia > Anura > Pelobatidae > Spea > Spea bombifrons. The sequence goes on along the minus strand of NC_071088.1, from coordinate 93,490,670 downwards.
GGTAAAATTCATGCATCAGGTGAGATATTGTTTTTAACATTCCGAAGGGTAAAACAAAATAAGCATTTTTTATTTAATCTTTTTAAATCTAATATATATTCCAATGTGCTTGAGATTTAGTTTACTATAAAGACAAACTAGAAGGCCTGAGAAAATTACCTGAAAGGTCAGAAAATGTATAAGCCAGGACTTTTGGTTTATGCACATAAACTAGGTAATTTAGAATTATTATTGAATTTGATTTTTATTGGAGAGTGAGATTTTAGCAGACCTGTGCATTCAGATTGGTATGAATTTTAAACATAATTTGCCAATTTTGTTACTTCATACGAATGTTGGAAAACAAGGATGGACCACAATAAAACAAATGAAAAAGAAGCAGAGAGCTACGAATTTTCATTTGCATTTTGTTGTTTTTTTGGTCTCACTCATACTCACTCACACTCCATCTCAATGGCTCCACTTGCCTTCTCTTGGTCGTCTGTCTTCTTGGTTGGTCTGCTTCTGCCCGCTAAACCTGCTCTCCTCCCCCTGATTGGAGGAATTGGGGAGCGGCCATTTCTGTGGTGTGCACTAAGGCACCACCCGTGCGGAAGTACTCCAAGAGGCCTTAATAACGCAGATGGATATATGGAAAAAGGGGAGGTGCAGAAAAGCAAATCCGTTTGCATAATTGTGGCCTCTTGTAGTACTTGTGCAACAGATCAGTGCCATGGCACGCACTACTACCCATTCCTCCAATAGGGGGAGAGGGGGGGGAGCCCTGGATAATGCAGCGGATAGCGTGGGGATGCAGACCAACAATGAAGACAGAAGGAAAAAGAAGAGATGAAAAAAGACAGGGACACAGAAGTGTTTGGCCAAGAAAGTAGGGAGATAATGTCAGAGAGACTGTAAGAGATACTGGCAGAGTTGAAAGAGAGTGAGAATATGAGTGATGAGTTTCTGAATGCAAAAAGCCCTCCAAATTTGCCCGAACTGAAAGGGCAGAAAGAAAAATTTGTTGACCCCAAAAATTACAAAAAACTAAACAAAAAATGTGCCCATGGGCACAAGCCTAGTCTTTAGATGAAAAGATTTAAAGTTACTTACGCTCTTGAGCAAACAGAGATCTCTTCTTCAGGTGGAAACCTATGAGATCCCGAAAGCATATGTAACTTTACGTCTTTTTGCATGTTGACCCAATAAAAGTAATCTAATTTGATGGAACTAAAAGGATATTACCTATCAATGGGTAAAAATAGGATATGTATATTACGCAAGAAACCTGCCATAAACATTATATTATTACCCTCAATTTATCTAAGCACAGACAGACACACTCATTTTTCATAGTAGAGCATGGGCATCGATGTCTTATATTAGGTATTGTTACTCTTTAAGTATTTATAACCAGTGTTCAATACATTATATGTCATTGTCTATGCTTCTTTGTTAGATTCATGTGATGAAGAAATTATATCAAAACGACTACTGATTCTACTGTCCACATCTCTGTTTATAATAATATTGTTTGTATGTGTAATGAAAAGGTGAGTTGGTACAAGGATAGCAAACCTTTTCGTGATGGCTTAAACATTTCTCCAAGATTTTCTATCAGTCACAACCCTCACACAGTACAACTCCGTTTCTTTACAGATTAATCCGATTTGTGTTTCCAGTTATACCCGACGCAAAACGCAGATTTTCTGGACTCTTTGAAGACCATGAAGGAAACTTTCAGGTATCCTATTCAGCATTAATTTATCATTTATTTTTAAAGAAGAAATGCATCTACACAAAATGGAAATACCGTATTTGCTCGGTTATAAGACAACCCCCCAAAATTTGAATATGAATTTAGAAAAAACCTGAATATAAGACTACCCTATAAGAAAAAAGTTTTATAAGTAAATATTAATTTTCATATTTAATAAAAACTATGACTGAGAAAAATGCATTTTTTGTTTTTATTTCCTTTTATTTGCCAATCTGCCCCCCAGTTATGCACATCTGCCCCACGGCTTGCTACTCTGCCCCCCAGAAATGCCTTAAACCCCTCTATATGCCACTCTGCCCCCCCAGATATGCCTTATATTAAAAATTAGGTTTTAAAAGTATAACAATCCACAGTACTTGAGACTCACCGTTGTTATTATTGTTGTAATGTGGCCCTTTCTTTATTATACAGGTGTGCATTGGTTTGTTTTATTTATGGTGGTTTACCAACCAAATTTGCCTTATAGGATTGGATGATAATATCAGGAAATGAAACAAAGCAAGAAAAAGTAGAGTCAGTGGAAAATGAATGCATCATTGAAGAAGAGTGTGCGGAGGAAATGCACATGGAAACTGTTGAATCTGATGCTTTACCTGAAGAACAAACTGCTACTGGTACCATGAGTTCTGAGTTTTGTTTTAAGAAGGATGGTCCAGATGTTTGTGTTGGAAATTTCACATACACAATGAATGACAGCATGTACATCAAACTTTAATGTACGTTTGCCTTTTCCTCTTCAGCCCTAGATAACCATACTTGTTATATACTATTGAAGTGTTTAAATCCCAGTAGAATCATGGGTTCTCCTGTGGCTAATTGCAGAAGATATGGATCTTCATGATTTTTCTACCTATTGTCCATAATTTTTGGACCTATTAGCTAACCATTGGGAATGATACAGCATTCATGCTAATTTGTAAAATCATACGTCATAAATAAAAGATAAATTCTGATCAATTTGGTGTAATATTAGTCATTTCCATTCTCTGCTTATATGAAGTGTGGGAAGTGTGCATGTTTTAACTTGGAGCTTTGACATATGGTCCTTCTGCCACGGCCTATTTGGGGCATCTTTGAAGCCGGTCAGGGTATTTCAAATGCCAGTATTTGACCCTTTTCCATGCACTAATTTTACCACCAGCCATTTTCAAAATTTGTGGTGGTATTTTTTGTGTGATTTTTGTTCACACACATTGTACTTTAGGTATGAGTTTACCACTCCTGGTATATGTCACTGTCAAACAACACCCCAATATGTGTTTGGCAACATCTCTTGAGTACAGTGATACCACCCATGCATGTCACTAAAAGGCCACATTTGGGAGGTGTGCTTTTTTCCCTATTTTGGTCAGTCTGTGCCAAGGCCCTATCTTTGAACCTGGCCACTCCAATTTACCCATTCTTTTTTTACCCCATGGGTATTTGAAATGCTAGTATTTTACATCGTTCCATGTCAGGATTTTTGGGAAGATACAGCGCTAATTTTAGCACTTGCTCATAATAATAAACTTTTTTTTTTTAAATTTTATTATTTTTGGACTTTTTTTTAACATTTTGCTGGAACTGGATCCCCTGAAATCACTGCATGATTATTTTTTAATGTTACCACATTTTTTTTCTTCTTCATTTTTTTAAATCATTTTTTAAAATATTTTACTAATTTTGTGATTAGAAAGCTAGGCTCTATTTACTTGCATGGTTGAATGCAGTACCTGAATTCAACCTGCAAGTGGATCCACAGTTCTCAGGTGGGTCTGGAGAGACCCTCTTGAAAAACTGATTATTTTTTTAAATAAACGCTGCCCTCTTGCGAGTGTCAAAATCTCTCCCGAGTGGTCACAGTGCGTCCTGGGGTAATTCTTTTAATACGGGCATCTGCTGCCATACAGCTCCTGAATGCCTCAACATCAAGACATTACAGCAACACCGTTTAATTGAAGAAAACCATTGTAATTCGCTTTCTAAGCTTGTTTAATGCCAGGCATGTCATTGGTTGTAAACTAACCGTTTTTGCGTGACATGCTTGGCCCGTCATTGGTCATTAATGGGTTAAATAGATGGATAGATAAATAAATGAATTGATAAATAAATATGTGAGTCCAATAATGTCCAATCTGGGAAAAGATTCAGTTAACAACCGAATAATTCATCCAAGGATTAAAAGAGAAATATTCATAAAAGGGTATCATTCAAGGATTAAAAAGGATTAAAAAGGAGAATAAAAAAAAATTCCAGAGTCAATAGCTCCACAATGATTTTCCCATAGAAGAACAAAAAGAAGAAATACAATAAATATAATATTTAATGGAGGTAACGTTAAAAACTACTCACAAGAAGGGCTCTGTTAAAATGCATGAATGGAGCTCTTAAAACACGTGTATGCACTCTGACGTGTTGGCAGATAGCTGCTTCAATGTGTAGCTGCAGATAGTATGGCATGTCCCGCCGGTCCAGAGACAAGAACCCGCTCTTCTACACGAGGATGTAGGTTACCAAGCGGGAAAAATGTATTGTAATGCAGCAACTGAACTCTACTTTTCCAATAGGCTTCCTTAGAGGTATTACGGCTATCCAAATGTCTTTGTTCAAATAACAAAGTGCATATCATAATATAAATATACACAACTTTTTCAGCAATACGAGCTACAGTAGCTCGTCTGTTGGATTTGACCGCAAGGGCCAGGCTTCGCTCCCCACATGCATCAATGAGAATTTGCAGCCCATGACCCTGGTGCCGGTTCATCGCTTTTCCTTCCTTGGACCACTTTTAATTAAAAAAAATATATTTACTTAGAAGTAAACAAAATGTCAACAAAACAGTCGCAACTTTTTGGCAATTACAGAGTGGTATTCAGTTTAACAGAACAATAAATGATGCTAAGAGAATTGAAGATGAAAACATGAACTACATCCCCATTCAAACTATTTTTTGCTGTGCACCAACACGAACCTGCTTAAAATTGTGATGCCAATTTACAACCCCCTCACTGTACTATGCAAGGTCAGTGGCCTTTGAAAAACCACCAAAACAAAGAAAAAAAAAAGGAAAACAATAGGGCTATCTAAAGACACATTCGGTAGTGTATTAGCTATACACAAGGGAAAAAAAATACACTGTACAGTTTATTATTATTATTATACTTTATTTATAAAGCGCCAACAGATTCCGCAGCGCTGTACAAGGTAAAAACTTTACAGATAATGACAAGTACAAAATGACAAGCAATTGGCATACAGATACAAGAGGAATGGAGGGCCCTGTTCCCGCAGGAACTTAAACAAATCTTACACAGCCTTATATTTTTGCCTTCTTTAAAAGAATTGTGTACAGGGGGTGTTAAATGCTATATAGATAGATAGACAAGAAAATGCTCAAAAGAAGAGTTTATTCGTCATCATCGCCGTCATCTTCGTCGTCATCATCGTCATCCTCTTCCTTCTTGCTTTTTTCTGGCTTGGAAGGCGCCTTCTTTGCAGGCTCTTTGCAGGCAGCAATATCCTTTTTATATTTCTCCTTCAGTTTATCAGCTTTCCTTTCATAATGCAGTGTTATTCAACATCTCCCCCAGTTGCTTTGCAACATCACCAATTGTCAGACCTGGGTGCTCTGATTTAATTTTAGGGCGAAACTCTGAACAGAACAATAAGAAAGCAGATGGTGGTCTTTGGCTCAGTTAGATCCTTAAACTTCTTTTTCGTTTCTCCTTTGGGTGGTACATAAGTTTTCACTTCTCTTTCATAGCAAACTTTATCAGCCTTTGCCATCTCTTCAAACTTCCCCTTTTCCTTAGCAGACATGGCCTTCCACTGTTCTGAACATTTCTTGGAGAACTCTGAGAAGTTTACAGATGCTTACAGGGTGCTTCTTCTTCTGCTCTTCTCTGCAAGTTTGCACATACTAAGCGTATGAGGACATTTTGCCTCGTGGCTTTTTGGGATACCTTTATCCATTTTCAGTTGGTTTCCAATGCTGTGTCTATGGAGCTCAATGTACTGCATTGGCTGTGAAAGCGGGATCGTTACGCAGCCCCTTCACGCTCCCAATCTGTAAAATTACTCTCCCCTTGGACCACTCCTGTGAATGAGTGAATGAATATTTGTGAATGAGTGATTGAATATGTGTGTGATAGCATGGATGTATACGTAGGGGGAAGCAAGGCACAGGGACGCTGTTTAAGGCATGAGTGGCACAAGGAGGCTGTTTGAGGCATGGATGGCACAGGAAGGCTGTTTAAGGCATGGGTGGGACAGGGAAGCTGTTTGAGGCATGGATGGCACAGGGAGGCTGTTTAAGGCATGGGTGGGACAGGGAAGCTGTTTGAGGCATGGATGGCACAGGGAGGCTGTTTGGGGCTAAGATGGCAAGTCCTATGCTTCCAATCTGGGTGCTAGGCAGGTCTTGTGGGTGCAATTGTAAGGGCACTAGGTAGGAGTCTCCATGCAGGGAGTATGGCCCAAGTCTTCCTCTTGGGCTCCATCTATGGGTGTTTTGAGCATGAGCAGGCTGGAAGCTCTCTGGCAGGGCACTAGGAGGGTGCATGGCTGGAAGCCCTCTGCAAGTTAGCAATTCCTTGCATTATTTATTTTGATCTATGCCTTCAATGCTGAGTTTGCTTGTGATTTTTCACTTGATGTATACCTGCATGGCTGGGTTTGTGTGTTAGCATTGAAGGTATAGATCAACTAATTATGTTTAATGTGCTGTTTATTAATATCTGCAAATACAGGGTTTATATGTTTTGATATATACCTCCAGTGCTGTGTTTCCATGTGTTGGTTATTTGATCCATACCTGAACTACATGAGGGAGAAAAAGTAAGGTATGGTACACCTAAAGCCAGCCCAGATCACGACTCACACGTCCATTTCAGGTCACTCGCCAGGCACTCGTTGACTATACGATCTGCATTGTATTGTGCTCCTTTTGCCCTGCGTGTGGAGAGGGAAACGCCACTGACTCTGACCGATGATATTTACATTTTATATCAGTTACATATATTTTTTATACTATTATCTATTTGGATATCTATACATTTAGCAATTTCTATTACACTTAATCATGTATTTAATTAATAAAATATTATTTATAAGTTATATTTATAACTAGTGCAGGACTTGTTTCCTATTTGCACAATTTTTTTTCGGAGTTGTATTTTTGGTGCAACTCCTATCCTTATTGTTGCTTTATACAAGAGCTCAACATTACATTCCTCATTTTCTAAAAAAGAATGAATGAGCAATACTTCCATTGCTGTATTAATCTGTTTCTTCAATTCTGTTTTTTTTTTACTTTTTTTAAACACAAATTCCACATAGCATAAGCATTAAAGCTTCATAATTTAGATACTTATTTATGATAATGAAATAATGTGAGGAAGTCTGTTCTGTGACAAATCTCATATATAAATCAGCAAGCACACATCCCTTCTGAAATTACTGAGAAACATAATGCGAGAAACGGACCAGCTAAGTGAAATGTTGCTGATAAAATCTTGCTGAATATGTTTGCCACAGACATTATTATTAGGGCTGCAACTAACGATTATTTTCATAATCGATTAGTTGGCCCATTATTTTTTGATTAATTGGATAAAAAAATAAATGTAAATTTTTGATTTAAAATAGTTTAATAAACAAACAGGCTGTTAAAAACAAACAGCAGAATACATTTTTATTAGAGAAATGCATTTCTTGTTTTTATTTCCCAACCTGCCCCACCAGTTATGCACATTTGAGCCCAGACTTGCCACACTGCCTCACAGATATGCCACATACCCCCAGATATGCCACATACCCCCAGATATGGCTCTCCGCCCTCCTGACATATGCCTTATATACCCTATATGCCTTATACCCCCAGATATGCCACTGTGCCTCCTGATATGCCTTATACCCCAGTATGCCTTATACCTCCAGATATGCCACTCCGTCCTCCCCAGATATGCCTTATATACCAATATGCCTTATACCCCCTGATATGCCTTATACCCCCCAGATATTCCTTATACACCTCAGATATGCCTTATACCCCCAAATGCCATAGTGCCCTCTGATATGCCTTATACCCCAGATATGCCTCTCGGCCCCCCAAATATGCCACTCTGCCCCCCGAATATGCCTTATACCCCTAATATGCCACTGTGCCCCCCTGATATGCCTTATAACCCCCTATATGTCACTGTGCCCCCCAGATATGCCTTATAAGCCCCAGATATGCCCCTCTGCCCCCCAAATATGCCACTGTGCCCCCCTGATATACCTTATAACCCCCTGATATGCAACTCTGCCCCCTGATATGCCTTATAACCCCGATATACATCTGTGCTCTTGATATGCCCCCCAAATATGTCACTCTGCATCACTGCGGCGGATCCTCCTCTCTGGCAGCTGGCAAATGTTGCGCAATGCGCGCAGACCACCTCTGCTGTGCTGGCCGATACTTCTGCCGGGGCTTCTATGGTGGAGCACCGGAAGGTCACGTCACACTGGTGCTCCATTATAGAAGCCCCGGCAGAAGTGGAGGACAGTAGCGGAGGATGTCTGCGCGCATCACACAGATGCAAGCCGGCTGTCAGAGAGGAGTATCCGGGCCCCCTGCAGCATTGCAGGAGATCTGGATCTTAGTGTTATTAGCCAACCTCTATTTGAGGTCTTATTTTAAAATGAGGGGTATTTTTCAGAGCATTTGCTCTGTGCGAGCAACACAGAGGGAAGCAGCAGGGCCCCTGTTGAAGTCTGCGAGTGAGAGATCTGCAGTTCAGGTAAGGGGGTGGGGGAGGGTGTATGAATGAGTATGCGTGATTAAGGGAATGAATTAGTATCTGTAACTGATTAGTATCTGTGAATGAGGGAATGAATGAGTATTTGAGAATGATTAGTATCTGTGAATTAATGTTTGTGAATGGGTAAATGAATGTGTGTGTGATAGCATAGATGTGTAAGTGGGGGGGGATAGCATGGCATAGGGAGGCTGTAATCACACTCCTATCATGCCCAGCACCCTTGATTTTGGGCCAGTTAGATGGCGATCCATGAGCTCCCCAACCATATATGCTTCTCCAGAGGTGGGCAGTATAGTGCGCCTCTGGATGAGTGCACGTCCGGGGGGGATCAACATTCCCCCAGAGTACACTCCTTGTGGGTCAGTCCGGCCCTGTTATATAATATCCCACCTGCATGGGTTATTTTTAATGCTTTGTAATCCTTACATATCACACAAATGTTTTTGAATTGGGGGTAGCAAAGGCTAAAAAGAATAATGTTACATTTGGGGGTAGGTATGAGATGCTTTGGATCTTGACAATTTTTTTTATCCTTTTCACATTTTAGTATTACTGTATTTTGTTTTAAAGCTTTTTGACTTAAAGCTTGCATGCAACTGCTCGGCCATGGAAACCTATTCCACGAAGCTCCCGTCACACATTTTATGTTGATATTAATGGCAGTGGAAGTTTTGAACGCTTCAGCTATGGAATCAGCAGAACGTTGTCGACTTTTACAGATCATACGTTTCGGCACTCGATGACCCCGCTCTGTTACTTCAAGTGGCCTTTCGAACGTGCGCAAATGTCTGTAAATGCAGAGTGCATGACTAAGGTGCTTGATTTGATACACCTGTGGCACTAGGTCTAAATGAAACACATGAATTCAATGATTAAGGACTGTGTCCCAATACTTTTGTCCACATAGTATATAAGGTATAACAGGCTAACTTTCAAATACGTAGATGCTTGGCTACTTTATACTTTGTTATTGTGAAATAGATTTTGCGCACTTCCTAAAAAAGTTTTATCTCTAATTTATTTGCTTTCTCATTTTTTTTCACAAATGTTGACAAAGGAATTTTACCAGATTGGCCATTTCCCTTTTCAAAGGAAAAGGAAATTAAAGTGTCACATGTGTAACTGCATATGAGAAAAGAAATATAATGTGCAAGCTTTCAGATGAAGAATGTAATGGTGTTTCTGCTTTTATAGGGAAGCAGGGTTTCCTATTAAATAGCCTGCAAATGTTTTAACAATTATTGTAAATTATTTTCTCAAACCTACATGTAGTTTATAGTACCCTCATTAAACTAATTTCTCAGAATGAGACTGTGTCTCATTAAATGTGTATACATTAAGAAGTCAGTAGTAAATGCCTATGTGTGTATGTATATATATTTATGAAGATTTTGTTTTCTATACCAACTAAACCATTTTCCGTGCGTGAATAAATAATGATAGTACATTTATAACTAAATGGCATTTTAATCACTGATTAGATCTTGTTGCAGCGAAGTATTTTATGGCCTGTTACCTGCTAGTGGATATAAATATCATATCTAATTGTATAGTTTCAGCTGAGATGTTTTCCATACACTGTATGTAATAAAAATGCACAGGACAGTGTTAGCAACATTGAGCAAAAACAGAAGTACGCTCAAACATAATAATGAAAACTAAATTTTACTACTTTTGAGTTCTATTTAGTATCTAGAATAGCTTTTCAGTATATCTCTTAAATCATTACTAAACTTTTTTCCTCCTAAATTACCCTGTACTTTCAGATGGATAATTAAACTTTTGACAAAAATCAATTAGATTCAATTTCCAATTTTTTTGCATTTAATATTTAAGAGAAAGAATTGCATTCCATGTTTGTAACAGTAATAAAATAGTTTTAAATTGTATGTTTGATTTTAGTAAAGTAAGCACGTAATATACTAGTCAAATGTATTATTGTTTTGTATTATGTCAACATGAAATCTGTAAATATACGGTAATCTTAAAATTATCTAAATCTATAAGATTAGTGTTTCTCTTTAACTTTTTAAAAAGCCAATAATTCGAGACAACCTTGGGACGGGCATTAAAATCACCCATTGCACAATAAATGACTTACATGCCTACATGGGGCCACACACACTCTTCTCCACTTGCGGAAGGTAATTAAATATAACCCCCTTGCTCCATCCCCTGCTAATTGAGATAGAGGGGTTAAAAATTCTTAAAAGCCCTATGGGAGGCACAGATGTCCAGTTATGCCTTCCCTTCACCCCTCCTGCTCTCAGTGGGATGAGTGGGTTATTTAGGAGCCATTCCATCAAAGATCCACAAAGCCCGCAAAGGGCCATCCAAAAAATGGTTGCTGCCAACCATTGGCAACCACTGTTAGAAGCCTTAATTATATGCCAGTCTTAGTATATAAGCATACCTGGGAACTTTTGGTCTCTGGCCACCTGGAGCCTTCCCTTGCGGAACAAGGGCTGGTCTATTCGCTAATGTCAGCGGGTGATCACACTGACGGCAGTGGGTGGTCCTGCTGACGTCTGTGGGTGTACCCACAGGAAGCACCATGACCCGGAGGATTCGGGTGTGGACATGGAGAACTGGAGAAGCGACACTTCTCCCAAAGTCTCCGGACAAAAAAATGGTGAAATCGCAGGTATGTAAATAATGTATTATATATTAGGTATGTATATCATGTGCATGAAATAACTTAGAGGTGGTGGCAAGGGACAAAATTATATGGGGGGATTCTGCACACATAAAGTAGACTTGATCGCTGAAGTGTACGTTTTAACATAGAAACTGCTCTTTTTGACTTCTAAGCTGACAAAACTTTTCTAACCAATCTACCCACAATATCTCTGTGAGCAGTAATATTAACATACCTGGAAACTTCTCAGGAGAAGCTACCAGGAACTCTCCCTCTTCTGGAGGAATGTGGGGGTGTAGCTTTTGGAGGGAATGTAGATGAGGGGGAGGAAGTAAGCATTGAGTATGTGTAACATGGCCAGGAAGTGGGTGTGCCACACATGCCACTCCCCTTCCTATTGAAAGAAGTAGCTGACCTGGTGATTAAGGTAAGTAGGGTTTTGCCTGGAGACTTTTTGCAAAACCTGAGATCCCAGGTATGAACATAACTGCAAGCCAGAATGAGGAATTCCTTAAGACTTCCTGCTTTTATTACATTATTAGTTACCTACATTGCAATCAAAAATAAAAAAGATATTTGAACCCTCTATTTATTTACAAAAGCTTTAGATTCGGCAGAGTAGATAAAGTGAGAAACAGATAAAGGAACGGTGAGACAGCCATGTCTTATTACTATTATTTTTTTATCCTCATTTATGCAAGCAATATAAAATATTAAAGAGCAGTTAGTGTTAGGACCAATCGTATGAATGGTATGCAATTAATATTTCCAGTCTTAAGGAGATGCATAGCCCCAAGTTCAGAAATATCAACCTCCTTCTAACAGCCATTAAATGTATTAAACGTACATGAACTCATGGACTACCAAACATGAAGTGCCTATCAGACATGATTCAGACAAGATACCGTGGACCTACATCCACTAGACTCCCACAAACACCTGTTCTCTGCACCTATCATAATCTATCAATAAAAAAAGGGAAAACTGAAAATGTAATCTTAAACTTATTAAAAATGTCACCATGCCTGCTGGTTTTTTTTTCAGAGCTGGTGCAAACCATCTTCATTAGGCTCTCTGGTACGTTGCTGGACATGGGACAAGGTCACAATTTTAAACTGGCCCATCTACACACTCTGGCCAGTCTCCACGCTTGTCAGGGTCCACTTTTCGCTGCCTGAACCATGGCTGAATTATATTCCTGCTACTGTCTGTACCTACCTCTCCGTCAATATGCATAAAGGGGTACAGACAGACTGCCCCGTATCCCCTTCACATGGACTCCTACCCGACCTGCTAGCCCGGGTCCTGACAACGCTCTGCGCCATGTTCCCTTAAGAGGTAGAACATTGAGACATGATATTATGCCCTGGTGCTCAAAACAAATCATGTGTGGCTTCATAAAAGACCCAGAGTAGTGGCCTGTGGCAGTATATCAATACTGTTTTATTAATTCATGATAAACCTATTAGAATATATTAAAATTGAGATTTGGTTATAGTTAATGGACTGAATCATGGTGTAGCAAAATTATGCAGAATGATCCATCAAGGCAGGAGAGGTTTATATGAGTCATGATGACAAATTGCTATTCTAAAGAGATCCATATTAAAACCAGGGACAAGGACAAAACTGAATGGTGAACTGTCAAAAATACACATTATCGTAAGACTAAAGTTCTAGGCCTCAATGGAATAAAAGTGTGATCATTGACACTATAGACAAAGTTGCACTTTGAGGCAGTTTTATAATGAGAACAGTATTATAAGAAACAAATGAGCATTAATGAGCTTTGAATGTTTAAACAAACGTTTCACCCTTTAGAAAGCAGACTTATCTTCATATGTCAGTAACACAAGACTGCCAGCAGATGGCAACAAATACCTACGTAATCATCCATTTTTGGCTTGGCCATTCACAAGTTTTTCCACAATGTTTAAATCATATCAGATCACAGAACTGTATCAGTATAATTCAGCATTTTTTCTAAATTTTCATAGACGAAGTCCATATAGAGACAATAAAAATCCATGAATTGTAAGTAATTATTCACACTTTCGAGATGTTATTTCTGTTAAAGGAACACTCTTATGCAGTTTAATGCCTAGTGTGGAAAATTGTAATAATAATAATAATAATAATAATAATAATGATAAAAATAATAATATTAACAAGTAATAAAACTTCTATGTTTTAAAAAGTGTTTAATTATCAGAGTAAACATTCTAAACAATTCTAAGAAAATGAATAATGCAGTACATATTTTTCATTAGTGGTCCTGATTGAACTTTAAATACATCTTGCCACCATAATTAAACAATGCTGAAAGACATTTAAAGAGGAAGCCAGAGTGTCAGGAATAAACATAAACATTAAATCTCAGAGAAGAGGTCAACATACAGGAACAATGTTTAGCTTAAACTGCTTCTGAAAGGAACATTGTCATTAAAAAGCTACTACAACTGTACAGGTACACGCATTTATATGAATTCTGAATTATGGTTCATCAAAGAGGAGAGCAATGTTGTTCTAATTCCCTATTTCTAATCGTGTCTTTGCTCATAGGTGGCCTGACCTAATAGTTCATAGTATCTGAGCTAGCTTTATGCAGGTTTGGGTTGAATTTTCCAAATTGTTCCCCATCGAACACAGATTAGCAAATATTTGTTTATTAACAATTATTTAAAAAAGTATTTCAAATAAAGGGTCTGTGTAAATAAACTGCAAATTTGAAAATATTTGGTTATACGTTCAACAGCCTGTTTCAGTGATGGGGAATGTTTTTTGCCCCAGTTTTCTGCATGAAACCAAGTTGCAGACCTTAAAGCGTAAACACTGCATGTTGGTGTAGTGCAGTCTTGTTTTCACAGAAGCATATACTCACACTCACGTACATGCATACACACACATACATATATACATGCATACATGACACAACTTGGCAGATACAGTTTATTTTGGCAAGACCTTGCACCCATCCTGTTTAATCTAAATGTAAATAAATATACTGTATTTATATTAAACTGGATGGGTGGCTTCTCAAATGGAACCTGTGTGCTGCTGCTGCCACTATCTATCCCATTTCTGCTCATCTCTCCTCTTTCTTTCCTATACTTGCCTTCTCTGCCTATCTTTTGCCTTTCTCTCCTCTCATTACCTCCCCTCTATACCTCTTATTTTCTTACTATCTCTCCTCTTTCTCACTATCCATGTCTCCCTTTTCTCCCCAACTCTTACCTCTCTTACTATCTCTAGACCTATGTTTCAGTGCTCCATTGTGGTGTTTGCGCCGCTTCAGATCTGAGTGCGGGGATATGACAGCATCATGCTTCGCAAGGGAGCAGTGAAACTGAGGTCTCTAGGAACAGAACTTGCGCACCCTTTATTGGGTCCTGACCTGCCCGTTGTGGCACACATTCCATAAGTACGCCATTGCTGCCCTATTTAATTCCCTTGGTTACACAATGGGTCACCTAGTATCCTTGGTTTCCCCAGCATTAACCATTGTAATATGGGGCTATCATAATAATGTTAGTTTCCCCTTACTCAATTTTAGACAAGATTTGCACTACATGACTCATCTTAGAATGTCCCTATTAGTCATGGCTTAAATAGAAACCTCTGTACCAAATCAGAACAATTCCAGCAGCCAATCATTTGATATTCATACAAATGTAAAATTATGCCAAAAGAGCTGTGAATATTCATCCATGTAAAATGCATCTATGTTACACATATTTATCAAAGTCATTTGAGATCTCTTTAGAAATGATCCTTTTTGTCACTTTGGGGGAAAATAATGAACAGGTATATCAAATTACAAATCGTATCAAAGCATATCAAATGGTGAGCATGCTTTTTTCTGACTATTTGACATGTTAACTGTATCCACCTCACAAAAATGAGAATAAAGTTACTATGTTGTTATGATGTATACTAAAGAAAATGGTTGGAATAAAGAATATGGAAACTAATGGGTAACAATACAAAGGAACCACAATTTACAGGATGTAAACTACAGGATGCTTCTTCTATCAGATCTAATTCATAAAATATTGTGTTTGAGATATAGGAGGTGTTAATACTTTGAGATTAGATTTTTTTTAAAAATCCAAAAACACAATGATTTTTTATGTTCTAATAATTCCTACTATTGAAAATATGCTTTTCATGGAATAAATAGGTAGGTACACATTGCATGAAATGTAAAATAGAATGTTCTTAGCTCATATAAATTGTAGTCCGACAAATGATGTATTAACTGCAAAAGATTACTAGGAGCATACATTGTGGAACAGTTTGTAGTTATATGTCATTTGGCTTGTCATTAAGAATATTTGAGGACCAGACTGAACACCTTTCTTCGGATTCAGAGAAAATAGTGGCATATTCTCACCTAGGCCAAGTGGGGCCAGGATGGTGGTCTCTCTGCTGCATAGCCAAGATCACCATATAGGAAAATTGGTTGGGGGGATTTGTAACCACCCCATGTACAGTACCGAGCCAACACAGCCTCCATACTATCGCATGTGCAGTATTTCAGTATACGACAACATATCCAGCTGCACACCATGGTCAGGTAACATAGGTAAATTGGGGCACTGCTCTGGTTGAGGCCTAGGGCAGCGCTCAGCTACATGTCTCCGACTTACAAGCAAGTTCATGCTTGAGCTTACATTAAAATTCTAATGATATATTTTGCTATTGTATAACTAGGGTGTGGTGTATTTTGCAAACTAGACTGCACTTATTGTGTAGCATCAATCCATTAAAACAAATTGTTGGGTTTTTTATGGATACTGGAGTCCATTTTGTTGATTTCGTTCTTATTTGGCTCCACTGCCTTGTCTGCCTCTACTGAAAACCAGAAGTATAACTAAGAACCATACGCTTACACTTACTTCCTGCATATCCTCTGTTGTACTGCCTTTTAATGGGATTATTAGAAGCCAATTGCAGGTACGCGAGATAAACATCAATATCCATAACTATGTTTCTGATGCTGTGTTTATTTGCCTAGATTAAATCCAGCTGCGCTTTTTTTTATTAGTAATTCCGATGTTACTAATTTTTCCTATCATTACTGTCTCTAAATGATAAAGTGTTGGAAAAAGAAGCGGTTTTTGACTTACATAACAGTCCAGGTATAGCGCTGGAGTTAAGCATGAGAAGAAAATATAAGAAGACTGCAGCGACACCAATCTAGAATAAATGTTGTTGCTTTTTATTAATAGCTAGTTGGAATGTTAGCCAAGTTCTTGCCAAATGCTGTACGTCTGCAGTACGTTTGACTGCAGAATTTCAGAGTTCTGCCTACAACAGTGATAAGCTATAAATAGAACAACACAAAATAGTTACATTTTGCTGATTTTTGGGGTCTAAGGTTGTCCCCTCTAAAAAAGTAAAATAATGAAAAAACTACTTTCTGAATGAAATCCATATTGATAATTCCTTAGTCTCACGTCCAAATGATGAAACGTGTCAGGTAACTGACGATTCATTATGAGTTCGGTGTACTGCGGCTGTATTTGTGATAGAATTGTAAGAAGATGAAATAAAATTCTACTACATCTGCTTTGCACACTTTTATTTATACCTGCTGTATACCAAGGATTACTACCAACTTCTGAGTGGAGGAGGTAGGTTTTTTATTTTTTTTACATATTAGGGTGTGCTGCCCCGAAGGTGGTTCTTGGTATACACTTCGCATTGTGGAGACTGAGTTGCTACACTTGTTTCTTCTCAGTGTTTTCTACCCAGAGTTCCCAGTCTGTAGGAACGTAGTAGGACATTTTGATTTTAGTGAAATGTTTTTATGATCATCTAGCATGGGCTGCAGGGCGCTTTGTCTTTGCTATATCTTTGAAAGCCATTGGTGGAACATCCATGAGTATCTTACTCCTACTTCAATGAATCTATATAACTCATCCCTTCCAATGTGTCCAATAATTCAATGAACTTGATGGAGAACTTAAGGATGGAAATACCATGTGTAGAGTGAAGGTGACCTCAGCTCATCAGTCACCAGATTTAAAGGCAACTCAAAGTAGAAATATTTCCATGGATATACCCAGTGGCGACTCTAGAAACAATATATAGGGGGGGCACACAAGATACCACAGTCAAACTGGGGGGGCATGAATAATTTCCACCATTAAATGATACCACTGAAAAAACACACACACACACACACACATATATATATATATATATATATATATATATATATATATATATATATATATATATATTGCCAAAAGTAATGTGCTATGGAATGATACTTTTGTTATTGGACAATACAATACTTGATCATTCAACATTGGAAGCCTGAAGCCACAATTTAGTACGACTAATCCTTGAAATCCTTTAAACAACACAATACCTTAACTTTTGCACTAAATGATTTCAAGGCCTAATATTAGATCCTGCTGCTGATATATATATAAATATATATATAAATATTAGACCCTGCTGCCCATATATATTAATATTAGCCCCAGTTGCCGATATATATTAATATTAGTCCCTGCTGACGATATATATATATATATATAAATATTAGACCCTGCTGCCGATAGCAGGTATAGATCAACACATTAACACACAAACCCAGCTTTCCATGTATAGATCAATTTAAATTCACTTGTGATCTCAGCACTGAAGGTATATATCAAATAAACAGAATCAGACATATAAATCCTGTATTTGCAGGTATACAATAATAATATATGAAACGTAGCATCGCAGGTATAGATCAAATAAATACATGGAAACAGCATTGCAGGTATTAATCAACTGAACAAGACATACAAACCCTGTATTTGCAGGTATACATAAATAATGTATGGAAACATAGCATAGCAGATATGGATCTACAGAATAACACAGAAACCCAGCTTTGCAGGTATAGATCAATTGGAATTCACATAAAAACACAGCATTAAAGGTATATTTAAAACCCCCTAAATTACAGGCATAGATCACAGGTTGCACACCCCAAAGCAAGCCCTGGCATCCACACTGCCCACATAGAACCTGGCCAGCACCCAGATAACACACATACGATTTGCCATCTTCGTCCCATATACACCCGGCCTGTGCCATCTCGGTCCCCAAGGCTCAAATATCCTGCTAGTGCCATCTTTGCCCTTCCACAATTATACATCTATGATACACACAAACACATTAACTCATGCTCTCCCTCATTCAGACAATTCATCCACACATTAACTCATGCTCTCCCTCATTCAGACAATTCATCCATTTTAAGAAACTACGCCCCTTGGAGCTTCAAATGAGGGGCTACACGTATTTCTAGGACAAAAGTTGAGTGCACAAATAATGATGGAATATGTCTCTTTGGCTAGAAAATATGTTTTTTCTATCCATAGCGACATGTTCATTTGTGTCTAGCGCACTCCATGTTTGTACTAGAAACACATACAGCCCCTCATTTGATGCGCCAAAGTGTGTAGTTCTTGCAAATGTGTACTTTTTGTGCCATAATTTAACTTCCTACATGAGCAGTAATGGCACGTCAAGGCTTCAACCCTAATTACTGATCATTCACACGCCTTTCATATCTCCATTCACTCGCAGAAGCACACACCATACTTTCCATACATTCACTCACAGTAGCACACACCATTCTTTCCCCTTACAATCCCAAAGAAATGATGGTAAAGGGAGAAAAAAAATCACTTTTACAGCAAAAATAAGTTTTGCAGTAAAAATGCAAGGCGCTCCAGGGATGAGATGGTTACTCACATACCGCACAGGCTAAATGGCTGATTTTAATAATATTTGCAGTTCATCAGGATTTCAAAAATTGCCTCCCTCTACCGTTGGCTAAATTTAACCCCATGATCAAAGGGATCATGGGATTAAAAATTAGTATCGGCCATTTTTAAAAAGGGAATGTGACTTTTTATAGCTATATGATCGCTGTGGTAACATTGCCTATCACAGTGATCATTTAGCTAGAATACTTAAACTTTTTTATTTTTTTTAAAGTTTAACTACTTTATGTTTAAATCATTTTTTAACATTTTTTTTAACGTAATTTTTTAAAATTATTTTACAAGCTATATATCGTTGGAAAGGTGAGATAATTACCTTTCCAACGGTATATGTTGGAGGTCTGTAGCTGCTCAGGTGCCTGAGATACAGGCATCTAAGCAGCATGCCCCCATACCTCTTTAACTGACAATTGTCAGTTATTAATAAAGTTGCGCGGTGACGTCATCGCGTCATTACGCGCGACGTCACCGGCCGGATCGGGTGGCCCCGGTGATGCCCTTCAGTGTGAGGGGCAGATCGCCGGGGCAGGTGGTGATGGAGGTCCACAGACCTCCATCAAGGTAAGATAGTGCTAGCGACGGCATGGTGCCGTCGTTAGCACCCGACTGTGACTGCTAGCGACGGCACCATGCCGTTGTTAGCAGTCAAGGGGACTGTCCTGGGTGGCTCCAATTTCGGCGGGGGGGCAACAGGGGGGGCAAGGAATATCCTAGGGGGGGCAATTGCCCCCCCTTGCCCCCCTGTAGCGACGCCACTGGATATACCATACTATTTTAATTGTAGATATATTTTACACATTGAATTGATGTTGCATCATTTTTATATTAAATGGTGGATAAAAACATATATTACAAACAGTTTTCTATTTTCCCTTATTCTAATATTTTTCACAAATATTTAATAATAGAGGTTGTAAACCAGGCAAACCAAGTTTAAACATGGAAGAGATGTAAATATAGTTATCAAATTCTGCCTCTGTTCTGGTGTTCATTTTTGACTCTGAAATTTAATTAATTCTCACCAATGCTGTTCAATCTTCATCCTGTATCTAAAATCAAAACACATTTCATGTTATGTGCTTGAAATAAAATTCACTGCATCCCATTTACTGATATTTAGACAGAATACTTTCAATCTTGCCAATCATTTCCTGCGCAGCCACCATTTTTTTTCGATGAATATAAGTAGGATATTAAAAAGGCAGGGTTCAAAGGGAGCCGTGCAGGTGAGTTGGAGGGAAACGGAATTCCAGCAGTAATACAACATGAAAGTCTGATCATATTAGCATGTGTCACAAAAATGTGGTGGATTATAGATCCTTCACTGTCTTGTATTAGCACCTCATCATATCCGACTACCATACGCAGATCCTAACCCAATATAAAATGTGATTTATACACTGATTTTCATAAAAGACTTTGTGATTTTGCAATACTTTACAAAACAAAAGAAAATAGTTTGATCATGACCATATTCCTACAATGAAACAGCATCAAAATGACAAAGCCTTTAATATTTTAATATACTCGAAAGCTGTTACAAATAAACGTTATTATGATCAAATATTGGCATCCACACAAGCAATTATATATCAATTTAGCCTCTATGTACTTTGAAGGAAACAGGAATTTAATATTTGAACCTATTAAGTAAAAATTGATAAGCCATAAAAACATGCATTTAACCCCGCCGCGACCAGAGGGTTTTTTTGTCTCATTTTTACCATATGTTTGTTAAACCGTGATTCCGCCTTTCCATATTTTTGTGCCTAGTTTTGTTCAGGAGAAATACATAAAATATAATCATTCTTGGTGATCATAAGTCACTAAAAAAGAAAATAAAATGTTCAAGATGGCCACATTCGTCCTTCACATATTACCCTATATTACTAATACTATTAGCTTAACCTGTTCGCACCCAGTAGGTTGTACCGGTACGTCCTTAAAAGCTCTGCCATGAAGCCCATTAGGACTCACTGGTATGTCCTGACTTTGTTGCAGCGCCAGGGACATCTCCCTGCTACTACACAGGACATCAGGCATCCCTAGCTTCGGTCCAGAAGATCATGCACTGGTACATCGTTATATAAGGAATACCCAATAACAAAATCAGGTATTACCTTCCTGTTGGTGTCAGTGCTGACATCTACCTAAAGATCAGTGGAGGACAGGAAATACTCAGCAGGCTCTTTCTAGACCTGGATGGGATCTCCTTTGCTTCCCCTGCTGGCTGATTGAATGTATTGTAATCTGCAATACAAGCATACCTGGGAACTTCTGTGCTCCGGCTACCTGGAGCCTTCCCTTGTGGGACGCGGCCAGGACTGCACACTGACGTCAGTGGGCGGTACCGCTGACGCCGGTGGGTGGTCCCGCTGATGTCGGTGGGCAGTCCTGCTGATATCGGTGGGCGGTCCCGCTGATGTCGGTGGGCGATCTCGCTGACATTAATGTAAGTTCCCGTAGACGTTGGGGAAGTTCCCGCTGATGGGGGATTTCCTGCTGACGACAGTTGGAAACACCCCCATTTAAAAGAAAAATAGGTGGGGAGTGGGTGGGTCAAGACCCCGCTCCCGCAAACCCGAGGATTCGGGTCTTGACCCGGAGAACCAGAGAAGCAGTGCTCACCGGGCAATCTCCAGGTCAAACCCGGAGAGTTCCCAGGTATGAATACAGGACTAAGGAGCACAGATAGTACAAACATATATTAACAATAATAGGGAAAATAAAATGGTGGTAATTTACTCATGATCAATAGCATCTCCAAGTGGTTAGATGATACATTACAACCTTCATTGATTATAATAGAAGTTTTGGGCTTCTATAGCAGTCAATGGAGGATGCAATGCTTTGTGAATTGTGAGACATATAGGTGTGTGTGGACAGTGAATGCTTTTTTTTACATGTTATGCTTAACCCCCTTTATTCTACAAAACATGAGCTCTGTGCTATTGAAAGGTGATTTTTTTTAAACCCCACATCCTACTGGGAACAGGATTGGTGAATATGGCATTTGTAATCTGTATTCTCCCAGAAATGTTATAATTAACCCCCACACCCTGTACATGGGGTGGTGGGAGAAGAAGATGTGACTCATATGCCCCCCCTTTGGTTAAGAGGCACTTTGAAGGACCTCTGTTTTAAAAAAAAATATTTTTATAAATAGTATATCAGCATATCTGATGCAAATTACTGCTGTGCTCTATTTCACCATAACTATTTAACAGAGTTAGATAATGCACCCAGGTCAAACTAATATGGTTGTGGGTACGAGCTCTTGCTTAATGATATATATATATATATATATATATATATATATATATATATATAAAGTTGCAGATGAAGACATACAAGTTGTTATTTACTTTCCTGCAGATTTAAGGTCTCATCAATTTCCAAACAACATCAGTGAATGTTGCTTCACAAGTATTAGCATACAGGGGCATGCAACTGTGGTCGTCTGGTCAGTCAAGTTAACCCAATCACTCAACCTTTTTTTTTAAATCAACTCCTTTGGGTCATGGTCCAAGTGCTGTCTGTAAACCCCAGACTAGAACTCAACATGCCGTGAACAATTTGGAAACTTTATTATTAACTGAACTTATTGCTTGTCTTGTTATTCCAGCTATGGCAGCAACTGAAAACATATTTATTCCCAGCAAAATGACTCAGTATAAATGTATTTTAATTATAAACAGAAAAAGAGGTTATAAAGTACACCAATACAACAAAATGAAGTCTGACAAAAGTATAGCATATATATATATATATATATATATATATATATATATATATATATATATATACGTTGTGCTAATGCAATTACCTAAAGCCTCAAGGTTAATCTTACCACAAAGAAAATGTAATGTATAAATATAATTAGGGAAAGAAGGGTCAAGACGTAACATAATTTGAAATTCCATTCTTAAAATATTCGCTTAATCTTGTACTCGTGTTTGCTTTTTAAGCAGTCTGTTTAAATTTAAAATACTTAATACTAATAAGCAGAGAAATGATTTGAAAATGTAATAGAAAAAGAGATTATGTGAAGTGTCTGTTGGGTATTCTCATGCACTGAAAATTTCCTGTTGAATTAGATATAATTTTCTTGTATTGCTCTAGTTTCCCTCTGTGGATATACTGACAAACGTTTAGCGCAGGTAAAATTATTTTCAGTAATTGTTAAACTCCCAAAGTATATATGTTGAGCAGGCACCGGAGATATGACAATGGAGTTCTTGATTTCAATTGAATCACATGTTAGGTATAAAATTCCTTTCTTATAAATAAGAAATATTTGGATATTTTCAAGTTATTGTCTGTAGCAAATAATTAACTGTGATATAATCATTATATTGATTTTTTTTCTTTGCTTTAAATGTAACAAATTCATATATATTTAGATTACTGCTTACTTCTCAAGTGTCTTGTTTTTAACAGGATGATAGTAACGTTCGGGTGCTATCCTGCTGCCACTCCAAGCTGCCCCCCTGTCTTTCTTTTGTGGGCAGTGGCTATCATGGGCCAGTTAGGGGAATCCGAAGAGCTCCCTTAACCATCCCACCAGGCTGTAATATTGATTGAGGTCTATGCTTTATGCCTGAATGCAACTCAAGGTAGTAAGGTCAGTCAACGGTCCACCCAAGGTGAACCTCAAAACTTTCCCTATTGACTTCTAACCCCACTTCCAATCAGGCAGCCATCACTGATATCCCAATTTGGGCACTTGAAATGTTGATGATATGTTAATTCGTAAATGATGACCAATCTGTTAAGACTATTGATGGGACCTAGATATACAGTGATGTGAAACATGAAGGAGAATGTTGGAGCATGGCCAAAATAGGCACAAAAACGGCAGCAGTGGGCAGGCTCAGATATAGTCCCTGTGGTGTCACTAAAACATGGTGCTATACTTCCAAACCTCGTCTGCAGTGGGATATTGGGCCCTGTTTAAGTGGTTGAGCAATAGAGGTTCTTACTGTTGCATGTATAGGACAGAAAAATAGAGTAGACTTATCATTAAATTATACACTAATGCTCACAAGAATTCTATTCCTTTTGAAAGAAGTATTGAAATAAAAAAAATTCATCTTGCACATAGCACTGTGCTAAATTCATGCAGATACAATTTGGAAATAGTGTTGCAACCTCTTAATTGGACTGATAGAAAGATCTCATTTTTTTTGATTTGGAAATAATATAATTATATTGGTGTAAACTACCCAAAACCATAGATTTCCAACACCTAGGGAAAAGAAAAAATGTTGGTGCGCTAAGTTGCAGGCTCAAGTAATACAAATGTATAATATGAGGCCTACCTCATATTGCATCCAATTTTGAAATCTGACTACCTTTTGAAAACAGAAGGTGTGAACAAACATTTTTCATTACAGCTACTTTTTTGGAAGAAACAATGAAGCATATTTTGGGCGATAAAGTAAACTCAGATTGCAGAAAT
Organism: Spea bombifrons; assembly: GCF_027358695.1. Lineage (NCBI taxonomy): Eukaryota > Metazoa > Chordata > Amphibia > Anura > Pelobatidae > Spea > Spea bombifrons. The sequence goes on along the minus strand of NC_071088.1, from coordinate 93,466,234 downwards.
GGAAATGAGTATGAGTTGTAATGTAATAAGGACGGAAGCCCTATTTTTACCAGGAAATGACTTGACTTAAAATATGACTTAAAAACATCTGAACAAATAATATAGGTACTGGTAGATGGCTACTAGATTCATATGGAATTTCTAAATTAAAAACCTCAAAACAGATATCAGCATTATGCTGATATGTGTTTTGAGTTTGCAAATTTTTACACAATATGCTGGTCACTTTGGCTTTAGCAGCACCTGATAAAAATAAGCAGGCATGCAATTTACTATAGAATTTATTTTATACATTTCATTTATGATAAAATATGAGATCCTTGGTTAATTTACCCAACTAGATATGGGTAAAGACCACAAGATACTCCACACAGGCTTATCCAGACTCTTCCCTAGAATAGACCGATTAAGTATACGCCTATACATACTTCATATATAATAACAACATATAGATAAGGCAACTAGAAGGACTTTCCTCCCCCCTACCTTATGTGATCAAGAGTGTATGTGATGAATGTATTATAAAGATAGATTACATTAATTTGAAATAAAAAAACAAACATTTTATATATTTTACTGACTATCATTTTTAATGTCTGTTCATCAAGAAATTCAGTAACTTTATTCCAAATACAGAATTCAAAGTGAGTTAGCCTTTTCCAGCAGAGGGCATGAAACCTTCACTTCAGAAACATAAAAGATAATACGTATCGTAATGCTGGGCATAGAACTTACACAGGATGTACTAAAATACAGATGTTTGTGATATCAAACCATAGGTGTTTTTAGGCAGATGCAATGCATAATTCAATAGCATACGATCCTATTTATTTTTCCCTGCCCATTAGTGATTTCAAAACAAAACACTGTTGCAGGAATAAATCTTAAATCACCTAAACCACAATGATCTGGTTCTAGCATATAATATACTGATTTCCTTGAGTTCTCAAAATAAATGTTCAATAAACAGGACACATTGCATCTTTGTATATATATATATATACCGTATATATATATATATATATATATACGGTATATATGGAATAAAGTACGTAGTTGAAAATTGCCACTAAAAATATCAATCTTTGACCAATCTAATATACAATAAATATATCAAAATCATAATTCCAGTTTTAGAAAAGGAAACCTAGATACTGGTAAAATGGTCTTTGTGTTCCTGGGTAGCATCCACTACTTTGATGTGTGATTTAAAAATATATCTGGTAACTAAAAATATGAATAGACATAATATTGAGTAACACGGTTCAAAATTTTGACTTATTTCCACTGTGAGCAGCAAAGTAACACGTAACTTCATAATCAGAAATGGCATCCAGCTCAACAACAAACCATTTATGGACCAAATGTTAAACATTTCTTTACCAATCTGGCTCAGGCAATAACTGCGAGAACAGAGAAAAATGCTGATTTTTTTTTGCTTATCACGTGGATGAAATAGAAGGTGAAGTATGTTTGCTGCAGACATCTCTCTTTTTTGCTTTTTTTTTTCCTGCATTTTCTTTTAATCCGCAACTCGGCTTGTTGCTCTTCAAATTGAAATATCCTGAACAGATGTAAAAACACATGTGAACCACTGCTCACAAGCTGTGCAAAGCTTTGCTTCATCTGCTGATGATGTGAGCCTTAAGGAGATCTTTTTAAAATTTCATCACTATTCAAAAAGATAATTAATACGTACCCCCAGGCTTTGATTATGCTATACCCAGTGTGTACTGCTGGTACAAAAATAATGAGGCACTCATCAGGTCCAATGAACACTTGCAGCAGAACATTCAGTTTCCATAAGAAATTTAACATTCAGCCATGGTACTGCAGACGTGGCTTAATCTAATTTTCGATTGTAACACAATACAATAGATAAAATCACTTGGTTGTAACCAGCGCCGGCATTTTGTTTACACAAAACCCTACTCAGGATTAAGCAGATGGTCCTATTAACGGCTTAATTGAAGTTTTCTAATCTAACCATTTTCTGATATAAACAGAGAAAGGTAATGGAAAACTGGAAGGGAAAATAATAACCAGAAGCAATGGCACAGGGTATAATAGAATGATAGATTTTACATTAGTAGAGAGGTAAGGATGCATTTTTTATGCTAAATGAACAAAACATGTGCCATACTATTAGTTGGAGGTTAAAAGATTTTAATAATATTTAAGGGGAAATATAAGATTTTGCAGTTTTTTCTAGATAACAGATTGCCACACTCCTGGACTTCTATTTTATTATTATTATCATTATTATTATTATTACTGCTTATTTTTTTTAACAGTAACATAGTGGATTTGTTGAATTAATATGATCTAGATTTTTTCTCTGTAAAATGTATGTGGATCGAGGTATACATTCCACAATATCAAATCTGGGGCTCAGGGCAAGTTTCGGCCTCTTTGCCCCACCTGCATGCCGTCACCCAGCTTGGATAAAAAGGTAAACCACTTAAATAACTGTAAGGGGGTCCTCTCCAGTAGTTGTGCACATTGCTGAGATGTTATTCCCAGCAAACACTCAACCAGAAGGTACATACCCATTCACTGTAACACAAAAACTCAAGGAGAATATTAAATAGCACCTGGCTCCTGACTAATTATAATCTTATTGCTACCTTCCAACAAATCCTGGGTCTTGTCTTGTCTATTGCTGGATGAAATAAGACGTGGGACATCGCTAACAATTGAATGTGTGAGAAGAGCTTTATGAGGCTCCTCAGAGGTGCGTATTAACCCCTTAACGACAATCCCCGTACATGTACGGGGTTGCCGTGCAACGTGTTAACGACAATGCCCGTACATGTACGGGCTGCCGTTAAATAGCTGCATCGCCGCGATCGCGGCGTTTTCCCCGCGATCGGCGGCTTTGCAGCATCCACGGAAGCCTCACAAGTGGCCGCCGCCGCACCGATCATCAAAGATCGCAGCGGCGCCCGGCTAAAACTGCTTAGGAAGCGATCGGAATCGCTTCCTAAGCATAAACTGTGTTGCTGACATGCCTCAGTATCGAGGCATGTCAGCAACACTAGCCCCCTACCCCGATCGCCTTGTGATTGCTCCGAGGAACAACCACAAGTGCCATCCTGTGAATGACGTTGCCGTCATTCACAGGATGGCATTAACAATAGATCTGAGTTCACAGAGGGTCTATCCAGACCCTCTTGAGAACTCTCGAGCTCCTCCTGCAGGTTGAATGCAGGTACTGCATCCAACCATGCAAGGTCAATGGAGCCCAGCTCACTAATGAGAAGGACTAGTAATAATAAAAAAAATAAATAAAAAAAAAAAACATTAAAAAAAAAAATTTGGTCAAAAATATGGGACATGGGGCAGATGTCTAAATGGCAAAAAAAATACACACCTCACAAAGGGGGCCTTTTACCTCCCAAATAACCCTACAAACCCATGCATGGGGGGTATCACTGCGCTCAGGAGATGTTACTGAACACATATTGGGGTGATGTTTGACACGGACATACACCAGGAGCGATAAATTTATACCTGAAGTACAACATGTGTGAAAAAAATACAAAAAAAATTTACTACCATAAAGTTTCACAAAGGGTGGTGGTAAAATTAGTGCATGGAAAGGGTTTAAATACCAGTATTTCAGATACCTTGGGGTGTCTAGTTTTAAAAAATATATAATTTGATGGGGTAAATTGCATTGGCCGGCTTCAAAGATACCCGAAATGGCACATGGGGGGAAGAATTACCAGATTTGGAAAAAAAGGTTTTGAAATGGCAAAACGCTACCTGTATTTATTGCCCCATAACGTGCAGAAAAAAGCAAAAAAACATAAAAACATTGGGTATTTCTAAACTCAGGACAAATAGTAGAATCTATTTAGCAGGTTTTTTCATTAGTTTTTGCAGATGAGTAAAAGTTTTCTGTTTAAAAAGTGAGAAAAAGTAATTTTTTAACAAAAAATCCTCATATTTTATCATTTTTTTTATAGTAAATTAGATGATATGATAAAATGAATAGTATCTAAAGAAAGCCCTGTTTGTCCTGGAAAAAACAATATATAATATGTGTGGGAGCACAAAATGAGAAAGAAGAAAATCACAGCTAAACAGTAACACTGAAAAACGTTAAAAGAGCCATTGTCCCACAATATACTACGAGTAAAAACCCATATTGTCCTTAAGGGGTTAATAAAGACATAGTGTTATATTTGGTAATATGTAGGAATAGTGATTCAGGCATTGAAATGTTCCCGGAGAATGCTCCACTCTTAGAGGTTTGTCCTAGCATTGTTCAAAATACGTCTTGAACTAGATTCCATTTGAATTGCTATTTTTTGTATGCAAACGTAAATTTGATCAATGCTAAGGTGTACGTTGGCACAGAGCCTTCCATATTGACAAATAGCAGCAAAAAAGCTCCAGATAACCATAAATTGTGTAATAAAATAGACCAAAGGAGATTTCAAGCAGTAAAGAGACAAAGAAAATGTGCAGCCTTTGGGTATCTTTACAACAAAGTGTTACATCTGTGTTATTGAACTACTACCTAAGTATTAAACCGTTTACTATGACACTGTATGACAGTTGACAAGTATGAGTAATAAGTAGTTGTTAGCTGGTTTTCATAACTTATAATAGATCACGATGGTGATACGGTGCTAGGGGTTTTAAGTCCTTGAGTGCATAGGCCATATAGAATAAACTAGACGATCTACTTCGGTATTTTAAATAAGCATTGGATGGCTGTGTTTATCTGCTTTTATGGATGTACAAAATGTACATTTCATGTTTTATAGCTATTCGCATAATGCACAAGCCAAAGATTGTTCACCAAAGATTCATAATAATTCATAATAATTACAATGAACTAAACAATTTTATATCAAAAAACAGTTTGAAGTGAAATATAACAGATGAGTGTCTGGTCAAAGCAGAAAATTGATACAGGCCCATCCTAGACAGACCTGGGACTAACAAGAGCAGCATCTGTAATACTCCAATACTTTGTTCCCAAGGTGGTAGTAAGGCTAATCTTCTCCACCAGGGAATTTGGGGGAATTAAAACATATTATCCTCAATAGGAGAAAGTTCCATGGACAAAAGTCTCAGGGGACTTTTCCCCTGAAAACATGAGCATCTGCTAACCTAAATATAGTCTCCATTTTTTGGCACACTCTCTCCTAACTAAAGATTATGGGTTGTTGTGAGATATATGGTTGTTATGTATTTACTGAAAAGGTCTATAGTTAATGCAAAATTAATTGTAAGTATTGCGAGGTCAGTGCTAATATTTATTTATAAAACAGGTTTTCCATTATCTTAATTTCTACATGCTGGTTCAAACATAATGACTATATTACACTGAGATATGATTTAGTTGCTTGACAGCAATGACAAGGAATTATTTAGTCTAGTTTAGCTAGTTATTATCTGTGTGAGAAATGAGGGATTCCTTAGTAGAAATTATTCAGAAAAAGTAATGTGTTTTTTTTCTTTCATATTTTTATAAATACCCAAATCCCTGGTTAATGCGTGCCAATAAGGCACTAAAGCAGTTGCTCCCTCTTTAGACTTGGCAATACGTACCATAAGCTTTAAAAACAATTATCATTCAGCTGGTGTTGAAATTGATTCTTGGGTTGACGAGAGCCGTCCCCTCTTGGCTGGTAAGGTCCTGCCATGGGAAGCAATTACTGCAAGATGCCAGCTGACAGACTCATTCCATGGAAAGTCAGGTTGCGTTGATCCTCAGGCACTCTTAAGGCAAATTGTATCCTCACACTCATCTTAAACGTCTTACGGACTGTTCCCTTCTATAAGGGATAATGGATAGTTCCTTTTTTACTGTGGCATGTGAGAGAATAACACTGGACACCTCACATTTTACAATAGGATTTTTAATTTCACTGCAGTGATATAACACAACGATTAAGAGAGACTCATAAAACAAAGGGTATTGGGACTTGCCTTAGGAAAACTCATAGAACACAATTCTTGTGACATTATTGTAGTTGAAATACGTGAACCAAATTCAATCAGTGGAAGACTGTCTCAAGAGATTACATTTTTTTAAATCTCTTAAAGTTGGACTAGAGATCTGGTGTTACACGGTTTGTCACGTTATTTCATTATCTGTGAAATTAAATATACTGTTTCTGACATGGAATATACAATATCTCACAAAAGTTAGTACACCCCTCACATTTTTGTAAATATTTTATTATATATTTTCATGTGACAACACTGAAGAAATGACACTCTACTACAATGTAAAGTAGTGAGTGCACAGCCTGTATAACAGTGTAAATTTGCTGTTCCCTTAAAAATAACTCAACACATATCCATTAATGTCTAAACCTTGGCAACAAACGTGAGTACACCCCTAAGTGGAAATGTCTAAATTGGGCCCAAAGTGTCAATATTTTGTGTGGCCACCATTATTTTCCAGCACTGCCTTAACCCTCTTGGGCATGAAATTCACCAGAGCTGCACAGGTTGCCACTGGAGGCCTCTTCCACTCCTCCATGACGACATCACGGAGCTGGTGGATGTTAGAGACCTTGCGCTCCCCAACCTTCCGTTTGAGGATGCCCCACAGAGCTCAATAGGGTTTAGGTCTGCAGACATGCTTGGCCAGTCCATCACCTTTACCCTCAGCTTCTTTAGCAAGGCAGTGGTCATCTTAGAGGTGTGTTTTGGGTCATTATCATGTTGGAATACTGCCCTGTGACGCAGTCTCCGAAGGGAGGGGATCATGCTCTGCTTCAGTATGTTACACTACATGTTGACATTCATGGTTCCCTCAATGAACTGTAGCTCCCTAGTCCCGGCAGCACTCATGCAGGCCCAGACCATGACACTCCCACCACCATGTTTGACTGTAAGCAAGACACACTTGCCTTTGTACTCCTCACCTGGTTGCCGGCACACACTCTTGACACCATCTGAACCACATACGTTTATCTTGGTCTCTTCGGACCACAGGACATGGTTCCAGTAATTCATGTCCTTAGCCTGCTTGTCTTCAGCAAACTGTTTGCGGGCTTTCTTGTGCAACATCTTTAGAAGAGGCTTCCTTCTGGGACGACAGCCATGCAGACCAATTTGATGCAGTGTGCGAGTATGGTCTGAGCACTGATAGGCTGACCCCCCACCCCTTCAACCTCTGCAGCAATGCTGGCAGCACTCATACGTCTATTTCCCAAAGACAACCTCTGGATATGACGCGGAGCACGTCCACTCAACTTCTTTGGTCGACCATGGCGAGGCCTGTTCTGAGTGGAACCTGTCCTGTGAAACCGCTGTATGGTCTTGCCCACCATGCTGTGGCTCAGTTTCAGGCTCTTGGCAATCTTCTTATAGCCTAGGCCATCTTTATGTAGAGCAACAATTCTTTTTTTCAGATCCTCAGAGAGTTATTTGCCATGAGGTGCCATGTTGAACTTCCAGTGACCAGTATGAGAGAGTGTGAGAGCGATAACACCAAAATTAACACACCTGCTCCCCATTCACACCTGAGACCTTGTAACACTAAAGAGTCACATGACACTGGGGAGGGAAAATTGCTAATTGGGTCCAATTTGGAAATTTCCACTTAGGGGAGTACTCACTTTTGTTGCCAAGGTTTAGACATTAATCGCTGTGCGTTGAGTTATTTTGAGGGGACAGCAAATTTACACTGTTATACATTGTAGCAGAGTGTAATTTCTTCAGTGCTGTCACATAAAAAGATATAATAAAATGTTTACAAAAATGTGAGGGGTGTAATCACTTTTGTGAGTTACTGTATATTGTATATCCATGATCTCTTTAGATACATAAAGTAAGCAAGGTCAGACTTGTTTTGTTGAGCCACATGATGCCATATAGAAACATACTACCTAGATTTTCATTAACATTCCTTTAGGACTTATAGATAAATGGAAACGTGAAAAGCGCTAAACAACACATCAAGCTAATGCAAAATTTACAGACTAAGTTTTAAAATGTAGTGTTTTTGTGCCCCAAAATGTGTTACAGCTGTATTTTTTCTTTTAATTTTGGATACTATTAATTTGCTTTTCAAGCCTTGGTAATTGTTTTGCTAAAATAAAAACACCCTCCTGTTATTTGAAGATATCTCAGATGGTATCTGGCTACATGCCCCAAGTAAAGTGGTCATATAGTGGGAGATTTAGTTATGGCTATGTACAAAAATATATGTTTGATGAGAAGCAAAATTATTAGTTTAGATAATGGTAACATTTATCTGCAATTTAGGTTAAATAAGTACAGACATATACAGACTAGGATAAACAGGTCCCTTTTAAGGAGAGAATAGAAGGCCCATGCTTTTTAACTGTTGAGTTAAAAGCAGTAAAAAAGCATTCATGTCTAATTACTTGCAGGAAATGCAAATTAGTTCTCGTACAAAGCTTGCAAAGTAGTCTTTTCACCACAGTAACCATGGAATAAGAATTTGACAGCAGATATATACAATTCAACCCATCTAGTCTGCCCATTTTTATTGGTTTAAAGACTCAGACCTTAATCAGTCCTTGGTCTCGTCTTAGATCCAGGATAGCTTTATGCCTATACTATACATGTTTAAATTATTCCACTTATTCTGGGACACAATATCACCTATCCACCACCTTCTCAGCAAAATAAAACATCCTTATGTTGCATCTTAGCATCTCACTCAGTAGTACTGTCCGACCAACAGGAGTATAATGTTGGTTGCAACTGTGAATTTTTGCTCCAGAATAACTCAACAAAGCAAGTGTGTCCTTTGAGTCATCTTCTGGGTAAAGTGTTCCTTCAATCACATTACATGTATGAAGAAGTGGGGATTGTGCTCCGGGCTAAACAAAAGCCAACCCACCAACCAACCACTTACCCAAATAATACACAGACAACTGTATATGGATGAAAACAGGCCACAGCTTTATTACAAAACTCAAAACCATACTGTGTTAGCCTATTTTCTAGAGAAAAACACCAACTTATAACCAATTAAATATTAACAATAAATATTTTACACTGAACAACATCCAAACCTAACTAACACAGTAATAATAAATTAACTCCGCCCTTGCCAGCCCTGATTCCATACTTGTAACCACCAATGTACTCACCTCCCCCCTGTGCTGCCACCTCTCAGTGTTAACCACCAGCCGACCATAGGCTCGGTGGGCATGACCAAGGTCATTGACCTTACCACAAAAGGTCAATGACCCGCCTTCTGTCCTTAATACCACCTTCCATATCCACCATTACCAATTCCTGACCTGCAAGGACACGCCAGCCGCCTGCTGTGACAAAGAAAATAAAGTTAGGACATAGAAATGACATAGGAAAAAAGGGGAGGGAGATAGGGAAGTGACTGCTAGCCGGCTACCAAAATGGAAATGACCCAGCTCACCCAAAGTTCACCCCTATATCCCCTCTGAATGCACGCCCCTCCCCACCACTGTGCACTCACTCACACTCATACATGTGCCCTGTACATTAAGCTATGCTAATTCCCAGGGGAGTTTTCCTTAGAGTGTGCTGTTCTTTGCAGGGTGCTGTTGGAGGGGATTAATAATGGCCCACCCATTTATGCGTACGCCTCTCCAACAAAACCTTTTAAAATAGATTGTTTGAGATTGAGAGTTTCAGTGGTTGATTTCTTGGGGCTCCAAGAATGTAGATATGGCCTTAAATAGTGATAATTTAACACTGACGTTACCTTTTTAGAAATCCAAAAAAGTGTAGCACCTAGGCAAGTATACCTATTTAATAAAGCTTCACAAAATATTTAATCAGCATAAAATCAAATAAGTTAGCATATTAAACTCTACTAGAACATTTATTACACAGTCCTAAATTAAAACGCTAGCTCCCTTTCTGGCAACTAAAGAGATGATAAAAAAAACAAAACATTGGGGGAAAAAATGAATGGCAAGACCAGTAGAGGGGGGGAAATGTGGATCACCTATATATATACCTTTATTAAATGAATATGAAATAATAACTCGCAGCATCTGCAAGAATTATCTGCCAAAATGATTCTTTTCACATGTACAATACTTTGAATTTCCCTCCATTAGGTGTCTTCTGTTTCTCAATTGACCCAGACACAATAGGTGCATGTCACAAATATTTGGTTATAAATAGCACATCCAGATAACTGTTACAATTGCATTCTGATTTTCCAGTACATAAGTGGTTGTATGTATACAGTATTTATTGGATTTTGGGGGGAAAAAAAAGTGCAGTGCTTTCTAAAACCGCGAGTATAAAAGAACAGATTGTATTCTAAGCTTGGAGATCTGTAAACGGATAAATAAGCACAGTTATAGTGAATCAATATGTTTTGCAATGCACCCACAGCCTTAGGCTCCCATACTCTGGCTAGGCTGCTTTGGGAATTTGACCCCCCCCCATACACAAACAAAACATACATTTGAATGCACATTCAGAAAACGCAGTCTGTGCCGCTATGAGGCCAGATTTTAAATTGGTGTGATTAATGGCCTCCATATGCCTAATTTATTACTGTAATTATTGTGATAATTTCACGGAGATAAATTGAAATCTATCTGATTTTAATGTAAAAAGCTGTAATTAGTCTGCTTCAGATAGGGATAAGAAAACCAGTGCACATAACAGAAGAGCCATTAAGCCAATTAGAATGTTAGTGAGGCAGAAAATATGCAGCCAGTTAGAATCTACCCATGGCCTTAGCCCCGGCGTATCCTCGGCATGTCGAAGTTTCTGTCAAAACCCTTCATTAAATTAATAAACACATCAAGGCAAAATGGAAAAACAAACCTTAATCTACATAACTAATGTGCAAAGATTTGGACGGTAGAAGGTTGAGGGGGGGAACAAAAAAAAAGTATTTCCATCAAGCAATTATCATGCAAATAACATAGAAACAAAATAGAGACAGGTTGAGGGAGAGGGGGGAATTGCTAATCACAGAACCAGCTTCAGAACAATTCCCAGAAGTGTTGAAAGCTGTCCTGGTGCAATTAAAAACCCAAACCGCAAAAAAAATAGAAGGTAGCAACTGTTATCATCTATTTATTGTCAAATTAATTCAGCCGCTCCTAAGATGCCATCTGCATCGGGAGAGCGAGGGTGTCACCAGCTTTACGATCCATCAGGAGAAGTGAGTGTGCTGTTCTGTTTGATGGCTCTGATAATGGGAACAAGCTAAGCAATTGCAACAGATACATCATAGGTTTTTTTTTCGATAATTACCTGACCTGTTACACTATGTCACTCTACAGCCAAACACGCTGCTTTTATGTCAGAAGCTGTATGGGCATTCTTTACTTTGATCATTCAGTATGCTGCAAATGTCAGCATTACAGTATTTTAATTGACTCTGGGGTAGCATTAAAAAGCACCTTCTATTCTAACGGCATAGAAGTGACGCGAATAACAGTCTGGAATTTGTGTGCATTTAGGCCCTTATTGGACATCTTTTGGAACACCTTTTTAACTCAAATGAATAATAAATATGACAAAACTCAATCGACAAACCAGTTAAGTTAGTTACAAATGTCATGAAATTCTTCCTATGAAAAAGCCAGTGAAATTCAGTGAGATTATTTTCTTTATTACATAGCGCTGCATTCTACTTATACAACAATAGGTTTGTGTATGATATGGAAGAATTAGATAACTAGTTCATAATGTGATGACTGGCTCTGGGGTCTAAAAACCATTATTATTTATTTTGTATTTCTGTACAGGATGATGACATTTAAAATAACACACAGTTCAGATGTGACCACTGGTTTGGTTTAGTTGTTCTACTTTATTATTGTTCTATTTTTTTAGCCACTGGTTAATAATGGTGTTGCATTTTTTTAATTAAATAAAATGTACCCAATTCACTCACACAACACAGAATAGTAAATTATACACGTTATATACAGTAGACAAACTGAAATCTGAAGTCATAGAAACATAAAGCTTGACAGCGGATAAGTTAGACCTTAAGTCAGACCATAGTCATGACCTGGGTCAGCCCTTAATCAGTAACTGATCTTGTCTTAGAAAGACTTTCATATTAAGGGAACAGTTTAGTCCCCAAAGTAGTATTTTTAATTCCTTAAAATTCAGAACGTTAGTTCTTTTACATAAAGTATGCAGAAAATATTTTTTGATCCATGTTGCACTTTGCATTTTGGCAAGAATAACTTTTGACTGAATAAAATGCTTTTGTATGAGCAAATATTTTTTTCATTTGTGCCATTTACTATAGCAACATAGAAGATCTGAGGGAACTTTTTGTACAAACGCTGATGTATTTGGTTTGTGTTTGTGGAGGAATTTAAATTGCTGCCTTCTTCTTCGAACTTCTTGAGTTCTCTCTCCAGAGGTGGGCCAGAAGTTCACCGTCTTGGCCGGGCCCTTTTGTCTACAGAATCAAGGAACAGTTTGTCACCAGGACCTTTGTCATGACTAGGGTCTGTCACACCATCAGACAGGAGGGTTTTGGTTATCACCCTTAACTTAACTTCGAGTTTCTATTATTAACAGACTTTACATAAAAAAACAAAGTTCTGTGACTCATCATTAATGAGGACTCAAATTAACATTAACTCATTAACTATGTTTACCAGCAAGTAACAAGGGAAATAATTAGCATGAAAAAATATATAGCAGTCAAGGCCATGGGTTAAATCACAGCGAACCACTGGGCAAAGGAGGTGAAGAGAATCATTTGCTGTAAATGCCCAAATTTAAAGCATTCTTGGGTTTTGTGAACATGCAGGTATCCAATATTGCCACAATATGACAAAAGAACGTAACAGACACCAGTTAGTGAATAATAGATGATGAACAAAACGACGACAAATTTAAGTCATGTAAATCACATTCCAGCAGCATGACAGGCAAAGCCACAATGGTTGATAATGGAGGAGAGATATATCCACATCATGGCCTGAATTATAAACAATCATAGCAGGAAATATAGCTAGAAGTGAGTCTACCAACTATTGGCTAAAGAGCTACAACACACACGCAAACACCTGATTAAAAGTTGTAAATTACTTCATGTATAAATCATTCATAAATCTTATGGTCATTTCACATTGTCAGTTTCAGCATGCACTAAACCGTGCTTTTTCAGTTTCTCCATAAAAACAGGTGGCAAAGAGACGGTGACTGATTTGTCCACCTCTGCTCCTCTGAGGAGGACCCTGAAACCGTGCTCTGTGGGTGCTTTGGAAAAGTGAGGTCAAGCTGTCAGGCTGATATCATCTCTTTATCATATTTTTGACGATGCAAAAAAAAAACGTGAGAAGCGGGCTCATTTTTGCTAATTTTGTGTTTAGTTGGATAGCTCTACTTATAGGATTTGAATCCATTATGCTCGATGCTGACTAAAGCAAAGCTCAATATAGCACTACCTGGTGTTCTGTGCAAATGAGGTAATGCATATGGAGATGAAGCCTGTGGTTCATTTTAAATAAAAGTGGGAAAGTAAGACATGTTAGGCTGTTACAAAAAAAGTCTTCTGCCTTTTTAGCTCATGGTTTATAAACAAATTTGCAGAACAGAGATAACAGAAATATATTCTTAGATGTTGAATTAGAGTGCTCGCAATATGATTATTTGTCGTAGCATATTAGGCTTTAAGATGAAGTACCTCTGATTTTGTAATTAAAGGGACAGTTTACTGTCCAATGCAGCCTCACCAACAAAACTGAACATTTAGGAGAAGCTGCAGCTCTAAAGCTGAAATTAGATTAAACTCTAATGTTCGCTTCAATATTTGAATATTTGGTTATTGTTCTCTTTTTTCTGGTTAATTTGTTTTGGAATGTATTAAATTGTGTCTTTCTTCCATGAGTAGGCAATACATTTTTTGTCAATATGAGTAGCGAAATGGGTACCACTTTTCAATATACTGTGTTCCTTAAGATGAAGACCAGAATACTGATTAATCTAGATAGAGATAGTAAAACTCTAACTGAATATTCCTGGGAACTATCTTGGTTTGACCCGGAGCCTCCGGTGAAGAGCTGTTTTCCTAGCTCTCAGGGACACCTTTTCTTTCTCTGGAGCCAGGGACGGGTGTTAAGCCATGCCTACAGCTTGCCCGATTCCCTTCTCATTTACTTTTAGCGCTGTTTCTGGCTTGTCACACTCCCTTTATGGCCAGGCCCACCTTTGAACAGCCCCGCACCCTCAGAAGCAAATCCCTCAGAAGAGCTCAAGATACAGGGCCCTTAGCAAGTTCCCAAGTACGCACATAAGATATGGATCTATAGTTCCATAACCTTTTAAAATTGTGCAAAACGGTGACATGCCCACTTTCTCCAGAATGATTAGATGTATACATCTCCTTTTTTTGCTCACTACAAACTTCTTGATTTAATTCACAAAGGAAATTTTTCTTTTTACCAGATTTTTTACGGTAATAGACTGCATATTCCCTGACATGCTCCAAGCACCAAAACTTTAACGATTGTTAATCTCTTCAAAGGGGCTGAAAGCATATTGCATAAATATCTAATTTCTCACTGTAATAACATGGCCAAAAAGGTTTAAAGTGCCTGGATTACAATAAAAAAGTAGACAAAAGTATAAACGTTACTTTAATATTTTTTATATTAAGTGACATAGAACCATATACTATTTCAAAGTATAACCCTTTTTTTCTACTCGGTGATCTTAGGTCCAAAAAAACCATGTACAGCAGTAAATCAAAATCACATTTCTGTGTAGGCTCTCTATAGTTTTATTAAAATGAAAGTCTTGAGTTGAAATAACAGTGGGTACTAATGCCAGTATCATTAGAAACTCAATCCCTACTATCTAGATTTTAAAGTAGAGGTTATCCTGAAGATATTCTTAACAAATCTTTATTGCAGATCCAGTCCAGAGACACCCAGAGTAGCAAAACTACCTAAAAGTACCTAAACACCCTATTTGCAGATATATCACACCCTGTTCACCTTATTAGTTCATAAGAGTCCAAATTGAAAGATTTGATTGCTCATCGTCCCAGCCTTGCCTACAAAAGATAGCACAATCTTAGAAACCTTTTAGTTTACAGTGATTTAAAACCCATTAACCAAAAGGATAAATCACCCCATTAAAGGTAATTACCAATGTGGCAGTTATGCCCAGTGTAACAACACGAATAATACCATCCCTACACAGGTAAAAGGGTTTATATTAACTCCTGCATTAACTGTGCCACTGCCTTTGTGGTATATGTTCTTTTTGGTCCGTGTTCCAAAATGTATGGAGGATCTACCCAAAGACCTTTAAAGAATCTGAGCATAAATTGGCTATTCGTAATGCCATTAAAATTATTGGGACTCACGGAGAGAAACATAATGCCATGGTGGGGGTACTGGAACAAACCATCCATGGACAAGACTAGAGAACCTGGAACTGATGGAGTGCAGACCAAATGAAAGGGGCTACATGAAGCGTATGAGAGAACTATGGATGGATAGAAAACCTACATCAACACTAACCAAGAAACAGCTAGAAACCCAACGCTTCAACATAGTGAAGAGGAAGTTACTCTTACAATTTGAGATTATCCAACTGCATAGTACAACCCAGATACGAGTGTGGTGACATAAGTATTGTTGTCAATGTTTTTGCCAGTGGAACTCTTCCTGAATCACATGTGTCTTTTTATTTGTTAACGAGGGCACACCTCCAGTGATCTCACAAGCAATTCAATATGCATGTTGAATGCTAAATCTTAGTTCAGTCTCTCTCTCTGCTCACCATCCTGCATGGATGGGGCAATCTGTGGTGTGCTGGGTTATGTTGGGCTTTTTGGTTGCAGTGTATGTTGGGCTGTCACTCTATTGTAGGTTACTGTGTTGTTGTCTCTAATTAAATATCTGTTAAAGTAGACAAACCTCTGTGATATATTTTTATATTTCGTTTAATGCCACAGTGAGGTGTCCCACAGATGAAAGACCCAGAAGAACAACCAACTGTTCATCTAATGCCAGAACATGAAACTTCACTACCACCCCTGCCATTACAGAGCACAGCAGCTGAGATGAGGCATGAGATCATATATACTAGCTACAGTAAACCCTCGAGATTGATTACCAAGGCTCAGTGGAGAAGGACTATCACCTGATATGCCAGAAGATGCCAATAGATGCCTTGCAACCATCCCTATTACCGTAATAACCCAAACCAATGAAAATTGGCTGCAGGACCTGAGAACTGACCACAGCAATCATCTACAACAGGAACCAGTCACCACCACAGCAGCAGCCATCCAACAGTAAGTCTATAGCATAAAGAGTTGGACAGCACGTGGCCCAGACATGGTCAACAACTACTGGCTGAAGAAACTGACAGTGGTATATCCATGCCTAGCAACACAAATAAACCACCTGCTAGCAACAGGCTCCCACCCAGACTAACTAACACATGGAAGAAAAGTGCTCATCATGAAAGACCTTGGTAAAGGGCACAACACCCTCCAACTACTACCCAAGAACCTGCCTCCCCACAACATGGAAAGTCCTATTGGGAATCATATCCACCAAGGTACAGGACCACATGGGCCAATACATGAACTTATTTGAAGGGAAAGCATCTGCGATCCTTAACATGTATGTGTCCCTATATTTTACTCTATGTCTATGATGGATTGCTAAAAGGTATTATAGACTTCTAGAGGCTCAATATTCACTACTACTGTTTAGAACAGCCCCAAAGGAAAAGTATTGGACTGAGGGGCACCATGACTGGGGACGTCAGGCAGTCCACCCCCCTACATGTTTTTGTTTGATGGCAATCAATCAGAGTTTGATTGATGGCTGAGCTCTGTTTGATTAGTGCCCACCTGTTTTGGTGTCACCCTTGAGGAGTGTAGGGGGAAAGGGACATATGCAAAAAACCTGCTCCTCCTCTGTAGGGTTGCAGTTGTTCAGTGGGCTGGCAGGGTGCAAGTGTTAACTACCTAGAGGTGTGGTCAAACTCGTGGTGCACAAAAATAGGGTCACGTGTTTGTCATGTTTGGGGCACCTGCATGTGCTATTTGGGGGGGGTAGGAAGGGTGCTAGCATTGATGGTACCTTAGTCATGTTTTGCTGGATTTTGATGCTCAATCAAATCATGGCCAAACTTGTACATATTTGTACAGGTATAGTGATAGTCAAGAGAGGAATTAGTGTTCTTCTCTCCAAGTCTTTTAGCTGAAATGAAAAAAGACAGGATTTGCATTTGAAAATGTCACAAAAAAAGACAAAAATAATGAAAGAAAAAACAAAATGATGACAACTGCTAACCATCTGTTTTTCTTTTTTATACAGTACATATCACTAATATTTATAATACTTTTACTGTATTACACCATACAATGTCTACACCATTTAAAGAAAGCGTACCACTTATATCCCTGTCGTGCTACCGGTATGCCATGCACGGCAGCCCATATCCACCAAACGAAATCACGAGGATACCGGCCCCAGGAGTGTCCTGCACTTAACCTGGAGGCTTGTACAGCACGAGTCAAGCCACCTGTAAGGGTGGTTAACCCTTGCCCCATGCCAGCAACCAACTGCATCAACTGGAACAGTACTAATAATGGGGGGGGGGGGCGCTGAGATTCGGAGAGTTCCCAGGTATGATGATAGCCCATACCTCCCCTGCATATGTTGTTTTTACATTCATATTTAGTTTTCACAGGCATCTTTTATTTGCAGCACATCCCTCACAGGATATCGTGAAGAAGATGTGGGAAGCATCATCTGTTTATTAAATAGCCACAGGGTGCAGCATCTTCAACGTATTCAGTAATTATGTATCTTGGTAAATTTGGCCCCTTAGGATACTTTTAAAAGATTGATGCATCATAACAGGCAGAATTGTATTTTACTTGAGAGAACATTTGGTATGTAAGAATATCATATGATTGACTAAGCTGTTTTTCTAAAGCTGATAAATTGATACCATGGTCTCCTATGGATTGCGTAAGAGTCTGGATTCACAGTACAGTTCCTGTGTTCAGCTTTTTGTTTAAGTAGCCTAAATATGCTTAGTGTAATGTGTTGTGCTTTGTGGGTTCTAATATCATAATAAAGGTGGATACACAACTCCTTTTATATCCAAGTTTACTTCTAGTCTGACAGCAGACCTCTAAGAGCAGCTAGCCTGGACTGAACATGAAGCTGCTACTGAGCATGCTCAGCTTCTTAAAGCAACATAGCCACATAACATAAAACTTATTAGGCACATATCATTACATCATTATCATTAGTTTTTTAAATAATTATTGGATTACTTATATGTCCATTTTGATGGTTCGTCCCATCTAGTAATATATGATTTAGCAAGAATTAAACACATCTATTGTTTACTAGACTCAATTCATACGAATCTCCAAAAACAAGACCCCCCCCCCAACGAACGGAACTGAAGCAAAAAGCTCCAAACTTTCATTCAAAATAATGAAATCTACTTCATCTCTTCGTCTTCTTGTCCTTTTCTCTTCTGTCTTACATTTTTGTTTCTTTGCCTGAAACGAATGAGCAGGAAACACAATATTTTGCCCAAAATCGACATTTGCATGCCTATTGTTTACCGACCGTGTAGCTTAAAAAGAGCAGCCTAAGACATGTTTTTCGCATTATACAAATGTCCTTAAGTGTACCTTTCATAATCAGTGCTACGGCATGTGGGCATGTTGATATGTGGCCAGTCTACCTCAAAGGTTAACTTTTGATTTTCTTAACACAATTTATACATACTATATGACAAAAAGTATGTGCATACCTGACCATCACACTTATGTTAAGTATGCAAGCATGTTAGTGTATGTGGTAATATGTCACTGTTTATATGTGTAAGTATGTTAGTATGTTACTGTTTGTGTAATTACTGTACATATGTTAGTTTGTGTGTGTAAGTATGTTAGTGTGTGTATGTAAATATTTTACTGTGTGTGTATATACACACACATACACACACACACACTAACAATATATATATATATATATATTTATAATGTGGCTATAATGTTAGAGTCAGTGGGTGTGTGTTAATATATGTTGTTGAACAGTGTGCGCATGTATATAACTGTGTGGTGTATGGTGTGTGTGACTGTATGGCATTAGCATGAGTGTATATATCCACATGTAGTGTTAGAATGTGTGTGTATTGGTGTATTAGGTTTGCTTGCCCATGCATGAGTGTATGGTGTTGTATGTGGTGGTGCATGTGTGCGTATTAGTTATAGGGGGCCTTGATGATATCCTAGGCTTACCCCTGTTCTCATGGGAAGATCTTAAGGCACAGTGAAAGGTGGAACAGTGGGATGGACATGGAGCGGGCTGATGGGAGCCCACGCATTAAGCATGTACTGGGCCCCAATATTTCTAATGGCAACCCTGTCTATGGAGATGACATGGGTTGACATGCCTATGTGCTTGCTTGTGTACAACTGTTAGATAATTAGGAGTATCCACATACCTTATACATCTACATATTGATGTAGATATATAGACACACACACAGTTGTGTCAACAAAGGGTCATTTTTATATAGATTTTTATATAGATTCCAATATATACATCTTACAACCAAAATGCTTACATTCTGCAGTTGTGATATTTACATATGGAGTTCTAGTGCTGTGATGCTATTGTTTTAGCTGATGTACACTAAAAAAAAGTAATTCAAGGATAAGAAAAAATAGAACTTCTGTATAAATTTGTGGTTGATAAATTAAGTAGTAGAACATTCTATCATTATATGATTTACATTAATTATGGCTACAGTGTAATAACTCTCCATTATTTTAGTACCTACACAACCATAATTAGAACTTTTACTTAACATCCTCTTTCTCCCTCTAGTGCATAGTATTGGAACTACAACACAAACTATGCGTGGGATTTTTAGAGGGCACATTATTACCGTATTTGCTCGATTATAAGACGACCCTGATTATAAGACGACCCCCCAAAATCTAAATATCAATTTAGGAAAAAAACAAAAAGCCTGAATATAAGACTACCCTATAGGAAAAAAAAGTTTTACTAGTAAATATTAATTCATGTAAACAATATTTTCATATTTAATAAAAGCTATGATTGAGAAAAATATATTTTTTTTATTTCCTTTTATTTGCCAACCTGCCCCCCCCAGTTATGCACATCTGCCCCCAGGGTTGCCACTCTGCCCCCAGAAATGCCTTATACCCCCTATTTGCCACTCTGCCCCATGATGTGCCTTTTAACCCTCTATATGCCACTCTGCCTCCAGAAATGTCTTATACCCTCCTATATGCCACTCTGCCCCATGATATGCCTTTTAATCCCCTATATGCCAGAGTGGCATATAGGGGGTTAAAAGGCATATCATGGGGCAGAGTGGCATACAGGGGGTTAAAAGGCATTTCTGGAGATATATATATATATATATATATATCTGCTAACAGCAATCACACTCCTATCAAGCCAAGGCAGCCAGTACATGCTGGAACCTGAGGATGATAGGGGTGTGAGTACAGCCTCCCTATGCCATGCTACCACCACCACCACCCTTACACATCCATACTAACACACGCTCATTCACAAACATTTAAATACTCATTCATTCCATTAATCACACATACTTCACACATCACAAAAACCCTCCCCCACCCCCTTACCTGAACTGCAGATCTCCCACTCGAAGACTTCTGCAGGGGCCCGGCTGTGCATGCAACTTCTCTGGCCCCGCCCCCAGAGGAAGGAGGGGGGAGGCAGAGTTATGTGACACGCTGCTAGCTTCTTGTTCTCCTGCTGCTCGCGATCAAAGCCCGGTAAGTAGCATGGCCCCAGCAGACATTTTGAGGTCTGATTAGAAGACGACCTCGATTATAAGACGAGGGGTATTTTTCAGAGCATTTGCTCTGAAAAAAACCTCGTCTTATAATCGAGCAAATACGGTATTTATTGTTTTATATAGCACCATCAAATTCCGACATTATAATTTGTCTTACGTTTGCCCACATTTGGTTGCACCATTAAAATTATACATGAAGATGAAGAAAAATCACATATTTATGGAGTGTATGAATATACAAAACATGTAACTAAAGTGAGACACAGGTTTCTTTGGGAACAAGAAAAATTAACTCAAGCCAAACTACTGTGTTCTTGTTATGAGGACAATAAAGAAGTAGCTATGTTTGATGATGTGAGGAATAAATATTTCCATTCTTTTTAATCAGTAGGTTTGCAAAGATGTTTTTTGGTTAGTCCAATGCATATTTAATTGAAATATGTTACATACTATTTCAGTTTTTCATAAATATATGGTAAGTTTCATGTATTTTCATGCTATTGACTTTGG
The DNA here is from genome assembly GCF_027358695.1 of Spea bombifrons. Classification (NCBI taxonomy): domain Eukaryota; kingdom Metazoa; phylum Chordata; class Amphibia; order Anura; family Pelobatidae; genus Spea; species Spea bombifrons. The sequence goes on along the minus strand of NC_071088.1, from coordinate 93,444,931 downwards.
TAGGAGTTTTTGACATTAGAGTATTCTTTGGAAATAGTGAGAGCTAACCCTGAAACCCTGTCCAATGGTAGGTTATTATATCAATAGGCTGTTAATAGAAACCAAATGTTTTTAACAATGTTTCTGATGGAAATAGTAAATTACCCCAATGTATACATATCCTAAGTTGATATATCCAGATTTAAGCATAGGTGAGAAGTATGGGAAGCTAAAAACTCCTACTGGAAGGGTTATGTGTCACAGTGTGATTTGAAGAAAACGTCTACATCCTTGTGTGTGTTTCCAGCCATGTCCTGGTATCAGTAATCACTATATGTCGATGTGTCTTTTCTAGTATGAACGAGAATTTGAGCACTCAGAGATGGAACTAACGAATACAAGATGCTGTTTAGTAGTATTTTCCTGCCCCTTTAGTGCTTTATTCATGGGGTCTTTAGCTTTTCTGAACAGGTCCCTTGCAGTGATGTTAAAGGATGGAATCTAACCAGAATGTGTATTTTACAAAGCAATACACACAGACGACACCATCTCAGCTAGTACATGCTGTATAGTTTAATACAAAGATGACTGGCAATATACGGTGCAAATAATATGTTGTTTAACTTGTTTAACTATTGTTTGGTAATCGAATATAAATCAAAACAATCTAATACTATATCTATAGCGTTGTGTATATATACTTGTGTTGAGGAGATACCCAAATTATCGGAGTTGGGAACTTGCCAGGTTTTAAGCCTAGTGTAAGACTTTGCAGCTGCAATATCCTGCTTCACCGTGGTTCTGCCTACTCTAACCAGTGTTCTGCACACTCCTCAGCCCTTCTGGGGTCACCAGCCCCTCATTATGGCCACACTCTCTTCCTGAGAAGAAGAAGAAGAACTATGGGGAAGGTCATTATTGTACAACTGTAGTCCTACAGGGAGAATATGGGAGGCAATATCCAGCCCCAAGCATGTCTGAAATTTTCAAGGTTTACTATGTATTCCATGACTATTTGATTAGCATCTCCCTAGCCCTAAGTTCTTCATTGTATTAAAAATATAATTTGTATTCAGGTATTTGGTAGAACATCCAGAGACAGAAACAAGGTTTATTATTAAGGTCTATGTGCAATATATGCAGCTTCATTCTGTAGCAAAGTGTGGAGAAGCACTCTGGTTTTGTCAAGATATTTCACCTGACGATTAAGAAAATGGTAAGAATGTTTGTTGATTTCTGTATCATCCTTTTAGTTTATTTGTGTCAACTATTCATTTTGGGAAAGACTACATCCTAAACGTTTTGTTTTCTTAATCCATCATAAAGCATAAATATTTTAAGCTAGTAAAAGTGTTTTTGCATTTTACTCTACATTAAACATTAGGGCTGCACAACTCCGTTCCTCGAGGCCCACAAATAGGCTAGGAATCCTGTGTATTCTTGCCTGAAAACAAGTAGTTTAAAGATTTCTTTTAATTTAGATGCCTGCGCTCAAGCTGGAATATCCAAAAATTGTGAACTGTGCAAGGCCCCATGTCCTAGAGTTGTGCAGCCCCGCTGTATATCTTTACTGCTAACACAACACTATAATATTCATAAAATATCTTAAAAAAGCATTGTAGTACAAGTATTTTAATTTTGAATTCCTGAATGCTAAAATATTCTGCAAAATATTATTGTCTCAATCTGTACAGAGATATTCTGCTGAAACGAAGACTACTGTAGCAAAAATAGCCTAGAGGGTAAACCTTACATTTTAAACCTTAAATTTTAAGAAAACATATTTCACCTACGGTATTGCCTGCCATTTTGGGTTTTCCCCTGTCGGCCGTCAGGCCAGTCTCTCCGCTTAGCAAGCAGAGTGCTGACGTCCCTGCACAAGGGGAAACAACAGATGGGTAAAACCTGACGATAATAATATTCCCTAAACTAAAAAATTTATTTGAAGTCTTTGCCACTGGCAAAAAAGTATTTTGTTTTATTTATGTATAAACGTTGAAGGCTACTATAAATTTACCTTTTTTGAACATGTTTGTGCGTGAGCTTGAGGGAAATGCATTTTGTGTTTGTCATAGAAATATATTTAACCCCTTGAAGACTAAAGGTATTTTTTTACACTTAAGGTTTAGGACTAGGTTGACCCCACAAGTTATATATTGCTTTTAAGAGGACAAGTAGGCCTTAAACAAACCTTCCGATTATAGATAAACCATAATTTAGTACAAAAAATGTAAGACAGGGGGGATTTTGTAGATTCAGCATAGATGAACTATATATACTGTATGTGCATATGTGTGTGTATATATATATATATATATATATATATACAATATATAGTGTATAGATAGATAGATAGATAGATAGAGCTACATAGATATATAAGCATTTGTCCTGATTTCGAAAAAAAACATTTTGTCATGGTTTATGGATATGACAAGGTTAAGATTGGGTTATGTACATTTACTTTTCTAATTTTTTCTTTTATATATAGATATATATATATATATATATATATATATATATAGACAAATTTACATTAACAAATAAAGGATTTTTTATGTATGTATTATAAGTCTTACAACCAAAATGATTCTATTCTGCAATTGTTCTGTGATGCTATCTCAGCTGACATGCAGTACTAGTCAAGCAATCAATCAGTACTAATCAATCAAAGCAGAGACAAAAACAGAACTACTGTATACATTTGTAGTTGATGAATTAAATAGTAGAACATTCCATCATTATTTGATTTACATGAATTATGGCCATACTGCAAATTAATACTCACCATTATTTTTGTACCTACACAAGCATAATTAGAACTTTTTCTTAAGATCCCCTTTCCCCCCTCTAGCAACCAATCACAGTCAGAATCGACAAGTGAAGGAGCTATAAACATTTGTGGATGAGGAACTCAGGGTTCTCTTGAGTTTTTAAGCACCTCCAGCAGAATTATAATAACTCACAGAAGAACCAAGAGAACACCATGGCAAAAGAAGTAGATTTAAATCAAATTTGGTGAAACCTCTAGGAAAAGGAGGAAATAATCATTAAAAAGCAAAGGTTTTATTATTTGAAATGGAGGAACAGAGATGGAAGAATTGGGGCATTTGTGCAAGAAAGGCAATCTATTTTGTAAGATGCAAAATCTCTAATAATATAAATCTATTCCATATGTACTGATGAGAGAAGCATTAATAAAACTCATACTTTACATATAATTGTTTCCAACTTCTGAAAATTATTATGTAAAGTGGTTATTTTCAGGATGTACACCATTCAACCAACTGGAATGCAGATCATACTGCGCAGTTGAGCATTTTAGCATATTTTAATGCATTTAAATTGGATCATACCACGTCAGCTTTCAGTTTCAGAAAAAATAAAATATTTAAAAAAATAAAAAAAATTGTATGCTTTCGATTGCTTGTGGCAATGGTGAATCATGCACATTTAAATGAAATGTAAAGGATCAAGTTTCACTTTACCAGATTTATTCAAATCCCAATGATTTGACATGGTTGGGCTACAAAAACAATCTCCAAAAAATGTCCAAGGAAGCCAACTAGGATTTCGCCTTCTCAATAAGTGTAATATTCATACTGCTGGCAATGGATCTTGATCAAGAACTCTGTTATAGCAAACTTTGAATTCATAAGTTTTAATGTTGCCACATTGATCCCAAATAATCCCTTTCTTTAAATGGTTTCCATATAATTACTTTCATTTATACACAAGCATAGAATGTTTCTGTAGAAGTCCTAGTCTTATAGAAAGCATCTATATATACCTAGGTTTAGAAGGCTGTTACATATCAAAACAAGGATACGGACAGCCAAGAAGTTTTGAGTGTTTTATTTGTGGTTAAACATACACATACAGCTTTACCATTGGGTCAGTTGTTGCCTACAGTCATTTTTGTACCTTGGTGGAATATTATAATCCTGCTATGTAATAAAGAAAATGTAAATACCAGTAAGAACAAGAAAGTACGGTAAATTAAGCAAATTTGCAGATTTTCTGCCTGGTAAAATCCACAATAAATTCTTGTTTTTTTTCTCATTTTTCTGAATGGAGAAGTTTCTTCCAATGCGTTCATATATGATCCCCAATCCCCTGGCAGCCAGTGCCAACCAAAGATGACCAATCAATCTATCAGGTACAGAGTAATGCATAGGTATAGGGGCGCATGTACATGTAGGGAAGAAAGTAAAAAATAATAGTGCAATATATCAAATCAAAAATGATAAAGTGTGAATGTGTAGTGAATGCACTCACAAAATACCGATGACATACAGGCTCTTACAAATAAAATATTCTTTATTTCTTCTATTTCTATTTTTACTTTCTTCCCTACATGTACATGCGCCCCTATACCTGTGTCTTTTTTTGTAGGTTTCTAATCCCAGGTGCATTTTGCTCTGGCTGTCTATGGCTGAATAAAACAGCACCCCTCCACCCCTCCTGCTGCCACCCTACTACCACAGGGTGAAATCTCAGTTACCATGGTTATCGGAGCGCCATTACCTGGTGTCTGGGTGCTGGGAATGGCTCCTGCTCTTACTGGTAATGCTTTACTGACTCATTATTAATTGTAAACAAAAATCAAAAATTAATACAACAAAAGAGGGTCATGTGACATTTCTGATAAGCACTATTTAAATCAAATGTATAGAGTTAAATTAAAAAAATCTAATGAAATTATAGTGATATTGATCTTGTTATTCTAGATCCCGTTGTGACCTGGCTGTTAATAAGGTTATTATAGTGCAAAAGTATCATTGATACATTGATGACTAGTTTCAGATGTGAGATATCTATGACTTAAGCATGTATTAGTAGAATTACTGGGCAGTAACTGCCAGCAGAGTAGTCCTTGGTAATCACCAACACTCCAATCCATATCTTTTCCTCTAAATTGTCAGAGACTAACAAGAAGTTGGAGAGAAGCCGAAGGTTCAAGATGAAAGATGAAACAAGAATATCCTATAAGATAAGATAAGAAGTGCATGTCTGATGGGCCCTACAAGTTTTGTGGTTCATATCAACCAGTTATAGAAAAGTCTCTGCTGCTGGCTTCGACCTACTTTAGACAGAACATTGTCAGCTTTCTTGCTTGCTGTTTACTTCTCATGCTCAATACTGATTTGGTGAGCTGTAGGCCATGTTTTTCTTGGAGTTTTGGATTATAAATGCCAATATAAGTCCAGAGCGCTCCATTTGCACATCAGTCAACAGAATAAAAATAGCAGCTTCACAAACCACCTAAATGCATCTTCATCAGGTCGTCTCTGTGCAAAATAGCGGCCCAAGCAAGACGCGTTTGTAAACTAAGACCGGCCCAAATCGTTATTAATTCCACATTGGTGCCATGGGTCAAATGCAGAGATGAGAAAGTATCAGTGCCCCTAACTCATTGAAGCTTATCTACAGTACATAAGTATATATATTTATATATTAATATGCATGCAATCATTACACAAATGAGCAGTTTCAGATAATTATCCCCTCTATTAACAGACAAGAGCAGATTTACACAGCCACATACACGCACACAGTCACACAAACACAGTCACATACACACACAGTCACATACACACACGTACCTGGGGCTGGTTGCAGCTTACATAAAACGTGGTGGAAAGGAGGGACTCAGCCTATCCAGAAAGGCTTCTGAACTCTGCCAGGGGCATATCATGGGACATGATAGAGTGGCATAAAGGGGGGGTATAAGGCATTTCTGGAGGCAGAGTGGCATATAGGGGTTAAAAGACATTTCTAGAGGCAGAGTGGCATAAAGGGAGTTAAAAGCCATATCATGGGGCACTCTGCCTTCAGAAAAGCCTTATGCTCCCCATTTAACACACCCCCCCCGACTTACCACTGCTTCTGACTCCCTGGTGTCCGGTTAGGGCAGTGGGTGGAGGCCAGCGTTCATGAAGTTAAAGGGGCCGGCCTGCACACACTGCGCCGCCCAATAGCTGTGCCTCAACTCTTCGTCCCACCCCTTTTAAGATGTGAAACGAAGTGCTGAGGCACGGCCATTGGGGGGCGCAGTACGTGCACGCCGGCCCCTTATAAGGCGCCTGCGGACGAAGAAGGCAGTTGTTTTGAATGTTGGTTTGCCGGCCCGACGGACCAACCGGCCCATCGGGAAATTTCCCGATGATTATTGGGGAGAGGACCACTCAAATTCACGGTAGGGTCAGAAAGAGAGAAGACTGCACTGACTCTCACAGTCAACCCCTAATCTGCAGTCACTGTGGCAAATATTTGTGGCAAATATTTTGGGTGCGGGAGCGGAGGGAGTGATTGCATGCTACGGAGCGTAGAGCGGGGCCCAAGGAACTGCTTTCTGGTGTCCAATTTTTTCAATATTTAAAAAAATGTTTTTGTTACAAAGATAAGCTGTTGTTTTTTTCCTTTTAAAAAATGTATATTATTGTTACCAGTGTTTCAATTCATACATTTTTGTATTGTTTGCACTTTAATTAAAACTTCCTTTTTGTGGGATGGGGGCTGCCAGAGGAGTAGTCCGCACAGGGCGTCTGAACATTTAAGGCCAGTCCTGCTTACAAGTAATCTGATTAAAAAATATTATCCAGGTGAGACCTGGACTCAACAAACTGATCTGTCAAAATTCCATGTTTGAAAACTGAAATGCGCATGTTCCAGTGCCAAAGAGACATGCCCTGCCCATTTATATGGGGTATTCCTGTACTCGGGGGGTGTTTCTAAATACAAATCACAAGTTGTTTCAGTCATTTTATGTACCCAGGAAAAAAAAATACTGAAATACTGTTTTCAGATAGAATATTTTTTAAGCATATTTTCTATTTATGCAGTGTATTTGTTTCTGAAGTGATTGTATGATATATACATTATTTCTAACATTTTCTTCATGAGATTTATAATATTTTGGGCTGAGGATTAAAATAGACAGAATCTAACCTTCTCAGCATCCATGTGTACTGGATAAAGATGAAATCGGTGCTAGGCAAATAATATAGGAAAGAATCTTATGTCATAGGATTTGGAGTACATCACTACACTAAAAAAAAGAAAGTCATCCTACACGGGACGCCTGAAGCCACAATTTAGTGCCACTAATCGTTTTCAATAATATATGCAGATTACCTAGAACCACACCAGGACAGGCTCTGCCACACCAAGACTGAAACACACATCAGGATGAGCTCTGCCACACCAAGACTCAAACACACACACACACCAGCACAGGGCTCTGCCACACCGACACCCAGACACACACACACACACACACACACACACACACACACACACACACACACCAGGACAGGCTCTGCAACACTGATACCCAGACACACACACACACCAGGAGACAGGCTCTGCCTCCTACTCTGGTCCTTCTACAGCTATAACCCTGTTCCTTTTTCTAACCTAAAAAGGTATCTTATTCATCTATCTTGTTCCCCTTTTGTAGCTTTCCTGATCCTAAGCCCCATGTAGACCTAAGCCCCCTGTATTTTTAGGCTGTGCTCTTTCACAGATAAACATTCATCTGTGGCGGGACGTTAGTAGCACCAAACTGAATTGTCACTGCAGCTCATTGTGTAAAATCAGCTATCATGAAAAAACTAATTGTTGTCCTTGGTGAGTATGTACCAGTATATTTCTTAGGTTGAAAAAATATACACAAATAATAACTGTGCTTTGGCTACATTTAGCTGAAACTGCAGAATAAGTATGTTAAACTATTTTACCAATGGTTATAAGCAGTGGCGTTGCTACAGGGGGGCAAGGGGGGGCAATTGCCCCCCCCAGGTTAATCCTTGCCCCCCCTGTTGCCCCCCTGCCGAATTTGGAATAAAGTCGCAATGCGACTTTAAATCCCTTCTTTTTTTTTATTATTATTATTTTTTTAATACGGAGGAGAGAAAGGGTGCGGCCCGCGTAAGATCGGCAGCCAGGGCAACCGATCTTACGCGGGCCGCACCTCGAGCCCTGCTACTTACCTGTGGGAGGGTCTTCTGTACTGCGTAGAGGAAGCGGAAGCTAGCAGAGAAAGCAGAGGGAGGCCGCGCCCCTCTGCTGAAGTCTGGGAGCGGCATCGAGGAGCTGCAGTGCAGGTAAGGGGTAGGGAGGGTGTTTGAATGAGTATGCGTGATTGAGGGAATGAATCTGTGAATGAATGAGTATATGAATGAATGAATGTGTGTGTGATAGCATGGATGTGTAAGTGCTGGAACCTAGGCATGAGGGGACTGTGATTGCTGTTAGCAATCACACTCCTATCATGCCAAGTCAGCCAGTACATGCTGAAACCTAGCTAGCTGCCCCACTTGTGTATTGATGCTGCCAGCAGTATGGGGTCTGCACATCACTTACAGCCACCCTGTACCAGCATGTACTGGCTGACTTGGCATGATAGGAGTGTGATTGCTAACAGCAATCACAGTCCCATCATGCCTAGGTTCCAGCATTTACTGGTTGGATGTGTAAGTGCTGGAACCTAGGCATGATGGGACTTTGATTGCTGTTAGCAAGCACACTCCTATCATGCCAAGTCAGCCAGTACATGCTGAAACCTAGCTAGCTGCCCCCCTTGTGTATTGATGCTGCCAGCAGTATGGGGTCTGCACATCACTTACAGCCACCCTGTACCAGCATGTACTGACTGACTTGGCATGATAGGAGTATGATTGATAACAGTAATCACAGTCCCATCATGCCTAGGTTCCAGCATTTACTGGTTGGATGTGTAAGTGCTGGAACCTAGGCATGATGGGACTTTGATTGCTGTTAGCAATCACACTCCTATCATGCCAAGTCAGCCAGTACATGCTGAAACCTAGCTAGCTGCCCCCCTTGTGTATTGATGCTGCCAGCAGTATGGGGTCTGCATATAACTTACAGCCACCCTGTACCAGCATGTACTGGCTGACTTGGCATGATAGGAGTGTGATTGCTAACAATCCTGGCACTTAATTTACAGTAGGAATTATTTAATGTATATTTATCCAGAGATAAAATGCCCTCCTGAAGTTGTAGGGACTTCAGGGGACAAAACGTTCAAGGCCCTGAAATCATTTAGTGGAAAAGTTATTTATTGTATTATAATATTTATTTCAAGGATTAGTCGCACTCAATTGTGGCTTCAGGCTTCCCATCTTGAATGATCAAGTATTATTTTAGCCCAATAACAAAAGTATAATTCCATAGCACATTACTTTTGGAAATTATGAATGCCCCCCCAGTTTGACTGTGGTATCTTGTGTGCCCCCCCTATGTATTGTTTCTAGAGTCTCCACTGGTTATAAGAGCATCACAAAAAAAAGAGTTGCTTCACATATGACTGATACATAGTAAACATTGTAAATAAGGTGAAAAAAGTCCGTCAAGTTCAACCCTTCTAGGTAACCTTCCTACTCTTGATCTAAAAAAAGGCAAAAACCCCTAATTAAGTTACTTTGAAAATTTTCTCCTTGACTCAAAAAGGCAAACAGATTTCTCGTCTATGAATTCCCTGCTCTTCCAGTCTCATAGGGTGACCATTTGTTCTGGTTCACTAGAGAGTGGTGGTATTTGCATGTGTGATCTCCAAATCACTAGACACTGATTATGTCTATGTCCAATGCTGTTACTAAAAGGGCTAACATTCAGCCTTATTTAACTGGATTAGTATTCTTTGTATTACTGCATACCACCCTAGTGTCTCTTTTTAGGAAGGACAATCCTGTCTTTCTTTCCTCCCCCGGATCCCAGAATGTTTGCTGGATATGAGAGTGTCACAGTGTTCTCCAGCTCAGTGGTGTATACAGGCCTAAGCCAACAAGGTCTAGAGAGCAGCTCTTGGTAGGCGGCACCCACATAACCAAGGGTATATTGCTCTCCATGCTCCATGCACCGGTTGGGAGATGAGAGCTCACTTGTCACCTGTCTTTATACACTATGGAGCACTGTGCCTAGCGGGCATAGCCTTTACCCATGTGCACATCAAAGTGGACGTTGGTAGATCTTGGGTATCATTTGTAAGGAAGTCTTACTTTACCAAGAGGGTGGTAGATAAATGGGACACGGTTTTGTGTTGTGTTTTGTTTTTTAGGGGAACACAAACTGAGCGAAGCTGAAGGTACAGAACAAGAGAGGAACATATCTCAAATCATAGTACATGAAAACTATATTGGGAAAAGCTTAAATTATGACAATGATATAGCTCTACTTAAAATGGATCATCCAGTTAATTATACAGACTATGTGGTTTCATTATGTTTGCCTGAAAGATGGTTTGCTGTACAAGAGCTGATGTCCATCAGGTATTCAACAGTCACTGGATGGGGTCGCCTGTTAGAGGGTGGGGTAACCCCTGACATATTGCACAAAGTACAGCTGCCCAGAGTGAAGACACAAGATTGTATCCAGCAGACTAATATAAATATTACAAGAAAGATGTTTTGTACAGGCTTCACCGATGGTTCCAAGGATGCGTGTAAAGGTAACAGTGGAGGGCCACACGCCACAAAGTATAAGGATACATTTTTCCTCACTGGTATTGTCAGCTGGGGACTAGGATGTGCAAGCAAGGACAAATATGGTGTTTACACCAGAGTGTCCATGTATATTGACTGGTTACAGGATCATATGAATGAAACAAGTTATTCAGAACCAAGAACTACCATACAACCATTGAATTCCAATAGAAATTAATTTTCTTATAACCCCAAAGTCATTATTATCCCAATGAAAAAAGTGTACATTAAAAATAAATGTATACTCATATTGAGTCTTTGCTATAATGAAATATAGCAAACCAAGTATATCAACCAAGTATTTAAATGTGCCTTCAACCATATGGTGATCCGTTAACCAAGTTTAATAAAAGGCTAAACTTCTTTCTGTGGAACGTGTTGTGTTTCTGTTACACACAGGAGCTTGCATGTGCAAACAGTCATCTGCGTCAGATGAGGAATAAGCCGACAATCAGCAACTCTCACAAAAAAATGGAGTTGGGGTTAGTGTAGGTGCTGTTTACCATGGTAATATATATATATATATATATATATATATATATATATACATCATGAAGGTCATATTACCTGTAATCTAAAAGTGGGTGCAAATAACGAACATGTCAGGATCATGTACAGGGCCAGAGCAAAGCGGCCCTCAAACATTACCGGGACATGTTACACACTAGATCTGACATAAATAGAGAAACATAACGGGTGGGACACAACTTATAAAAGAAACGGAAGCTGAAACAAAGAGCAGGGCTAGAATCAAAGAATCAGAAGATCAGGACAGAGCATAAAGAAAATCCAGGAATGGATTGTAGCAAAACAGGGAAAAACCAGAGATATGCATCTCCGCACCCTGGATGGGGCATGACACTCCCCCAGAACAGATCCAGATGGCCTGGAAAGTTCTAAAATACGCCTATGCCAATAGTAGATAGATAGATAGATAGATAGATAGATAGGGTAACCAATTTATGTCTGGGCAGAACTGTCCCACCAAGAAACTGGGAAGTTTCCCGGCCGGCCTGTCTGTAGTCTGGCAGACCAACATTCAGAGCGGCCATCGTGTGGCCACAAGGTTCAAAGCGGCATTAAGAATGCCTCCGCCAGCCACCTACTAAATTTTGGAGGGGTCGGCATGCACACACCGTGCCGCCCAGTAGCAGTGTGTCAGTGAGGCTATTTGTCCCACTCCTTTCAAGATGTGAGGATTGTTACATAGGAGGAGAACAGGAAAAAAAAGGAAAAGTGAAAGTATTCCAAAAATGAGGAACCCATAGTCAAGGGAGGTGGAGGAAGAATTGCCTAGGGACATCATTAAAAAATAAATAATTCAAAAGGTGGTTGGCTGGGTTATGGCATTACAAAATAAATATAAATGGGGTGGTTGGCTGGCTGGCTGGCTGGCTAAATACAAAAGGGGTGGGGCATCAATACACAAGGGAGGGGGGTTGGCTGGTAGGCATCACATAAATCAATACTAAGAGGGGTATAAATGGGGGCATCACATAAATCAATACACAAGGGTGGGTGGGTGGTGTTTACACAAAAGGGAGGCCTGGCTGGGGCAAAATTATAAAAGGGGGGTTAATGATAAAGCAGTGTAGAAAATAAATTTTTTAATGCTTCGTTATTGCTTGGCCTGTCCTGGTGTGTTTGTGTTTGGGTGTCAGTGTGGCAGAGCCTGTCCTGGCATGTTTGGGTGTTGGTGTGGCAGAGTGTGTGTGTTTCGGTGTCGGTGTGGCAAAGTCTGTCCTGGTGTGTGTGTTTGGGTATCAGTGTGGCAGAGCTGGTCCTGCGTGTGTTTTTGTGTGTCGGTGTGGCATTGCCTGCCCTGGTGTGTGGGTGTCAGTGTGGCAGAGCCTGTCCAGGTGCATGTGTTTGGGCGTGGCAGAGGCTGTCCTGAAGTGTGTGTTTACGTGTTGATGTGGTGGAGCCTGAAGTGGTGTGTGTTTTTGTGTGTCGGTGTGGCAGAGCCTGTCCTGGTGTGTGGTTGTCGGTGTGGCAGAGCCTGTCCTGGTGTGTGTTTCCGGGTATCGGTGTGGCAGAGCCTGCCCTGGTATGTGTGTGTGTCTGGGTGTCAGTATGGCAGAGCCTGTCCTGGTGTGTGGGTGTGTGTGTGTGTCTGGGTGTCAGTATGGCAGAGCCTGTCCTGGTCTGTGTGTTTGGGTCTTGGTGTAGCAGAGTCCGTCCTGGTATGTGTGTCTGGGTGTCGGTGTGGCAGAGCCTGTCCTGGTGTGTGTGTTTGTGTCTTGGTGTGGCAGAGCCTGTCCTGGTGTGGTTTCTAAGCCCAGAAATCAGTAAGAGGAAAAGTAAAGGTTCTGTGTTATTTCATATACTTTTTTGTATATATTATTGAAAAGGATTAGTGGCAGTAAATTGTGGCTTCAGGCGTCCCGTGTAGGATGACTTTTTTTAGTGTAGTGATGTTCTCGCAATCCCATGACATAAGATTTTATCCTATATTATCTGCCTAGCACCGATGTCATCTTTATCCAGTACATATAGATGCTGAGGAGTTTAGATTCTGTCTATTTTAATCCTCAGCCCAAAAGATTCTAAGACGTTTTTTTTTGTCATGGACAAAATGTTAGAAATACTGTATATATCATTCAATCACTTCATAAACACATACCAAATACACTGCATATATAGTTTGAAGAACATATGCTTGAAATAATTTCTTTATCATTTGCCAATTTAATGAAAAATGTCTCCCGGATTTCATTTTAAAAATCTGGTCACCTCATTGTACATTGTATTTTGGTATAGAATAGTACAAAGATATAATTTTAATTGGAGAATAAACATCCAAGAATTAGTATCTGTTATTTGGGAAGGCCTGTGAGACTTACCGTATTTGCTCGATTTTAAGACAAGGTTTTTTCCAGAACAAATGCTCTGAAAAAGACCCCTCGTCTTATAATCGGAGTCGTCTTATAATCAGACCTCAACTAGGTCTGACTATGAGACTAAGATCCAGATCCTCCGCAGCGATACAGGGGACCTGGATCCTCCTGTCTCCCCACTCCACTTACTGGTACTTCTGAGTCCCCGGTGCTTAGTCCGGGCAGCATGTAGAGCTCTACGCGATTCGCGTAGAGCACTACACGCTGCCCGGACTAAGCACCAGGCAGCGCGTAGAGCTCTACGTGATTCGCGTACACAACCTCCGCTGCAGCCGGGAGGAGGTGCAGTTAGCGGCGGGGGTTGTCTGCGTCCATCGAGAAGACCTTCCCCGGCTGTCAGAGTTCCCCGTGATCTCTGACAGCCGGGGAAGGTCTGCACGATGGACGCAGACAACCCCCGCCACTAAGCGCACCTCCTCCCGCCTGCAGGGGAAGTTGTGTACGCGAATCGCATAGAGCTCTACACGCTGCCCGGACTACGCACCGGGGACTCAGAAGCTCCGGTAAGTTTGGAGGAGGGGGGGTGTTAAATGGGGGGCATAAGTCATTTCTGGAGGAAGAGTGCTCTGTGAAATGCCTTATAGCTCCCTATATGCCACTCTGCCCCATAATATGCCCTTTAACCCCCTAACTGCCAGAATGGCATATAGGGGTATAAGGCAATTTTGGAAGCAGAGTGGCACATAGGGGGTAAAAAGGCATATCATGGGGCACAGTGGCATTTAGAGGGTTAAAAGGCATATCATGGGGCACAGTGGCATATAGGGGGTATAAGGCATTTCTGGGGCAGAATGGCAAGCCAGGGGGCAGATGTGCGTAACTGGGGGGGGGCAGGTTGAAAAAAAAAGGAAATAAAAACAAAATATTTTTCTCAATTATAGCTTTTATTAAAAAAAAATTGTTCACATAGTTTACACGAATTAACATTTACTGGTAAAACTTTTTTCCTATAGGGTCGTCTTATATTGAAGCTTTTTCTGTTTTTCATAAACTAATATTCAGATTTGAATCTTCTTTTGAGTCTTATAATCAGGGTCGTCTTACAATTGAGCAAATACGGTATATAGCAAATTAAATTTCAGCTGCATATGATGTATATTAAAACACTTGGAATTTTCTTTCTGCTTGGCTGGATTGGGACATACGCTACCCAAAAGTTTTATAAATTACCCTTAAACCTTAAAGTATGAAAATGCAGCATTGGAAATAAAGTGTATCAAAATTATCTTGTTTGTTTCATTTTCTACCCTTTTGTTATCAACCTCTGATTGTCTGAAACCCAAGGAAGAAATCTCATTGAGGCATTCATAATGAATACACAAGATAACAAGATAGACAAATCTATCCAAAATAGAGACCTTATGGCTTTAATTTGTGTTTTTGTCACATGCTCTATATGCACTCTGTTCTGAGTGGAACCTGTCCTGTGAAACCGCTGTATGGTCTTGCCCACCATGCTGAAGCTCAGTTTCAGGGTCTTGGTAATCTTCTTATAGCCTAGGCCATCTTTATGTAGAGCAACAATTCTTTTTTTCAGATCCTCAGAGTTCTTTGCCATGAGGTGCCATGTTGAACTTCCAGTGACCAGTATGAGAGAGTGTGAGAGCGATAACACCACATTTAACACACCTACTCCCCATTCAACACGCACACCAGCGAGTCACATGACACCAGGGAGAAGAAATGGCTAATTGGGCCCAATTTGGACATTTCCACTTAAGGGAGGACTCTTAAGTGGAAAGAGGAAAACCAAATTTACACTGTTATACAGGCTGTACACTCACTACTTTACATTGTAGCAGAGTGTAATTTCTTCAGTGTTATCACATGAAAAGATATAATAAAATATTTACAAAAATGTGAGGGGTGTAATCACTTATATATATATATATATATATATATATATATATATATATGAATGCAAAATACAGTTAGTCCAATAAAAAAGGTATTACAAGATTCTGCAACATCCTGTTATTCTGCATTTTTAAATTTTTAAGGCTAGTTAGGGGGGGCTTGTGGGGGTGGAGCCAGGGCGCGGCAAAATTATGTTTTGGCTAGGTGGCAAAAATACTTGCACCAGCCCTGTGTGTATATATATATATATATATATATATATATATATATATACAGTATATATACTCTCACTGGCTACTTTATGACACACCTATTAGTACACCTATTTAATTGCTGATCTACTGAGATTTTCACGGACCATCTCTAGGGTTTACAGAGAATGGTCCGAAAAAGGGAAAAAAATATCCAATGAGTGGCACTTGTGTAGACGAAAATGCCTTTGTGATTTTAGAGGTCAGCGGAGAATGGGCAGTAACCACTAGTTACAATCAAGGTATGCAGAATACCATCGCTAAATGCACCACGCGTCGAACCTTGAAACAGAGGGGCTACAGCAGCAGAAGACCATACCAGGTGCCACTCCTGTCTGCTAAGAACAGGAAAATGAGACTACAATTTGCACAGGCTCACCAAAATCGCACAATCGAACACTGGAAGAACGATGCCTGGTCTGATGGTCTCAACCACAGATGCAACATTCAGACTTTGGCGTAAACAACATGAAAGCATGGGCGTAGGAACCGGGGGGACAGATCCCCCCCAGTAACTCATGCGGGGGGGGGGGGACTGATAATGAAAAAATCCCCCCGGGATGTGTTAACCCCTCCCTCAATAGAAACACCGCAAATGCGGCCCGCAAGATCGGCAGCCAGGGCAACCGATCTTACGCGGTCCGCACCTCGAGCCCTGCTACAACAAGAGCCTTGCTACTTACCTGTGGGAGGGTCTTCTGTACTGCAGAGGAAGCGGAATCCAGCAGAGATCACGTGACATCACATCCTGCTTCCTCTGTGCACTACCAGAGAATGCAGAGGGAGGCCGCGCCCCCTGCTGAAGTCTGTGAGCGGCATCGAGGAGCTGCAGTGCAGGTAAGGGGGTGGGGAGGGTCTTTGAATCAGTATGCGTGATTGAGGGAATGAATCTGTGAATGAATGAGTATATGAATGAATGAGTGTGTGTGTGATAGCATGGATGTGTAAGTGCTGGAACCTAGGCATGATGGGACTGTGATTGCTGTTAGCAATCACACTCCTATCATGCCAAGTCAGCCAGTACATGCTGAAACCTAGCTAGCTGCCCCCCTTGTGTATTGATGCTGCCAGCAATATGGGCACATCACTTACAGCCACCCTGTACCAGCATGTACTGGCTGCCTGAGTATGATAGGAGTGTGATAGTGTGATAGTAGTCACAAAACTTTCTAGGCCCAGAAATCAGTAAGAGGAAAAGTAAAGGTTTTGTGTCATTTACTTTATTTTAATCTGTATATTTTATTAAAGGCCATATTTTCTCACAGTGAAAAATGAGTGCGGCCCGCGCACGTATACAATTCTGATGAAGTGGCCCACTGCAGAAAAAACTTGGACACCCCTGGGGTAGACAGTGAGAAGGGGTGGGTAGGGAGAGGGTAGCTAGTGAGAAGGGGGGATAGGGAGAGGGTATCTAGTGAGAAGGGGGGGTAGGGAGAAGGTAGCTAGTGAGAAAGGGGGTAGGGAGAGGGTAGCTAGTGAGAAGGGGGGTAGGGAGAGGGTAGCTGGTGAGAAGGGGGGTAGGGAGAGGGTAGCCAGTGAGAAGGGGGTGATAAGGAGAGGGTAGCTAGTGAGAAGGGGGGTAGGGAGAGGGTAGATAGTATGAGAAGGGAGGGTAGGGAGGGGGTAGATAATGTGAGAAGGGAGGGTAGGGAGGGGGTAGAAAGTAAAAAAGTGTGAGAGGGGGGGAGAGGGGGTAGATAGTGTGAGAAGGGGGAGAGGGGGTAGATAGTGTGAGAGATGGGGTGAAAGTGGGGATCTGATGGGGGAAAATGCTGTCCCCCCAGATTTTTAGGGGTTCCTACGCCCATGCATGAAAGCATGGATCCATCCTGTCTTGTATGGTTCAGGCTGGTGGTAGTGCCATGAAGAAAAAAAGGCAATATATAACAGTGTATATATATATATATATATATATATATATATATATATATACTGTAAATTTGGTACAATTTCTTGGGTGTGGCTATGCAGACACTTAAAAAAGTAGGCTATAATTCCGTACACGTTTATATACACACTAGCTAGTCCTTAGCAATACACATTCAAGAAAATAAACTATATCCAGGGCATTCTAAAGTCATCACAAGTACACACCTTTTTGATGCTTTTCTATTTATTGGCTTACTAATCTATACAATCAAGTCTGCTCATCGCTGACATGTTATTCTCTCTTGTTAAGGAGATGGCCCAGATTTGATGGATTCTTCTATTTCTGGAGCACCCTAAAATTAATGGGTCTTCTTGCCAGCTTTGCTGAGTTTTTCGGCTAATTTTGGCCAGATTTTTTTAGCGGCCTTCATCTTCAGAGATTTTGATGCAGGTTTCTTCTCGTTGTTGATGTGTTTAAAGATCCACTCGAGGTAGAACTGGGTCGAGGTGTAGATGCCAGGGTTTTGCTTCTGGCCACAGCCGGAGCCCCAGCTGGTTACACCAACCACAGTGTAAAACTTGGCTTTGTGTTTTTTGCACATCAAAGGTCCACCACTGTCACCCTGCGTGATTCAAAGCAAATAAAACATTCCTTAATAAAGACTTCAAATAATTACCATTTCCCCAGCTGTTCCTCGGCACAGTTTTATAAAAGAAGTACTGCCTAGGAGGAAAACTGGCTTACCTGGCAGCTATCGATGCCTCCCTGTTCATATCCAGCACAGAGGTTGTAGTTACCCAAAGCTCCGTTATACCAGGTTGGGCGGTTGCAGCGTTCCACTGGAATCAGGTTCACAGGAGCTTCCTGGAGGATGTCTGATGCTTCAGTCGCTGAAGAGAAAAAAAGAGTTATTTAATGCAGAGCTGGCCTCAGAAATCTTTGGACCAATAGAAACCTACAAATGGACAAAATCTACGGATAAAGCTATGCTTACATCCTTCTTCAAGGACACCCCAGCCTGCGATGTAGCAGTCGTCCATTTTACTCAGAATCGCCTGTTTGGCAGGGAGACACGCTGGCTGAGTGTAGTCGTCAAATATGATGGGCTTGTTCAGCTTAAGCAAAGCGATGTCGTTGCTTTCCGTTTCAGGATCGTATTTCTCATGCTGAATCTTTTCTTTTATAGTTCGGATCTGAACCTTTGCCCCAATCTGTGATAGTTGGTTGGCGCCAAACACAAGTCTCCAGGAAAAATATTCACTGAATAAACCAAGGTAAATTTTATTAGTTATCTTACTTTATCAAGCATTAATAAACACCATATTAACCAGAACACATGCTGTGTTTGTTTATGTTATAAAGGAACGAGCCCCCACATAAAGTCAGGGGTTTGACTTTCCCCCAAAATAGTTGTGTATATATTTTGCATGCATATATATTCAGGAAATAAGCATATCCACGGTTTCTCCTAAAGAATAGATGACTAGGTTTCTGATTATGGGATTTATGTTAAATGTTTCTATTAAAAGATTCCAGTTAGTTGTAATGTAATATGCACTGGCCACTGTCTCCTAAACCATTCTAATTCTGCATTTTCTGCCATAAAACAATTAAGTTACTTACTTGCTGAGATTCTTAAAACAATGGGCAGCTGTCAGAACCCACAAAGGATTCAGGACGACACCTCCGCATAAATGAAAATACTCTTTGTCGATTTCCTCCTGGATACTCACTGTCCAGGGCCAGTTACCGGGCTCCGCATCCTTTCCCCCAACCACGCGGGAGCCACGGAAATCCTGCACTAGGGGTCTGTTTCCACAGACTGAAACGGAAATGACAAAACATTTGAGAAACAGGAGATTTTGGTTTAAAGTAAAATAACACACAAAAAATAAACGTATGTTAAAGCTACTCCATTATATTTTCAAAGAATAAAGTAAGATTGAGTTTATTGGTATTAACGGAATATGAATAATCCAGGATACACAGTTTATTAAATATG
Organism: Spea bombifrons; assembly: GCF_027358695.1. NCBI lineage: Eukaryota > Metazoa > Chordata > Amphibia > Anura > Pelobatidae > Spea > Spea bombifrons. The sequence goes on along the minus strand of NC_071088.1, from coordinate 93,425,567 downwards.
TGAGATTTAAATCTACTTGACAGTTAGGCAACAACCTGTTTAAATTAGTACAAAGGATGGAAGGTGGGTTAAACAGTTAATTATAATAGAATACGCTATAAAACTATAACACATCCATAAATTGCAATGTTAATGGTAACAATCTCTGCCTTATATTTTCCTTAAAGCTTCTGATGCCAAATTCTCTGTAATAAACTCACCTCCATCTTCAGAGCTCTCAGAAACAATGAAAAGAGCCCAAATAATAAATCCAATTAGGAACAGCTTCATGGTTAGTGCTGTGCACTAAAAAGCTGTCATCTTATGCACACACTGTACAGAATATGTGTACCTGTGTGTATTATGACATTGTCAAGGCAGAATCCTCTACGAGATCACAAAATGAATCTCAGCCAATCACAGACACACATTAAGGATCAATGCAAGAAAAAAATAGATACATCACATACAAGTACAAAACTGCATAATATTAATAAATTAAAAATACATTTGCTTCTTCTCTATCATATTCAATAAAAAATAGTAATTTGCTGCTTTCATAATACAAATAGTGATCATTAAATGCAATTAAAGGAACACATTCAAACTAGCACCCTGTGTTTGTTTATTCTATTTACCCTTAATAAAATATATAAGTATTGAGCAATAGAACACGGATCATGCAAGTTTGGGTTCACAGGAATGTTCCTGTTTTTAAAGGAAAAGCAAATTTTGTCCATTAAAATAACATGAAATGGATCCGAAATACAGCGCAGACGCTGTTAATGTTGTAAATGTTCATTGTAGCTGGAAACAGCAGATTTGTAATGAAATATCTTCATAGGCGTACAGAGGCCATTTATCACTCCCATCACTACTGTGTTGCAATGGCTAATTGATCGTTAGACAACCTTTTTGCAATCAAGTTACAACTAGAAATTTTTCTAACAGCTAAGTACACTGTGTGAAAGATTTAGTGTGTGTGTGTATATATATATATATATATATATATATTTATTTATTTATAGATATATTTATATATACATACACGTACTCATACACAGATATTCACACTCCCTTGCACTGAGCCTAACAATGGGGCAAATGGGGCAGTTGCTCCGGAGCCCTGGCGGTTGGGGCCCCACCTGCTGCAGTGTAGTTGAAGCATCTGTCCAGTACTTGGGTGGGTGAGGTGAGGGTGTAGATGGAGACTCACTTGATGTATGGGGTTCCTCTTCCAGCAGGGGTATTTGCCAAGACACAGACTCCATTAGAGGCATCAGAGATGGCAGAGTCAGTTTCCAACTTCCTGTCATGTGACAGGATCTACCAGTAAGAAGCTCCTTCAGCTGTCACATGCTGCAGTCAAAATGGAAGAAGTTAAAATGGAGGCTTCATGGTTCTGCATGTAAGGAAATGGCAAGGATCAGGGTAACTGTGGGAGGATCCCCAGCCATTAACCTGCCGCTACAGGAAGAGATGCTCTGCAGGTAAGAGCTGTCAGTGTGTATACTGCTGTGTGTGTGAATATATGTGGGGATATCTCTGTATGGATGCACATGGTTGTTCTATTCTGCATGTATGTATGTCTGTCTGTGTGTGTGCATGTATGTCTTAGTGTGCATGTATGTTTCTGTGTGTACATGTATGTCTGTGTGTGGACATGAATATCTATGTGTTTGTGTGCATGGATGTCATGTATGTACTTATATATGAGCTCATGCAGTAGCTCTTCATGGAATTTTGTAGAATAAAAACTTGCTTTTCATGATAGCCCTTCTGGCTTTGTGGCCCCTTCTGGTCCTCATGGATATGTTTCATGGGGATGATCCTGTCTGTAGGTTTTTAATACCAAAAGGTAAAAAAATAATAACCACCAGGTAGTGAATGAGTGAAAAATAAAATAGAATAAAGTTACTTCCGTGGTACTGCAGCAACCCAGACAACACTCCTCTCAGTGTTCAACAGAAAAAGACACAGGTATAGGGGCGCATCTACATGTAGGGAAGAAAGTAAAAAATAATAGTGCAATATATCAAACCAATAATGATAAAGTGCGGATGTGTAGTGAATGCACCCACAAAATACCGATGATATACAGGCTCTTCCAAATAAAATATTCTTTATTTCTTCTATTTCTAAAATAGGTATAAAAAGAGAAAAAAAGCCAATGGTGCAGAATCCTCCTGTTGTAGTATAAGGAATTTGGAATACAATTACAGGATAGTAGATTTTGCCAGGCACTTCAGCTAGTAAAAATCCGGGGATTGTCCATAAAGCAACACTGCTTAAGTTGAATGATTTTCGGGTACTTATTATTTTTCTACCTTTTGGTTTTACAGAGTAATGCATGTCTACATGTTTATAAGTTGTTTCCAGTTCATGTTTTTTCAGTAACAAAAATTAGTGAATGTTTTTGTTAATTAACATATGCCTTTAAGTATGTCATTGGGCTATTCATTGGCTGCATGTTCTGTGTAATCATTATTTTCATATGAGAAATAGAGAGCCTGTTTACCATTTTAATAAAATGATGTAACATTTATGTTCCTAAGTACCTCTAGTGTATATTTTACTTTCTCTTCATAATGATTTGTATTCTAAGACAATGCTAAGGATTTCATTATTTATAGCACACAATACATCTACTAGTAAACTATTGTCACTTCGCCTGTAAGCGTCACAGATGAAAAATATACAAACTTTCTTTCTTGTCACCATGTCCTGTTTAATTAATAAGGTCACGGTATTTTGTGTTTAAAATACTGATGTGCGTTTACCTTTGTTTTCATGTTTTTCTTTAGTGTGAGATCAATTAATTTGCTCTTTTGAATAAGCTTAATGCATATGCAACGTAGTTCATAACACATAGAACGATACTCCCAAATAGACCCATAGATGTAAAAAATAAAACAGATACACCAAACACAAAAAACAACAAAGCTCCCTCGAGGCCCACAAATAGGCTAGGAATCCTGTGTATTCTTGCCTGAAAACAAGTACTTTAAAGATTTCTTTTAATTTAGATGCCTGCGGTCAAATTGTGAACTGAGCAAGGCCCCATGTCCTAGAGTTGTGTAGCCCCATTGTATATCTTTACTGCTAACACAACACTATAATATTCAGAAAATATCTTAAAAAATCATTGTAGTATTTTAATTTTGAATGTGCATGATAGTGGCATTAAAGAGGATTTAATGCTGGTGTCTAGCTAGACAGTGTAGTAAGCTTGCAATACCCAAACATGGACACTGGCCAGGAAGATGGGGAGATTAAAGCAACCTTTTATGGAAGCACACCCTACATTGAGATAATGGGCAGAGCTAGCAGATGCTTCTACTGATCTGATCTGTAGAGTCATTGAATCTCCATACTTTTACCAGACATTACCTGATATCACCTCCTTTTGAAGACCCAATCTGGCAAAGGGATCCTTTAATCACTGGCCTCATGATCCAGGGATGATTTTCCCAATGAGAACTGGGGCAACTATACTGGCATGAAACCAGACAAGAGAATGAATTTCCTGTTTACATTTGCAACATTGTTGCAAGTAAAGAAATAGAATTCCATTCAAGGACTGATGCACTTCTGCTGGCATGAGTCTCCTAAGACGAGTAGAGAAAGATCCCCATACCACGGAAGGGTATTTAAAACTAACTATGCAATGCTGGGACATTTTTTATTTGTACAATAAAATCCATGCATTATTATTGTTGTTATTAGAATGACTCATTGATTCATTAATTAAATATATATTTATATCTATCTATCTATCTATATATATATATTGTGATGCTGCAAACCCCAGGGACCCATACTTATGATCTGGATAGCACCTGCACCAAAATGCCAAACTAAGCTCCCTGGTGCTTGCAGCATCACAATATATATATATATATATATATATATATATATATATATATATATTGCATGCATTAATTACTACTCACATATATGAAACAAACACCGAAAAAAGTTACCTGCGCACTATACCAAACACCTGTGCTTATATAGACAAATGGAGGTTTTTAGTTTCACTCCAATGGCCATTAAAATGGAAGCTCGCCTGCCACGTCACGGCAAACCTCTTAGGCGAGTCCTACACTATACCATTCACCTCGCTGCTGTGAGCTAAAGGTAAAAAACTCTAATGAGATAAAGAGGGGTATTCTCTTGAACCCCTACACATTTATTAGCCCTTAATAGGGACCACATGGGGTGGGCGGCAGTAATAGCAACCTGGCTGTGAGATACAAAATTGAGACATAAACACAAAAGAAAGCCCTGCGCTCAAACTCCCATCATTCTTGGGCGGCAGCAACGGCTATAGTATTCATCAGCCCAAAATACATAGAACAAACACCGAAAAAAGTTACCTGAGCACTATCCCAAACACCTGTGCTTATATAGACAAATGGAGGTTTTTAGTTTCCCTCCAATGGCCATTAAAATGGAAGCTCGCCTGCCACGTCACGGCAAACCTCTTAGCTATATGAGCAAAATAGTTTTATAATACATATGATCCCAATGTGTAGTGTTTTTAATATATATATATATATATATATATATATATATATATATATATATATACTACTGTTAAAGTTTGTGGCCACTTTTGTGGCTGTTTTCATGGATCACAAAGACATTTGCAGCTATGCTTACATCATTGCAAAAGGGTTTTCTAATGATCAGTTAGCCTTTTAAACCTAAACTTGCCATTGGAGTACAGGAGTGATGTTTGCTGATAAAGGGCCTCTGTACACCTATAGAGATATTCCATTAAAATCACCTGTTTCTCAGCAACAATATTCATCCACAACATTAGCAATGTCTAAACTGTATTTTTGATCCAAAATCTGCTTTTCTTTCAAAAACAAGAACATCTCTAGGTGACCCCAAACTTTTGAATGGCAGGGGCATAAATATCTGGAAAGACTTTAATGGCTAGTTTGCCTTAAGAACGGTGTTCCAATGCTTGTTGTGAGAAGATACAAAGTAACATGCGCTAAATCCGCACACAATGTTGAGCAGTTAGCACATGTGACTTGACATTTAAGTGCTTGTTCCTTTTCCTGCAGGAACAAGAAACAATTGAGCCTATTTATTAATAAAATTAATAGTAGGATAATAAGAAGTTCCAGATTAAACATAAGTATATGTTTTCTTGCCTTTTTAAAATATTGCATTTGATACGTGACAATAAACTACAACTTGTCCTGTGGTGTATTAAGTAGTTCCAGCAAAAACATGTAAATGCCACTTAGTAGTAATCTATCACTCTGATGCACTTTTGTGTACAGTAAAAGCTATGGTGTAAACTAAAAATCACAAATTCTTGCATCCTTGTGGAACTGATGATAACAATTTAGGCATAAATAGGCATAATAAACAGGCATGCACCACCTAGGATTAAAGTATAAAACACTATCATGATTAAAATCAGGCCTGGAAAAGAAGCATATTCAAAATTAAGGGTGCCAAGCCCCCGGCAGAAATAGAAACCAAAATTATCACCAGAATTTAATATTTAAATATATTTAAAGTATATAAGAAAAGTATGATGAATGGTGGACCAAGGACGGGTGCATAATTTTACTTCTTCTGTAATGGTGTTGGTGAATAAATAGTGCTTATCTCAGATATAAGTAGGCTGAGGATGGTTGGCAAGGGTCAGTGGGGCAATTGCACCCTGGACTGCTGTGATATAAAGATGTTGTGCCACAACCTAAAGACTTTGAATGTGTTATAGTTGCAGTTCCACATACAGCCACTGGGTGTCTACAGCAACCAAGACATTAAGTAGAATTAACATTATTGCTGGATCCATTCTGGGCTCCATTCATGGCATTATCATTATTGCTTTACAGTATATAACACCATAAGATTCAGCAGCGCTGCGCAATGGGTAAAAAAGGACAAGTAGTGCATAACACGACAAACTGACTTACAGAAACAAGAGATGAGGAGGGCTCTGCTTAAACAAGCTCACAATCTAGAGCTCACCCTTATGGTAAATGCATGTTGGACAGGACTGCATAGTGCACATTGAGTGTGTTTTAAAAATGTGTGTTTTTTGCTTTTCTTCTAATGGGCTGCTGGACTAGCCTTCTTGGTTCAATGTTGCCAGCCTTCCTCTGTCAGGAGGCAACATTTAAAGGCCTGAAATGTACATATTTTGAAAAGGAGGTGGCACGGCATCTTCTTACACATAGAACACAGGGCAAATCATTGAATTAGACAAAATAGTTTCTTATATATATATACTGCATCATATATATACACTATATGGCTATTTGAGGAGATTGAGTACATTAATATAACATTACACTGATCACATATTCTAAAAGTGAGTATTGATATAAGTGCAAATAATGGTAGACCTTGGAGTCATTGCTTGCTATCCTGTGATACTTTAAATTCCACTAGACCATGTCTCTTGAATGGCAAGCGCTAAGATGGAAAAATACTTCTAAAGAGTGTTTTTATGTGGTCATTTATTCAAATTTATTGGATTATTTTATCCATGATCTTGCAGGTGGAAGATTATTCTTTAAACAGGACACTTTAGAATTTATAGGGAATCTGGTTATCTTTTCAAGTGTATAGGACTTTTTAAAAAGTCGACATTATGTTGCTACCTCATGTTCTTCTACCGTCTATGAGACTTTGCTTCAAGAGATTGTGTTTTTATTTGTTTATTATCTATCCAGTAGCGAAACAGGACACATTCACAGTATACTCAGGATAGTTGTAAAAATTTGTTTTTTTGTAATGATGGTCCAATTTACTTTTAGTCTTGTTGCACTATATCTTTAAGGAAAAAAAATCCATAATGCATTTTGTGCAGAGCTCCCATGATCCAGACAAAGGGTACTATATAGAGGAAAGTGAGTGTTTTTATTGAGTTAAGACCACTGGCTCATTTTATCATTACTTCCTTTTAACCACCAAGATGCAACCCCAGGGCAAGCAGATGTTTGGAAAATTTAGAGAAAGACATAGCCTTAAGCCTGTACTTTTGATACCGATTAATGGTCTACTTTTTATATACTTGTTACCATGTGTCCAGCTGGCATTATTTCAAATTACAAGGTGGTCTTTATATTTCACCATTGTATGCGGTGTGGATTAGATATTCACAGGATAAAGGCATAATAATATCAATGACTTGGCACTCTACCATATTATAAACATTAACTGTGTCCAAACATATTTAGTTAATTATATATATCAGCTCAAAATAAAATATATACATTTGTTGGAATAGAATATGCGTTTTTAAGAGCTTTGACACAAAATGACAAATAAATATGAGCAGCAAGGTATATGTTAAAGTGGAAGTTGTAATTAGGCACAATAGGGGAACTGTGCAGAGGATGGTAATGATTAGTTAATTAAATATTATGGGTACTTTACTTATTTTGCTTCACAACCTGCATTATCAATTATGTATTGGAAAACACCACCTCCCTTGGCAGTGAATTCTATATCTATATTGTCCTTACTGTAAAGAGTGATTCATATATCTGATTTAAGACCAAATATAAAGACTACATTTGGCTGTGTGTTTTATAAAAGAAATAAGGTCTATTTCCAGACGTAATAGGTATCCTACTGGAAGCCAGAAAAAATCCAATTTTCAGATTTATGCTAAAATGCCGGTCAAAGATAATTTTTGGCTTCATCTGCAAAATTCAGAAATTCCTGCACCTGGGATGCAAAAAAGCCTTCAGCCAAACACTTTGAAAGTGCACGTAGCAGCCTTAAGTGTTTTCTTATTCTAAAGGCTGGAATTAAGTCAATGATTTGGTAGTTTGTTAAAAGAAATATCAGACTAAAAATGACTGACCCAATATCTAAGCTGGATTTCAACGCAATCTTTAATAAACTATACAAGTCTCCTTTTGAACCAACTGATTGAACTGCTAGCAATGAAAAAACTTTCTCTTGGTAGCAATAACATAGGTTATTGGAGAAAAATATGCTTTAGCAGATGTGATATTGCCAACAGAACCCTCTAGAGAGAGAGAAAAAAATATTTCTTTGTTATGAGATGGTTCTGGGAGAACAATGGAATTTAGAAAACTTAAACGTTTGTTTATTAATGTTTTTTGAGAGCAAAGGGCATTATGGCCTTTAAAGCGGCACCAGAAAAATGATCAAAATATATCTAGTCTATAAAATTACCAATATGTATTTTCCTATTAGAGGCAGTGGCTACATAAAAGAAAATGTGTGCAACACCTTAACAAACAAATATACTTTTGGACATTTAAACGTAGCATTTTGCAAGAAAATAAATGAAGAATAAATAGAAATCATACTGTCTCTGTATAAAGAATTGTATATGTTTAAGATAACTTATGTTATCCCCTTAACGCCCATTGCCGGGTCAGGCACGTCATGCAAAACGGTCACTTAACGACCTATGACGTGCATGACACGTCATGCATCTTAAACAAGCTTAGAAAGTGATCAACGATCACTTTCTTCGCTTAAACGGTGTTGCCGTAATCCCTCGATGTCGAGGCATTCAGCAACACCGAGATGGGCATCATGGACCATGTCTGGCCCCTCCCCGTGGGCGTCAACATCCGCCATACACTGTATGGCGGCGGACGCCCGTTTTAAAAGTTTAGGAGGCGATCAACGATCACCTCCTAAACTTCAATGGTGAACACATATTGGGGTGTTGTTTGATAGTGATGTATACCAAGAGCTGTAAATCCATACCTGAAGCGCAATTTTAGTGATAAAATACACAAAATAAATTACTACCACAAAGTTTGACAAAGACTGGTGGTAGAATTAGTGCATGGAAAGGGTTAAAATTCTAGCATTTGAAATACCTTGGGGTGTCTAGTTTTGAAAAATATATGATTTGATGGGGTAAATTGCATTGGCCAGCTTCAAAGATGCCCAAAATGGCACATGGGGGGAAGAATTACCAGATTTGGAAATAAATGGTTTTGAAGTAGCAGAAATAGCAGGTAAAAGTCAGAAAATATGGGTTTTATTTACATTTTTCATCATATTTTATTAGTTTTTTTATGGGAAATTAGATAATATGATCAAAACGATGGTATCTGAAGAAAGCCCTTCTTGTCCTTAAAAAAACAATATATCATTTGTGTGGGTTCACTAAATCAGTGAGGAGAAAATGACATCTAAACACGAGCGCCGCAAAAGGGTTAAAACAGCCTCATTGCCAATGGTACAAAAGGTAAAACACAACCTGGTCCTTAAGGGGTTAAACATATAGGTATAAATATAAAGTTTCTCCAACAAATATTTAACCTTTTAAATGCCTGTTTCTAGTATCACCAGTATTTTCTTTATGTGACAGTGACCTGATAATCATGTCTCTAGTAAAATAAACCTGTTGAGTTGTTTGGAAGAAATATAATACTAATGGGAATATTTAACACACACACATGTATATATATATATATATATATAGCATAAATATGGGAAATTCCATCAGACTATATGGCCATATATCGTTTAGCCCACCAATAAGTTAAAGTACCCCAATTTTGGCGAGTTCTATCTAATTTTATACGGCTATATTGCTTACCAAAAGCTGAATCAGTGGGACTGGACTTTAATCCACCAAGAATCACACCTAAGCAATATATCACCATATAGAGTGACGGGATGCCTCAGATAGGTGCCTTTAAATAGTATTTTACTGGGTGTGTACCAAATCCAGAGTCCCTTGCACTTTGCAAAATAAAATGATCGTAATATTATTCTGGTGCTATCAGCGATAAATAAATACAAAGGATAAAGCACAGGAATTTCACTTCAGTCATGTTTCAGTCTCTCTTGCAGAGGCTTTTTTTCAAAACCTATATATACTGTATATAAACTGCTGTCTCATGTATGTATGTATGTATGTGTATATACCGTATTGGCTCGCATATAGGCCGCCCCCGTATATAGGCCGCACCCTAAAAGTTTGGTGCTTTTTTAAAGAAAAAGTTTTTTTTCTTTAAAAAAGCACCAAAAAACATGCTGCCACTCTGTCCTCCCTCCCCGAGATACGCTGCCACTGTTCTCCCTCCCCGAGATCCGCTGCCGCTGTCCTCCCTCCCCGAGATCCGCTGCCGCTGTCCTCCCTCCCCGAGATCCGCTGCCGCTGTCCTCCCTCCCCGAGATCCGCTGCCGCTGTCCTCCCTCCCCGCGATCCGCTGCCGCTGTCCTCCCTCCCCGCGATCCGCTGCCGCTGTCCTCCCTCCCCGCGATCCGCTGCCGCTGTCCTCCCTCCCCGCGATCCGCTGCCGCTGTCCTCCCTCCCCGCGATCCGCTGCCGCTGTCCTCCTCTGCCCCCCCCTCCTCGACTTACCGGAGCAGACTCCCGGGTGTCTTGCGGGGCCGGCGAGGGACATGTACGCAATACGCGTATGCAACTTCCGGTACCGGAAGTTGCATGAGCGTATTGCGTAAATGTCTCCCGCCGGCCCCGCAAGACACCCGGGAGTCTGCTCCGGTAAGTCGAGGAGGGGGGGGCAGAGGTAAAACGCTTAGATAACCTCCCGTGCCGGCACCCCCCCCGTGGGAAGTGCTGGCAGGGGAGGCTGTCTGAGCGTATCGGGGATAAGGATGCAGGTCCCCTGCACCGCTGCGGGGGATCTGTATCTTAACCCCGCTGCCTGCCCGGCGCCCGGGACTGCATGTCCCGGGCGTCGGGCGCTAGACCCCGAATATAGGCCGCACCCCCACTTTAAAAACTTAAAGTGGGGGAAAAAAGTGCGGCCTATATTCGAGCCAATACGGTATATATATATATATATATATATATATATATATACTGTATATGTATTGTTATTTGTTTAACACGAGACAACAGTTTATGGTGCTTGTGTTCTCTTGTAATGTTTGAGTGACACGCTTTTCTCTTCACGTTTCCTATCATCTCGAAACATGATCTTATCTTAACAATGTTCTAAATGACATTCGCAAATGAATACGGATTCTGAGTAATCAGTGGCTATTTCTGGCGCTGAATACCTTGGTTGTATCCATTCAATAGGTTTCCATTTGCTTAGAGGTGTCAGCTGTCTTTGATATTTCATATGTTCCTATGACTCATTTGTAAGAGATGTCTAAAAGCCCTAAGCAGTTTCAAATGAAATGCTTGATACAGAAATCTGGCTGCCAAATGTGCAAATTCAATAATGCTGTCAAAACAGGTCTTTTGTGTCCCACTAGTGTTTCTGCGCAAATGACTGGTTTCTTTCACGGCTTGTTGTTGACAATGTCAGCGAGGTACAGAAGTGAATTGAGTTAATTCTGCCATTTGTTACTGCAAATATGCTTTCCTGGTGGTAGATCCCACAGTGCAGCAAAGATTCTTGGCATACATTTAATAATAATATTTTTACATTATTCAATGAAATATTGATTAGAGAAATGATGCATTAAAGGAACACTCAACTACAAAATTAAAATAAATACCGTTTGTAATACAGTATATGGACTCCAGCGCATCCTAAAGCATGATTTAGAATTTGAGAAATTGGTATTTGGATCCTCCATCCTGCGTCTGTTACACCTGTACCGTGAGACAAACGGCAGTAACGATCCTATAATGTGATTTTGATAGGGCCTTTGTTATGGTATTTTACTGTTCAGGTAATGTTAGCTACTGCGGAAGATAACAAATTTCAGCAGAAACTTTATTTTTAGCGAAAAATTGCCTGTTTCGTGCATTTGTATGAATCAACAATAACAAGGGTGATCTCCAACAAAACAAACAAAAACGAACTGCAGAAAATTTGTTAGGATTCTTCCATTCATCTCCACGTGTAGCCGCCATTACAAGCAGTTTTAACGCCATTTAAAAACGTGTTGGCCTTTGTAGATGAGGTAAAGTGGAAGGTAATACGTGTGGGGAAGTAGCCAAAAAAATGGTTACAGCTGTGATTGATGGGTAAAAAAACCTGTGGAAGTTTTTCCTTACTTTTTTTAATCTGGCCAATCAGCATTTACAAAGGGAAGAGACGAGTGTTAGATATATATGTGTGCTGACGCCATTTTACCTTGTCAGTAGCAGCAGTAACAGAGACAGTGTGTGAGACAGTGACAGTTAGTGTAGCAGAGGCTGCGATTGATGCTCATTGCTCACCTGCCATAGTGCAGAAAATATACCGTTGTGAGGTGGATTGGAGAAGCTGTAGTGACTACTGTAGTGTATTACAGGCACTGCAGCGGACATTTTTCCCTGTTCCTGAGTAGGGTTTAGTTATCTAAGACGGTTGCCCATTTATGCTACCAGCCAAACCTGTAATTTGTGGGCAAGATCTTTTTTTTATTATCTTTCTATCATATCATATAGTATTCTTCATTTATCAATAAATATTGGTGACAATAAATATTGGTGACAATATAATATGTCTAATATATAACATTGGGGAAATTCAGTTCTGCTCTTCCTTGCTGCATGTTTCTACCATCTGCCAGTGTCCTAGCACTACTCCCACTGCTGCACCTCTTCGACCGTCCTTACTCTAGGGGAATGTTTTTTTGTTTTTTTTTATTTCTTTAATGAAAAGTAAATCCTGAAGGTGTCACTGACCTCCCCCTTTGGAAGTGCCCTCCAAATAACGTTCCAAATCAATAAATGCCCCTGAACTTCCTCCGAGCCGAACGCCAGGGAAACACAATTCGTTGCACGAAAACTAAGGCGGCAAAAATTAAACGGAAGCAATTTTACTCACCGTGCACAAGTCTAGCATGACATGTTTTTTTTTTAGAAAGGTTTGTTGAAGAGCAGTAAGTAGAAAATAAACTCAACTTAATTGTTTGTACAAATTGACTCAGCTGTGAAATCTCTATTTAAATGATCTTAGTTTTTTGTATACAAAACTATAGTAGGTTAGATCATAACAACACATACATGATAAATGGATTTAAGTGCTGGATTCAATTAGTGTTTTTATTTATTACGTGATAGTTCCTCTTAAAAGCTCTGTGCTGCATGCTATGTTTGGGTCTCATCATATTGTAACTCCATTGTTATAAATGGTTATGCCTTCATACACCAACACTGTGTCAAGGGACTGTGGGCCATTCGTTGTCCAACAAGCGGTGTCCTGTCCATAATGACCAATCAATATGAATCAATGCAATATCTCACAATTTATGGTGATGAGCATACCTGGGACCTCTTCACAGTTTACCTGGAGTCTCCAAGTGAAATGCTGCTTACTCCAGTCTCTGGGTCAGTCTCCTCTTACTCCAGGCAAGGGAACGGTATTTGACCATGCCTACCCCCTCCTACTCCCCACCTATTTAAGGCTGCAGCTAGCCCTAGCGTTTGATAGGACACTCAGAATAAGGAAGGCTCTGAGTATCTTACCCTGGGAAGTTGCCAGGTATGGTAATAAGTAGCCAGTACTTAAAACTTTGTACCAGGATTACAGCGCTTGAAACTGCAACGAAATGTCTCTCTCACATACAAAGCTACATGGTTATTAGCTTCAAACGTGACAGACGGTATTCTACAATATTTTTATGCCATTAATTTAAATCAGTGTAGTGTTTGAAAACATTTCATGCCTTCAAACAGCTGATGAGGTTTAAATTCAATTATAACAAATTGCAACATACTGTCAACTCTTCTTAACAAGTCATTAGTCAGAGATTTTTTTCCGTCTGCATAGGTACCAAATGGAGCAAGTCTGTCTGAGAACAGAAATTGTCTGAAACCACTAAAGGATTGCTAATGAAGTAAAGATCACTTGCGTCTGTGCCTTTCTTCAAGGCTGATTCTTTTTTTTTTAAACTTATATACAGATCAAAGGCGTGTAACATGGTCCATTTGCTAATTTGTCATCTGCTAGCGTAGCTTCTGCCAGTTTCTGGAGAAGAAAATACAGATAAGAATTACACTTCAAACCACTGGTGTGAGCACAATAAGCAATTATTGTGTCACTTAATCTGTACTTACTGAATAGTAAGAAACAATATTACAGGATTTGTGAGCGCTTACAATGTCCATCCTAGGCCATCCAAAGCCATTTCGTAATTGTCTAATCTTGTATTCAGGTTTGTAGATCCAGAATCAAACAGCCAGTGAAAGCGGCCAGTGAAAGCAGAGGAAACGCTTAAAAATAATGGGGAAATATATTTCTCCAAAAGTAAATGTTTGGAAAGTGCATGGTTTGTCAGCTATCATTTTAAATGGAAATTTGGATCCCACACAGCTGTTTGAGGAAAAAAATATATTTTCCACGTAACACAGCTGCAGAGAAGTTGAGGTGATGAAGGAAATATTTACAACACACTCAGAAAAGACCTGTACACTTGTGTGAATCACTCACGTTAATTTCTTATGGATTCTAAATTACTCTGACAAACTCTAAACATAAGATTCAAAAAAGAATAGACTGCAGATGTACTGCCTTAATATTTTTTAGACTTAGTTTTGAAACTTTATCTTTTAATTGAGGAAAACATTAGCGAAATGTTCTCTAGAGAGCCGACAGACAGTGTAGAAGGGCAGTTCATAGTCTCTTTCTCCAGCCTCCAACCCCAGAGATGCAATGTGCCTAAATTAAAATTGCTTGGTTCACGATATTACATACATGCAACTTGAAACTAACAAGTTAACAATAGTCCACACCTGACAAGAGAAACGGTTCACCCACTCCCTGTGATTTTACAAATTAAATGTGAAAAACATACATTTGTTCAGATTTTGGCTCCCGTTTGAGAACTTTATTTCTTTTTTCTATAGGATAAAGTGTTTATTATTTCTATGGGATTTTTCAATATTTTATTAAATTAAGAGTCATTACATTCAAAACAGAAGGTAATAAATCGAACGTAGGAATGATATCCACACACACAAGATACATTGTTAATGCCAGTTGTTGATAGATGTTGTAAAGTAATAACAATATACATAAGGCCAGGGAGCGGTTTTAAATTATCATTGGTTACACATATATTGAGAGGGGATAGCATTCTAGTGTAGGTAGAAGCAGTCAAAAACAGCACTAACAAATGAAAACTGATGGGATGGAGCGAGTCATGGTGTAAGATCTGGCTGAACTCACATTAGGGTGGGACTGCCACAGAAGACTAAAGTCTGATTTGCAAGGGAACCATATTTTATGGTAGGTTTCAATGTTAGTTTCTCAAAAGTATATTGATGATTAATTTGAGCTAGGGTCTCATTCCAGGTTGGGCTCTCCTGTTGTCTCCAGTATCTGGCTAGACAGATCTTGACAACAGGTATTATATTAATGGCCAGAGTAAGATTCAAATTAGAAACTTTGGAGTGAAATTTTATAGTCTGGTCCAAGTAGGTCATGAAATAATACATATTTGCTTGGTGTCTGCAGATAATCTCATGCCCAATATTAATTGGCTAATATTATGTAGAGAATCGTATTGTGGTTTTGATAGAAAGTAAATCAATTGTGCTTTAGATAAGTTTATCTTGTAATTAGAAAAAGTGCTAAATTATTTAATTTTGGCAAGGGCCTCTGGGATTCAAGAGGACTCACGATAAAACAAGTCAGTCTATTATTATTATTATTATTATTATTGTCTTTTATTTATATAGCGCCAACAAGAAGTCTTATAAGAATCAGGGCCTATTTCAATGCCTTTAATGATATCTGATTTCCTGATGGACTCAGCCGAGGGTTCTATGAAATAAGGCATAGAGAAGAGGTGCAAATGAGCATGCCTATCTAGTGCCAATCTTTATATTAAAATACTCAGATTTGAAATAAGGGGAAGAATACAAAGCCTATGTGTTGTTTTTAAATGCACCAATTAGACCAAATGCATCAAGAATTTCTGTGAGAAAGCACTAGTAAATTCTGCCAAAGGCCTGAATCTAGGGCCATGATGACAGAAGAGTTATTCGTCTGTTGAATTTCACCTAGAAGATGGGAAAACTTTCCTTGTGTTAGCCTCCTCAGATCTGTCCCCACAAATCCCACTTGATCTGTGGGAATGAAATCTGAGATAACTAGGTACAGTCTTGGAGTCTCTTGAAGAAAGGTTAATCAAGGAGATAGGTCTGTATTTGTAAATAAGATGCGGTTCTATCCCTGCCCTTTTTAAAATTACAGTGGATGGCATCTAAACAAAACAATACAAAATTAGAACATATCTCCTGCTGACTTTTTTATAGGGGTGTCCTGTCCTATTCATGTCAGATCTTATGTGTAGCTGATCCCTGTAACGTGTATTCCTGATTCTGCAACCTGTTTCTACTGCTGTGGCTCTGTCCTGCCTTTTCTGTCCTTAGCTGCAAGAGATCTCTATATCCTGTTATCTGTACAGGTTACCTCCCCCTGCTATTTCAGGGAAGTGTGGTTACCCTGCATCTGGTCCTGTCCCTCCACTACTGCACGATGACTCCTGGAAATCCATCATTGGGCGCTGTGGGTCATTACAGACGTCTGTAAAGACCCTGTTTGTGACACCTTATCCTTGAAATTGTGTGGGAAGTCTATACGCTTCAAAGGGAATTAGGACTATCTATTTCCGGGTTAGCACAGTAACTTATAACTTGGTAATAATTAGACTTGGGCACCAGGGGGCTCTTCGTGTTCGTCTTCATGCTCGTCTTTGGGGGAAAAAAAACTTTGTATTCCGCGAATATTCGCCTGTTCCTGTCTTCTCTTCGGGCGAATATTCGTGGACATTCTTCGTGTTCGGTTTTTCTTTGTTTTTTTCTGGTTAAGGGGTTAATACGGGGTTAACGCGTACCGCAGCAGCTCTGGCGCCAGGAGTTTAAATGTCCGTATGAGCAACTCTATTGGTCGTCAGCAGGGGGCTCGTCTGCCAATGGTTGATGGCAGACGAGCCCCCTGCTGGTGACCAATAGGGTCGCTCATACAGACTTTTAAACTCCTGGTGCCGTAACTTGTCCGGCAGATACCATTGGCCTCCCTGTTCTATCATTTAACTGATAGAACAGGGAGACCAGCGGGATCTGCCGGACAAGTTGCTTCATTAGGGTTTAACTTTTTAAAGTCTGTACGAGCGACTCTGTTGGCCAACGTGACCCTTCACCCTATGGTGGTGGGATCTGACACAATGTGCATCACATAAAGTGATACTATGCATTACTGGAATCCAAAGCAGCTGGCAGTTAAGATGTTTTGGCACTGTCCGCCTATGCATTGATATTGGGAAGACATTCTTCCATTGTTTTCTTCCCAAGTGCTTGAACCCATCCACTTTGGCACATTAAACAGGCCAACTTGTCATATGACTGGAAGTGCAAATCATGGGTGGTGATAAACATTATTATGTAAGACATTACTTATCAGATGAATTTCCAATTTCTTTCCATTTGATGCAAACATCAAGTAATACTCTTGATGCTAACTAATACTCTTAGTCTCATATATTTCCTAAAATTAAGCTGCTACAATGTGTGTTTAAAATAAACTAATTTTAAAATTTAAAATACTCTTAGTCTCATATATTTCCTAAAAATAAGCTACTACAATGTGTGTTTAAAATAAACTAATTTTAAAATTTAAAATCTGTGCTGATAACAATATAGAAAAGTATAAATGGGTTCAAAACTGAGTCATTGAGCTCATAAACCTTTTCTCTATGGGTAGACCATATCAGCTGTCTTTAACAATTACCTGATTAGTTAACAAAAGGGGTACGCAAATAGATCATATAAACCATTTATCTTTATCCTTCTATTGCAATCCTGATCCTGCAACAAGGGTGGGGAAATTGTAACAGCAGAACTATCTTTGTTCAAAAGAACAAAAAATGTTGTGTGTTGTCATGTAGAATGTGTTGGAATTAGGCATAATGGTATCCTGTGGACAGGCAATAGGTCATTATTCACTACTATGCAACTGCGTATTTTGGGAAATATGGCTCTTTACTTGATAGAAAAACATTTAGTTTAAGGCACTTGTCCAGAAGTGCATCACAAGGCAAATGTTAAGCTTAAACTTTAGCAGTTTTAGAACTCAATTTTCATTCTCATGAAATTGAAATCATTCACTCGATATTATTTGTTGAAAAAAAGAATCTGCAATACACTTCACCTCAAAGAAGTTGCAACAGGACATTCTGGATCTTACTTATAGAAGTTCCAATGAAGAAACAGGAGGGATATCATTTTCTGAGATATTGGCTAAGGAATTACAGTATTGCTTACTCGTTTAATTATGTCTCATTGGCCACTAGCTTGATCACCAACAAGAGTTTACAAGGAACACAACACTTATATAGTAAACTACCCTAAATGCACTACCTTTGGAAGAGAATAGGGCGCAAAGAATACTAGCTATTTCTTGTCTTAATCTTTCTGCTCATTATCCTAAATAATGTTAGGTAAATATGTAACAAAGAGACTAGGTCATTTAGGGTACTTTCAGCCTAGGAAATACAAAGTAGTTCCCTAGCCACATATTTACTAAGGGCTTCTATACAGTACAGCTTTCAACTCCTTACTTCCTATTTGAGTTCAAAGCAGTGGCTTCCATGGTAGCTGTTTTGAAGGACCTTACAGGTGATGCTCTACTTAATATATTGAAAATGATACCTTTTGGCTAAATTAATTACATTAGATTGCAAGCTTTCAGGATTAGCTAGGTCTCTTTACAGGCATATTATACAGTTGGAACCCCAGTTCTAGAGGGAAATGAAAATTCAAATCCAAGAAAAAAAACATGTTTTTTGTTATTTACTAAGATGTGTGTGTCTGTCTGTTTTCTGTCTTTCTGTATAGAAATATTCAGGATCTGTTGTTTCTGTCAACCTTATTTGCTATTGTGTTTATTTTTGTCAAGTGCAATAGAATGGGTTAGTGGTGGGTTATTTAACAATATTTTAAAAATACAATAAATAATATTTCATTTAGTAAAATGTACACACCTTTTCTTTAATTTAACTTTTCCTTATTATTTTTCTCCACTTCATACATTTAACCACTGTCTACATTTCATAGACTGGTACTCAAACCACCATTCACATACTGAATTCCAAAATTAGAGCAAAATAATTTTCCAGACAGTGGTTTACCTAAAATCTGGAAAATATAATCGTACAGCTGTCCTGAAATGACACTATTTTCCCCCAGAAAGAGAGAAAAAAATACATATATACACTTGAGTGTATATAGATATCTACATTTTAGACATGTGATAAGTATGTGTTAAAACAAAAATCCTAATTACAGAGACAAAAACAAAACAATGATAAGTGCAATCATCTGAGACTTGCTTTATAGTGCTTGATGTGAAAGGTTGCCAGATGTGCTCTCACACATTAGCTTCCAGCCTTCATGCTATGAAAATTACAAAAGGCAATAGGTTAAAAAGTTCTATCCCAGCCTTGTTTTCTCTGGGCAAGGCATGTGCTTGCAGCTGCTCTATAAGAATGTGCAGTCCCATGGAACTTGGCCAGTTGTTTCCTGTTGTAGCCTTTGGCTATGCTTCATCCTTTTGCAACTCCTTGATCTATCAATTTATGTAATGGAAAAAGGAAATGATCATATCAGTTTAAGTAGACTGTTTTGCATCCTTTTACAAGTAAAGAACAGAATATTACCTGCATGTATAATCAATTTCACTCACACACACTATAAAAATACGAGTGACACATTCTATCCATGTTATTCAAATTATTTACAATTAAAAGCACTTTTGTAATTATGACCATCGTTTTTTCGTTGTGGATTTGTAAAATTGTACATTTAATGAATTAATGATGCATTTAATCCTTCTGTTTGCTTTATAAGAATTGTGTTCTATTTTTTCATATTCTGCATAACCTTAATAAAGCTAGCCTTGACCCAGGCCACATAATTAAATTGTGTTATAGAATGATGCTGGTGAGTTATTCCGCGATTAATGAAACCTGGAATCTACAGTTTCATATTTTTCCATCTGTTTTATGTACCATATGTATATTAATCCTTAAGAACTATTTTTATGATTTGCGCATGGCATATGACTGACGATAACATTTAAAATGTATACATTAAAAATTTAAAATAGGGTTAAAACATACAAATCTGGATACTTTCATGGTTATCTAATTTAACAACAGAGTTACAAAACACAGGACTAGGTTTCTATTGTTGCAAAATGTGGCGAACCATTTGGTTCTATACCTCAGCACAGAGAATGACCATTCAATAAAAAATTGAAATTGTTATCACATAACAGTGTAAAATATAAGCATAAATAAGTATTAAGTAAACTGAGTTAATGAGTAATAAAGAAATATCTAAAAAACAATGAACACTGAATTTCATGTGTGCGTACAAATAATACAGTAACTGGTTGTACTAGTATATCCATTGTTAATATATATGGCCATTGCCTTAAGTCTGGTTCAATACGGTTTGCTGCTTTGGGACTGGAATGATTGGCTTTGCGCTTCTAAAATACAAAACCTTATCATTCTACGACGAACAGAAACACAATGTTGGTTCTTACTAAGTTATAATGATCGATACAGATACAACTCCAGTACAAAAATGAAAGTTTACTATACGGCCTTTAAGTAAATCTCTAGACTACCACTGAGCTAGTTTGGTTTCTGGCATCACCATGATTTAGATATTATAAGATCACACATAGCTCTCATTATAGTGTATTTGGGAAGATAAGTTGCTTATTTTTGATTGAATTTGAATCACCCATAATCTAAATCTACCGTACATCTTGTCATAATTTGATTTTAGATATTCTGTTCAATTAGAAAGTTTTACAAACACTAATAAACTAGATCCACATGAAACTCACATAACAAAATCCATTGATGCTTCTCTTTTTTAACAGTCTACATTGTAAGATTATAGGGAGGATGATAAAAATTAGATAAAAGCAGATTAAGAATGTTTATTAAGATTTCTTGGATATTAATACATGGTTGTTTGTGATCACATAAACATGTTGTGTAAATAGGAATAAAGCATAATTGTGATTAATAAAAATATCAGTATTTGTGTTATTCAACAAGACAGACTTATAGAAAAATATTCTCGATGCATTTTTGCTATACGTTATAAAAGTTCAATTTATTTATTGTGTCTATCCCAAGAACAATGTAAAAGGGATCAAGATATAGGGAACAGTAGAACTAGTTTGTGCATGTTCAACAGGTGAAGAAGATGCCACCTGGACTAATGGGAAAAGGGGTCATGACTGTTGGCCCATTATAGTCCTATTTTGTTTGACCTCCTCTCCCATTTCTCTCTGCAGAATATCCTGGATAGGGCACAGGCATCCTCTAAAGATGGGAAATAGAGGGAATGGAATGCAAAGCCCAGCAGTAGTAGAAAGATGGCCAAATATTCTTTTTGTGTCTGAGTCTGAGCCTTGTATAAGAGCTCCAGACTATTAAAACTGTGTTGACTCCAGCAGGCAGACCAAGCCAGGAAACTGTGGCTGAATGCTGTGTTTTTGTGGTGCAACTAATTCTAGTGGAACTGGCATATGTCCCCGATGAGTCTGAGAGACAGACTCAAGGTACCACAGGCTAGATCCACAATACTGTCATAAGCTTTTTCCGAATGGCCATGTGTATGTACGTGTGAAGGCCCAGAACACCAGAGGTCCTCAACATAGGGTGGGAACACCTCAGAGTCCCCAGGCAATGATGCAGCAGATCTCTCAGCATCCCCTGAGCCCCAGGGATGAGATCTATGCTATACCCTAGTGAGTACCCCAGATGACCTGGGGTTCTGGGGATGAGTTGGAGGGACAAGGAGTGGTAAGATCTTTTATTTAGTGGGTATTTTAAAAGAAGTGCTGGATAGGCTTCCTGCGGTGATACCTCTCCCCCACCTTGCCATCACCCACAGTAGTAGTGTGGGAACAGCTATCTCTGGATTGTCACCCACAGCATTCAATCTCAAGGACAAAACAGGAAAGAAAAGCTCATGTCCTTGGTCTCAGGAGACAGGGAAACCCCAGACTGGCCAGCTATGGGCACAGAGCAGCCTCAATCATAGAGGGCACCCCCAGTTGCTTTGCATCTTTGGTCATTGGCTCTAATGTTTCACAACTTTTGCTTAAATGTGTGAGTGTTTTCTGGTGCACAGTATTGTGTTATTTGCATTTTATTTGGGGGCTTCTAAGCTCTATGTCAGACAGCGCTGGTTTAAGTATGACCAGCAGTTTTGCCAAAAGATTACAGTTTGTCCTGGCATGCTCTTTGACCTGCAGAATGGCCATCTGTGCGTATTGTTGATGATTTCTAGGAGGCCAACTCCTCTAGTTCCCTCCTTGACCCTCTTCAGTCTGGTTTCAGACCCCTTCACTCTACAGAAACAGCTCTAAGAAAAATATCCAATAAGGCAGGGCTTGACAAATTTGTTGTGAATCTAGGCACCAGGTAAAAAAGTTAGGAGCCAGGATTTTTTTAAACTAACAGTTGGTCAGGAGTGATCTGATCATCATCAGCCCACTTACTAAATTCACAGCGTTTGACCTGGAAGCACCCTGGACTTTCAGGTCAGTGCTGTTTTTTTTTTTGGTTTTTTTAACTCTTTCGATGCTGATGTTCCATTGGAGCACAGCATTGACTGATATTTAGTCCCCACAAGCTTGTGGGGACAAATGTTAACCCCTGCAATTCCACGAATGTGTCATACACAATTGTGGCATTGAAGGGGTTAATGCTGCACTGTCGCTCTCTTGGAGCGATCAGGCAGCAGGGGGGTGTTGGGGCTGGTCTCTACACTCATGTGGAGACCAAAGAACCCTCTCCCCTGTCCCTGAAGCTGCCTCTGGCAGCTGGGACTCAATTGCTGGTCTACAGACCAGCCACTGCAGGGAGGGGAGTCTTTGATGACTGCTGTAGGCTTACATGCCTACAGGAATCATCAAAGGGCTTATGGAGGCTCGTTTTTGCTGTTGCTGGTCTGCCTGGGCTTCCAGGCAGACCACCAGCAGCAGAGCCCCGTGCAAAACGGGAATTAACCCCTAAATGCCGCGGCATTGAAGGGTTAACGCTGCACTGTCGCTCTCATGGAGCGATCAGGCAGCTGGGGGGTGTTGGGTCAGGTCCCCACACTTGTGTGGGGACCCAATCAACACACAACCCCCTTCCCTGAAGCTGCCTGTGGCAGCTGAAAACACGATTGCTGGTTTTGCAGCAACCGCGTTTTCAGCCTACAGGCTCACTCCGTGGGAGTGATCTCAGGCTCGGGGGCGGGCTCTGAGTGGCTGTGCCGTCTGCCCAGACTCCTGGGCAGACAGCAGCAGCAGCGCCCCCGTGTGGTAGCTCAGCCTCTTACATCCACAATTTTTTCTGGACGTAAGAGGCTGACAAAACCTAGGCGCCAGGACAAAATTCTCTGTCGCCATGGCGACCTGGCGCCTGGGATTTGTCGAGCCCTGCAATAAGGTGACTTCTTCCCGCTAATACTTCTGGATCTCCCTGCTGCAATTGATACTATTGATCACCACCTCATTTCTTGACTCAGTTGCCTCTATAGGTATATGGTCATTTTCCTGGATCTCTAATCTTTCTAATCTCCTTTCTCTGGTAAGGCTACCCTTCTTGCTTATCACCTCCTCCTTTGCACATTTCACTCGTGTTGCCCCCCTACCTCTGGAACTTCCTTCTTCCTAACCTCCAGCTTTCAGAATCTCTCTCTCTCTCTCTCTCTCAATATTTGAACACCTGACCATCACACCTATCCCATTCAAAAAAACCCTCCCTTTTGCAGTTATAACAGCCTCCGCTCTTCTGTGAATGCTTTCCACAAGATATTTGAGTGTCTGTTGGAATTTGTGACCGTTCAGCCAAAACAGCATTTTTGATATTAGACGAGAAGGCCGGGATCTCAATTGTTGTTCCATATCATCCCAAATATGTTTGAAAGGGTTTAGCCTCTGTGCAGGCCACTCGAGTTCCTCCACACCGGACTTGTCAAACCATACCTTTATGGACCTTGCTTTGTGTACAGGGGCACAGTCATGCTGGAAGAGGAAAGGACCTTCCCCCAAACTGATGCCACAAAGTTGTCGGTATAAAATAGTCTAAAACGTCTTTGTATGCTGTAGCATTTACATTACCCTTTACTGGAACAAGGAGCCTAGCCAAAACCCTGGGGGAAAAACCCAGACCATTACCCCCCCTCCACCAATATACACTTGTCCAAATAGTAGCTTCCAGATAGTAAAGTGTGATTCATCACTTCAAAGAACATGTGTTTACTACCACAGAGCACAGTGGTGGTGTGCTTTACACCACTCAAACCAGCACTTGTCATTGTGTATAGTAATCCTTAGCTTGTGTGCTGTTTGCTTGGTCAAGGAAACCCATGCAATGCTTGTGCTGATGTTTTGTCCAGGGGCAGTTTGTAACTCTGTTGTGAGTGATAATACAGAGGACCAGTGATTTTTATGCACTATGTTCTTCAGCACTTTGCAGCCCCACTCAGTGAATGTGTGTGGTCTACCAGTCACAATAATAGCACTTACAGTAGAACACGAGATTTAACAGGACAGACATTTCAGAAAATTGACTTGTGGCAAAGGTGGCATCCTATAACAGTGTAAATTTTTAAGTTATTGAGCAATTCAGTACAACCCTGCTGCCAATGTTTGTCTATGGAGATGGCTGTCTGTGTGCTTGATTTTATAGAACTGTTAGCAATGGATGGGGCTGAAACACCTAAAATCAAAATTAGGAGGTGCGTCCATATACCTTTGGTCATATAGTGTTATAATAACCAAGGGAGATACTGGCCACGGGGAGGATGCCAGAGAATATCCAAAAGATGCTCCTGTAACTCAGTTTAGGGGGTAGGTTTTAGTTTCCCTTCTTTCATTATGTTCAGTGTCAAATTATTCACTCAAATTATGTAGCGCCTATGCTTTGCTACCACAGGGTCACATAGTGTTGCATTACGTGACCCTACTAAGCCCCTGCATCCGGAAGTGGGTGCTGAATTTAAACCGCCGATGTCTGAAGGATCTACACCGGCATCGCCTCTCTGTTCTCCCAGGCCTGCCTGCCCCTGTACCAGCTGCACTATGTATGGACATACATATTTTAGCCTACTTCTAATACCCCAAACCTCAATGCAGTCATGAGTCTTGTCTTATATTCAGGATCGCCATATGCCTATGCTGTGCTTGTTTAAATTCCCACATTGTATTAACTTCTACCATTTCTGGAATGTCATTTCCCTTATCTACCACCCTTTTAGTGAAGAACAATGATATACCATAACATATATGATGTCATTCTTTTGTTGGACAAAAACTGGACACCTGGCAAACCCTTGCAAGCCTCATTATCCCTGCTACCATAACAAGTGTCAGCGACAACATCACCAAGATTTGTTAAGAGTTTTATGAGACCTTCTTGTGCTTCACATTTTAAAAAGTGCCATATGCTCTCAAATTATTTATTTCGTTTTCTATACTAAAGGAGATCAGCAGCCAAACTGATGAATTTCTAAAACTATTTTTGTTACAACTAATTGGCTATAATTCTACAATTTCTTGCATTGGCCAAACCAATGTTTATTAGTTGTTTCTAATGTCAGAACAGATTTCCTTAGCATTTGGATGTGGTTGTAGCCTGGAGCAATGTGGCTTTGCAAATGAGAGCAAATCAAATATCAATCTTGTGACATATGAGAAGAAACAATCACACAGGAAAAAGCTTGTGTTAAAATGACATAACCAAATGATCTGTCACACACCTATCATTGCCGCTATAGTGCAGGGTCTTGTTTTACTTGACTAGAACCTTACAAACTCTATTTGGCCTATCATCTTATGGCGAACTAATCACTATTTGGCTGGAAATTAAAGCCGTGGTTTATTTATTTATTTATCCTTTGACGGTTAGATAAATTGCTTTCACAGTATAAGCAAGCACTTGTTCATTAAGTGAGTGCAGCTTTGTGTCTGACAACAGGTTAATGGGCCAAAACAACTCAATTTAAGAATGTCAACAATTTGAGTCCAAGAAGCCTTTTTATTTTCTGAATCTAACACATTCCACATTCCCATCTCACATCTGGAATTTAAATACACAAAACTTTTTCCTTCATATAAAGCTGTTTATTGTTCTACTAGATTGATGCAGTTAATATTGGCTTTCAAGATGACAGATTAGCATCGGTAGTTAATCAGGGTTATTAGCAGATAAATATCTGTAATTTAATCACTACAGTAATTTCTTTTCCAATAATAAGATTTACGAATGCAAGCGATTAAGTAATTAGCCGGCATCTCTGAAACTCACTATTCCTCTGAGCTCTGCTTGTCTGAGTTTCCACAAAGATTTTATGGTTTAATTGGAGTCGCTGTGTTGTTTTCCAATCTTTTTTTCTTTTTTTTTTGTGAGGAAGATTAATTTCCTAATTTTTTTTAGATTCATTTGTTAAATCACAACCGTCAATGGCTCTCACATCACGTTGCTGCCGGTCTGAAAACGGCCTTGCATTTATTATAATCACAAATAATTCCTGGCACCTAATCGGAAAATTATTATAAAGAATCCCCCGAATCTTTACATTACATTAAAAATCAGCATTCTCTTGATGAAATCAAAATATGTTCCTGTTTTATTTTCTATAGACAATTCTGGTGGATCTTTTTGTAAAATATTATTTCTGGAAATGCAGTCATAGTACACATTAGCTACTAATATAAAACATGTTCAACTTTAAATACAATTTGTTAAAGCCAAAGTTACTTTCCATTTTTACTTTTCTTACTGCTGACCCCCCCCTTCTAGTTGAAAGCTGTTTTCCATGACCATTGGTCCAGTGGGTGGCAGGCGCTCATTGCTCTTGCAGTGAAACACTTTATATCCCTCTATAACACATTTGATTTCATTTATAGGGTGGTGTATTCTGTAGTGCTATGGATAATATTTAAGGGGATCATAATTGATAATCTATTCAATGTCCAGTACACTGGATAGAAAAATATCGATCATTTGCTAATGTTCCCCAAATTCTCCTGAGCTGCTGATCCCATAAAGGTCTTTCAGTTTATGGTTATCATGACTGAGACAAGATTTGTCCTGGAGAATTCATTAAAAATCATATAAACCATCAATGAGATTGTTGCCCTTGCATGGACACAATGCCTGCATTTGCATTGTAAAAGCAGTTAAAAAGCCATATGCAGACCACTCGTGCTTTTGATCATAAAATCAGGCCAAAATGAAGTACTTAAGGTGAGTAAAAGTCCATCTGTAGAATATAAATCTATATGTGACTGTAATGCATATCATTCCAAAATATAGTATTGCTCATTACAGTTTCATCTATCCGCCTTAGCTCCTTGTTACTGTGTCTTCTGGGGGAACATGATTTCCAGCGCTCAATTCTCACATACTAATGATGCCTCCTTAGATATGTATGTAAACTAAATGAAAAGAAAATGCTCAGCCTGGGAATAAGTAGTCCTACGTCTTTCATTTTCCTTTAATCCACCTTATCAAATTTCAGACTAGTCACAAAATGCGTGTCTGTCTGATGTTAATGACACAATTACTCAGAAATGCTTCTTTGTACAAATGAACCTCTATAATACATTAATTATATATTCTGGAAACAATTAAAAGCTGTTACAAAAACAACAACTTTAGCAAATGGTGACATTTGTTCTGTGATCTGGCATTCATGACAGCTTTGTTGTATATTGCACTTTTAATGTGCATTCATGTATTGCTATGAAACACCTTATGTGTCATCACAAAAACAATCTCTAATATTGCTGATACAGGCTGTGTTGTTAGGAAAAAATGAAAACATCACAGTAACAAATATACCAATATAATTTACTGGCAGTGTATAGACGGCATCATAGATATGCCAACTAAAAAAACACACAATTATATTACATTTTGCAGAGAATGATTGGGCTGATGTATATAACATAGAAACATGTAAAAAGAAGCATGATACATCACTGAAAGGTATTTATGTATGGACGTTGCACATATATTGCAGTAGCTTCAATATGTTGGCTTTCTCTACTTAAAAGTCATGCCACTGCATCAACAATGCATCATGCATGGCCAGCTCAGACCTTGCTAGATGTTGCCAGGTCTTTCCCTTTTTTTTACTGAAAAGTAATTTCTATTAGTTCAGCTTCTTCACCTAACTGCAAAAAGCTCACTAACATTGATGACGTATTATAGCCTCGCCTAAAAGCAAAATTACAATGTGATATAGTTGACCAAAAAGAATAACACGAAATCACACTGCTTGTTTTAGCATTGTGAATCCAACAGTAAAAATTGCTATGAGACATGAGAGAGTTGGACAAATGGTACATTGCCAAAAAGAAACAAAGTCTTTAAAGGGTAAACAGGTACAGTTTGAGAATAAGTTGTCTTTAATGAGATGAATCTATGTTGAATCTAGGCTGTTTTAAAATATACCACATACAATCACGGCAGCCCTGTTACTGCTGCCAAGTGAAGCATAATTAGGCTTACAAAAAAGAGGCACCCGAATAAGAAGCAGCAGGTAAGAAACTGACTTTTTACATTTATTAGAATTTTCACTGTATTATTATTCTGTGTCAATGCCAGAATATAGAACTAGAGCCTATGTTTCATGGGGCTTCTGCAAAATGACTCCTCATTGTGCCTTGTCGTATGCGATAGAAGGGTATCTGTGCCACATTTAGTCTATATCAACATTTCCAGGGTGTGGCCATCAACATCATAAGGCTGCCCAGATCTTTTTGGGGGGATTACCTAGAATCCAATAAAGAAATGAAAATATCCAATAACAGGCTGTGTGAGATCAATGCACCCCCTGCATGTGAAGCTTGAACACATGCATTGATAGTGAGCGTAATTATCTTTTTAATACAAGGCTACACTTATATGGCTACAGGCCTGAAATGGCTACAGGCCTGAAATGGCCATCAGGCACAAAAGGGCAAATGCCCAGTAGGCCAATGTCCAATGGAGCCTCCCGCTTACTATTTCCACTGCTTGAGCAGCTGATCTGATTCTTTACCGTGTGATTGTGACCCTACAATGAAAAAACATAAAGTGCCAGGGATGATTTTCATCCCTAGTTCAGTGTCATATTTTCACCTAGGCTGACAATGGAGGTGTTGCAGTCCCTCTGCCACTGAAGTTCACCTTAGGACGCCGCCATTTTGGCAGAAGTTTGCGACAAGTTTTGTGCGATCCTCCAATTGGGTGGATTGGCGGATTGGGCCAGAGGACATCACTGGAAGCACCATCTTCATTTGAGTAAGAGTGAATGAGATTGGGCCGCGGGCAATGAATTTTGTTCCCAAATTAAAAATGTATTTTATATAATGGGTTCAGTTACCAAATTGTTATTTGATAATAATTTGATTTAACAAAGAAATACTCCTGGGAATTTGACTTCATTGATCCCAAAGAACATTCTTGTAACCGCTACCTTCACACTAATACTTTTTACTTATCCATTATGCTTAAAGGTTTTGTCGAAGAGAGCAAACAAGATGGTGAATTAAGGCTTGACATGTTAATGACCAAAATATGTGTATTTTTAACCACGTAGAAATAATTCATGTTCTCAGGCAACAATATAGTATGTGGTAATCCCCCAAGCATACTCAGAATGCTTTCTTGCACTTCAGTCAAAAATATAACACTTCAATAGGATTACAAATGTGTAAAGGTCATTAAACCAATGTTAGCAGACATTGATTAATGAGGCCATTACTGCTCAAAATAACCATGGGCCACTCCATCAGCATTTTCAGTTGTCTTGTTATCCCTAAATGAAATCATCACCTTAACAACTGCGCTGTGTATGTCGCAGCGGTTCAGTTTGGCCTTTTGTTAATGGATACAATTTACTTGAATGTCTTTGTTTTCTATGGCATGGGTAACAGAGCTCAGTCATATATATTACTGTCTAAAATAATATGAGTGATTAGTTTAATGACCAACGCTCTCAATCTTCTGCAAATCAAATTATTATACCCCAGAAAGAGTCATCAGATCTTCATCATTTTATAGTTTATTTGAAATTTATCAAAAATGTTAGTAAATTAGATCTTAATCATTTGGAAGACATGCCTCATTTGATGTTTGGGTTACATTTTAAAGTAATGCAAAGAATGATGTAATACAATTTACCAGTACATTAGAGAGAGAGTTTATGTGAGAATACCATGGTATTTCTTCTGATTCATTGCGAATTCTCATGTTTATAGCCGGGGATTGTTCTCTGAATTGTATTTCCATATAACAACATTTTGTAATATAATAACTGGCAATAAGACTCGCTTTCCAATATAGCAAATACAATAATGTCAACATACAGTATACACTACCTTTTTATTTACCTTTTTCTATTACATTACATTTAAGGGGTACTGTCACATTCCGTATGGCTACTATAGAGGGAGACAAATTTAACAGTACCATGAACACATGTTACGACGTATCAAAATCTATTGGGAGGTTAAAGGAACATTTGGTTTAGAGTTAAAGATGTTTTTTTCAAAGTTAAGTATGCAGCCCTTGACATTATTACTATTAGTTTAATGAAAGTAGAAAAGATTTGATAGGAATTGTAGCCCTGTTGTGGAAGTACTACACCCGGCCAGAATAATGCAGACGGATCCACGGAGAAAGAGAAGCATTTCTGCACCTCTCTTCCGCTGCGAATCTGCGAATATGCATTATTCTGACCTTTTGGAGTAACTTCCTCAAAAGTTTTCAAACAGACATACTCGTTTTTCAATAATGTTTGCATAACTTACACAATACAACACTTTATACATTTATAACACACTGTAAGTAAATGGATTAATATGAAAAAACCAATATTGTTGTCTTTTTTCAACTAACACCCAGAGGTAGTAAAATCTCACCTGTTCATTACAGTAATAGGTTTCCCTGTTTAATTTTTTTTTCATTCGCAGAACCGACTTCCCCTTAACGGGATAAAGTTGTCACAGATGTTAAAACATGCTGACACTGTTATTACATTTGGTAATTCTTTTCTGTGCAAAAACTGAGAAATTACACAGATCTATGTTATTTCAAATTACAGTTAAATCAGTCTTCAGTTTACATGCTGATTTAAAGCAATGGTTAGAAGTCAGCCTCCTTAGATTAGCAGCTTAAAAGCACTTTCACGGTTTTATTTTTCCAACTTAAGTTTACTGGACTTGCTCAAAAAGATTACATTAAACGTTGCCTGGAACTTATTTAATATTGGAACATTAATCTTCTCTAGCGAGCTGTCACATCTTCTACCGAAACAATAAAACAATACCAGTGTGCATAATATTATAAAAGGGGCAGAAAAGAAAGCACATTCAAAGAATGTGAAGTAAAGATGTATATTTTTCCCTTTTTCATATTTTTCCCTTTTTCCTTGTAAATATTTTCTATTGCTTTTATTTTAAATGTTTTTCCCATAACAATCATCTAGAGCGATTGTAACGGTTGTTTATCTGCTACTAAGGATGCAATAGGCAATAGTCTTCAACACCATCCATCGCGTGTAACAGCTAAAGTAAAACTACATTGTTCATAAAGCATTTTAAGTAAAGAGTGGTTTAATTGCTGATCCTGCAACAGTTCTACCAGTTCTTTAGGAATAATATATAGTTTACTACTCGTAGTATTTCATTGGTGCACTAGTCAGCATTTGGCCTAGCCCTGGTGTGTCAGAGCTAGACATTGTCCCAGGGTATTTTGATTATACCAGTCAAGCCAAGGCGACCATCTTTACCTCCTAGCTCTCTCCCTGCCTGATTTTTCTTTTCTCTCATCTATTAACATTTTACCCTTTATGTTAATTAAGTCAAGCATTTTCTTCACCTTAACCATTAAACGATTCTCTGCCTGCCGGTGTGTGATGTCTCTAAAAGATTGTTTATTCCTTTGTTTAATGGAGACTTGCTGCATTTGAGTCATAGACTGCTATGTTCATACCTGGGCCTAGTTTTGGAGAAGGACCATGAGGGAGTGTGGTCAAGTGCGCTCCTCTGCCCATTAGAAACTGGGAAGTAACCCAGAGACCCAAGGAAGCAGCATTTCAAGGAGGCTCCAGGGTTAAGCTGGAGGATTTACAGGTATGCTTCTTTAGTATTAACCAAAAGAACACTACAACATACCACAGTACTAAATCTGCATACAATTAAACAACTGGTAAATACCGTATTGGCTCGATTATAGGCCGCACCCGATTATAGGCCGCACCCTTAAAGTTTGGTGCTATTTTAAAGAAAAATATATTTTTAGAGAAAAAAATACACATGAGTGGAATGGTAAAGCAGTATTTTATCTAATGAACAGTAATACATGTATTTTTAAGATTTTTGGTATCTAATATGCAGTTATTCAGCATATGTTATATACAAACAGAAATTTTAAAACCAAAAGCCATTTTCAGGTCCTCCCCCTTAAATCATAATGCACCTTACTTATAGATATACCCCACTGCTCCCCTGATATGCCACTCTGCCCCCCAGCTATGCTTTATAACCCCAGATATGCCACTCTGCCCCCCAGCTATGCTTTATAACCCCTGATATGCCACTCTGCCCCCCAGCTATGCTTTATAAACCCAGATATGCCACTCTGCCCCCCAGCTATGCTTTATAACCCCAGATATGCCACTCTGCCCCCCAGCTATGCTTTATAACCCCAGATATGCCACTCTGCCCCCAGCTATGCTTTATAACCCCAGATATGCCACTCGGCCCGGTGAACGTCTGCGCAATGCGCTCAGACAGCCTCCGCAAGTGCGATGCATGGTAGAACTGAACTATGGATGCTGTGCTGACTAGGCACAGTATTCCATTGTGTTAATGGGCCAGCTGGGGAGACCAGTGATATCTCTTTCAACTGGCCCCTAGAGCAGTGGTGCTGATCAGGCTCCCCATTGCACGGCAGTCCCCCTGGATATAGTTGGCTTTGGTTAGTATACCCCTCTTCATAGAGCAGAAATGTCAAACAGCCATATTTTTATAATCTCCTCACTGGGTTAGTTTGAAGATGGAAAGTGATGTCATTAATCTTTCACAAAAAATAAGCAGCACAAAGTTTAATGTTTTGGCACATTAAGAGCCTTTTTTAATGGATAGATTGCATTTTGATAGTGTATAATTTCCGTAAAATGTAATGAGCAGTAAATCACCTTCTCAGGGAAATTAATTTAAATAAATACCAGATTGTAAGGACAGCACAATAAAATTATATATATATATATATATATATATATATGTACACCTATATTTAGGGACCAAAAGTGATGCAATAAAAAAAAGAGATTGCAAAAGAAAAAAAATATTTTTCCCCTTAATAACTGAACTTTCTCCGCTCATTAACACATTCCTGAGATGCATCTTCTGAAATGTTGCGTTTCACTTTCCCTTTCATGTACTCTATTTAAATAGCTCATTCATTTGGAATATAACTTCCTTGTTTTCGTTCCTTTTGCCCATATGAGGGTTATTTATCAGCCTGCCAGTTGAAAAGGTGTATAGAAACAGTTTTGTGTTCAAGAACAAGATCCCTATTGTTCTGGGTTGCATTCATTTTCTCTGATATGTCCAAAGCTTTCCTATGGATGGTTTAGAGTTGAATATTAGTAAAGGTGAACTAACAATGTTTATTTGAATCTACAGAGGTGCAGCTCCCCACCTCCTCCATGGTTTGACATATTTTTGCTGATTGGCTGCTTGAAGAAGTCAACCAGTGGCAAGGAAGTGCTCCTGTTGAAATCAAATTGGATTCTCTTTAGATCCCCATGAACATTTGCAAAGAAAGCACAAGAGCTGACTGGAGGTAAGTATATCACGTGTAAGTGTGCCATGCGCGCACACAAATAGCGGAGAAGGGGTGGGCGAAAGGGCAAATATGTATTCTACAGGAATTGATAATGCTCAGATAATGTATTCATCCCTATAACAAATGAAAATGTTACAGCTGCAAAAAAGTTCTCAATGACACTTTATCTGGTTAAGTACATTATATATAGTAGATGTATGTGGTAGTGGAGCCATAGTATATAATGTGTGTGTGGAAGGGGGCATGGAGACGTGGCATGTTATGGCTCTGGTAGGGCTCCACAAAGACATGGCATATTATGGGCATCTTGGGTAGCATCTCAGATCAGCTACCCACAGCCCTCTCTCTTTGGAAGGGGGCGGGCTGGACACATTTAGACAGACATACAAAGATGGATGGAAGGTGGAATGTTGAGTGGGGCATGGGCATGACTAAACTCCCAATTAAAATGTATTGCTATGGTGATGAGGCGCTGATTCAGAGTTGCAGAGTTTATTTTTACGTCCATAGGTGCATCTGAATAAGAGAGTGTGGTTCACACTAAGCATTCCCAGAGGAATTATGAATGAGGCAACATCTATCATGATTAAAGAATTGTTTCTTGAAAGGGATGTATAAGAAGTATTGAGTGGTTAATTCAGCCAAACAGCAACTTTATATGTATAGTTATATATTCTCTTGTTGTTAGATATACTAAAGGGTGCCTGAACATAATGAAAGAACATGCATAATACAAAAGTTTATTCCCATTAATATTTTTTTTACAAATGCTCTTTCACAGTGTTAACACAGTAAATCTACACTAATAACTTCTTAAGGGAAGTTTTAGCTGTGTAATTGTATTTTCAAAATCATTAACATATATCATGTTCTTTCTTAATCTTGGTGAAAACAAAGACTTTCGGAAAAGTTTGCAAAAGTGAAATCAAACTCACAAAAGTGTCCTCGCGGTCATTGTTATAGTTTTTATTGTTAATGCATCTTTCAAAACATTTGTCGGCTTGAAGAAAATTCTCAGGGACCTATTAATCTAGGTATTTTTTTGGTGATTGTACCTATTAAGCAGAAGTAACCCAATACATAATTGCTGGGTCAAATTGATAGGATATTAAGTGAAGGTAACCCAAACCATAGCAGGAATTGTATTCTGATTATCCTCTAAGATCCACTTGGTACCTCCGGGCTAAGAACGCAGACTGTGAATACTCAGCTGCTCATATCGTCTGCTGAGATTCAAGTGCCTCATTGACCGATGTCTGCATTAGGAAAGACAATTCATAATGGTAATTTGTAATAGAAAACATGTGCTACATGCAAAGATAGATTGGATTAATAAGCCTATTAATGTTACCATTGCAGCCGCAAAAAAGTAAATACAAGAACTGTACTTTTTTATAGTAAGGGCTGTATTTGGATTCATACAAACGAAAGAATACATTTAATAAAAATGGAACCCGCAAAAGTAATTGCTGTTATTATTAAAATATATGTTCTCATTAATAGTAGTAGTAAAAAGGTTGTACAAAGCAATGAAAATAATTTAGGGATGCCTACGAACTTACTTGTTAACGATCTTCCTCCCATCTTCCTTTAGCCTTTAGCTCACCTGTCCTAGTCCTTCTCCTGCCTTCGGATAATGCTTGGCTTTTGTTGGTGTATTACAACCTAATATTATTACTAAATCTGCTGGTAGGCTAAAATAAAAAACAATACTACTAACAATAGGTAGATACGTTTAGACAGATTCATGCGAGTTTGCCTTCTTTAGTTCTTGAAAAATATAGAGAATGTGTTTATTCCAACACCACAAAAGGCAGATAAAGGCAAATTATGTCTCTGTATAAGTCAATGGTAAGACCCTACCTTGCATATACAGTGCTAGTGTGGACACTTGTTCTTAAAAAGGACATTATGGAGATGGAAAAGAACAGAGGCAGGCTATAAAGTTAATAAGAGGAATTGAACACCTTCGATTTATGAAGAGAGGCTAGAAAAGTTGAGTTTGTTTAGATCAGAAAAAAGGCATCTTAGAGGGTATATGATATAATTCTACAGATATATACAGGTACAATACCAGATGCTCTATGTTGACCTGTACAAAGAGCAATAGGTCATCTTTTCAGACTTGAAGAAAAGAATGTTCATCTAAGGCACCAAAATTTTTTTCTTTACAGTAAGAAAAAAAAGATGTGGAATTCACTACCTACAGATGTGGTGTTATAAAATACAGGAGATAACTTCAAATATGTTCTACATGACTTTTTAGCAAAGAAGAATAAACAGGGATGTACTTGGTTATAAGGACTGGATTGGTTATAGCCATTTTGGAGTCAAGAAAGAATGTTTCCCCTTTTTGATTTTTTGAGGCACAATCACTTCAATGTGGATTTTTTGCCTTCTTCTGGATTAACAGCAAGATTAAACAGGATGGGCATGTGTTTTTTTTAACCTAAATTACTATGTTACTATGTGCAGTATAATATTATGTGAACTTACTGCTAGGGCCCACCACTGTTTACTGTATTTTTTTTTTATTTTTTTTTAGTAATGATGAAGACGAACCTGTACCAAAACCCAGAAAAACCATATAGTATGTACTCCAAGCAATCCAACGTCTCACCAAAATTATAGGTAAGTAAACGTTATCATCAGTATTAGACTACACAGCACACTAATGACTTGGGTATCACATAACCTTTTCTTAAAGTTTGTAGGGAAAGACATTTATAAATGAAAATGAGAGAGAAAGAGAGCAAAAAATTTTAGGCGGAAATGAATAAATGCTGTAACGTAAGAATACCTTAAGAATAGACATGTTAATGGTTTATTTTTATCATTTAGCAGAATGCAAAGTTGGTGAACAGAAGAAAAATCTAAATTAAATCAATATTTGTTGTGACCACCCATTGCATTTTAAAACAGCATTGAATCTTCTATGTAGACTTGCACAAAATCAGGGGATTTTATAGGCATATAGTTAGGTGTATGATTAAACAATTATACCAAACAGGTATTAACGATCATCAGTTTAATAGGTAAGTTGAAACACAGTAATTAACTGAAACAGGAACAGCTGTGTAGGAAGAACAAAAAAAGCCAAACAAGGTGAGGTTGCTGAAGACAGTTTAATATCAAAAGTCATACACCATGGCAGGACAGAGTACAGGAACAAGACACAAGATAGTTTTACTGCACCACCAAGATCTCTTCCAGGCAGAAATGTCAAGGCAGACAGGGGTTTCCAGATGTTTTGTCCAAGCTCTTTTGAAGAAGCACAAATAAATGGGCAATATTGAAAACCATAGACACAGTGGTCAGCCAGATGAAAGATACATCATGTTTACTTTCCTTCGCGAATGGAAGATGTCCAGAAATGGCATTACGTCTGCATTGGAAGAAAAAAGTGGAACCCTGGTACACCATCTACTGTCCTGAGAAGTCTGGTCTGAAGTGGTTTTCATGGAAGACTTGTGACCAAAAACCATATATGTGACTTGAAAACAAAGTGAAGCGACTCAACTATTCATGATAACGTAGGAACTGTGTCAGCAGGTGCTCTCAACTGATTTGGGTCGCATTTCTGCAAATAGCGTTGGGGATTTGTTACGAGGTTCTTTTGGAGATTAATATTGATCATGGTCATTAAACAAGAAATCAACATGATGTGAATTATTGTGCTATGTTTGTTATACATTTCTTTGGGGAGTCGCCATCATTATTACCTATTTGACTACCACTTCAGGTCACCTTAACACTCTTTAATCCCTAGCATCGCGTGTTACGAAGCAGCTGTTTTATCTGTATAGAATCATCCAGGCAAATCCGATATCAAACTGATTAAAACATAGATTTAATTTTAATTAGATCAATGCTAGCTGCACCTAGCCAAGCTTTAAAGACAATTATAATCCTCTGTTATTAAGTGAATCAGTATTGATATGGAACACGTCTTCAGTAAACACGCAAAACAGTAGCTAAGTAATGTTCCGTAGGTTAAATACTGAGGAGTCACTTACATAGTATATTAATAAAGGGCACAGATCTAGAACTACGGTGATTTAGTGATAAGCATTGCACAGTAACCCGAGAACAGAGACAAAGCCAAAAAAGATGAAATCATTCCATGCAGAAAGAATAAGCTTATCCCGTGACTAAAATATGTACAGCAAGTCCTGGCATTAATCCACCAGTGATTAAAGGTTCCATGAAATGTTTGCGAGAATTAGAAATAAAAGAAGGGGCATTCATCTTAACTACATAACTCGGTCAATTGAAGAAAAATGTTCAGAATAGTCATTTCTGACCTGATAGCAGTTGCTGATTCTGTGTATTTCCTGTAGAATGTATAAATGAATACCGCTGCTTATTCTGTTCAATTGAAAAAAAGAGGTTTGAGTGTTCAAGGAAGGAGAGAAAGATAGATATGGAAAATGATATTATGCTCTTGACAGTTGGCCAAAAAAGTTGAGATCATATCTAATCATACAGCATAGAAAAAGGAAACCTTCAATGAGAAGAATTATAAGAAATAAAACCATGTTCTTATTGGATTACAGTATCAAAGTATGTACATATGTTCCACATTCTCTTGTTTCTTTAAATTAGAATACATACCTCAACTTGATTTATCATAGATGACACAAATCCACATTATTACATCCAGAGCATTTTTTTTTTACAAAACAATATATACAGACATAATAACCATTATATATAATTATAAGCAGGAAGTATACCATATGACGTTTATATTTATGGTATATGCATAAGGTCCCTATTTAGACTGTGTAACCTTATTTTAAAAAAATATTAATATTTTATAGGGAAGGAACAGGCATAGGGACTCATTTCAAATTTCAAACAAATAAATGCACATCCACATAACAACATTTTGGTAAATTAAATATGCTTAACAATTGTCACTGGGTAATACCAGGCCAAGCACAATTCAGGTGCACAACTGAAGAAGGTAGACATAGGCACATGGCCGTTTCTATATGTCTGATACGATCAGATACACTATTGAGCATACATGCTTTGTGTGCTTTGTCATGCTAGATTTGAAACATAGAAACCTTGTATGATTTAAAAGTTTAAATGCTTTGCTCTATGGAACACATAACAATGGAACATCCATGGAGGCTAAACGATGACACAACACACTCATAGAAAGTGTCTGTCTGTATAAAAAAACACTTGGATTTAAGCAGTTGTTTATGTTGTGTACATTAGGTAGCATTAATATATTGGTGTCAAAAAAAGAAAAAAAAAAGTGACTATTCCTGCGCCTTCCCTCTATACCAGCAGCACCTTAATCGTGTGGTTAATCATTTTTTGTGAATTGCACAAAAAATGATTAAAATAAAAGTAAATACTGAGTGCACTTAACACTTTTATTTTGAATCATTAGGTAGCATTAGGTAGTGTGTAGAAGGGCTCTTTTTTTGTAACTGTTTCAGATTTCTTCAAATTTAAAAGACAATGTTGGGAACAAGTTTTTAATATGTAGACTGGGAAAATGTGATGCACTAGTGAGAGAGTAAAAAGTAAAAGCACATACACACAAACATATACATTATGTCTATGGAGAAATTGGGCAGCAATATTTACTATCACTCCTGCGCTCTAATGGCACATTGCGCGAGCTAATCAAAGTTTGTTAGCGCAGGTACGAATTTCCTTGTTTTTCATGAAAAGTGACCCCAAACCTTTGACTGGTAATATATATATATGTATATATATATATATATATATATATATATATATATATATATATATATGTGTGTGTAACACACCTAAGTCATGCATATGAAGAAAACTTTCACAAGTGGGCACTGATCACTTCCCTGAACTAATTTTGTTTTTATTTTATACATTTAAATAGCAAGGATTTTATATATGTGTCCAAAAATGAAAAATAATTTAAATATTAAGGAGGGGAGTATATTTATTACACTCTGTTATTGAACATTTAATAAACATTCACAATCTTAAATGAATTATGACGCATCTACAAAACAATCCAAAAAAATGATTAGCATCATATTCTGTGTACATTTGGTTCATGTTTTCTAAGCCTCGTATGTCGTTCAGTCTATTTATAGAAATATCTGTGATGTATTAATTTGATTTTACCATATTTTATTCCAATTTTCCGTGAATATGAAAAATACAATTTAAATATATTTGTAGTGTAATACAAAGGAGCTTAGTAAATTCCATTCAAAATACAAACCACATTTATTTCCACTTTGAACAATGATCACAGCTCTCCCACAGTGAAAATAAAAGATAATGACACTTATAAATATTTAGGAAGTGGCAAGGATTAGAGCAATGTGTGTATTCTAATTGTGTTGAATTGTCATACAGCTTAAGTGTTCAAAGAGGTACCGTGAATTTTAACAAGTTTATCACGTGCAGTTATTCCCAGGCTTTTATGTAATTTGCAAAATGGGGAGTCACACAGGTTTACAAAAAGTTGCACAACTTCATTTCCTGTTGAAGTGGTTCATTAGGGTATTCACAAATTTGTTTCATAACAAATATTTCAATTTAATATTTAAGTTAATATTATTTCTGACACACAATCAAATCGTCAAAGTAATGAAATGGTAAAATTAATCAAAATATGACAAAAATATTACATAGAACTATTTTAGTTATTTCAGTTCTTTTTCCTGGACATATGCAAAAAAGGATGCATTCAGTACAATTGAGAAAAACAATGACCAGCTGAATTCAGGCCCTTGCTTAAGCAGATTTTGTGAGGCCTGGGTAAAACTGGCCATATACCTACTACTAAAGTTTTTATTGGCATGACTGGGAACTTCTGGGCTCCGGCTACCCAGAGCCTACCCTTGCACGACACGGCTTGGAAAAATGATTCTGGAAAATGCACATGCAAAACAATTTACACATTGCCTCAATCACAGTTTGTTTTGATTTTCATAGTTTTCACACTTGCAACATCCTTCTGGACACTATGCTATATAACTGTTTTATACTGTATATATCATTTTATTTAGGTCAAGCACCACCCTTAATGTAATCTTAGGTTATAATAAAGCCAAAGCTGGAATTTATGGCAAACTTAGGCTCAAAGGCTACATTTAATACACAAACAATCCTAGGCCAGAGGAGGAAAAAGACATATCCAAGACTGATCTTTGCTTCATGTCCTTGTTATTATCTTACCAAAGACTCCCTTGTTGATTAATGGATTAAGAATAGTATTTGCCTTATGGGGTTTTTTTTTATTAAACCTTTCTTTTTTGTATTAAACCTTGTATTCTTTTATTTTTCTATGTGTCCCATTTAGGGAGTCCATACCCCTCAATCTAAGGTCCTGAAAGCTTATGCGATTCTACATGTTGACCCAATGAAAGGTTTTTACATTTCACTAAATACTATGCCTGTTTTCCATATTTAGAAAAAAACATGAAACAAACAGGTCATATTATATACCAACATATAAACAGAAATGTCTGGCACATAGGTAAAAGTGGGGAAAAGAAAAAATGTCGGTGCGCTAAGCTAGTCTCAGGCTCAAATAATACAAATGTGTAATACGAGGCCTACCAAACAGTGTGAGCATGCAGCAAGAAACAGTGTATTGGCTGTACAATGTATACAAAAAACAAAAACTGTCTGCGCAGACAGTTTTTGTTTTTTGTATACATAGGTAAAAGTAAGCAGGACGTGAACTGTAGAGAAGAATAAAGCCTCATCCACCTTTCGAGTAACTGAGTAAACTATGAAATGAAAAGAATGTCAATACTGCAATTAAGAGATTATTAGGGTATTGGGAATCATTAGCTTTATAGGTTTAATGAAAGATTGTAAGCTTGCGAGCAGGGCCCACTTTACCTAATGTATCATTTTGTCTTAGTTCTGTCAGTTCTAGTTTTGTCATACCTTTTCGAACGTATAAACTGTAAGAAGGGTGCTATATAAATAAAATAATAATAATAGTAATAATAAAAGAGAATTGTATGAATATTGCAAAGTTAATGATTCCCTGTAATTCAGAAGAGCAAGTAGTTAAAACATAGCAAGAGAAATGTCACTCATTATTATACCAATCATAGTGTGTTGAACTGTATGGATTCAATTAGCATTTTTTATATTTAAATTGTAATATTGATCTTCTGATGTATCCAGCTTCATGAATATTGAAAGGAAGAAGAATTAGGCAAAATGTGCGGGACATTTGCAGATTATGATTTGATGGAGGGAAATCAACATAATATATATATATATATATATATATATATAGTATTTGTAATATATAGTATTTTTAATATATATTCCATAGAATAGTACAGTTAGCATTTATTTGTTTGTGGTAAATACCAAAGAGATCAGAAAGAAAATCTACTTTCATTTGTGATATTTTTTTTTTTAATCTAGAATCATAGCATATACAGGCTAATTTAGGTTTCACAAGATCCACACCATTCCTATGATCCCATTGGGTACTCATATTAACCAACTAAATTTGGGAACCCATGAATTCTATACTATCCATTGTACAGAGCTGCGGAATATGATGACGCTACATAAAACAATAAATGATAGTAATAATAAAACGGGGATGATTATATTCTAAGTGTATATGACTCCAAACTCAGTTAACCACAGATACCGATATAAGCAATATATAAAAAAAGACTCAGAAACCATTGAACAAAGCATACAATGCATGTTTGTGATGCAATAAATGAACCTGATAGTCCTCTCCATGCAAGTTCTTTAATGAAACTTAATATGGGCTAATACTCAAAGAGAAGAGGTAGCAAGCAAGATGTCACAACCTCCTATCTGGAACACCGTCACTAGACATTCCTTTAGTATAGAATACACCAGTAGGGAGAGTTTATGTAGAAAGCACTGCCACCTGGCACACGTTCATTTATCCAGAGACTGAAGCTGGTACTTAATCACCCTATGAGTTGGTTGTTGGAATGTATAATATAGATGGTCTGGAGATTGGACTACTGAATGTAATTTGATTTTGGAGAGAACTTCAAACAAAACACATCATATTAAATCAGTACACACAGAAACAGAGAATTTGATGGCAGATATGAGCAATTCAGCCCATTTAGTCTGTCTGCTAATAAACTGCAAGCAACCAAAAGTTATGTTTTTTACAAGCTATAAAATGGATCTATTTTTTGTTGTTAACCCTTCATGAACTTTATTAGCTACCCAAGGAAAGATGCCGTTCAGTTAAACCAACGTTTTCTAATTTGGCCATCTCAGGGCTTCCACTTGAGAATTTAGAACTTCCTTTTTAAAAGTAATAAAGAGGTCCAGCATAAGGCTTTGGAAAACATGGTCAATAATTGCCAAATACCTTTAATAGCATCATTGTTTTACATAAGATGAAACCTTGTAATTAGAGGAAATATAAATGTCCTCATATAAAACTAATAGAGCAAGTTAAAGTCATACAATAAATCATTCTAGACTGAAAGGTGAATGCTAAGCTTCTCCCTCTCTAATTAGTCAGCTATTCCTGTGCCACTGGGAGGCAGCATTTGTTAATATGAATGTATAATGTATGTATAATATATATAGAAATATATATATAGATCTATATATATATAGATATATATATGGATCTATATATATCTATATATATATATATAGATCTAGATATATAGATATATCTCTATCTATATATAGATATATCTATATATATATATATATATAGAGATATATCTATATATATATCTATATATATATATATGTGTGTGTGTGTGTATATAAGATTTTTTTAACATTTACTGACAAAAGTATAAATCTGTGAAACCATTTTCTTAGAAATCATTTGTGATATGTGTACATATTTAAATATTATAAAAACATTATTCTTGATGTAGCTTGCAGTATAAAACAATAACGGACCACTTCCAGGAAATAATATATATTTCCTCAATAATTAAATACAGTGTTGTATAAAGTACTA
The DNA here is from genome assembly GCF_027358695.1 of Spea bombifrons. Taxonomy (NCBI): domain Eukaryota; kingdom Metazoa; phylum Chordata; class Amphibia; order Anura; family Pelobatidae; genus Spea; species Spea bombifrons. The sequence goes on along the minus strand of NC_071088.1, from coordinate 93,381,841 downwards.
TAATGTAGCAACGTTTGTTTACCTGTCAGTCTTGAGGTTGTCATGTGATGTTCAGGTGACCTTGTCAATTCATAAAATTCACTAAACTGATAGCATAATGTATCCCGTACTAAGTATAATGTAAGGGCACTTCCAATTGTTAAACAGTGAGCACATACTTGTAATACAGAGGATCTGGCATGGCACAGGGTCAACAATTCTTAAGTCATACATTTAAGAGAGGCAGCTGTAGTTACTGCTTGGCAGTATGACCATAGAAATGTCTAGTTAAGGACTTTGCTATAAAATATTTATTAAACACATTTTTACAAGAGTGGTACATTTCTCCCTTGGCACTATATATGCCATTTACATTTATATATTCCAAAAAAGTTAAAACATTATAGCCACTACATCCCTTTAAACACTACATTTAACTTTATTTCCTCTTTATGCAATAAAAATATATGCTTTCCAGGTAATAGTTTCTTGGCTTTAGTCTATACATTTTCAACAGGGTGTGCTGACGTTAAATACGTTCTCATACCAGATACTAATAAAGATTATGATGACGGGAATCTACTAATGTAGAAAAATGAAAACTGTTTTATGGTGTATAATATTTTGAAACTTTTAACTCATGGCTTTTAAGTCACATACATTCCAGTTTAAACTTTTTGGGACAAATGTGTGTATATATATGTTAACATATATATATATATATATATATATATATATATATATATATATACTGTATTGGCTCGATTAAAAAATACATGAGTGAAATGGTAGCAGTATTTTATCTGATTAACAGTAATATATGTATTCTAACATTTTTGGTATCTATCATGCAGTTATGCAGTCAGCATAGGTTAGAAAACCAATATCCATTTTAAGGTCCTCCCCCTTAATTCATAATGCACCTTACTCTGCCCCCATGATATGCCACTCTGCCCCCCAGATATGCCACTCTGTCCTCCAGATATGCTTTACAACCCCTGATATGTCACTCTGCCCCGATATGCTTTATAACACCAGATATGCCACTCTGCCGCCCAGATATGCCCTCTGAAATGCTTTATGCCACCCTGATATGCCGCTCTGCACCCCCAGACCAATACATCCCCAGAATCCATGGTGTCTAGCATAGGCAGCCAGTGGGCGATGCGCGTAGACAATCTCTGCTGCTGCTCGCCACTTCTGCCGGGGTTTCTATGCTGACGCTCAGTCAAAGAAGCCCAGACGGAAGTGCCGATAGCAGCGGAGGTTATCTGCGCCTATGGCACTGGCTCCGCGGGGGTTGTCTGCATCGCGCAGATGCTCACCGGCTGCCAGAGAGGAGGGTCCTTGTCCCCTGCAGCGGTGTGGGAGATCTGGATCCTAACCCTGCTGCTTGACCGCAGCAGGACTAAATGATAAAGAAAAGAACACACCTCACATCCCTGAGCCAAACCCCGTTTATAGGGCGCACCCCCACTTTAAAGACTGTGGGGGGGGGGTGCGGCCTATAATCGGGCCAATACGGTATATATATGTATATTCTGGCCAAGTGCCATGTCCCAAGGACTCAGACAGCCTGATTGAACCCAGCCAGGCTGCAGGAGTGGTATATACCTTTTCTTCTGTGCTGTGTGCAGATTGATCCAGCATGTCAGAAGTGGATGTGATATCACTTCCTGCATGCTGAATCACTCAAACACAGGGAAAGTGTGTGAGAGATCCACTGTTTGGAGGATCGCATGAGAGGACGTCACTGGAAGAGCAGCCATTTTGGCGGAAGTTAGATTGAAGATAAAAGAGAGAAGAGAGGAGATGAAAAATAGTGAAGATGCAGAAGCGGCAGAGAAAGTAGGATAACATTTAGAGCGCGTGAGAGAGTGAACAAGAATGAGAGTATGAATGAATAAGAATAATTTGAGCTGAAATTAAAAATATCGTAAACGAATGGTCAGGGAACTTAATTTGTTGCTCGAATGATTAAGCCCACAGACAGATCGGGGAAAGAGAGGAAGAAACAAGATTTCTCCCCCTTTCAAAGGCATCTCAAACGATACTGAACATGCAAAAAAAATGAAATAAATGAATTATTTAAAAAATACATAAAAATTATTTTTCATATGTGCCCAATATTCCTTAGCCCTACCTCAGGAATTAAGGGCAGAGACAGAGAGAGAGTTAACCACTATCTCCAAACCCCTTAAACCGGTAGTATTAATAAATCAAATAAATTAATAAAAGTATAATATAGGCTAATATATAAAGCATACATATGACTCTCTTTATACATATAGAAAATGTGGAGTATTACTGTAAACAGCGGATGTTACTGAATATTATCATTGTTTAGCTGTCGCAACCTGCTGTGTAAAAAAAAATCTAGGCAAATTTACAAAGCAAATATGATTTTTTCTTATTTTAGTGTAGTTTTTGTAACATATCACTAATAGTTATTATGTTTTATTTATTTCTATGATTTTAAAAGATGGTCCTACTTGTTTTGAACAAAAGGATGTATAATTTGTGTGGGTTCAACAAATATGGAAAAAAATGTGATTTAAGAAAAATTTGGTAAAAAGCTAACAGAAATATATGGCTAAAGAACAAACAGTAATTAAAAAAAGGAAAACAAGTGTTTCTAACCTACTAGTTATGCAACACCAGACCAGATCAATAAATGTTTAGCCAGAAAATGAAAAAGTGAGACTAATAATTGTTGTTTTTGTTTTCCAACAGAATCCAGGCTTTTCTACAAGTGAACACATTTAAAACTGTCATTAGATCTCAAATAGACATATATTGTACTTGATTTAATATGTTTATTTTCATATCATAATAATATAAATAAATCACACAATGTACTGCAATGCAATTAATCCACAGTGTAAATGTTAATCGTATTGTAAAACCAAGTTTACAGTAAGAATGCATAATACATGGTTTGGTATATCATGGAAACATCTGGGGAAATGGAATTGTGGTGTGCCACGGTTGAGATGGAGGTTGAACATGGGAGTGGGCAAAGAACTTAACCTACAGCTTTTACAGGACAAGTTAAATAACTAGTTTTGAGCAAACCATGTCCTATCACATAATATAATCGTAAAAATATACCCTCCACCCGAGACAAGTAAGTCTCCCTCCATTATTTATGAATAAATGCCAACCGTAATAGTAAAAGTAATAATTAAGGTAATAAACCTTTTTTGGAAGTCCCCACTCTGCTTAATAAAGGGGTTCAATCCCATAATCATGCTAAAGAAACTAAATATAGGCACTCAATGCACACCCGACAGATCAGACTGCATGCTTTGTGAGGATAAAAAAATAATATGCGGCCTGTGCTCTGTTGTATCATCCATTGTCTGAGCTTACGTCATTAGGTGGCTGCTGGTCCTAAAGCATCAAGACAGCAACATTACCTTCAACTCTTATGCAGTCGGGTGCAAACGTTTTTGAGGGCTACACAAAAGGTCATTGTTTTTTAATAAAAAATATATTTAATTTTTTTTTTTTTACATAATTTTATTGAATGGACGTCCTGTTTGCTATGCACTGGGATATGATGTCATATGCAGCCGGGCTACATTGTAAAGGCAGTTTGACGTGAGTACACTATGGACATAATGGGCATAATTATGGTAATATATATGGTATAATAATTAAAAGTACACAATGGGCATAGTCTTCAATGAGGGATCTTGGAAAATACTTAAAACTTAAAAACAAAACGTTACTTATGGTTTCATCATTGATGTGACAGTTCTCCTTTCAAGTATGGCATAACACTGTGGCATCCTCTCTTCTTTTATATATTCGGTATAATTATATCAAGTATGAATTGTAATTGTACTGCTTTCACTGATTATTGGTCACCCCACATGCAATTTCCTAATGTTGTTCTTATTCGTGTTGTGTGCCGATGGGCATGTTTCAATAGTCTTAGAGGTTTATATCAGGTCTAGTTCTGATTAAGTGTCTGTCACTCTAGCTACTGACCTGATGTTTGTTTTCTGATTAAGCCACTGACAAATGACAATTCCCTAAACTAATCCAATTTTCAATGAAAAGCAACACTTGTAATTAGAGGCAACACCTTTTTTTAATTTTTTTTGACATATCATGATTCTCAGTCTGTTGGTCGTGAATCGTTTTACTGAACAGTAACCTATGATAGTTATCATGCGACTGGGTTATTTGGGCATGTGCCACAGGTTATTTTCGTGATAATTAATTGACAGTACATGTGTATAACAAAAGAAACCCTATAGGCTTGTATCAAAATTACTCCAGCATTAAAATATTAAACAGCTTGCTAGAAAACAGAGATATTATTCCATTGAGCACGAAGAACATTTTGATATATAATTTATGTTAGTGAATTATTAAGTATTCATGCAAACTAACTCATTTCTGCCTGCCTTGGTGAATGCTATTTCAACCACTGGACCTATCCCCAGTTCGTAACATCAATATTGAAAGCAGAATCCATGCTATTGTTGCCAAGATATGTTGTATATTATGTATGATGTGAAAAATGAATATTAATATAGAACATTAATATACTAATAAATGCTTGTATACACATCAATAAAATCATAACAAAATGTATTAAGAAATTGTTTTGTTGCTTTTTGGAAGTGTCACACTCCAGTACCACTTAATATTTGAGTTAATGTTTATTGTGTTTGTATATTATAATACTTGCATGTAATAAAATATCTGATTCACAAGCACTTGCTAATGTTCTCATGCATGCTTTCATTCTTCTTTTGTTGCATTATCATACAGAAGAAAGTGTTTCTTGAAAGTCACTATAGAAAATCTATTGACGGCTCAAAATATCAGTTCCCAACCCTGTTTTGTGATACTTTTACAGAAAATACCTACAAGCCATGATAGCTGGATACTAGAGTAGATTGCACGCAACTAAAAATTATACTTACTATATCTAAAACTGTTAAATGATAAAAGCAATAAGTTAAATGTTAACATGTTAAATCACTCAGTGTTAAAGTTAAAGCATCTGTATTAAAGTGTTATGAAAATGTTTTACACGACTGTCACTTTATCTTAAATATTGCATTGTTGTATGATCTGCAGTGTTTCTGGGAAGTACTCTGCAACCACTTGGCTTCATCCTTGTACGGTGATGGGACACCATGCCAGTGGCACAGAATGTTCTCGGCAGGATTAGGTTCTGTTCAACTAGGGAAGGATGCATTGGATCATGCAAACATGTACCTCCAGTCAGAGTTGTATGACCTACACTATATGGACAAAAGTGACCATTATACCAACACGGACTTTTATGACATTGCATTCTAAATACTTAGACATTAATAAGTAGTTGGCTCCTTTTCAGTTCCACCCTTCTGAGAAGGCTGTGGGAATTTTTTGTGAGATCAGGCACTGAAGTTGGAAGAGAAGGCCTGTCTCTCCATCTCCGTTCCAGTTCATCCCAAAGGTGTTCAGTGGGGTTGATGTAAGGGCAACTGTAAATAAAAAAATGGCCCCAGACAAGGTAAGGCTGTGGAGGTTTGATGTAGTGGAGGTGTGAGATATAATAAGTGAAGATGCTTTAGTGCGAGTGTGTATGTGTGTGTAACTGTGTGTGAGTATATGTGTGTGTATGTGTTATTGTGAGTGAGCGTGTAAACGTGCGAGTATAATATGTGAGATACTGGGGATGGGGTCATAAGGGGCCAGGAGCCACTTGGCTTTACCCGCCCTGGTGTCAGCCCTCCCCTGCTTTGTGCAGTAATTAAAGGTGGTTTATAAGGCAACATTAGTTCACAATGCTTAAACGAAAGTAAAACAGAAAGTAAAACAGAATTCAAATATTTTATTTATAATACTACTGTGAATGTTATAAAGTAATTTTGTTTTCTGTATTTTGATATTGGAGAAAAAAATCAGGCACTTTTTTAATTTGCTCACAATCAACTTTTATGGCTTGATTGAAACATTCCAGAAAAAAACAGTCACAAAACTATCCAAAGTCTTTAGTTACCTCTGTTTCTTTTAATGACTTTTGTTAAAATCCTCCCCTAGCAAAGGTTAAGCTCACCAAAATATATAATTATATTAGTATGTATTTAAAGTGTGTTAAAAATCTTAAATACATTTAAATTGCATTTGCTTTATTTTGACCTGAGTAAAAATATATAAAAAAAACTTCTACTAAAAACAGAAAAATTCTAATTTTCTATAATTCCATTCTGTCATTTTTATTACTTTAATTGACGACTAAAGAGGCTTCCCATTATTCATTGGAACATTAGCAGCGTTTCATTGTTCATAGAGGCTTTTGCTTTTACCAGTTAATGGAATATTTAGAATATTAGCAAACTATGTTTACTTAGCAACTAGCAATTCATAAATTCATTACATTAACAAAAAACCTCCACAATTGCTCTAATAGGCTGCCTCTAAAATGTCTGATTTACATTTATGCCTTCTTTGGCTAAAATGTGACTTTGTTAAGATTTCCCTCTAAATTATAGAAATTTTAATGACTACTTTTATTTACTGCTTCCATATGTACGTAGTTATCTTTCTTACAAATGGAAATGAAACCTAAAATTGTAACAAATGGAGCCAAGCTGTTGGTTGCATGTGCTCCTTAAAGGAGAAAGTGCATATGCCTGATTGAATTAACTTTAACCTATGTGACTATTGAGCAGACATCCTCTAATGCAAAGCTTTGCTTTTTTCCTTTTCTTTTTTTTTGAAAGCTCTCATTAAAATATATTTTGAATACCAAAGAACATTTTATCACATTTTCTTCAACCAATAACCCCTGTGAATATTAAACACCTGGTAAGTCTTTGTTCCCAGGAGACCTTGAGCTGCTGTGGTTGCCCCATGACCTCTAGGAGTGCAGTTCATCTAATTGTGATCCACTCTGATTCAAACATGCAAAGTGCTCTGAAGAGAAACACCTGTCTGCAAGGAGTGACCCCAAACCAGTCCACAGATGAAAGTTGAGTGTAAGGAACTGGACCCAAAGCTTCAATGCAGGTGTTTCCTATTCAGTTTCAAAGGGATACATGGAGTGTATAACACGAGAAAGACTAGTGACCAAGTGTAATATTAAAGTGTTATAAAATGTCAAAATTAGCTATTTTGTCTGGAAGAAGGACTAGTCTGTTTATTAATGCAGGTGGGATGTTTAGACATTTTTGACACCCAGGGCCGGATTAATACGGACCACATGAAGCATTTACTCGACCCTAGTGTTCTGAGGGCCCTGCACCAATTGCTCATGGGCCCCAGCGTTCTGAATGTCCACACTGCTCACATGTCCCACAATGTGGCAAGCAGATCGGGTCTCACAACGTGCAGCAATCATCCTCACTGCGCGCCCGGAAATGACATCACTTATCGGCACCCAGTGTCAATGAGGGAGGATGATTGCCAGAAGTTGTGGGACCTGGTTGGGTTGCTACAGGCCACAGGAAATACAGGATGAAAGAGGAGGAAGCGGTAAGTACTGTGTGTATATGTATGTGTCATATGCATACGTATATACAGTATGTGTATGTGTGTTTGTGTGTATATATATATATATATATATATATATATATATATATATATATATACACAATGTCAAAAAATCAGAGTATTGCAGAGTATGCGGTGATACCTTTTTTATACTCTGATTTTTTGACATTGTGTCTACTGGACTAATACAGCTTCACCCTTTTACATTATATATATATATATAATATATATATATATATATATATATATATATATTATATATATATATATATATATATATATATATATATATATATATATATATATATATATAAATGTGTGAGTGTGTGTTGTTTTAAGAAACAAGAAAGAGTTCTAAATTTTGCACAAAAACAAAATATAAAGCTGAAATCTTTAGCCATCAAGCTGCATTTTTGGAAGCTGGCTTTATTTAAATACTTATGGCACTTAATAACGTTGGTGATTGCAAGGCTAATTTTGCAGAAAAGGGTCCAGTAAAAAAAAAGAAAGATAATTGCTTTCCTAATGAAATTACTGTACATTATTCACTTCTTCTGATGAGCCTTAAATAAAAAAATAAAAACATAACATTTTAGAAAAGAAATTGAAACGTATGGCAAGTTTAACTTACATTAGCTATTTTCCACTAAAATGCTCTGTTACATATTTTTGTCATCAAGCCACACGATAACAAAAAACAAAAGTCTTGTGAAGTGTTTTAATGGTTGCTTTTACTATGGTCTGGTAATTCACACCCAGGCAGACAATTATATTGATTAGCTTTAACTCTGTTAGTGACAGAGAGGTAGGCAATTCCGAAAGACACTGAAAGAGTTAATCTAATTATGATCTATTAATTAACGCACAATCCGAGTTGCTGGCATTTTTTAAATGCTGTCTGACACATGAGAAATCTAACAACCTATTAAACGAGTTATTTGAAGAAATTGTTTCTTCTTGTTCCCATTACACCTAGTTAAGGCCAATTGAAACTTGGGACCATTAACGCATCTGAAATCTATATTTCTTTCTCTCTCTGCCTTTTTATGACATCACTACAACCTTTTCCAAAAGTGAAAGGTCACTTAAGTATTCTCATTGTGCAAACATCTCATTATTGCAGCTGGATATTGAATTGAAATTGAGAGAAAATAATGGGAAAATGGGAAGGGAGGTGGGGTAATTGGCAAACACAGTGATACTTAGAATTACATTTTATCTTAGTCTATTGTTTTAGTTCTGGTAAAGAGAAAATCTTAAACTAATCATAAAAATATACTATATTTCCAAATCCTAGAAACATATAAGAAAGTATTCTTTTTCCATCTTTAGGATTTAAACAAATTGCCATGAGTGAGTTCGGAGGGAGTGAACACAAGTTTTCTAAGTAACTTCCTCACTTCTAGCTAGTTGAACAGTAGAGCAACTAAAATACAATTGTATTCGCCCTTCTGCAAGCAAATGGAAGTCATCACTTTGCATCAAGCAGAGGGTATGATTCCTGCCTAGACTCATAAAAATGTTCTATTGTTGACGTGCCTCAGTCATGGCCACTTAGCAGTAAGAATGTCAAATTGTCAAGTGCTTTTAAAACTGCGAGGTAAGAGACACATAGTACCAATTTCACTAGGAGCCAGAGGGATGGATTCCCCAAATGTCCTTACTTAATACAGTAACTTAATGTAATAGGGAGGCAGTGACCAGAGACACTGGAAAAATACTGAAGACATTTTTAAAGATAATTCTCCAGAGAGGGCACATACAGTTAATATATATATATATATATATATATATATATATATATATATATTGCCTTTTGGTATTGTCCTACAGTTACAGAATTATATTATAAAACAGTTCTATAAATGCTATACTTTGGTTCTAAATGTATGTAGTACTGATTGGACTATTAAGATTAAAGAAATAATTACTTCTGAAATAACAAAAACATGACAAGAAATTTAGATTTAAAAACAGTTTTTTGTCTGTGGCTATTAAAATTCCTTTAACCTAAATGTACCTTCTTCTTGTGTCAATTAAACGTTAGGATTATAAAGTCTTCCAAAAAAAAATTAGGCCCTCTCTGGATTGATTTGTTAATTTAGTAAAGAATGCAAATACCTGCCAATGATAAGAAGAAAAAGAGAAAACTTTGAACACTTTTGTTTTCATAACTGAACAAGTTAATGTATGGTCAGTACCAATTCATTTATATAAACATGTTTTGACACTTTTGCTATATATTATATATGCTACTGATACATAGATATACAGAGAGATATATTCACAAAATAGGATTGTGCTTTTGTTTTTTTTTTTGTGTTTATCAGCTTGTTTCTATAGTCTACTGTTTAAATACAGTCATCACACAATTAGGTAATGTACGTAAATGCACATTATAAAGCATTTTACGTTTCCTTTAATTCATTCAGTGTCCTCTCATTGTGTAATTTATTGCATAGGACACCAGTTTCCTCTCGAGTAAGTAGAGTGCACGTGAAGACTGTCGGGCCAGAGAGAAACAGCTAAGCCCTGCTGAGCTCTAATATGCAAAACATAAGCCCAGCTGAAAGGAAAACAAGAAAATCACTGATAACTTTTGTTAAAGGAAGGTGTACAGTTTAATGTACTCCTGGGGCAATGTGTTGGTTTTACAGGCCTCTTAACAGTATATTTACTGCTGCTCAATAAAATTTTGTAATAGACCCATTGGGCATATTACTTAACAAGCCTACTTCTTACGTGACTTCCAGGGGGTCTGTAGGACTGAATGGCATGTATGTCTCTCCTTGTTAAGCCACTTAACTGCTGTCAGAGGTTTGTAGGTCCTAGGCGTATAACGAAAGTATGTTGCTTTAACCATAGCTATTATATAATACGACTCCCGCTGATCACTGATGAAAATTCATATAGCTGTATTGGTCCAAGATAAGATGAAGTCTAGTAAATACAGAAAAACATGTTGTGTCACATACGCCTTCGGGACCTCAAAGGTGAAGAAGAGAACTAAGAGGCCCTAAAAGCTTATATGTATCTTTTTTTTTTTTGGAATACAGGAAAATCATTAAATTAAGCCTTAAGGGTAGGAGTATTTTTTTTTAGCACTTTCTATAAAGTAATATTTATTACAAACCTGATCTAATACCCAATATATATCTATAATTTTAAAATGCAGTAATTGATCATTTTACGATATACACTGAGGGGGATTAAATAATGTAAAATCTATTTAGCAATGTAATACCTGTGTATTTGTTTTTTTTTTGTCAGCATGCCTTATTTGTCAGTAATATCAATTGCTGCTGCTGTCAATGACTTAATTTTAGAATTGCTGTTTCTGGAGAGCACTTAATTGGTGCTCAACACATCAGTAGAAGGAATTATTAAACATATACCAGAGGGGCTGCTTGCATTGTGTTGTCAGACTGACAACCACGTGAACATTCCTTGTTCTAACTAATCATTTACAGTAGATATATTTTATTTTCTACTATGCATATGTATTCATTATTTTTACAATATGATTTCACATTTTCATTGGGTTATAGACTGTATTTTTTTGTATACATTAGAACATATGCTTCTGTAAAACTACTATAAGGGAAGGAATAAAAAGGAAATAAAGTGGCACATAAGCTACTTTAACTAAGAATTAAAGACTAGCCTAGACTGGAATACACTGCTTATAAAACTCCAAAAATAAGTGAAGGATACAATAATCCAAAAAAGGTGCAGTCTGTTAACCGCATTTTTTAACTTGATAATTTGATAGTAAATAATTATATACTCTTACCCTCCTGTACTATAACTTTTAAGGACTTCTTAAAGTCATTATATGAGCTCTACAAGTATCTATGTCATGTGCACATGGTAAAGGAGTAAAATTAAGCAAACTAAATGAGACTCCTGTCTCAGTCCACCCTCTATAGAAACCAAGTCTAAGCTGGAAGCATACCTAAGTATACTTCCTGTACGGGCTCTGTGGCACTCCTATTAAAATCAAATGCAACCTACTGCACATTTGCTAGTTCAACAGAGATGTTTAGATTAATAGTAAAACCTGTGACCATGTCCAGCAACACCTCTTAAAGAGTGTCGAGAAACAGTCTAATAAAAGGCGGCAACCCATTTGAATATATATAAAAGAAAATGCCAATCAGCATACCAGTATTAATCCATTGTATGTTTGCCATGTAGATTGCTTATATCAATAAAAAAAATAATAATAAATAAGCCAGTGCAAATAAATGGAAATAAATAGCTTGTTTTAATAATTAAACAATAAGCTCTCAAGAGCAGGCACTCAGCATCATTTATAATGTTATATCTGGTAGCATTCTGTCCAGAAGGATGCCTATAAAGCAGAAAAAATATAGGTTAATGGAAGCACCAAAGTCCAGACAGATCTTAGGCTGGTGCAGAATATTTGTTTTATTATCATTACAGTTAATTATGCGATCATTAGTGTGGTGTGTGATACCACTTTGTGCATTTCCATAACAGCATTAGCATTGCTCAATTACATTACAAGGGAATCTTAATGCATCAGCTAATTGCAAAAGATTGACTACTTAACATGTGCTGTTAAAATGATAAAAAAAAAGCATTGGTGATTCTCTAAAATGCTAGGACTGCACAATAAGATTAATCAGTTTCAGGATTTTGTGATAATATTTTGACATTTGAGTTCAAGGAATAGCTGGATGACCTCTGGTACATGAGATCATGTTATACTAGTTATTACCAATCGTGAAAATGATAGCAGGTCAGGTGATTTTGGGTCTTCTCTAAGAGCTACGTAGGTTCGTTCTTGGTGTCAGATGCATGGAGATAAGCACCCACAAATATATTTATGTTGCACGAAATTGAAAAAGCGATATCCTTTAACATACCTTCCAAGTTTCATCCTTTGTGACCCAAATCCTTTTGCCCTTTTTCTTTCTTTCTAGACGCTTAGAACGTTGGCTGTAACCCCCAAAATTCACTACAATGTGTATACAAACAGCAGAAATGTGTTTATAAATGAATTTGTATGAATAAAACACATTGTTCTTATACATTCCACACTCAAGTACTTAATATATATTCGTAATAATGAATAATAACAAAGGCTCAGTAAAGCCATGCACTCTAATGATGCTTCTAAAGCAAAGGTATCCCCTTTGTCCATATGAAATGATAGATACGGTGCTGCGACCCTTTACGAGTTGTCCTTAGGAACCAAGTAGTCATCCTGATGTGACCCTGCTGGAAATCAGCATTGGCTGCAGAATTCTCTGTTTCTATATGAGAACCGTCTGTGCTTAGTGTTTAGCTTGCTGTGGAAAACTGCTGTCAAATTGTATTTGCAGTGGTTGACATTGAGGCTGGAAAATTTACAATGAGTGGTTTCCTAAATGTATTAAAGAGAAGCTTTAGAAGGGGAGATTGCCATTTCTGTGCAAAATTAATACTGCATAATTCATTTATACGTCGATTGTGTGAGTCTATGAACGCAGTAAAGTGAGTATAGTTCTTGAAAATTGTGAAATAGTACATTCATATTTTAAGTGAAGCTAAAATAGACAAGGTAACAAACATTTTAGTGGGCTTTATCTGTTATTAAATCTCTTTTTGCAGGCACACGTAAGACCCATAAAATGGTCAGTTTTTTGTTCCCTAGATAGGAGCAAGCTTGTGATGAAATGCTGCCTAAAGACCTGTTATAGATGCCACATGTCAATAAGAAAGAGTGTGTAGACCCTCACCAGAGGTAACTGTAGTGAGTAAAAGAAGAAATAAAGAAAAAAAGGGAAGAAAAAAAAAATACTATAGATGCCACATATAATCATATGACAGACTTTGTCATCACAGGTGTGCGTGTTCTTTCAGACTCAAATATTTTGTACCTCTTTCCTTCCCTGATGTCTCTTTTTTTTCTAGTAGCTCAAATTGTTTGCCAGGTATGAGAGTATAAGCAGAATAAAATATTTTTCCAAATGTATTTGTTTTAATTACTTAATAGCTATCACTACTGTCATTCTCATAAATGTTGTGATCTATGTTATTGGGGGTCTATCACTAAACAATGAGCATACATAATATAAATGTAAATATTACAGAGCTATTCAAAGAGTGTGCGCACAATTGGTTAATTTTCATTAATGGTTTCTGTAAGCTATTGAGGAATTCCATGAACAACCTGCTTGCTGTATGTGCTTTCATTAAACAAATTGGCCTGTGGAAATTTATATGTGTGCTTTCCTAATTATCTTTTTTTATGAAAAAAAAAACATGGAAAATTAGCTTAAAAATGCAATGTTTGCCCCTAAGCCAGTCAGGGCCGTAAGTACATACATCATCTATTTAGCTGCAATAATTTATTGCAGACAGAAAGTGTTACCAAGGCATTTATGTGTTACTGTTAGCTTATTAAAATAAAAGTAAAAAAATAATCACATACTGCCAGCGAAAGAAAGCCAGAGTGAGATCTCTCAAGTTAATGAACACTTTGCAATGCAGGTTCATTTGAACCACTGTAGGCATGAGATTTTAAAATAAATTGCAATAATCAGTTTGATTTAAATTTGAAACATGTTTATATATTTTCATTTTAATTAACTATTTCAATCTTGTATGAATTAAATTATGGAAAATAAAAAAACAAAAACCTACTAGCTAGTGGGGAAATTTGGGGAAAAGATGTCATAATGTAGAAATTGCAGATAATAATAGTCAAACAGTTAGTCACACATTTATAATGTGCCTTTTTCTGCTTTAGCACCAAAAAATAAGAAAAACATTTTTTTAATTGTCATGAGTACATATATTTTCCATCTGTTCTCAATCACATCTAACATAATAAGCATACTTCTTTCTATGGCACATCTACCCGATTGTAAACTGACCTGCACTGATTTGATACACCCTGTATCAGATTTGGCACAATCTCAGAATAATTTCTAAAAAGAACCCAAAACTTGTTGAATTGTTCTTTCTGTCTCCTTTTGCTTGATAGCAACAGTAGGTATTTGATGTGCCGTTTATATGCTATCCTGTTCATGGACGGTGTTAAAATCTAATCTGTGTTATTAGATACAATCGCATTACCAGATATTAACATAGCACTGAAATATGTTTTATTCTGTATCTAGAGACATCAGTGTATTAAGTAATTGTTATAATAATAAAAAAAACACATTGTATGGAAACAATGCCGCCCTTCGGGATATATTTGTTGGTTAAAGTGGAACTCTCATTATTGAATTTAGGAGTTATAAGAAAAAGCAGATTTTTTGTGGAGGCGCTGATGACCACAAATTGGAACAGGAACAGGCAGGTTTGTTGACATCATGGAGCATGATCATTTGTCACCCGTGACATATACATTGGTAGAAACTCAGGTGAAGCTGTGAATATCTGGGTGAATATCTAGTCATCAGCTTATATTTTATGAAAAATAATGCTGAAGCATCCAAAAAGATGTAATCACTAAAAAAATATATCTAGGAATCAATTACAAGAGCAACAATAAAAATTCTACAGAAGGCTAATCTGAGAAGCAGGCATCTGTGAACTAATGACACGATTGCTAGGTGTTTGCTTTATACTGAAGCGGCGACATTCTAATTCATTCAGCTGTGAATGTGTAGGGACAATTAGAGCAGTCAATGCATCCCACGTGCTCCCTCTGGCATTAAGAAGGCAGTGCAGACACTGGCTTGAAAATTGAGACTGCTTTTCAGATGAATGTGATCTTGATTACCTCAGCAAGGCCACCTGCTGCTTTAGTGGCCGGTTTCTTTTGTGTGTCTTTTTCTAAGTAGTTTCCATTTGTAGCGCCTCAGGGGACTGAAACCTTAAGGCCAAACCCAGCTGACACCAGTCTGTTGGAGCACTGCCTGAACAATCAGGTATGCACACGTTGGCCATTTCTCACACTCATTTTTTTACTACGTTTATTCACAAAGCTTTTGAAGCTAGCAAAGCATGCCTGGATATTTGCAATGTATCCCACCAAGCAGTGGTAGCAAAGTATATTCTACATTTTTACTAATGCTTTTAGGAAATTATATGAAGTGAAAAAGAATTTGATTTGACTTCATATCAAAACACTTGCTGTGCAGATTACTTACAGACGAGATTTATTCATTTTATTTAATAAAGTATATAACCAGATCCCTTCCTGAAACAGGGTTTGATTCTAATCTTGTTGATATGACAATACACTGCCACAGTTCCATTAAAGTAAGGTCGAATGCCAGTCAGAAATTACCATTTTATATTCTTAATTTCTTAACTTTGAAGAAATAATAATAATTATAATAAGTGTAGCCCATTGAACCAAAGGTATTTTTAAAGATAGGGTGATGTCCTTGTTTAAAGGGGTCAGTCCTAGAGACTTCTCTCCCTTGTTATTATTGTAGTGAAGGACAGATAAAGGTCAGGGGCTGTCTTTCGGGTCTTAGGCTAGGACTGTTACTTCCAGTGAATGGTAATGTTAATGCTACAGCATACAAAAATACATTTTCAACAAACAAATCCTTCCGACCGTGTGGCACCTGTTCCTGTTTCAGCATGACTGTGCATCTGTGCACAAATCGAGGTCCATAAAGACTTGGTTTGGTTTAGTGTGGAGGAACTCGAATGGCCTGCACAGAGCCCTGACCTCAACCCCACTGAATATCTTTGATATAAATTAGAACGCTGATTGGGACCCAGGCCTTCTCATGCAACATCAGTGCTTGACCTCTTTTGTCCGAATGGGCACACATTCCCACAGACACACTCCAAAGTCTTGTAGAAAGCCTTCCCCGAAGAGAAGAGACTGTTTCCATGGTTTTGGAATGGGATGTCCAACTAGCTCAAATAGGTGTGATGGTCAGGTGTCTACATATTTTTAGTAATATAGTTTTTATTTCTCTACATAAATGCAGACTTCAGTGAGAAAATAATGACCAAGTACATTAGAAATATGATAAAACAAATCTGTCTACAAATAAAGTAATTAGGAAACCATGTTTTACAGAACAAATGCATTTCTTTTTACCTATGTTTTTTTGTGAAAAACAAAATTTAGTAGCATTAAAATTAGTTTCATATTTATACTGTTTTAACTCCAGACTTCCAGATGCTTTCAAAAACCTATTAAAAGTTCTGCCCTAAATAATCTATACTGTCTTTGTGACTATATTTTTTAGGAGCCTTCAACAATTCCATAAAATGTTAACTAAAACTAGAACCCTTTGACCTATACCCGCTTTCCTTTGACAATCCAACATTAATCTTTTGACCACAAATGAATTTGTCATGTTCTTTTCACTGCACACAGTAACATCTAATTTTATTTTTCGTTATAACCAGATTAAGCGGCATTGAAATAAAAAAAATTACTTGAAGGATTTTTGGGTAAATCTGTCAGTAAAAATCTATAGAGCTTCATGCAGAAAGAGTAACCATAAAACACAGGTATGTACAGTATATTTATATATTTAAATAGCATTGTTTTGCACTTTTGCATTTGCTAGTATTTCTCAACATTAACAGTAAATACTCAAGCATGAAAACATCTCATATCCTATAGCTTAAAAAAAGCATAGTGAATTCTCTTGGCTTTGAATGTTTGAAGTAAAATAATTTTGTTCTGTTATGTAGTCTTTAGAAATTTATGATACCTTTTAGTGGAGCAGGGTTCATAGAGTATGATATATAGTCATATTAGCATTTAACTTGCCAACATGTCAGTTGACATAATCCTTTCTTGGTCAGGTCATAAAGTTTTTGACAAGGACGTTGGGACTACCTGGTAAGAGTATAAGTTAGTGTTATTGCAATATAGGTCTAAATATTTCGCTTTTATTTTCTCTGACAATGTTTGTTAAGAGTAATAATTGCTTAAGATGGCTAGTGTCTTCTTACAAAAAAAAAACAATTTTAAAAGAATTTAGAATTTCTGGAATTAGAATTTCTGGAATGAAAAGCACATGAGGCCCATGCTCAGAATATAGCTTATGAAACATTGACAAATTTTTTTTAAACCAATTATATTATTTTAACTCAAACATTGTTAATACAATTTATACATTAAAGTTCTTCAAATGTTTTGTTTTTATTCTTATAAAAAAAAGATTCATAAGTCTCCTGTCTGTGCAGTAGAAGTCACAGAACATCAGATAATACCACCCCATAAACCATAACCACAAAAGTTATAACACAAAGTGAAAAACAAACAAAAACACCATAAAGCATTAAAAATATAGTGGTGTGCAGGGTGGGCTGGGAGAAATGGGTGGCACTCGTCTGACTTGTGATGTACAATGCATCATCAATGATCAATTTGTGGTGTTTTTAAGGGACCTTCCTGCATTGGTCTACAAAAAACTGCTCCATTACTTAGCCACTGATTGCTTCCACGGCAAGTGATGCACTGCATTTGGCCCCTTGAGTAGTGTGGGCTATATCATGACTTTATAACTAGATGCAACCAGAACTGGTATGTTCAGCAATATTTTTCCTAGTTTATATATGGTACTGTGTGAAGGTTTTAGGCAGGTGTGAAAATGTTAATAGTTAAATAGTGAAAAGTGAGTGACCACCCTTTGCCCTCAAAACAACATCAAATCTCCCAGGTACACAGCACAAACTCTGGGATTTTATAGGCATATAGTTAGGTATATGATTAAACAATTATACCAAACAGGTATTAATGATCATCGGTTTAACATGTAGGTTGAAACACAATAATTAACTAAAACAGAAACGGCTGTGTAGGAGGAATAAAACTGGGTATGGAACAGCAAAACTCACTAACAATGTGAGTATGCTGAATGTCAAAAGTCATACATCATGGCAAGACTGCACAGCAACAAGGCAGACAGGGGTTTAGATGTTCTGTCCAAAGAAATGGGCAATGATGAGGACCATAGACGCATTGGTCAGAAGTGGGCGACTTGTCCAAAAAGCTACCTCTAACGTAGAAACAAGGCCAAGGGGCTCAACTATTCACGAAACACAGGAACTGGGGTGCCGAAAGACGGCAACAGGTGCTCTGGACTGAAATTTTAAATATTTGGCTGTAGTAGAAGGCAATTCATTCACCAAAGGGCTGGAAAGCGGTACAAGATTGAGTGTTTGCAGGCAACAATGAAGCATGGTGGTGGTCCCTTGCAAGTTTGTGGCTGCATTTCTGCAAATTTAATCTGGTCATAATCAACCCAATACTGAGAAATACAGGCAGATATTTATGCATCATGCAATATCATCAGGGAGGCATCTGATTGGCCCCAAAATTATTCTGCAGCATGACAACGACCCCAAACATATAGCTAAAGTAATTAATAACATTTGCACAGTATTATATATCTTGAAAGCTATTTTTTAAGATGGCAGCTACTGGCCGATCTTCATATTGTTCAGTCATAATACATACATTTAACATATACTTAAATAAGAACCATAAAAAGGGGTAAAGCCTTACATTGCTCCATATTTGAATATAAATATCTGAATCTGTATGCGTAACACTGATCGTGGCCTTTGACATCTCAGATTGCAGTTTGTCACTACTTTAAACACACCTAAAACCACTTAAAATACAAATTAAACTTCAACAAAAGAAATGATCTCTTTAGGAGAAGCATTTGATATGTGTCTATCAAACCTAATGTTATAGATTGACGTTTTTAACTTGCATGCTTTTATTTATATCTCTAATCGGGCGGAAAAAGCTTTTGAAGTATATTTAGTTTCTCCAAACTTCCATGCCTTCCCCCAAAAACATTTAAGATTTTTTTTTTAACTGGCAGCCAATAAATAGAACCAGTCTACAGAGGGAAAAAAATCAATGGGTAATTTCAAAAACAACCTATAAAATAAAGGGAGGGATGGTGAGGAAAAAAAGAAGAAAGGAGAGAAAGGAAAAAACCCAACCTAATCTGTACACCATCTGTTGCCTATTGCAATTCTCAGAAACAAGGGGTTTTCTGACATTAGACTTAGACAGCGAAGACATCGATCATTTTTACCTTATATTTTCCCCCGTCTCATTATAAGAATTTATTCCCTAGCTTTGTTGTCAGTGGAGTCCCCACCATAATTGTTCCTTACATGTGCTGTAAATCTGTCCTCCAATCAGTTAATTCCATGCAACATGAAACTAAGGAATGGCAATTTCCTTTGCTTACCAATACATCTGTTAGATCACAGTGTTGAAATGAAACTAAACATGATTGCACTCTTTTTTTTCGCCATCACAAGGCTATGTGCCTTTTGTTTAGCTTAAGGAATTTTTAATATCCAGGCCATACCCTCTGTATGAAGTCATTTCTCACTCGATATAATTGTCATGGTAATGTGCAGAGCCTAACTGGCAGTGGCATCGCTGGCTGCTTGCCACAACTAAGCCTTTGACTCAAAGACCTTAATTCTGTCATGCCTCATCTGATTTTATGTACTCTTGTAGTCAGTTCACAGACTTATTCTGGGGCTCCCATAGATGCAGCCAGTGTGTTCTGATTTTTTTTTTCAATTCTTACATTGATATTTCTGGAATAAATTATTCACACATTTATAATGACTAACACTTATAAAAAACTATATTTCCCAATTTTTAAGAAAAAACTAATGATTAATTGAAGCAACACCTTGTAACTAATTTGTATTTTAATACTCTGATTTGTGATGTTAGGATTGGCAATATATTTTTGTTAATAAGGCTATGCATGCATACACTTATTGCAAAGCATGTAAATGCATACCCTTTCAATTTGTCCAGAACTTATTTAGGCTGTAAACCCTTTTATATTGTTTTCTTAAATACACTATATGGAATAATTGGGACACCGGACTATTAACCCACAGGGTGACATTACAGCTATAACAGCTTCCACTCTACTGGGAAGGAGGTCTTGGAGTGTTTCTGTTGGATTTTTTGCACATTCATCCAGTAGAGCATTTGTGAAGACTTATTGGACAAGAAGGCCTAGCTCACAATCGCTGTTCCTGTTCATCCCAAAGGTGTTCGATAGGGTTGAGGTCAGGGTTCTGTGCGGGGCAGTCAAGTTCTTCCACACCAAACTCATCCAACCATGTTTTTATGGACCTTGCTTTGTACGCTGGGGCACAGTCATGCTGAAATAGAAAAGGGCCTTCCCCAAACTGTTCCCACAAAGTTGGAAGCATAGCATTGTCCAAATTCTATGCTAAAGCATTACGATTTCCCTTCACTGGAAGGGGCCCAACCCCTGAAAAACATCCCCACACTGTTATCCCTCTTCCACCAAAATTTACAGTTGGCACAATGCAGTCAGGCAGGTAATGTTCTCCTGGCATCCGTCATGCAGCTGCTTGCCATGGAAACCCGTTCCATTAATCCGTTTTTGTGCTGATATTAATGGAAGTTATGGAATCGGCAGAATGTTGGCAACTTTTACATACCATGAGCCTCAGGACTCGATGATGCCGCTCTGTGACTTTACAAGTTGCTGCTATTCCTAAAAGTTTCCACTTTCCAATAATACCACTTATTATACCACTTACAGTTGACCGTGGGATATCTAGCAGGAATGAAATTTCACAAACTGACCTATTGCAAAGGCAGCATCTTATCACAGTATCACACATGAATTCTCTGAGCTCTTTAGAACGACCCTTTCTTTTTTTTTTTTTTCTTTTTTTTTTTTTTTACAAATATCTGTAAATGCAGAGTGCAATGGCTAGGTGCTTGATTTGATATACCTGTGGCAATAGATCTGATTGAAACACCTAAATTCAAAGTTTAGAAACACATGCTCAGATATTAGATCTTACATACTTACTTATGAAGCTCATATTAATAGGGTCGTTCCTGGGGCGGTGTGGGTTAACCATATGTCCTGTGCAACCTCAATCCAAGAGAAGTCAGAGTGAAGGAGGTCTCAGCCAATATATATTTAATAAATATTTAAGGATTTATGCATCTGCCCTTAAAAAAATGCGGTGAGGAATTGAATACAATTAAAAGAACTGTAATCTTGGTGCCCCGGGTTGATGTCACATCTACTTCCAGAAGAGGAGGGAAACACAAGGATGCACCTTGACACCAGGGAGCTCAGGTACTGTTCACTTTCTGGCACCTCTTACCCTTTGGAAATTGCCGCCCTGAATGATGAGGTAGATTGTGTCTAATGTGCACACAATTATGATAATTATTGGCAACAGTAAAATGTTATAAAACCCATGTGCATAAACTATACCTAGTGTAACATCATGTCATTGCTATTGTCAGGATCCACAGTATTTGCACCAGCGGCCCTAGACATGGAAAATCATTCCCTTGTCTATGTCGCCAGAACCATTTTTCCTGTCATCCTTACAAAAAACAAAAACTGTTGGCGCTTCTCACCTGAATAAAGTTGGCAACAAATATATAAACATAATATAAATGAGAGGTTTTGGTTATATGAATTGGCCAAAGCATAATTAACCTCACCCGCTATGTCAATAGGGTGAGAACCTACATAGTGGGCATACAAAGGAGTTTATACTGCTACCAAAACCTTATTAATGTGTTGGGGAGGTGTAAGTAAACCTCCTCATAATTAACCCGTGGACAGCAAGCTTCAACCAGACAAATAAGGCGCCAACAACCTCACATGTGTGCAAGCAGAAAAAAGAAAAATGTTGGTGTGGTAAGCTAGGCCTACCTAACTTACCACAATGAGGCCTACCAAACAGTGTGAGCATGCTGCAAATACAGTGTATTGGTTGCACAGTGTACACAAAAAACAAAAAACTGTCTGCGCTTCTCACCCTAATAAAGTTGGCAACAAATATATAAAGATAATATAAATGATAGGTTTTGGTTATATGAATTGGCCAAAGCATAATTAAGATCACACTCTCAATAGGGTCCTGACACACCTGTGGCTCATCCTGTAATAAGGGCCGCCTCCAACAACCCTTGCTGAAGCATTGTTTTCCTGGCCACTGATTTAGTTGTTCCTGGTGTTGGAATGTGCAGTTATTGCCTTCTGGTTTTTTACTCCAGGCTCTAGACACTGTTTATATTTTCTTCTTACTCCTTTGGTAACCTTGTTTGGATCAGCTATTATCTTTAGACCCTGGAAAATACATTCTTTATGCCCTGCCTGATGCAATTA
The DNA here is from genome assembly GCF_027358695.1 of Spea bombifrons. Lineage (NCBI taxonomy): Eukaryota > Metazoa > Chordata > Amphibia > Anura > Pelobatidae > Spea > Spea bombifrons. The sequence goes on along the minus strand of NC_071088.1, from coordinate 93,359,243 downwards.
TCTGGACCCTGATTTGTCTGACACATACCTCTACCAGTTCTTGGCTAATGTCCCCCAAGAAGAGAGCAAAGGCTGCAGCAAGCAGCTGTTTCTAACCAAGTAACCACAGTTGTGACAGCTATGCGTCAGTTGTTTGTATTGGTTTATTCCAGCGTTTTACTATTTGTCATTATTTCTATAAACAATGTTTTGTTGCTGGAACACAAAAATATGGTGTGTATAGGTAGGATAAAAAAATTTTGGGAATATTAAAAACAGAAAAGTAAATATGAAAATCAGTTTTCAAAAAGGTATTTTGCAACCCAATTTTCTGGCAAACCTGCAAATTCAGTTAATTTACAAGCTTTCCCAGTTATAATGATGGAGGATTTTAAGAGTTAATAAATATGGTTAGTTTGATAGCAATAGGCATAAGACTGTGCTATACCTTTAACAGATTTCGAAGTACAAATATTTCCAGTCAGCTCATATTTGCTAAAATATATTACAAAATGTATAACATTAATTACAAAACATTACTTCTGAACCATATCTATAAGGCTGTACAATATTTATAGATACCCCGTTCTACCTTTTGTAGGCTTATTTGCACCTTAGTATTTTTAGATGTATGAAATACAGGTCTGCTGCTTACCTAAAACTTTCCAAATTGTTAAAATGCTGTACCAGCTGACATGATTCTCAGTATTCAGTATTTTGTGCAGAGTTAAAGTTAGCCTGGAGGCACATCTTGTAATTCTCAAAACTGCAAAATCAGAAAGATGACAAATTGTGCTTATGTCCAAATAATATCCATTATCTATGGTTAGGGAATACAAAGACGGCTAAAATAGCACAGTCCATTCAATTAATCTGTCCATTCTAAATAAAATAGGGTAAAACCAAGATTCCATCATTTATTAACGCAAATATTTCCTGTAAAGTGGACCGTGTATACTCACACACATTGCAATACCTTTTTTGCATGCCTATTATTTATGAAAGGCCATGTAATTCTCCTCCCTTGTTACTTGTTGGTACTGCAGCATAAAACCATAAAGATGTAATTTCAGAAATATGCACCTTATTAGTTCATTCACTAGGAGCTGAACTCAGGTGAACTTTTTAGTAAATATAAAATTGAGGCTATGATAGGTGTTTGGACCCCAGAGATTAGATAGCAAGCCATGATTCAGCATTGATGAATGGGTTGTGTGAGCATGTAGTATCATTACCATACATGGGCTCAGAGTTCTGATTAGCGTGAACTGGGCAAGAGAAATTAAAGACATAGAAAAGGGGGAGGCATGATAGCAGGGACCATCAATTGGTATAAAAGGGAGATATGGATGTATCTACCACAAATATTTATTTTCTTACCCCTGTTTTGCCTCAGGTCAAGAGGATCAGCGTTGGTGAGGAATCACTGAGGGTGTGCATTGGTGTGGAACATAGTTGTATTGGGTACAGCTAATTTTTGTTACATTAGCACAAATAACAATTGTTAGTACAGGACCCACTGTGGTCTGGGTGCCAGGTGAGCGTACATGGGAACTCCCCGGGTCACTGCGAGGAAACACTGGGTCATGGTAGCAGCGTTGCAGCAGGCCCCACTCCATGGCCACCATTAAAAATAGCACATCTCCTATACATCGCACAAGGAGGGGGCTCCGGATAGCCAGAGCCAGAAAGTTCCGAGGTATGCTGGTGAATGGCAAATAGTGTGTCCACCGTGCAGAGGATGAAACACTAGAGCTACATTCAAGTTTACAAGTAGGATAGTTTGCTTTATATATTTTATTATAGTTTGAACACAATGGCCTTTTAACTTTATTACTGTATGTCTTTATTTTAATACAACTTAATGACCATACTGACACTGCACAGGTATATCCTGTAGTAGGTTTTTTTTAACAGTATTGAATGAAACTAAATTAAAATAACTGGATTGTGTATGGTGTTGGTAGCAGATGCAAAAAAGAAAAAAAAGGCTGTCTTGACTGACATCACAATAATCAACCAACTTAACCATTAAGCCATAGACAAATTAGTGATGTAAGAGAGTAGTTTAACAAGCATTCTGACAAATTGATTCCAGGACGTGACATTCAATACTGCAAGTCAGATGAGTTTGTGGAAAAGACAACAGACACAGAGGAAACATATAAAACAGAGGTGGAAAGTTTATTGGCTCAATAGAGATATCGTGGGAATTTTAAAGGAAGCCTAAATGAAAAATGCAACAATCATACCCACCACCCTATACTTTAAATTGAGGGCCTTTTTAGAGGAATCATTTAAAACATCTTATTTTGTTATCATCTATGTACCTATGTATTTATTCATCACTATAAATGTATTTTTAGACGTAGTTTTTAGAACACACAATTTAGTTAGATTATATGGTTTAGTTGAATAAAAATGAGAAATAAGATAACTAATTAACATATTTTATGGTGGTATTCAATTATTTGATTTATGTTCCTATGTATATGCATAGTTTTTTTTATTTCCTTCTGATTCCTTTAACACAGGATATTATATGTGACAAATGTATACAGTATGGAGTGATAGGGTGACCAGGTTTTATTTCTGACATTCAGAGACACGCTATGAAACGGATGAGATAACACACACACACATATATACTGATTCACACATACATACCATCACATACACATAAGATACATTTTATATTATATATATATATCTCACATACACACTGATTCACATATATTATTATATATTTATTATTAGGAAGTCCTGGAAACCATGTGATTTCAGATTATACGTACAATAATGATGGACATGAGTAGATTCAGAGTGTTCACCCCTCTATTACCAGGAATCAGCAGATTCAGAGAATTAACTTCTTTATTACCAGACATTACACACACAGTCACATAAACAGACAAACACAGTCACACAAACAGACAAACACAGTCACATACACACAGTCAAACACACATACCTGGTGCTGGCTGCAGCGTACACTGAGCTTGGTGAGAAGGAGGCACTCAGCCTATCAGGAGAGGCTTCTGAACTCTAAGGCAATTAGGAGAGTTGAGACCTCCTTGAGACCTCCTTCACTCAGATTTATCATTAATATGTTAGCTTGGAGGGAAGAAGAGAGAGGACATGTGATAGAAACATTTAAATAATTAAGGGGGAGGCTTATTTCAAAAGCGGTTATATTGTGAAACTAGAGGGTCAGAGGCTTAAGTGAAGTTTTAGACAAGTATAACATGCATGGTCTAGGCATACAGCTGATTACAGTGAAAGTCCTTATGTCAGGAAAAATGGCCAGACTAGACGGGCCAAATAGTTATCTGCCATCAAATTTACGTTTCTATCCAAGTATTACTGATTCTGATTTTGAAGCCAATCTACTATATATGGTAGCTTTGTTTTACTTTGATAACATTTTTTTGGATGCTCATATCTAGTTTGCTGTTACTTGTTTGCAAGCTTTAATGCAGAACAGTAGTCTTACAATCTATAATCAGGTTGAGGGTGATTGATACAATAGGATCAATCAAGTACTGCTTGGGGCGGATGACTTGATTGAAGAACTGATATGATGTATGGTAGTCATTAGACGTGTGCGTTCGTATTCGGGAGAACATTAAAACAAACACGAATGCTGGATTTTTGAATAACGAACCAACAAATACAGCGGTGGATAAACGTTCATGAAGACAAAGGCGCACAACATGAAGAATCTTGGTCTCTTCGTGTTTGTGTTTGTATATATATATATATATATATATATATATATATATATATATATATATATATATATATATATAGTAGGCTAACCTATTAGCGGAGAATAACTAAGCAGAAAACCTGGCTTTGGCTCCAGGATTGAAAGTTCCATAAGAGTGACTCTGCTGGTCACCAGACAGGGAGCTCGCCTGGCATCAACCAATGAAGAGTCTGAGCAGCTGCCCTTTCCATTCATTCTTTAGTTTGAAATGAATGCTAACTCTTACAATGTTATACATTTGTTTAATTTATAGGTTTATTTAATGAATGAGGGGCAGCGTTGGATCATTCAAATAAATCGCCAGAAGCGAACCTATGAATCAAACAAATGTAATTACACTGTAACAGTTACCAGCAGTATGATATAACTGCATTCACACCAAAGAATGAATGGCTGCCAGACAAGCCCCATGTCGCCAGCCAATAGAGTTGTTCTTACCGCTAAAGGTCCTTGAGAACGACTCTATAGGAAATATGTAACAAATTTATATAACATATTTCCAATGCAGCACTGAGGGGCCGTGACCTTCAAGAGTCTTAACGTGTGCAAGGTAGTCATCTTTACATTGGCTGAAAACTTTACTTGAGAGAGAGAGAAAGCTGAAATGCTTTTTGTAGCATTTTAAGTGCATGCGTATGTGCTACTATTATATATTTACTCACAAAGTCCATTGCACACCATTCCAAATGTTCCAAGCCTGGTGCTAGTAACCAGCAGTTTCCATACAAAACACTCAAAGGATGGTCAGCACTCCAGGTCTTCAAGTTAACAAGTTTATTCAAACAAGTCAAGTCAACGTTTCAGTCAATGCTGACTTTCATCAGGACATACATTTGTTTGTTTTATTTTAGTGGTGACCATCCTTTGAGAGTGTTTTTTATCTATATATATATATATATATATATATATATATATATATATATATATATATAGGCATATATCAATATTGCTAAATTTGTTAAATACGCGCAAAAACTATGCTTATTGTATGGTCGAAGTATTACCTCTTTGACCAAAATCTGTGAATGCTTTAAGTGCCAAATAGACGGTGTTGTAGTTACTATACAAAGCATTGGTTTGCTTTGTGTGTGCATGAATGGTGGTGGTGGTGGGGGGGGTATATCAACTTGTTGAATCCTTTAATGTTTAATTGCTCCGTCATAATTATCAAGTGTTTATATGAATGAAAAATGTTTTAGATATATGTAAATTAGGTCTTTCTTTTAAGAATCCCTTAAATAGGTTATTTTCTTTGGTTTGAAAATCAAGGGAAGGAAAATAAAACACTTGTGGAAACAGGTGGCCTTTTTTTGAACGTTAATTGCCAAAGCTGAAAAATTCGCTGAAGGGCCCATCACCATTTAAAGGTCACATAGATTCACACAAAAGAAACACACATGTATCAGTGTTTGGAGAAGAAATCAAGCACAGAAGGAACCTGTTTGAGAAGAATTTGGGAAAACGTATGTGATGATGTATATTTTTTAAACTGCACCATTTAAAAAAATATGATATGGTGTAATGCTTTTCTTACCATTAAGCAACTTGATATAACATCAAATTAACACCAAGGCAGCTGAGACCCTTTCCCTGAACGTGTTTCAGCTGTAGCTTTTAAGCGTGCGGTAATCATTACTTTTAGGACTGCATTAAGATCTGTCAAGTGGTTAGTTGTAATGACTTCAACAGCAGTATATCCCTACAAACACACAGCTGGAGTTTGTCACATACCTCTAATAGACTGCCCTGTAAGTACAATTAGTAGATTATAGGCAGAGATGAGGGTTGCATACTAGGTTCCCAACGAGCCAAAAGCTAGTTACCATGATGGCTACAATCTGGATTAATGTTTAAACAAACATGTTAAAATATGATCGCCTTGACATCTGAAATCCAAAAATACACATTATTTCTATAACTGTGTCTATCTATTATTCAAAGTTAAGTGGAGTTCCAAACATTATGGTTTTATTTACTAAAATAAGAGTTTGCAAGAGAGTTACATAGTAATTTCATTTACGTTCAGTTCAACCCTGGAGAGTTCAACTCCTTGAACCTCATTGTGCCTTTTCAGCAAAAAAGGCTGAGCTGAACCTATAGAATGCATGGCTAAGTCAACGAGGACAGTTTAAGGACATCTCCCAAATTACCTATCTATTATGCAGGGCAAACATAGACCTTCTTGAAAGAGAAACTTATGTTTTATTAAACCTGTTAAACCTGTTAATTGTTTCTTGAAATACCTTTGTTTATAGTTTGCATCAGTGTTTATACATTACATTTTTGCACTCTACAAGCCTTGTTTCCTTTTCTAGATGGCGGTGTGATAAGCTGTTTCAGTACTCCATGCTTGAAAAGATTTACATATAGCAGTTTCAGAGGTAAAACTACAAAAGGACATGGGAGATTTTCGATACAATTTACAGGCATGCATGCAGGTATATAAATTATATCTATTGTGACTCTGTACAGCCTCAGAGAGATGCATTGTGTGATCAGATGAGTCTGGTGTATGGATCCCTTGGGTCGAGCATTTGGGGAGCAGGGTGGGCCAATGCTCCAACTCCAGTTTTGTAGCAAACTGGATACCCAAGCAGGGTTTGTAGGATCTGGTCCAGCTTACATCAGGCACAGGTGCTGGGCATTAAAACTTCCCTGGATCCTCACAATCACAGTGACTGTTGTGGGTAGAGGAAGTGTCACTGTGGTCCCAGGGCAAGGAGAGGCCCTGAAGAAGATCACCAAGCCAAGTGTGGCAAACCTACCTGGACCTAAGTGTACTGTTTGGGGGGAGGTTTCCAGAGCTTGGCTTAGCTGGGTCTGGCAGGGAAATGAAATGAGTAGTTAGGTTGGTCAGTCTGTGCCAGCAAATTATTGTCAGATAAGTCTCCAATTGAGAGCTGGGCTTTTCTTTTATGATTTTTTTTTGGGAGGGGGGGTGTTTGTGATTTATTTGCAAGTGCACAAATCAAAGCTAAAATATATGCTCCAAAATATTGTGTAGTGCCTTCCCAGAACAGTGGAGGCTGTTATAGCTGCAAATTAGTAGTGGAATCTATTTTTATGACCGTGGTTTTGAAATAGGATGTCCAACAAGCTCATATAGGTGTGATGGTCAGGTGTCCACATAGTGTTGGTATATTTAGTATATTGTGCTTTTGTCTTTTTTTAACAGATGTAAGTTTGCATACTATAATGTCTCCGGGCAGCTGAATATTAGACATATGTAGGTGTTCTAGCTCTGTTATCCCGTACTAGACAAATGCCCTGACTCCTTATCATAATGTCTATGGTAAACAATAGAATGACTCACTGTTAGTCACCCAGCCAGATATTGTGACTAATAGGAAGGTGATTTAGAGCAATATCATAAAGAATCAGCTCAGTCTGGTTATTGTGCAGGCAAAGTCACCCAAAATATCACATGATGACATCATGACAACAATGGCAGCCTCTGAGTCTGTAAATAAAAGACATTTTATGGAAAAATATCAGATAAAACCAGGGTTTTGTCAATGCTAGCCTACATTACTGTATACAGCACTGTATCCATTATTGTATACGGCACTGTACAAAAAAAAGTAATTTTACCTATAACACAACTGATATTAATTTCTCTGAAAACAAAAAACCCTTTTCTTTCCATTTGATTTTATTTTGCGCTCACCAAAATATTTCTGCAGATGTAGCACTCATTAGTGGCAGTGGATGTCTATTGGGGTATATCATGGCGAAATAAGATTGAAGTGTAAATCTGGACAATCAATCACAAAAGCAGAAGCTGCCAAAATGGGAAATTCTCAATCACAGTAACCTTATTATTATTATTATTATTTGTTTTATTAACACAGTGCCAACAATGTATGCAGTGCTTCTTGCAATACATATATTGAAAGGTTATGACAAAACTAGAATTGATAGACTTGACAATTAGTCAAAGAGGGCCCTGCTTGCACGTTGATATTCTAGAAGTGTTGTTTCCTTCCATTATGGTGAGTAACAGTAGCCTGCAAAGGCTGAAGAATTATCAGTTTACAGAAACAAGATCAAGTGCATAAATACTAGTGATTGCTTTTAATGGACAAATTGATTTCCTTATTACTGAATAACTAGTAACGGAAACACTTAAATTTCCTCATTCCTTGTAAATCTGACGGAACCAGTCAGCTCCAAGAAAAGTAGGCAAACAATATTGGGCTGGACAAAAGGTGACAATTCGATCCAGAAAAAACCACACTCAACACTGGGTGCATTTTGAAGCCTTGAACCATGATGTGTAAAGAGCCATGGAAACTCTTCAGATTTTTTATTATTTTGCAGGGGGTTACACAGGGCACAAAATGATACTTCCTATGATGTTTTTTTGTGATTTTGTTTCTAGTTTAAATCCTCCCCCCAAAAAATACATAAGCTGCTATGATTGGTATTCGGGTAAAGGGGGTACCAGTACATATATATTACCTAAAATACAGCATTGGGGAAAGTAGCAACTGGCAGATCCACTTTAAACAGCTTCTTTAAAATTGGAGCACATTAGAAACACGTGGAAGTAAAATTATGTAGTTTCAACGACTGAATATTTGTACAACAGTACTTTGCCGTGCAACCTCACATAACAATATGGACAATATGGTTTATTTATAAAAGGAGTTACGAAAAAATGTGCATGTGAGGTTTAGGTAATGGAAAAATGTGCATAGATGATTTACATTTCATGAGAACTATCAATTAAATACTTTAGAGTTTTGTGTTGTATTAGAAAACCATCTATGATTTATACTATTATTTTTAATGTTCTCTTAAAGTATTCTCCTTCTCGCAACTCAAGGAGAACGTTTTTAATGACTGGATGTATAGCCATGTAGTAAAGCTTCTATCTCAAATGTCTTAGGGCAAGACACGAGATTAGAATGTGTCAAAATGGCAACCCCCACATACCATACAACCATATCTGGGAACTTGCCAGGACAGGCTCCGTGAGAGGGCTTTATGAGGGGGACTTGCTGAGTGCAGGAGTGGGGATAGTGACCAAATGGCATTTTTTCATCAAGAAACTGACCCAGGAAATCAAGGATTCACTTAGAGTCAAATTGGAAGAGTCCTTAGGTATGTATATCACAGAGAATAATCAAATGCAATTTTTATATTATTAGTTTTCAGAATAAAAAAATAAAACATACTTTATTTTGTAGAAGTACAAATTGAGGTCAGGGATAAACTACAATGTATCACGAAAGAGGAACAGTGCCTATTATTAAAATGGATTATTTGTATGACATAAGCATTTATCTGTAGAAAATGGTATAAAAAAAAAAGATGCGAGTGAAAGTCATAAATGGGTTGTATCATGTTTTTATGTCACACTATGGTGTTCAGCATATCACAAATGTTTTACATTGGCAGTTTAGAAGAGGCATTGAGACATTTAGATTGTACAGGCTAAAAAACCATAATAATTGTACAGAAATCTAAAACGATCACATTGGAATTTAGGATACCTTTTAAGGGCCACATTTCCTTAGAGCATAACTAACAGCATAGACTCCCATTAATTTTTCATGTCATCTCCTCAACCAGCCCATGCCCCCCCTGCCTGCAGAAATGGGACAGTAGAGCAATGGGACAGTACATGCAATTTGGTAACTGTTGGGAGATATGTAGACCTCAGAAGGGATCTCTGAAGTCTTGAACATCAAAGGTTTTTATATCCTACATTGTGAACGTCAGTAACAAACAACAGGTGCCACAAACATCTTTGGAATCTTTTTTTAGGACCGATATGGCAACATCCATATGAGGTTATGGTCATTCACTCAACTGGAACAAATCCTTCCATAATTGGCCAATGATCAGAATGAAATTTGTAGTGTTTATGAAGAAACAAACATAAAGGCATGGTATACCTGTATTTCACACCGCTTTCCAAAATGTCAAAACAATATTTGTTTTCGATCTACACCGACAACATGTCTAAGCAATAAAAAACCACATATCCAAATGTATAAAACACCAGCCAATAAGGCTTGATAGACTTGATGCAGTTCCAAAAATGTTCCCAAGTCACCAATTAAAACACAGACTGGATTAAAATAAAGGTCTGAGTTTTGAAACCAGCTTTATCTACTGTGAATCCTTCATGCTTCCGTCATTCCTCCAGACACATGTGCCTGTCTGCGTTCCGGAAGGAATGAATTCTGAGACACAAAGCGGTTAAGGGACTGAACTTTTAAGGAAATTCTAATTTCTCCTACTCATAATTGCTTTATATTTGCAGTCTTTTCTTGTGAAACCAGGCACTTCCACATGATGCTACAGCTTACAACTACTTTGACAGACATGCTGAAATTTGAGGAGGCATAAATTGGCTTTAATAGCAATTCTTGCAAAGCAGCTGTTAAGCGTAGTAAGATGACTGGCTAAATGGTAGATCCAATGCTTCCTTTAAATCAGATTGCAGCAATCATCTAGAAAAAAAATCCCATATGTTAAAAGGCTGGAGTTCAAATTTAGGGTTATGGCAAGGACACAGGCCATACTAAGGTTTTCAATATCTGGCTACAATTAAATACTCTGAAACTGTGATGGTGCTTCAGAGAGCCATAGATCTTCAGTCCTAAATAACTGCACATTCAGAAATTACTTATTCTTCTATTGGGCACCCAATATCAGCCCTTTGCCCCCCCCCCAGTAACTCACATACACATTGGCACACATTTTTACACACACTTACACCCTCAGGGCAACACACATACTCTGTCTCACACACACTTACACATACACATCCATGCTCACACATACCAATTCATGCTCTCACAAACACACACATCCATGATTATACACACATACACATTTATGCTCCCACACATAAATATCCATGTTCACTCATTCACATCCATGCTCACACATACACATCCACGCTCACTCACCAACATTTACACATACATGTTTATACACTCAATCTATGCTCACACACAAACTCTTACACATACACGTCCATGCTGACACATGGATCACATCCATCCATACACATTAATGCTCACACACACATACACATCCATGCTCACATCGACACATGCATACTTCCTGACACGCCTCCTTACTTCAACCGCAGCTTTCCCTCTAGCAACCTCGTGTTTAACTGCAGGGTCATGCAAATTGCTGACGCTGTCAAAGTGCCATCTGGGTTCGATGGACCTACTGGGACTCATGAAAGGGCTGGCTCTGGAAAGGACCAAGGTACACTTCAACGGTGAGAATCATGAACATCAGCATGTTTTTCCAAAAATCAACAAATGCTTGATACAGGGACACTCTACCCCAGTTAAATTACTAATCAATGTTAATATATTAAACTTTATTACACTTCCATATGATTGTCTATAAAACAATCTTTCTGGGGCTAAGCAGAGAAATATCAGATGTTTTTCAGTATAGTTGTATGTCCACTGCAAAATTAGGGACTATTTTTTCACTTGAAAATGGTATATAGAAACAGGTACTCCATAGAGATGAATATATTTAAATTAATCAGATTTTATTTGTGTCAGAATACATTCATCAGTCCCCAAGAGTAAAGGTCTGTACAATATATTAGCAAACATTGCTGACTTGCCACGCACTGTGCTGAAAACGAAAAAAAAAATAGAATAGTTTTTATTGTATAAAAATAGAGCCAAACAAAAGTCAAATGTATACTTAAACCAACAGGGACATAATTTGATATTGTTATACACACAGCGGCAGACTACAATTGAGGTTTGCTTTTATTTGTGAGGGCAAGCTCCTTTTTTGCTCCTTTTCTATATTTTGATAATCCCCCCCCCCCCGATATATATCTATTTAAAATTATTTTATGGCTAAAAGAAAAGGGATATATTAGTCCACATAAAACGCATCTGAAGTCTGCAAAGCCATGACAAAAAAACAAAGAGAAAAGAAAAAGCAGAAAGAAACAAAAATTGGTAGTGTTGCAGTGTTCTTTTTGTGTTACTACCAACAGCCCATTTCAGATGACTAATGGCCACCCTGTCATTTTTGATCTGGACGACTGGCTCCTGATAACAGCTTCCACTAAAACACCCTTAAGTCAGGTCTGACTAATAGTGGATACACTCAACAAGTTTGGGTGGTTGATCAGTTACTCCAGGTCGTTTCCATGACAAGGAATGTAGTTTCTCTGACTCATTTGGGAAGGTAACGTTGAAAATTACTCAGAACCTGCAAAAAAAGCCCTATTTTGCGTCATTATACTGGTGTTGGGCTTGATAGTGGCATCAAGGTTTGTGGTTCCATGGGCCCCTGACAGCCCCCCCTTATGTGCCTGACTGAACAGAGTTATGTGATGGTTGTTGTTCTAACAGGCTACATCTATAGGTCAGATATAATCATCTGACTGGTCTACAATTGTGACAGGGAGGTTTATGATGTAAACACATTAAGGAATCAACAAGACAAAGGAGGAAAGTATATTTAAAAGAAGAATAACTACCACAAGAAGAGTACATAGTCTTAAACTAGAGGGGACATGCTTAAAGGTAATATCAGAGTGTGTTGTGGATGCATGAAACGTGATATCAGTAACAGTGGTAGAGGCTAATAAAGTAAAGGAGTTTAAGCATTTATAGAATAGGCATAAGGCTATCCTAGATACACTATTACGCTGTAGGGGACATTCCAAGACATTTAGTCAGGTGTCCCAATACTTTTGCACCATATAGTATATTCAGAAAGTATTCAGAAATTGAGCTTACTAGATGGGCGGATGGTTCTTATCTGCCAACACATTCCATGTTTCTATTTCTACATATTGCGTGTAGCTATGTATGCATGTGCATATATATATATATATATCAGTATGTGACAACACTGAAGAAATGACACTCTGCTACAATGTAAAGTAGTGAGTGTACAGCCTGTATAACAGTGTAAATTTGCTGTCCCCTCAAAATAACTCAACACACACCCATTAATGTTGGGCCCAATTAGCCATTTGCCCTACCTGGTGTCATGTAACTCATTAGAGTTACAAGGTCTCAGGTGTGAACGGGGAGCAGGTGTGTTAAATGTGGTGTTATCGCTCTCACACTCTCTCATACTGGTCACTGGAAGTTCAACACAGCACGTCATGGCAAAGAACTCTCTGAGGATCTGAAAAAAAGAATTGTTGCTCTACATATAGATGGCCTAGGCTATAAGAAGATTACCAAGACCCTGAAACTGATCTGCAGCATGGTAGGCAAGACCATACAGAGGTTTTACAGGACAGGTTCCACTCAGAACAGGCCTCGCCATGGCCGACCAAAGAAGTTGAGTGCACTTGCTCAGCGTCATATCCCGAGGTTGTCTTTGGGAAATTGACGTTTGAGTGCTGCCAGCATTGCTGCAGAGGTTGAAGGCGTGGGGGGTCAGCCTGTCAGTGCACACCACATCAAATTGATCTGCATGGCTGTCATCCCAGAAGGAAGCCTGGGATGCACAAGAACGCCTGCAAACAGTTTGCTGAAGACAAGCAGACTAAGGACATGGATTACTGGAACCATGTCCTGTGGTCCAATGAGACCAAGATAAACTTATTTAGTTCAGATGGTGTCAAGCATGTGTGGCGGCAACCAGGTGAGGAGTACAAGGACAAGTGTGTCTTGCTTACAGTCAAGCATGGTGGTGGGAGTGTCATGGTCTGGGCCTGCATGAGTGGACCTGGCATTGGGGAGCTACAATTCATTGAGGGAACAATGAATGCCAACATGTACCGTGACATACTGAAGCAGAGCATAATCCCTCCCTTTGGATACTGGGCCGCAGGACACTACTCCAACCTGATAACGACCCCAATCACACCTCCATGATGAGCTGAGGGTAAAGGTGATGGACTGGCCAAGCATGTCTCCAGACCTAAACCCTATTAAGCATTTGTGGGGCATCCTGAAACAGAAGGTGGGGGAGTGCAAGGTTTCTAACATCCACCATCTCCGTGATGTGGTCATGGAGGAGTGAAAGAGGACTCCAGTGGCAGCCTGGGAAGCTCTGGTGAACTCCATGCCCAAGAGAGTTAAGGCATTGCTGGAACATACTGGTGGCCACACAAAATATTGACACTTTGGGCCCAATTTGGACATTTCCACTTAGGGGTGTACTCACTTTTGTTGCCAAGGTTTAGACATTAATGGCTGTGTGTTGAGTTATTTTGAGGGGACAGCAAATTTACACTGTTATACGGGCTGTGCACTCATTACTTTATAGCAGACTGTCATTTCTTCAGTGTTGTTACATGAAAAGATATAATAAAATATTTACAAAAATGTGAGGGGTGTACTCACTTTTGTGAGATACTGTATATATATGTGTGTGTACCTTGGGATGATAAAGTAATAAATGGCACAAATGTATGCATGACTGTGCCCCCATGGATAAAACAAGGTCCAACATGGTTTGATGAATTTGCTGTGGAGGAACTTGAGTTGCCCACACAGAGCACTGATCATATTATCAGTGAACATTTATGGGATGAATTGGAACGCCAACTGCAAGCCAGACCTTCTTGTCCAAAATTAGTGGCTGATGCTACAAATGCACCTTTGGCACAAATTGTCACATATACACTCCGATATCTTGTGGAAAGCCTTTCCAGAAGACTGGATACTGTTACAGCCACACAGGAGGGGCCAACTAGCTCAAATAAGTGTGATGGTCAGGTGTTTACACACTTCTGGTCATATTATATATATATATATATATATATATATATATATATATATATAAATACATTGTATTTGTTTATGTGTGTTACTATATATCTGTTGATGGTTAAGCGGTAACTTTAAACTCATAGTGGACATATGGTCCCATAATTTCCCTATAAAGTCATATAATACTTACAGTAAGTTAAAAGTTAACATAGATAAATAGATAAACCAATATCATTTACCAAAATTTGTGGGCAAAATTACCAAAATATAAAAACCTAAACAAAAATGAGCAATTCCAGAAACAGTCAAACTACATTCGATGTAATGTGCAATTCTTCCCATGTGCTTTAAGGAACAAGGAATCTATACGTGGAAATATGAAGATAAGGACATATGTCACTTTTTCATACCTAACCCACTGTTATATAGGTTATCTTCTATATGCATGCTGCTATTGTATTTTTCTACAACCATCTGTGTTCTTAAAAGTATAATGTAAGGCCATGTTTACAATTTAAAACAAATTAGGGGAAGGTTTTATACTACTTCAAGCCACTAAATGGCAGCCATATTAATTTACTGCTGTGTTTTATCAGTTCAAACTGTAAATAACATTTTTGTCATTTTACTATTCGCTAAATATTGTGTATGTTTTTTTTTAACGGTGGAAGTTCATAATAAATATCACCTTTGTTTTCTATTTTTTTCCGAGCTGATTTAAACGCCTTTTGACAGCTCCAAACTAATATCACCATTCAAGCTGACAAGAATGACGTTCCACTCTGCATACAAGCTCTCAATTATACATAATCCAATGTTTTCTTGGGTTTTAATTGAATTACTAGTCTCAAACTTGTTGTTTTTAATTTACAGCATTTGATTTCTGACACTGGTCTCTCTGTGTTATCAATTATGTAAGCGAGAGACTTTAGTCGTGTAGGTGATTAAAACAAAACTAATTAGGCATGATTAAAAATAAAATAAAACAGGGGACCTTTAAGCGTGCACATGTTATCGCATAAAGCAAACTTCAGCCTACTACAAATACGTGTTTTTTTTCCTCTTCCAAGCACTTTCTTTCATTTTGCTTGTACTTGATTGATTTTGACAGAAATGAGAGCAAATGTAGAACTTATATTTTTTTTCCTTTCTGCATATTTTCAGAAATTGCATTACATGGCCCTGTTGATGTGAAATTCTCCTACAGCTCATTGAGTGTAATTTTGTTAAGTGGGTAGGAAACTGAATATAAAGAAAACTGACTCTAATCCAAGATTTTCCTTGGCAGGCAAGCTCACCAAGGCTGTACCTTTACTGGTGAGGTGCAGCTAATTGCCTTACCTATTTAATGTTTCTGCCATCGCTGTAATATTAGTGCTTCAGACAGGAAAATAAGAACAATGTTCCCATTTTGGGGAGAAATAACTGAATAATCTACAACTATGGTAAATTCTACATAATTTTACCCACGTAGATTGGCTTGCAGTTTAATAGATTTGCTATAAAATATGCCAATGCAGGTTTATGGCGGTAAAACAGTTGAGAAGTTAAAGGACTGGGGTTTGCACAAAAAGCTAAAAAATGAAAACACAGTTTTTTTCTCACCATATATAAATACATAATTGACAAAGAGGCTCATGTTTTGTGATTTACTAACTTATTAGAACAACAAGTTGATGGGGGTCAATCTTACCTATTCCCCTGGATGTCTAAAGAGGCTTTTATACTGCGTTTTCTCTTTATTTTTCTTTTTTCATTTTTTTTGTTTTGTTTTTTGTTATACAATGCTGCTGAAAAACCTATCCATGCACACAATAAGTCAGCGGTCACTGAAAGACTTATGTTTCTCCTTCCTTGAGCACAGGTTGCCCTTCTATTAGTTTTTTTTTAATCTTAAATACAACATACATTTATACATTTAACTTTACATAGATTACATATTTCTAATATATACCGCTTTGTGTTTTAAAATAGGGAAAAATGTGAGGATCAAACCAACACAGTAGGCACACAATATGTATATAGGTTGAACTTGATGGACTTTGGTCTTTTTTCAACCTTATGAACTATGTTACTATGTTACTAAATGTATTTTTTACAGAAGGTAAGGCTGTCAGAATGACAGATTTACTGTTTCTCATATGAAAAAATCTACCTGTTAGGAGTAGTGACCTGAGGTACAGTAATGAGAGATTGCTGCTGTATACTAATTAAACTAAGTTTTTTTGGGGGAAGAACTAAATGTATTCATGCCTGTTATACCCAAATGTAATGTCTGTATGCCTCCAACACTTCTTAACTATGCTTAATTTACCTCTTCTTTATTACACTACAAACTCTAAAGAGCTAAATACATCTCTTAGCACTTTATTAACTAAAATGATATGTGTATCCATAAGTGTGTGTACAAGTGAAAATTGACCTTTTTATTTATTATTTTATTTGTATTTCATTAAATCTTGATCTGGGACTTCTGCACAGTGTGTTAAAAGTTTTCACAGTATTTCTTATCAAAGGCAATTATCTACCAAGCTCAGTTGCCCCAAGAGTCTAGAAGCCAGGTTTTGGGACTTGATAGTTTATTTGTAATTTCATAAATGAAAAGATTTGAGTATGGCAATATATTGTGTGCTAATAAATAATATGTTATATATAGTAAGATGAGAACTTCATAAGCTTTTCAAAGGTATACTGTATATGTTCTGTGGATTGGCTTTGTGTAGGGGTAGGGTTAGCTGTAGCAGAGGCAGGGCAAGTTGTGAGAGGGGAGAGGATTGATGAGGAAGCAATGAAACCCGAAGAATTCCCAGGTATGTATACAACATACGTCACCTTTACCAAACCAATACAATGTTAATCAGCTGTGAGTTTACACCCCAGGCCCACCCTGGTACTTGACCATTGTGTATACAGTAAAAGGAAAACAATCTTTGGCTTGGCACAAGTAAAACATAGTAAGACAAAAATGTGCTGTAACAATGATGATCCAGCAGTCTAGTTGTGTACAAAAAGTAGATTTATGACATAATTTATGAAATCTCTTTGGACCTCTAAAATAATGAAAAACGGTAACTTCAAATGAATACAACAATAAAACATCTGGTAAACAACATTCCATAGATCATGTAAAGTACTGGTATTCACAGTCTAGAAAGACTACGGTTACTTGTGATAAACTGATGGGGTTGTTTCTTCAGACGTTACCTGGGTAGTTTCAGATAAGCTAATAAAAGTACTGGCCTATGCTGGTTAGGATCAGTATTATGCTTTATAATTTCATACAGGTACATTTGCCAGGGAACATTCTATAACCTTTAAAACATACAGAAACAAAAGGTAAGATATTTGAAAATGTTTTACCTGGCATTGTGGGTCATAACTCTTTGATAAAATACAGGTGTTGTTGGCTCTTCAGCTTTTGTAAAATAGTCCAGCCTGTGTAGGTAGCTGCTTTTCGAAGCTCATTCCAACGTCCCTAATTTAATCCCAACAGGAATCTTGACAGTAAAGCATTGAAATTGAAAACATGACACTTCCAGGAATAGACAAAATGTTTATGAAACTTGGGGACAAAATGAAAACTTGAATGACTTACTTTGATATTGACTGAAGTTGAGAATAAGCTGATGGATGAGAGGGAGAAACTGAAGACTGTTATATTGTGTAATGGTTATATTGCATACTGTGACATTCATGTAGGATTGGTGGTGGAAGGGAGGTATGTTTCTCCTAGATTCCTTTCCTATGTGAAGTAACACCTGAGTCTTCCACCTGCTAGGTAATTAATTTAGGTGAATGAGAGGGTGGATATAAAAGGGAAGCCAGGAGGGCAGGTAGCTCTCTGGCTGAGGACACAGAAAGCCTGTCTGTGGAAGAGACATGTGAGTAAAGGTTGCTGGACTTATTATTGTTAAGTTGGCAGAGAGAAGCTCTCCAGCTGGTAGTGAGGGACATCCCTTGTATAGTAAGTGCCGGACAGGCAAGGTTTTTCTTTTGTTGCTGTGTTGTTATATTTTTGTCTTTGCAACCTTTCTAATAAACCTGACCCTGTGTCAGATTGCACAAACCTACTGCTGTTTGCCTGGTGTGAATGAAGACGGGGACTTGTCCCTTGTCCTCAGCGAGGGGCGATCCCAGACCTACCTCACAATACGTATAGTGTTAATGTGTTAAATAAGTTGTTTTAGAGGCCAGAAAGATGACCAAAAAACAAGTAGAAAAATAAATAAATACATTTACAGAAACGCCATCAAGATAACCAGGAGTGGGGATCTTGCATGAAGTTAAATAGGACAAGTTGCTGCCTGCATACAGACCTAGGCTCTGGGTAACCTGGCTATCCTGCAGAACTTCTAGTGCAGGACATAAGTATGTGATAGAGGACATATTACTAATGCTTCTGCCATTTCACAGCAGATCAAGCCGTCTGATGTCTCTGTCAGCAAGTGCCAGCATCAAACCAAGTGCCATTACACTGAAAGGGATTTAAATGTCAGAACAGATATTCCCTTGCTGCACATGTCAATGTTAAGACCACAGGAAGGATCTCTGTATAACCCATCTGTACAGAATCTGGTAGTATCTCTGGTAATTACCCTGTAGTTACTTTATAATCGCTGTGTGATCAGCAGGCAGTGAAATCGAGGGAGAATAGGAAACAAAATTTGTTCTTCTCCAATAGACAGAAAATAAAGGAGCCCCAGTGATATCACCATGACACAAATCCATGGGGTCTACAAAGACTCCAAGGGGATCACTAGTGATGCTGTGAATCCTTTGTTTTGAGCGTTCAAACCATAAAATTACGTATGGTGCACCTCCTCTGAAGGACACGTGGCATGGGGGGAGAGTGCTATGCAGGTTGTGATAGCTTGGCACAGTCCTATAGAGTGTAAATGGATCTGTTAGAAACGTGATGTCTGATCTCCCCATTCTGCCCATTGAGCATCAGGGAGCCAATCACCCAATAGGGTGACCTGCCCCAAGTAAAGAGGCATAAGGCTTCCTCCCACCACAGTTATGCTTGGCTAGGCCTAATTGGTCAAGGCCAGAATACTTTACAATATTTTTTTATCTATCTATCTAACCTTTTTTCCGCATTGACACCTTAGCTGAAATTCAAAGGGTGTGTGAAAGTGCTTTAGAAGTGGTAGGGAAATAGCTACATGAAAAGTTGAAGAATGACACTTTGAAATAGGATTGTCTGGTTTTCCGAAATCTACTTTTGTTGGATGTTTTTTTTTTAATATATGTGAGTGTTATTAATACTTCAGTACCAGCATATCAAAATTTCATATCTTTTATCTTATTTCGCCATTTCTTTCTCTGATTTGAGATTATCACCCATATTCCTTATAATTTTCAGCGGTTTTACTTTGGTCTGTTCTTACACACCCAAAACTATTTTGGAGAGATTATACAGTCCAATGTTTGTAGTACTTTGATGGTGATAGAAAATGCAGACGTTACCCATAGATTCCTAATCCAAGAAGCAGTCTATAAATCCTAGAATAAGAAAAGGAATTTTATGAGGGTTAAGTGCATGATTAGTCCCAGATCTCCAATTCATTGTATTTCCTAAGATGTCGTCCCTTTTTATGTTCACTTACAAAAAAAATCACTAGTTTGGTTTTAAGTTTAAGTGTGTATAAAGTAAAGATGACTGTAATACTTTACAAACATTGTGACTACCTATGTGTATGGGAGGCATTATAGACTAGAGGGTTCATAAAATGTTTAAATGCCCCCTTCATTAAGTGTATTCCAATTGTTTCCATGTCTTTGAAACATACAGTTTGTTCTATTGACTTGTGCAGCTCATATTTAAAAGGTACTACGGGTCATGAACACAACTTCTATGGATACTTATAAAAAGTTTAAGCAATTTCTATTTCCAGGATCAACAAGGGCACGTACAACACATCAAAAACATAACTCTTTCTAACAAACCTTTTCTGGTTACAAGACGTCCTTCCAACGGAATGGATTTTTTTCCTACAAAGTCAGGATGTGAATTACATTTCAGAGGATTTATTTGGCAAATAGAGTGAAGGTCTTTTCTTCCAGCAAATATCGTGAATATTTTACATCTCATAAATTATGACATAGTACGACACTTTAGAAAAATAATAATGTGTGGTCCTTTATATTTTTTCCCAAAACACATTTATGTATTGACCTGAAGAAATACATAGAACTAATTGTTCCACTGGGATAAGTTTAAAGGGTAACCTCAATATGAATTCTTCAAAACAGTCAATAAAATTGTTGAAATTACTATAGAACACAACAAGTTCAAATAAAGTGAGTTGGTGGTCCATGTCTAGTGATATCACAGTGACCATATAATTTGGCACGGATTATAAATTTAGTTTTTTTTCTCTTAAATATAGCTGTTTAAGAATGCTAAATGCATGCAATGTTTGGATGTTTTTGATAATAAGCAGATTTTACCTTAATGGCATAATGTCTGTTAGGCCTTATTTATTTTATGAGCGTAACTCTAAGAAAATATCCAGACAGATTAAAAACCCTGGTGGTAATCTAATTTTGTTTCTATTTAATGTTATATTGCAATTTTTGCAGCAAATAGCTTTTAAGTTAATGTTAAGAATAAAAAAAATAGTTTGGAGAACTCACAGACTCAAGTAGTAATTTTACAGTATAGGTTTCTCGATTTTCAGTCATCTGTGGTTAAAATCTGGTTTGTCTGACACATTATTTAGTGGACTAATACAGATACTGGCTACATGTTGGAGGGAGAGATGGGGAATTGGCTGTCCCTGCACCTAATGTACACAGTGCTGGACTTGGCATACAAAGCAGACAACCATTAAAGGGGACGTCCCATGGAAAAAAATATTTTATACTTTATACAGTAGTGTAAGTTAGCTTTGACAAAAACCTGGTTTAATCTAATTTTGTTCCATTGCCTTTTTTATCTGCAGACCAGGAGGCTGTCATTGTTGTCGGTCATGTGATATTTTT
The DNA here is from genome assembly GCF_027358695.1 of Spea bombifrons. Taxonomy (NCBI): domain Eukaryota; kingdom Metazoa; phylum Chordata; class Amphibia; order Anura; family Pelobatidae; genus Spea; species Spea bombifrons. Next base: position 93,337,823 of record NC_071088.1, on the reverse strand, counting down.
CCCCACACATTCACCACACTGAGCTGATTCTTTATGGCAATGTTAATGTGGTCGGTTCCTACATAGACTTTCATTAATCATTAATGTCTGGCTGCCTGAGCCATTCTATTGTTTCTCACGGGCAGTATGATACGGAGTCAATGTGTTTGCCTAGTAGATTGGGCTAACATAACAGAGCTAGAACACATACAAATGGCTAATGTGCAGTTTTCTCAAAACATTTCGGTATGAAAAAATACTGTTTACAAAGAAAACAATATTTTTAAAAATTTGATTTTAATCTGATACTTGTCATAAATACATTGGTGGGAGTTCCACTTTAAGCCTTCCAATTAAAACTTTACATTAAAACTACACATTTCCCACATTGAAAGTACTTAATTCATTAACACAGAGTGTCTCATAATTCTAATCGACTTGGCGACAGAGTTTAATCCCTACAAAATTATTCTGTGTACACAAATAATGTATTTATGATAAATTAGCTACAATTTATGTACATAATCAATATGTTTAACATTAATTAGCTGGTCTAACAGGAAAACAACATTGCATGTTGGTTTCAGAAAAGATAGTTAGCTATTATTTTTCTGTAAGGAAAATAGTTATAGCTACAGAAATGCAAGAAAAATTGGTCAAAGCTGATAAATTTTGTTGGGCCAATGTAAAAAAATATTTTACATAAGCTATAGGTATTTGCATTAGATTCAGTCATAAAGTCCACCCTAGTTAACCCCTTCACGCACATATCGATGTACTGGTACATCCTGTACATTAGGACAAACCAGTACATCCTTTCTTTCTTTTGACAGCCTGGACTTCCCCTATCCTGCTGACTGAGTGCTGGTACGCAGTTATATAAGGAATGAATGATTGCCCAATTGTCCACGGGAAGGTCACTGGAGGATAGGATATATCCAGCAGGGTCTAGACAGGGTCCTATTGCTCCCTCTGCTGACCAATCGCATGCGGCATGTTCAGCAATGCAAGTCTATGGAGCTTGGCTTGCTGATCACAGTGTGATCAGTGCAGGGGAGATTGGAGGGAAGAGAGTGAGAAACAATGGTTTATCCCTCTTCCTGCAAAAGGGAAAAGGTTAAAAAAGGGTCAACTGATAGTAGTACCAAAAAGAAATGAAAAAACAATTAAAAATTTAACAGTTTGCCCCCATTCACTACCCCCAAACCCCTTAAGACAGAAGTATTAAAAACACTACCCTATAGGGTACTATGTAAGGGATTGCTGTGGCCCTCTAGAAAATAAAAAAAAAACATATATGTGGGGTATGTCTGTAATCAGGGGATATTTCCGAACATAAATATCATTGTTCACCAGTGGCACCTACCGTGTAGAGGAAATTCAAAAAAGTTACTTTTTAATTTTTTTTTTACATATTAGCAGTCACAATTATGAATGGATCATTTTTGGAGTCACACCCTTCAACAAATACATACACTTTTCAGCTACAGTTCAGCTATGTTTGTTTCCCTGCCAGCTCTGACTTTTAAGCTGGTAGGTAGATGATTAATTTTTTAAATCTAAAACATTTTGTTTCCAAGACCTTAAATATAATATTACATCTCAGCTGAGGATGTAATATTACGTCCTCTGTTCTGCATTATCAGTGAGATCTCCATGTTTAATAACAGACTTGTCTCCCTGCTTTAAGCTGCAGACAGTATATGTGCCTGTGAGTTAATTGAACCAATGTAAGAGTGCTCTCATTTAACACTTGTTACACTGTAAGTGATTGAATGCTGTTTAGGCATTCTTGACATTCCTTTTCTACCATGTTAAAACTGACAAAGGTAGGAAAGATCTCTTAGCAGAAGGTCTTTAGGGTTGATGCAGAGGTCTCTGATTACCCTTCTGTAGCACATACTGTGATCAGCAAAGAAGGGCTGCTTCTTGATTGCTGTGTGATTGGCAAAGAAGGTCAAAGTGTGAGTGGGGAAGCTAAAACAAATGGTGAAAATGAATTAATAAAACTGGGGAGTTCCAATAGTAATAATTAATGATAATTACAACATAAAACAAGCATTTAAAGGGACCACATAAAGATGTCATTTTGACATCATTATGGGGTACCCTCAAGTTACCCAAGTATTCTCTAATCATGTTAAACTGCTCTCTAAAAGAGTGGTACAAAAATACGTGAAATAAGTAATATAAAAAAGAGAAAACATTTAAAAGCATTAAAGACCCTCTCCATTGAACTAATAAAATAAAATTTTGGGCCCTAATAATAGTTTTAAAAATTTCTTTATGGCACATTATGTCCTCTAAAACATGTAGAGTGTTCCCTTACTGGAGGGATGTTGAATATAAATTTGTTTTTATGTTATTAAGTAAAACGTTATTTTTCATTGTTCAGCCTGAATGCCGAAGAAACAAACATGGCGGCACAAAACGTATATGAAGACGAAGACACATTACACAAAGAATCTTCGTGCTCTTCTTCGTCTTCATTTAGTAATCTCCCTGGTCTTTTCCCTATCTAGCCTAAATACCGAAGAAACGAACATGGAGGCTGAAAATGTATACAAAGACGAAGACACATATCATGAAGAATCTTCACGTTCGTATTCTTCTTCGTTTACTAATCTCCCTGGTCCTTTCCCCATCTAGCTCTACTTGTCACTTGCACGGACCTTTAACTTCTGGAGCGGGGAGACCAGTGGTCTCCCCAAGCTGAGTTTCAGCACCAGGATTTTATAAGTCTGTACGAGCGACTCTGTTGGTCGCTAGCAGTGGGCTTGTCTGCCATCACCCAATGAAGTGCAAGTGCAAGTCTAGTAAAAATTCCTTCTTCACCCCAAAATAGCAAGCTACCCCATCTTTAAAGGCATATGTAAATTCCACATCTAACTGTAAAGAACCCTTTTCATTGCAGTAAAAATTATTTAAGTCTGAATGAATGAATGAATGAATGAACTCTTGTTACTTTGTGCAGTCCTATTATTGAATAGATCATCAGAGAGTATTGTCCCTGTATGTACTATGTAATAGTTGCATCTATCCTGTGAATTCTAAGAAAAATCAGAAACGATGTGCAAAATACCCAGTTTTATTTTTTCCCATATATTTTAGAAGTTATTGGGGAAATGGCAGCATGAAAAGTGGTATACAGGTTAAATTGCAGTTTTGCAATAGGTGAGCGCTATTCGCTTTACTGTAACAGCATACCAAATGTGAAAAAACATCTAGTTTGGAAACAGTAATGTATTTCTGTTAATGAAAGCCTAAAATAATTTAAAATACAAGGCATATTTGTTTTGCATCTAGATGAATACATATTTTTGGATATGTTTTCTCGTACCTATACATAGTTACCATAAGTGAAACGGTGAAATACGTTTTGACACTTTTTCAAAAGAAGACAGTTTATACGTATGGGTATGATTACAAAAGAAAGCTCTATTTGTGCTGAAAAGGGTATATTTAGCTAGGTAAACAAAGTATGAGCGAGGGAAATTACAAATTAAACCAACATAGCAAAAATGCTGAACATGCTTTAGTCCTTAAGTGTACAAAAGCATTAGCCCTTAAACTGGTAATATAAGAACAAATGGCTTATTATCTACATCTGGACTGTACAGCTTTATAGCTTTATATAATCAGCTATAAGCAGATTTTTCATGCAGTGTCCCTTTAAACATGCATTGTAACCATGCAGTATTATATTTTGTCTGGCAGAATATGTTGGTGCATAAAAAAATAATTCTTCATATAAGTATTATTTTACTTAGTAAGTCTAGAATTGTAGTCCATATTTGCAGTAGTCAAACACAAAAATCACACAGGCTTCATTTTCTTGAGCATCTCAACAGGCCGAAGGGACTCATAAGCGCTTCTATTTCCACTAAATCTATTTACGATTGGAAAGGGGGAAGTAAACAAATGTATTCATTGTTTCAGTCCAGATAAGTGTATGCATTAAAATTCACAGAGAGACCATACGAAACCAACTTCATCTGTGAATATTGGAAGTTATCTTAATTATTGTTAGTTATGATACAATACTGACATTAATAATGCTCTTATGTTAAGGAGATTTGTGACCTTTTATAGTGCAGAAATCAATAAGAAGTAGATAAAGCCAAGTTCATTTCTGCCTAAAGTAAAGCAAGGTTGATTTGTTTACTTACCAATGCCTTCATCTGTCAGGCCCATTCCGAGATGATTTATAGACCTCTACCCAATGAAATCATTTAAAGTAGATTAGATTCAGGGAACAATCACCTCTAATATGACAAGCTGATGGAGGCTGACAGGTAACCAAGTTGCTCTGGATAGCAAACAAGTTCCTGAAAATCTGATTAAATTAAAATATTAATGGTACCACTGGGAGAATAAGATTGAATCATGTTAGAAGAATTCAGTATGAGGAATAAAATGCAAATACACAGCCAAGTTGGTCTGATGTGGAACAGAACAATGTAACTGAGTAATGACCTCAAGCGCAGAACAAAAAAAAGCAAATTCCAATCAAATGTGTTTCACCTGTAGCAGTGAGTTTGCTGTTTCACATTTTGTATTAAAGAATTATAATAGGAGCTTAAGGCTTATTAACGAGATAATTACTTAATTGTAACGCTGCAGGCCAAATACATTATATACAATAGGAACCGTAATATATCAAAACTTAACCTTTAATACAAGTCTGTGCATTTGCTAAATCACTCTCAAGATGCTGCAAACTAGCCATAGTCTGATCCCTGTTAGCCCTAAGAGTTAACAACCCTGTCCCATATATTCTAAATACCAATTAAGGAATAACTATGGGTCTAACAATCATGTAGATCACATTATACTAAGGCTGGGGGTATGAGGGACTGTCTAACTGGTGCAGCTAGGAGAGCAGCACACCTGTGTTTCACCTGCATACAACTGGATTCATCAGGAGCATCGATCGTATGACTGATCTGCAGTCATACTTTTAAAGAAATGCGCAAATTAACGGCACCACCCTGTCATAATGCTGATTGTCATAGCCAACCTATATTTGTGACATTGTTCCAAGAAGTAGTCAGCCCTCACAAATCTAGGCGAGCGCCCTCATAGTCTCCACCAATCAGGTGCTCTTCAAGTGTACAGATTACTTTTCATACATAGCACCAAAACAACGGCATGACATTTATTGAGTAAACATCTTTACATAAAGGCGCCATTAGAATCAGGAAAGGAGGAGGATATTTAGTGTCATTACTAGTTATACATAAATAGTTTATGTTTTTACGTTTTTATGCTGACACAGCACGCGGCCAGCCATATCCAGCCGGTGGCTGCACACTGGAGAGATGTTGGCCAGCAATACACTAAGCGTGTACCCGGTGCGCCAGATGGCCAGTCCAGGCCTGTGTGTACTCAATAGATACAGGATTTCCAGAGAATGCCATGCATGTTTACCACTCAAAAACTGAGGCAGGGAGATAGAAAAAATGTATCCGTCGCACCTTCTTCCAATTACGAGAGAAAAAAAAACATTTCAGCAACTTTTCCAGCTGACATATATTCCCAAATGTCATCACTATATTTGTGTATAGTTTCCTTGTGTATAAATAAAACAAATATTTAAAAAAAACGCTAGTTTACAAAAATTAGAGGTTAAATAAAATGTTGTTAAATTTGAACATTTATCATTTCTAAAAATCAGTGACAATCTGCTAAGAAAATACCAAGGGAGTGCCAACTTGTGTTCAAGCCAAACATTTGAGGAAGTTCTGCTAACAAAATATTTCTGTTTCATTATTCAGCATTTTCACTGTTTATTTTTAATTGCCACTAGTGGTGACTTTTAAGGAAGCAGCATATGATTATAGACTCAGCAAAAATACAAACGTAAGTAAGCAAGAACAGAATCCTCTAAAGATTTAACACTACAATTTGCCAAAAAGTGGATTTCGATGTCATGAGGTAAGAAATATTCTTCATAGAATAGATAATCAGTTGAATACTAGTAATGACATTACTGTTTAATATGAATCGTAACTTAATTGCTTTAATCAATCAGATGGATTTCAGATACAGGGCTGCTATCATAAGGAAGAATTTAGGTCATTGTGAGCATCCCTTACCCATTAGATCTAATACAATTCATATAAGAAACTCCTAACAGTGAATCCAGAAGACTGAGACTGTACCTATGTCCATTTTTCAGGCAAGGTCTTAAATGTCTACCAAAACACTAGGTAGTTGACAAAAATACAAATGTTTAATACATCCTTTTCATACGACAAGGGCATTTCAGCCATCAGGTTTACTTCATAGCAGTTGTTTTGATGGTCAGTATACAGCTAAATAATACATCTGACAGAAACAACCTAGTGAGGTTTGAGTTTCCACTTACTCCATTTCAAAGAGGGACTCCCCTAAAGCCATTTTATTAGACTAAAAAAGCATAGTGTTATTCTAGTGTGAAACTGTAGATATGAGTTTAGACAAAATCCAAAAAACCTTTATAGAGAGGGGCTATGTGGACAAGCTACTTTTTAAGCAGAAATAGGATATTCTATATGGCAAAAAATGGTTAACATCATCCTACAGCAATAAAAATATTCAATTTATTCTAAACTATTTTGGTATAGGAAGAGCCTTGATAGAGATAGCTTAGTGCTGACATAGGTACTAAAAGGCCAAGGAGTAGAGTTCTCACTATGTCATAACTTGACACCTTTCCATGTTTTAACTGCCAACACTGTAATAGTTGTATTAGTATAAGTAGGGGTAGTACATTTACATACCTGAAGATTGGTAGACAATATATAGAAATAAATAGCATTTTACCTTTTGAAAAATCATGTCAACAGTTCGGAGGATGCAATGCTGACGACGATCTCCATCCAAAAGGCAGGGGATGAAGGGAGGGATAAAATGTTTGGTTTTAACGACCCCATCCAACTGGACACTTTGCTAACGTCTGTCCCCTTTGTCAGTCTCTTCACTGGCTGCCTGTGCGCTTCAGGATTCATTTCAAAATCCTCACTCTTACTTTCAAAGCCCTTCACAGCGGTTTCCCCCCTACATCTCCTCACTCATCTCTAAATACACTCCTAATCGGTCTCTCCACTCATCCAATGATCTCCTTTGCACGCTTACAAGATTTCTCCAGGGCTGCCCCTATCCTCTGGAATGCCCTCCCTGGTCTATCCGTCTGTGCCCCTGCCTTCAGTCCTTCAAAAAATCCCTCAACACCCACTTCTTTAAGGAAGCTTATAATATTGCACATTAACACCCCCCATATTCCCTTAGCTCACCTCTCCTAGACCCTCTAATGCAATACTGACACTAGTGTGGCAGGTCCATCCCTTACAATGGCACTTTTACCTTTTACTTATTTTGTAATGCACCCTAAATCCCTCTAGATTGTAACCTCGTTTGAACAGGGCCCTCCTCACCTGTTGTCTCTGTAAGTCAATTTGTTATGTTACATACCACTTGTTATGTCCTGTCTACCCATTGTACAGCGCTACGGAATTTGAAGGCACTATATAAAACAATAAATAATAATAATAATAAGAACCCTGCTCAGTGCCCATCTTCCCTGCTACAGTAGCATTCACAGTACAACCCTCAACCCTAAAGAAAATAATTGCAAACATATCCCCATGGGTAAAGGCACAGTCAAAGTACTCATACCCAACGATAAACAAGAGTTTTACATTACAATTTCTTCTCCTGTATCTCAACTAATGTAATATATTGTGTGTGCTCAATGCCTCAGTGAATAAAACTATATAGGGGAAACAGGGCAATCACTGAGAAGAAAAAGAACATTTTACGTTTAACGAAACATAAGGTATTAGTGGACATCTACTTTTACTTTGGGTTTGGATCACTAATGATCAGATTACATCTCATCCCTTAAACATGTGTTAACAAGAATCACCAGATGCTCTTACAATGGCTAGAATGCTTAGCTTGATATTTTAAAAAAATATTTACCGCTACCATTTTCTATGCCCTTCCCACAAATAGGGTCAATTCACCTGGTAAGCTCACTGTGTCGGGTGATACCCATATAACAGCCTAAATTAATCTAAGAATACGTTGACAAGATCGTTGTAGCTTGCTATGACATTACCTTTGACTGTCAGGGACACCACACATATTGTATCTAGTGTATGATCCATTTTTTCATTAGCATAGATGCTGTGTCCGTATTCTATGTGAAATACACATTCATATGGCTGACTTTTCCCTGAAGAAATTACTTTCTAAACTAAACTAAAAGGATATGGGAAGATGCTTTCCCAATCATTAAATTGATGGGAAGAAACCATTAGAAATGGCTAGACTCATGTTGATAAGATAGATAAACAATTTCTTGTTTATTTGGTCAGGAGGCCCCTTCCAAGACATGATAGTTGATGTAAATAACAACCAGATTTTACATGTGTAATACATCCAGACAATATAGAAACTTTATGCAACAGCCTACTGCTACAAAGTCACCATCACTGTAGTTTGGAAAAGGAATTCCACTACAACAATACATTAAACAACAACGTAATTGCATATTGGGGACTATAAAAGGGAAGACTAAGGATTTAAGGCATAGATTTAAAGCCAAAGGTTATTCGAACAGGGACTAAACAGAACTTAGAGTCAGGCAGGATAGAATGTTTAAAATGTTTAACCTGAGAAACATCAGATGAACGGAACACATGTGGTTTTGGTTTCTAAGCCACTTACATTATAATGCAGGAGGCATAGCTGTGCCCTGATTAAATTGATCCTTTTCCATTATCTCGAATAACTCATAGCTACTGTTGCATAATAGCTTCTCGTTCCAATTATTAGGGACTATTTGGAGGGTATTCATTTATTGAGCTAATTTGATTTTATGATTTATCAACTAACATACACCCACAACTCACTGAAGTGTTTGACTAAAACTCAAGTCAACTTATGCGGCTTGTGAACTGCAAATGCAAGTTGAAACATCCTCCTTTGCCAATAGACATTTCTGATGGCATATTGTGATATCCTGCAAAATTACCAGATTAAACAAAAGAAATAAAACTTGTAAACCGATTGGATTTTTGGTTGAATTTTTTAAAATGTTAATAAATAGTAGCATTTACTTGAAACATCCAATGACAGTGTTTTTAAGAACAGAAAGTAAAATTGTGGATCCTGATTAAGTGGACTAGTGATCATGAATATCATATTCACTTTTCACTTACAGAAACAGTGATCATATTGTAGTTTAATTTGACCCTAGTTACACATTCTGCTACTTACAGAACTAACAAAGGTACTTAGTTTTTAATTTAACCCCATAGTTTAAGTTAAATATATAAATGCAGTTAAATATATAACTACTACCTGTAATTTTCTTAAATCAAAAATAGCCTTCCATAACCATAATAACAAATAAACCCTGTTACATGGTTTTAAGTGTCACTTGCCATTTAGTGAGTTAAAGAAGAATATCAAATATGAAAGAAAACTGTAATTCTAGTTTTTTTTGTATTTAGCAAAAGCATTATAATTGGTTTAAATTCAGTTTTGAAATTTAAATCTTAATTTCAATTTAAATATACTTCATAACACATTACTATTTTATTCAGCTACATTGATTTATAAGATTACATTTTGTCTATTAAAGATTTGGATTGCTATTTTTGCACTTCTGCATTAGGACAAACTCATCTTGCTAAAAATGAAGAGAATCCCTTTGGGAGGGAAGTTGATTCACTAATCAAATGTAAATGTGTGCTTTGGAAAATTAAAACTCCATGGTTTGATATACAATCAGTTTGCTAAGCAGCTCATGTAAAGGGACATCATAATATTATTCAGACTTTGAAAGGGCCAAGTGCATATGGGCTCGTGACACTAACAACAAAAGAAAGCCTATGTCATTTATACAATTTCATCTAATTATTTTAAACCTCAGATTTGATTCTCATTGACCTCTGTACCCTGTCAGTTATTAGATGTGGAACCAGGGTTATATTATACTAAACTAAAGATACTAAAGATAAAAACTAAACTACAAAAGATAAAAAAAATATATATATAATAAGCCATTCTAAATAATAAAAATATAGTTTATTTGATCAGCAATAACAACCAAAAAGTCACCATAACCTATTAAATGTTTATTATATACTGTGGGAAGGGTCACAAACTTGCAAAACCCCATGCTATCATTGCTCTTATATGCACTAGATTAAACCAAGTAGGAACTATATTTTATGTTTTCAATCAACAACTTTCACAGGGTTGTGCCAAGGGCTTAATCACTTTTAATATAATAAAGCAACACTTCAAGATATTATTAACCTCATCTGTCTAGATTTAGAACTAATAGAGCATTGTGTGTGTATTGTCTTTATCCCTGCCAGATATGTACATATTTATTAATCCACTCTTCAAGGGAAACGTTTTCTAAGGGAAAACCACCAGTAACCTTCAAGTGTGCGGGCACAGGTTAGTAGGGCACTAATTAAATGTCAGTCTTGACAGATTAAAATTATGAAATTTAAAATCACAGTGGAGCTCTTTGTCATTGTCAAATTAGGAGCCGGTGTGATGAAGACGGAGGAATGAATGGTTTAATGGATTGAAAAGGAATCTGAGTTAGCAGCAAGGTTTTCTTGTATTCATATGAGATGGCGGATGAAAACCAATAGAATATACGTTCAATTCAACATTTAAGTGTAGCTTTCAAATACATAAATATTGCTTTTGACTTGTCAAAGGGAGGTTTATACTTGAAAGCTCATCGCTAAAATAAAATGTTAGTCGAATAAATAAAATAGTATTTTATATTGCAATCCTCATTTCCTTTTTTATTATATATATAGTAGTCACAAAAGTGAGTACACACCTCACATTTTTATAAATATGTTGTTATATGTTTTCATGTGACAACACTGAAGAGATGACACTCTGCTACAATGTAAAGTAGTGAGCGTACAGCCTGTATAACAGTGTAAATTTGCTGTCCCCTTAAAAATAACTCAACACATATCCATTGATGTCTAAACCTTGGCAACAAAAGTGAGTAAACCCCTAAGTGGAAATGTCCAAAGTATCAATATTTTGTGTGGGCACCATTATTTTCCATCACTGCCTTAACTTCTTGGGCATGGAGTTCACTAGAGCTTCACAGGTTACCACTGGAGTCCTCTTTCACTCCTCCATGACATCATCACGAAGCTGGTGGATGTTAGAGACCTTGCGCTCCCCCACCTTCCGTTTGAGGATGCCCCACAGATGCTTAATAGGGTTTAGGTCTGGAGACATGCTTGGCCAGTCCATCACCTTTACCCTCAGCTTCTTTAGCAAGGCAGTGTTCATCTTGGAGGTGTGCTTGGGGTCGTTATGTTGGAATACTGCCCTGCGGCCCAGTCTTCGAAGGGAGAGGATCATGCTCTGCTTCAGTATGTCACAGTACATGTTGGCATTCATGGTTCCGACGATGAACTGTAGCCCCCCAGTGCCAGCAGCACTCATGCAGGCCCAGACCATGACATTCCCACCACCATGCTTGACTGTAGGCAAGACACACTTTGTACTCCTCACCTGGTTGCCGCCACACATGCTTGACACCATCTGAACCAAATAAGTTTATCTTCGTCTCATCAGACTACAGCACATGGTTCTAGTAATCCATGTCCTTAGTCTGCTTGTCTTCAGCAAACTGTTTGCAGGCTTTCTTGTGCATCATCTTTAGAGGCCAGCCATGCAGACCAATTTGATGCAGTGTGTGCGTATGGTCTGAGCACTGATAGGCTGAACTCCACCTCTTCAACCTCTGCAGCAATGCTGGCAGCACTCATATGTCTATTTCCCAAAGACAACCTCTGGATATGACGCTGAGCAAGTGCACTCAACTTCTTTGGTCGACCATGGTGAGGCCTGTTCTGAGTGGAACCTGTCCTGTGAAACTGCTGTATGGTCTTGCCCACCATGCTGCAGCTCAGTTTCAGGGTCTTGGTAATCTTCTTATAGCCTAGGCCATCTTTATGTAGAGCAACAATTCTTTTTTTTCAGATCCTTAGAGAGTTCTTTGCCATGAGAGGCCATGTTGAACTTTCAGCTACCAATATGAGAGAGTGTGAGAGCGATAACACCAAAATTAACACACCGGCTCCCCATTCACACCTGAGACCTTGTAACATGACACCGGGGAGGGGAAATGGCTAATTGGGCCCAATTTGGACATTTCCTCTTTGGGGTGTACTCACATTTGTTGCCAAGGTTTAGACATTAATGGCTATGTGTTGAGTTATTTTGAGGGGACAGCAAATTTACACTGTTATACAGGCTGTTTTACAATGTAGCAGAATCTCATTTCTTCAGTGTTGTCACATGAAAAGATATAATCAAATATTTACAAAAATGTGAGGAGTGTACTCACTTTTGTGAGATACTATATATATATATATATATATATATATATATATATAATGTCAAAAAACAGAGTATTGCAGAGTATGCGGTGATACCTTTTTTATTGGACTAACATAATATTTAATACATAATAGAGTATTGCTTCGGACCTGATTAAGGGAGGAAAACTCTCAAAATCTTGTCTTTTAAATATTATGTTAGTCCAAAAAAAGGTATCACCGCATACTCTGCAATACTCTGTTTTTTGACATTGTGTCTACTGGACTAATACGGCTTTAACCATTTACATATATATATTTGTCTTAAAATATGGACAAGAACAATCTATTTTAACTAACACACAAATTATTGTATTGTTCTTGGCCATATTGAATACATGATTCAAACAAGAAAAAGACTGAAAAAGATATATGAACCCTTGGACTTATCGCTTTAACAAAAGCTAACTGGAGTCAGGAGTTAGCAAACCTGAAGTCCAATCAATGAAATGGGATTGGAGGTGTGTTTTAGAGATACTCTAACATTAAAAAAACACTCAAACATTTTAAGTCTTCTATTCTTAAAAAGCATTGTCTAATGTGAACCATACTTCACAAAAATGAAATCTCATAAGTCCTACAATCAAGAATTGTTGATTTCCATAAAGCTGAAAAGGATTACATAGTTTATATATTTGTCAATCCACAGTTATACTTTTTTTGTTTTATCAAAACACTATTCCAAAGCATGATAAGATCTAGAATTGGGACATTGAGCAAAAATTTAGAAGTTGACTAATCACTTATGTTTAATACATTAGTGAATTTTAATGGAAAAACTGGAAACCATTGCCTTCTCTCAAATAGTTATAAAATGTTTAATTATGGAAATAATTGAACACAAAATGTTGTTTCTATAGGTACTATGTGAATATGCATTTGTGTAAAATGTACAAGGAGCACATTTAGTTAAAAATATACATCAGACATGTTTAGTCTAGAAAAAAAAAAGTATTCTACTTTCCGTAAATTAGATTTCTTTTTTTCCAGTATTTGTTATTGCAGTCATAGTTCAAAGACCTCTATATAAACATTCCTCTACTTTCTAATATGACAGTCATATTCAAAGCACAGCTTGGAATAAAGAAATTAGCAAACTAGAATTTGCAATTCTGTGAAACCATCAAAATTTAAAGTGACAAGATCCAATTAAGTTTAATTACCTGGGCTGTATTTTCATTTATCTGACACTTTTTATTAAGAAGCTGTGTGCACTAACTTCAGAAACATTGGCTAAATTACAGACAAGTAATACACTTCTCATACAAAACTCTTACTATTTTTTCTAAAAAAAATATTCATAGAACATAAAATATGTATTTGTTACTGCAGGACAAAAATTATGTGTATTTTATAAAATGGAAGCCAACTAAAACTAATATGTGTTATTACCTTTAGGCATCTGATTATACCAATATTTTGCTTGCTTATTTTTTAAAGAAGAAAATGTCTCAAATGAAAAATACATATTTTCATGTCTTTTCATGGATAGTCATTTAAAATATGGCAGTTATGAGCTGTTAAAAAATCTGAGCCTTGAAGGAGGTAAAATGTTGGGCTCTATTTGTCTTCTTGTCATGGAGGCAAATCCTGCAATTAAAAGGATATTTAATCTATATGTTGCAAAATGACCCAAATCTAGTTCCTCAGGTGTAAATTAAAAGCCTAGGATAGGTCACCTTCAAAGTTGCTATTTGAGAGGATAACTCATGCCACATTACATAAATCATATCCACTATCCCAAACACACATGTTGCAATAAGTTACCCTAAATATTTTTTAAAAGGCAATTTATGGCAACAAAAAGCTCTTAAAAATGATCAGATAATTTCTCTACAAACCAACATATACCTCATAGTGCTGTCACAGTAACCAGGACAATGGGCTATACTCTGGTCCAGTCTCACCTGACGCTATATTCTCTTGCCACAACATGACACTACGTATATATATATATTTCAAGAACACGTTGAAATGTAGGGTTTCTCTAATGTATCTATATGATCTGATCCAACTCCTAATAATCTAAGTTTTTCTTTTTAAATGTGTTTGAAGAATGTTTTTGTAATGTCTCTGTTAGTAAATGCAGGTAAGGAATCCAGTATGCAGGAAAGGTAGCAACAGGAACGGTTCGGACAGAGTCCAAAGAATAGTTGAGCAAGCCGGGTCAGGATTGGAGAAGGTAACGTAGTCAGGAGTAAGGCAATGGTTCAGCAACAGGAGGATCCTCAGACAGGCCGGGTCAGGAGTGGAGAAATCAGAGTAAACAGGAACAAGCCGAGTCAGCAACGAGAGGGTAATCAGACAAGCCGGGTCAGGAGTGGAGATATCAGAATAGCCAGGAACAAACCAAATCAGGAGTAAACGCAATATGCAGCAGGGAACCGCTCAGCTGTGAACAACAACCGAGCACTGACTGAGTGTCAGTGCTCAGGTTTTAAACTTGCTGCTTCTGCAAGCCCCGCCCCCAGCTAATGACGTGGAGCTGTGCGTGCAGCGTGATCTCCACTGAGGCATAGAGAGAGGGAGGGGGCGTGGCATGTGTGCGTGCTCCTCCTCCCTATTCTGGAGGGGCGGCACGGGGAGCAGCAGACCGAAGATTGGGCACCGGGGACGGTAAGTGGCGAGTACCCGCTATCCGCGGGTACTCGGGAGAATGGCTCCGCTGCGGTTCGGGACGAGAACGTCCCGGATCGTGACAGTTTTAGAGGAAGCAAAGACATGGTTAGGATACTAACCCATCAACCCACCTCATCGCAGAGTCCCTAAAAGCCAAGTGATGGCAGGTGAAGATTAAAGGAGCAAAACATAGAATGGAGCAATCCAAAAGACGAAATCCAAATATGAGCCAGTGGTCAGGTAACAATAGCAGAATCCAAGAAAAAAGTCAAATAAACAGACGATCAAAACCAAGATAAGCATGAGACCTAAGCTACTCTCTTCACTGGAAAGTTTGGCACCATACTGAATATCATACAAGTGGTATATGTCTTGCTCAATCTGCATTGAGTGTGCCACGGTACTCATATTGTTTGTGGACGTGTCTGGCATGCACATGACATACTATGTGGGTGTGGCATGTGGGTGGATTGTGACCATGACATAGAGAGTCCACTAGCCAAATCTGTCCTCTGCTCATATTCAGTAAATTTTAGTTTACCCTTGAAATCAACAGGGGGCTCGTGTGTATAGGATTGATAAAGTGGGCCATACCAAAATGTTTTTACTATATTACAAGAAAGTATGCCGTATACGGTGTCTACATTACACATTATTATTTTTATTTATATTTTATTTATATAGCGCCAAAAAGGTAGTGTGAAAGACAGTGTGGGGTTATATCAGTGACAGGGAAGTACTAGCAACTAAGATGGTATAGTTCTCTGAAGAAGTGGGTTTTGAGATTTTTCTTGAATGTTGGGAGGGAGGGTGAAAGCTGAGGGTTCGGTGGAAGTATGTTAGTAAAAGGATTTGAAATTAAATTCTTTAGGTAATAGGGAGCCAGTGGTAGACTTTACAGATAAGCCTAGCAGCAGCATCAAGGATAGACTGCAGAAGAGAGAGTCGAGGCTGGAATGCCAACCATTTACAATAGTCAAAACAGGAACTGATAAGGGAATGAATCAGAGTTTTTGGGTGAGATTCTTGGGTGAGAATTAGCGAATGGGAGAGATGATTTTAGGTGCAAGCTGCAGGATCTGGCAAGCAAATGAATGTGAGGGATAAAGGAAAGGTTTGAGTCAAGGATGACCCCAAGGCACCGGGCATGGTTAGTGGGAGAGATAGTCATGTTGCGGTGAAAGAAAATGCAGGTATTGGGGTGGAGATGGAAGGAGGGGAAATAATGAGTTCAGTTTTAGAATGATTGAGTTTCAGGTAGTAGCAGATAAACAGTTGGTAGAATGGGAGATGAGAGATGGAGAGAGATCAGGCGAAGACAGGGTATCATCTGCATAAAGATGATACTGGAGGCCAAATAAGTTGATTGGTTTCCCAAGAGATGAAGTATAAAGAGAGAACAGCAGAGGGTCAAGGACTTATCCTAGGGGGATGCCAACCGAAAGTGGAAGAGGTGATGATGTCTTGCCAGAGAAGCTGACAGAGAAGGAACGGTTCGACAGATATGATGAGATCAAGTAGAGAGCTGTATCTCGAATGCCTGTAGAAAAAAAATGAGTCAAGAAGAAGGTGGTGATAAACAGTATCAAAAGCAGCAGATATTGTTTGCACATTTTGAGAATGTGATGACAAAATATAGATTAAACAGGTAATATATCATATCTTCATTGTGTAAAATATATTCAAAATACAAAGTAATTTAAGAGTTTAAAAGAAGTTTATTCATCTTGAAGATTTTGAACAGATCGCACAAACCCTCTTTCATAAGTCTCTTCCATTTTATACACATGCTCATTATGTATAGAAATTGAAAACGTTATAATAATGTCAATCATATCCATAAGAGTTTCTTTTATGATATTTAAAAACTATTATAGCTTATTTTTAAGTATAATGGCTATATTACAAAACATTGTATAGCCAGTAATGTAAAGTTATCATAGTAAATTACCTTAGAGAGTTTAGCGAAACGGATTCATAAACAGGGATTGCTTCAGGGCTTAGCTTGAATACAAATGTACGTCATTTTGATTTACTTATTAGTGACCCATTTTGATTCTTACCAGACAGTAAAATTATAGCAAAAGTATTATTTATTAGTGATGGGTTGCAAATTATATTTCTGGAAGGCACATGCTAGCATATTTTATATTTCCATATATACTGTATAATATGATACTGTATTCAGTTATATTCAGTTATTCTTTTCACAAACAAGAAAGTAGTCCACAATTAGAAAAGAAATATGGATAGACTATTTTCCCATTATCATTATTATTTATTGAGTTATAAAGTTAAAGTTGATTTATTTAATATAATTGCTTGTGACTCGACAGCAACCACCACAGAAACATTACCATTACCAATACCAATAGTTTCTGATACACAATATTTCCCTAAATATGCTCCTACTTCCTCAACAGAATGACACTATTGAATTGTTGCTGTGTATATATATATATATATATATATATCTAGATCTAGATCTATATATATATCTATATATAACAGCAGCAAATGGAAATACCCACGTATTGCATGATCTAGGTAACTGGGCACTATAGGTGTCAACAGCTTAATACCTACCAGACTTTTAAGTATGGTCTAAGTAATAGTTATGACAACTTAGTTAACAATGCATAACTATGCAATCATGGTCATCCAAAAGCATTTGTACACAAAGTAAGACATTCTGAATTTTGCATTTTAACAAATAGCAGGTTGAGATTAAATAGTTGATCCCACAACAAACTGGAGAAAAGCAGTAGAATTATTAGTGGGCAGTAGGAATTTTGTAAAGTTGAACATGATATGATTACACTAAAAATGGAAGGTTGATTATAACCATCTATGATTTTTTAAAAAAATATTTAACAGGTATTCCCGCTTTTTTATAACATAAAAATATGTCACAGATGTTAGAAGCGGTGGCATTTTTCCGCATGAAAGAACTACATTATCTGCCGTAGGACAACCAAAATACACAACAATATACAACTAATGTTTTCTTTCTTTCATGCCTGCTTAAGCTCTATTGTTATGTTCCACTGCCTCCTTTCAGAGTTTCTTTTAAACATTAGCCAAGCTGAAAAAAATCAGCAGTGCCAGTGCATGGGTCAAAGAGGTCAGAAGTGACACCAACTTTAAGCGTTATTAGTTCTGATACCATGACAAGACAGATACATTGTGGCCTGACTAAAGTGATGCATGTTAAATTTGTTGCAAATTACAGACATGATAGATATACGGATGGCTCATTGCAGCTGTCACTGGGTTTCTATCAGTCTTTCAGGGTTGGTCTCGCTGATGTATGCTTCCACCCTACATTTGCATTAAGTCATGTTCTGCAGAGGAGATGTGAAAAATAGAGGAGGCAGACAAATGGGAGTTCTGTTTACCACTATCAAATGCACAATTATAAAGTACTAATGTTATTTTTACAATATATGTACATTATACATAGAGTAAAAATAACATGAATTCGGAATTTCCAGTATTATATTTAATGTAAAATAATTATTCTGGCTAAAGTAGCTGCTGCTACTTAAAACCTAAAATGCCTTGGTAAATTCATATAATTTTGTAAATTCCACTGTGTTAGCACAGAGCTTTTAAAAAGCTCAGGTGTTTGGTTGCATCACGCGAGAGGATAATCTTGGTGATAATTGTATATTTCACAGGATGGGGAGGGGATGTCAACAATATGATGCCACCAATTAGGTAATTTATCATGTCCACAACATCCAAACTTCCATTAGTATTTTGAGTGGGGACTATTAGTTCTATCAGACTACAATATATTAAAGCAACAGAGCCAGTTTATACAGTTAATATCAACATGTGTTCCATGTGAATCTGTGTTTTTTTTTAGTTGTCATGTTAAGCTAATGAGTGAACTGGATTCCCATTTCTACTAATGCCCCTAAGCAAGTTTTATTTCCCAAATGAGTCTTACATAAATCATTGTGTATTGGTTGTATGTTTTTAAAACTTCTGCAAACTACAGAAACCAAGATTTTACTCTTGAATCCAAATATCTAGATGGACAGGCTATGCTAATATTGACCAATACATGCACTAATTGGGTACCACCTTTTAATGACGTCTTCTTGATCAACCTGTTAAGCAAACTGCAAAATGGCTCTATTAAAAAATAGCAATACTGTTTCTAGCTATCAAAGGCTTAGAAAATCAATTATTTCCGTAAACTTAAAATAACCATAGCCTTGACAATTATGAAAAAATAGGGGGTGCAACTGAGTTTTATATAATCTGTAAAACTTAATAAAGGAATAAAATGGATCATTTTCATAATGAGGACATTTGATAACAAGGAAACACATTTCTGGAAAGTGCCTCTTACCTGAGCCTCTTACTGGTTTTACTGGAGTAAACAAGCCCTAAAACATTAGTAAAAATATTAGGGTAAAGAGTATGAATAGTAAGGCCACGTCAATATACCAAATTACCAAATTGTTGGAGATCAAATCCAATTAATAAGTATTGTTATATATATACTGTATAATGTACTTTTGTTTGCCTTAATACCAGCAATGAGCTATTCACAAGGGCTCGAGCAATGCATAAAATGCAGCTGATTATCTTCACTGAATGTTTATTGGAAATTAAAGAGGAGTAAAATTTAAGACATTTTCTTGACCCAGTCAGAAGAAATGAAAGCTAATATTCTTTATCTGCCATAAATTGCAGTAGATCAACTGCTTTCATATGAACTTAAATAAGATTTAGTGTTTTCTGTCCTTCAAATGGTTACAATTGAAAGTGACCAGGATCAATATCTTCGCCACTTGTATGCAGCCAGAGCTTTGTGCATCACAATAGACAAAAAAGGTCAGTATTCAAATATTTGTGTCAAATTAATTTCCACATTATCTCCAAATTCAATTAACTAGGAACCCAGTGAAACATTTAAAAAAAAAAGTCTGACACTCACTAGTGACAAATTGCGGTGCTTAGTGCGCATTTCAAGGCAACGTGTTGAGCCTTGCTAATCTTCTCACTAATTCTCAATTACCGTAAAATGAAGTCATAAATCACGAAGACAGTGGATCGATGAAAATGTTGTTTTCACGGTGATTGGCAGCCTGCCTTAAGGTCTCCCCCCCCCCCAGTTGTTTTAACGTTAACATTTGGAAACGAAGCAAAGGGAAAGAGGATGAAGGCACTCAAAGCTATAGTATAATATAGGCCCACAGGCCTTTGGGGGATAGTGTGAAGGGACAGCACCAATTTCAGCCCATCAAGCATCCAATTTTTCTCTTTTCATACCTGCTGTACTAAATGAGAAACAAATTAAATTTCCTTCCACTATTTCCACAGAAACCATTTAAATTTTTCATGGAAACTAATTTGTCCCTAGACAGATAGCACCTCATTCTATGAAAATATACAGTGGCACAGGGAAAAAATAAATTTGTGTCACTCTGGATTTGCCATTCTGTGAAATGTCATTCATAGCAGAGGGATAAATGAGGCCCATTCAGAACACAATGGCCGTACCTTGTGCTCTGGTGAATTTGCATTGTGCTCCCCACTCCATAGTGTTCTCATATTCTCCCCGTTATTAATTTGCAGTCTGGGTTTTACATTCATGAGCCTGAGATTGAAATGTAAATGAGGCACAAAATAAGTAGTCAGCACTAGCCCCGGCCAAGAGGCCTATGTCATAGACTCATGAACGTACATGAAAATAGTTATCATTCAGCGAGATTAGCAGCACAGAACATCAATCACTGCTGCAAGGAAACAATGAATAGGGAAAAAACTCAACACGAGAAGGAAATTACAACAGCTTCAAAGTGGAAAAGTAATATGCCCGACCTGTTGTTGAAGCTGTATAATATTGTAATGAAAAAAGCTAATACTGTTCTTTCCTATACTATTGGTATCTCGTATTAAGATTTTTCATTTTTTCCAATCCCAATTTGTTTATTAAATTAACATATCTTCCACACATTAAATGCCACTCAACTGACAAAAAGTGAAGTGGTATAGACATTTAAATATTATTACATTTTCAATATCAATGATTAAAATACCAGGTCAGTTTATGACCTCACCCTAATAATCTTCTCCGGATAACAAAGTATATTCATATTGTTGACTAGTTTAGGGAGGAAATGTGTTTCATAAAGTGAAAGTCTCACATGCGTGGTTCCAGGCCCTATTACTTGGGTTAGATTTTGTGACCGCACACATGTCGAAGCTGAATACTATTTTCATTCATTTTCAAAACTACCATTATATTAAAATATGGATTGTAAACTCACAAGGTGTCTTAATGTGTAATAATCTTATTGTCAAATAGTTTATTGTCAATGTTAATGTCATTGTTAGTTGTCACTCTCCCTTGATTGTCTTAGAGATAAGGAATAAACTGGTGCTTTATAAATAAATGCTATGTTATAAAATGTTATATCATTTTAAACAAACACGGTAGGGGAACTATTTATTACAAAAATAATCAACTCAGAATATCCCTTTATCATAGAGCTGCTAGGCTGAGCACATGCCGTTTGTTTGTTATACCTAAGATACATGTCAGGTAACTGGCAGTATTATTTTGATGATGCAATTCAATATAATGTCTCAGCGTTCACGTGAACCTAATCAATTCATTCCAGCATCTCCCAGATTCCAAAGACATCCTCAAATAAGTGTAAAATGTAGCATGAAACCTAGTCAATGAGGTTGCCTTTATGTGCACTTTTATTTTACATTAGTTTTTTAATGTTGGTTATTATGGTGTGCAATGATTCCTTTGGACTATATGTGTATATATATATATACTTCTAAAATATGCACATTACTGTTACTTGTGTAGAAATCTGGTAGCTGTGTAAAACCTCCCACGTCTTTTAGTGATTTATACTACTTAAGAGGAAAATCATCTGTTCCATACTGAAAAGCTGTTTTTTTTTTGTTTAAATAAACTGGATACGCTTAGAGGTTTGGCCAGGAAGTGAATTTTAGGACTGTAACACACGTATACATTCTTACTTCCCAAATAGGCCTGGACTGGCCATTGTAGCCACAGATAATCTCCCTTAACATATTCCTTGGTTATAATTAAAGCAAGTATGACACACCGACCACCATTGGACCTCTAAGAACCAAGGTAATTTATTTAGATTATGGACTAATGGCTCCTTGACATAGGACACTTTTTCCAAATAATGCAGCCATGTAATGCAGGTTGTTTATACAAGTGACTGCCTATATGTGCATGAGGAAAAAGTAAGGGAGTACTTATTAACATACCTGGGAACTTCTGCACTCCAGCTACCCGGAGCCTTTCCTTGCGGGACGTGGCCAGGACTGTCCACCGAAGGCAGCGGGCGTTGGACAAATAGGTGGGGAGGGGGGCGTGTTAAGTCCCCGCTCCCACGACCCAGAGGATTCCGGAGAACCGGAGCTTCACAAAAAGATCTCCGGGTCAAACCCGGAGAGTTCCCAGGTATGCTTCTGTGTTTTCTGTAAATATTTACTTAATGTGTTTTTCCATATTGACTACATATTCCTATTAGCCCCAAGCACCATTAGTGGGTGAGAGTAAGTAACAAGTGGCCTAGAGAAAAAAGCTGGCCTGGTGAAGCAAGGCTTTGCTTGGAGACTCCAAGTCAACCACAGAGAGTTCCTAGGCATGTATCTATACCTTATATTATACACATATATACACATACAGTACATATAAATACACACTTATATATACAGTGGCAACAAAAGCACAGGAACCCATTGGAATCACCTGGTTCAATAAAATGTGATCTGATCTACATGTGAGTCACAAGTATAGACAAAGACAATGTGCTATTAAGCTACAGTAAGCCAATGTAGCTTAACAGAAACAATAAATATAAACAATTATTTTCTTTCTTGTCTTTATTTAACGCATCCATTAAACATTCACAGTGTTGGTGCAAAAAGTAAGTGATAGAAAAACTGGTCGAACCTCCTTTGGCAGCAATAACCTCAAACAAGCGCTTCCGGTAGCTGCTGATCAAGCTTACACTATGTTCAAGAGGAATTTTACGCCATTCTTCCTTACAGAACGGCTATGGTTCAGCTATATTCCTAGAATGTCTGGCGCAAACAGCTTTCTTATGGTCATTGCACAGCATATCTAATGGGTTAAGGTCTGGGCTCTGACTGGACCACTTCTTTATTTGAAACCATACTGTGGTAGATTTTTGTTTTTGATTGTTAGGGTCATTAGGGTAATTTTCCTGCTACACAGCTTCTAGTTCGGCTGGCAGACGGCCACCTTGACATTATACTGGACTCAGTGATCTCTCTTTTTACTGACCCAGTTGAACAGATGTTTTCCAGGAGGGGCAAAATATGCTTACCCCAATACCTCCTTACTTCCTCCCCATTGCCTACTTTCGTTGGCTCAAGAGAGAGGTTTCATGGTGGGAGGCAATATTAATTACCAATTAATAGAAAAAATGATAGTTCCTACTAACATGGTCATAACAGGCCACCATGTTCCTAAGCAACATGAGAACTTTTGTTTACAATAGCTAGGGTGGTAAAGATTAGTCACAACTACCCCAGTATAATATTCTTATGGTGTTCAGTAGACTTGGGCATCAGGGGGCTCTTCGTGTTCGTCTTCATGCTCGTCTTCGTGAAAAAAAAAATCTTCGGATTCCGCGAATATTCGCCAGTTCCTGTCTTCTCTTCGGGCGAATATTAGTGGACATTCTTCTTGTTCGATTTTTCTTCATTTTTTTCTGGTTAAGGGGTTAATACGGGGTTAACGCATACCACAGCAGCTCTGGCACCAGGTTTAAATGTCTGTATAAGCAACTCTGTTGGTCGTCAGCAGGGGGCTCGTCTGCCAATGGTTGATGGCAGACGAGGCCCCTGCTGGCGACCAATAGGTTCGCTCGTACAGACTTTTAAACTCCTGGTGCCGTAACTTGTCCGGCAGATACCATTGGCCTCCCTGTTCTCTCAGTTAAATGTCCGTACGAATGACCAATAAAGTCGCTTGTACGGACATTTAACTGATAGAACAGGGAGACCAGTGGGATCTGCCGGACAAGTTGCTTCATTAGGGGTTAACTTTTTAAAGTCTGTTGGTCACTGGTACAGACTTTTAGGCTCCTGGTGCCGTAACTTGTTGCACCTTAAGGGGTTAAGGGGCCGTGCGAGTGAGCCTATTGGTCGCTTGCACGGCCCTTTAACCTACGGATTTCTGCTCCCGTTATTGGTTGATGCCAGAGGAGGTCCCTGTAGGCGACCAATAGGCTCATTCGCACTTCCCTGTAACCCCTGACGGTGAACCTACGGATTTCCGCTTCCATGAACTGCTGCGATGCTGATGGGGAAGGGACCGGGGAGATTAGTAGGCAAAGACGAAGATCTTCGTGCTGTGTGTCTTCGTCTTTGCCTACGTTTTACCGCCGCTGTCTTCTCTTCGGCGTGTCTTCGGAACGAACACGAAAACACACTCTTCGTGTTCGTTTTCATGTTCGCCCGAAAACGAATGCACATTTCTAGTGTTCAGCCAGCATTGGCTGACTGTATATCATGGGAGTTGCAGCCAACAACAAAAAGTATTGGCCATCAAAACTTCAGTCTATAATCCCTATAAAGTTCAGCTAGCAATACGGTTGGCTGAATATTATTGTAGATGCAGTTAACAAATGTTAGTGAACAGAATTAAATAAATGCTGCACTCCCCTGAATACCATGTGTTTTTTTCTGCTTTCTATGTTAGTTAACCTACTCTAATCAGCCTACTATTTCTCATTCCCCTGCTGCTGCTCCAGTGGGGCACTTTGTATTGCATTAGAGGGGCTGCCACCCCCTAAATCTGTCAGTACAGGACAGAATATACCACTGAGAAAGACTGTTCTTAGCGTTTCTTGTGATGTAGGCAAGTCAAGTTTGTTCCCTCTCCTGCATACTCTTAACGGCATTAAAGAGAACCAAGTAATGGGACTCTCAGAACTCGACACTCGACATTAATGGTGTCCAGTGTTGCAGCAGAGTCTAAATTAGGTGGATTAAAAGGAAGGGAAATCCCTCTGATTAGGTTCTATGTTAATCAATATGACCATATAAGGATTAAATAGGACTCACCAAAAAAGTGGTACTCACATGGTGTCAGACTAAGCAATATGCTGGCCATATAGTGCGATGGAATGCCCAAAATATTCTTAAAATAGGAATAGTATTTGCTTGATGTGCACTGATTACTTACTTTGTTGTATGTATTGGTCATTTTAGCTTGAGTGGTCATTTTAAGTTGAATGTATAAGGTTTTTAGGATGTGCTTCCTATTTTGTATTTTTCCCTAGACTGTCTTACACATTGCTTACACTCATATCATAGGGTGCATTGATTGTATTTAATATGTTTCATGTATATTTGCTGTATTATCAAATCACAAATCTTCTTCAATTGTATTGATTTATGGCTCCTTGAGTACCCGTGCTGGTGGTCTTTTAGTGTTGACATTATTATTTAAAAAAAGTTATATATGTATAGAAATTCTTACTGCTTGCGCTATAAAAATCTGAAAAGGAAGTGAAATCATTACTTTTGGAACATAATACAACTACTGCACATTTTCAAAGAAACTAGCTCAACTGCAACCAGTTGAATGTTTTTTCAGTGATTGTACATTGAAAAATCACTTTCTCAGATTGCATGCTGAAACTTCCTAATGAAGAAATTAAGGGAAGTATCATGGAAAAATAGACATTTATGAGCAAGCAACATTGTTAATAGCAGACCATATAGCAAGGGCGAGCCTAGGGTTACTGGCGCCTAGGTGCAGTATTTCTTCTGGGCCCGCCAAAACTAACACCCATACATACTAACATGTAAAGTTGCTCTAACACCCACTCACTTTAACACAATACACTTACATACACACACATTCTTTGTCCTGCTACCCCTCTCCATCTCCCAGACATCACCAACCCTAGGCTCACCACTGACAATCCAACACTAAACTCCAACACCATAAGCTGACATACACTCACACTAACACCATATGCTAACATACACTAACATACTCTTACTAAGACCATACAGTAACACTAACACCATGCAGTCATGCACATGCACAATGCACCTATACACATTCTAATACTACATGCCAAAATACACACTTATGCTAATGCAATATGGTAACAAACACACACCACCATATGCTCACACATGCTAACATTACTCGGATACACAAGCACACATTAACCAACAACATACACTAACACTGTACATACAGTGAAGGAAAAAATATTTGATCCCCTGCTGATTTTATACGTTTACCCACTGACAAAGACATGATCAGTCTATAATTTTATTGGTAGGTTTATTTGAACAGTGATAGACAGAATAACGCATTTCAAATAAGTAATACATTGATTTGCAATTTACTCAAAAAAAGTATTTGACCCTTTTGCAAAACATGACTTAGTACTTGGTGGCAAAACCCTTGTTGGCAATCACAGAGGTCAGACGTTTCTTGTAGTTGGCCACCAGGTTTGCACACATCTCAGGAGGGATTTTGTTCCACTCCTCCTCTCCATATCTTTAAGGTTTTGAGGCTGATGTTTCGCAACACGAACCTTCAGCTCCCTCCATAATTTTCTATGGGATTAAGGTCTGTAGATTGGCTAGGCCATTCCAGGGCCTTAATGTGCTTCTTATTGTACCACTCCTTTGTTGCCTTAGCCATGTGTTTGTCATGCTGGAGTGCTCATCCACAACCCAATTTTTAATGCCCTGGCTGAGGCAAGGAGGTTCTCCCCCAAAATTTGACAATAAATGGCCCCATCCATTGTTCCTTTGATGTCCCCTTAGCAGAAAAACACTGCCAAAGCATAATGTTTCCACCTCCATGTTTGACGGAGGGGGTGGTGTTTTTGGGGTCATAGGCAGCATTCCTTGTTTCCTAATAGCTTGATTTTAGTCTCATCTGACGACAACACTTTCACCCAGTTCTCCTCTGAATCATTCAGATGTTCATTGGCAAACTTCAGATGGGCCTGTACATGTGCTTTCTTGAGCAGGGGGGCCTTGTAGGCACTGCAGGATTTCAGATCTTCACAGTATAGTGTGTTACCAGTTGTTTTCTTGTTGACTATGGTCACAGCTGCCTTGAGATCATTGATAAGATCCTTCCGTGTAGTTCTGGGCTGATTCCTCAGTTATTTTGTGTTTCTCACCAAGCTGCTTAGAGATGGTCTTATAGCCCATTCCAGCCTTGTGTATGTCTACAATCTTGTCCCTGACATCCTTGGACAGCTCTTTGGTCTTGGGTATGGTGAAGAGTTTGGAATCTGAATGATTGATTGCTCCTGTGGACAGGTGTCTTATATACATGTAACAACCCTTTAAGAAAGTGCTCCTAATCTCAGCTTGGTATCTGTATAAAAAACACCTGGGAGCCAGACATCTTGCTGATTGATAGGGGATCAAATACTTATTTGAAATGCGTTATTCTTGAATTTTTTTGTAATTCTGTCTCTCCCCGTTCAAATAAACCCACCATTTAAATTATAGACTGATCATGTTTTTGTCAGTGGGCAAACGTACAAAATCAGCAGGGGATCAAATATTTATTTCCTTCACTGTATATATAGATATACATGCTGATTTAAAAGGCCGGAGTGTCCCTTTAACAGTCGCTAACAAATATTTTGCTATTTGTAACAAAAAACATGAAGTAGAGTGAAAAAGGTCATGGGATTTTATAGAATAATAATAACTATTTATATCATAAACAATACATTACTGTGTAAATCAAGATAATATGCATAAAAATATCTCTGCAGCTCTTACCTTCCAATAATAAAAATATACGAAAGATTAAATGAACCCCTACATTGACCTAACAATCTCTTGTATGTTATGATAAAACCTATACCTGGAAAGGAATTTATACAGGGATATGATAAATTAATCTACAGGCGGTTTTTATGTGGAATAATTACGTGAAACACCATTAGAGCACTTAATATCATGTGCAAATATGGGATGCACTTAACTAAGTAATTTTATGTTAAATAAGCTGACCAGTAATAACACAAGATTTTAGTTATGATAAAATTCAAATATATGCTAATTAAGTATTAAGATGTCATGTCATATTTATTTTCTATTCACTAAATTTCATTAACCTTAAAAGGACTCAACCACATTATGTTATTAAATAAAAACTGTAAGACATTTCATATGTTGACGTGACTGGTGACGTCCTACGTTAGCTTGGTTCACTTATGCATATAATAATGCTATTGGCCTAGTATTTAATTGTATTTTTTTTACTGGAGTTTAATGCATTTTTCATACATAAAAAAAAAATTTAAGTGTGTATTTTTGGGAAAATATATTTCTTAAAAACCTTGTCAGCTGGTGTGTACATGAAAAGTAGATTCACTTTTGTTTAAATATTTCAGAATAAACATCAATAAATAGCTCAATGTTATAGCATTTAATTGGTGAAAACCAGAATCATTAAGCATATCAGAAATTGAGGACATGCACTGGCGTAACTACAGGGGTCAATCCCTTCTTCCTGTCTCCTCGTACCGGTTCAAACTTGTTTAGAAAGGGCCCTTTCTAAACTATTTTGAACTGGCATAGGGAGATGTGTGATTGTGTGTGTGAGAGCATTGGTGTGTAATTGTGTAAGTGGGGTGAGGTGTAGTGTGTGTGTTAGTGAGTATGAGTAAGTGTGTGTAATTTGTGTAAGCGTGGTTAAATATGTTGTATGTTGGAAGGGGGGCAAGGGGCAAAGAAGGCACAGACCAGTTGTGTGGGGGAAATGATGGGACAGACCAGCTGTTGAAGTTGGGGGGCCCAGGACAAGTTTTGTTTTCTAGTTACGCCCCTGAGGACATGCTTTTCATTTGTTTTACACTATGTGTGGGTATGTAGAGCACAAAACTTCAAAATAAGTGTAAATAGCAAGGTAGCTCAAGTTTTTTCATTTGGTAGATATAATATATTTATCTAAGACTTTTATGACTTTTATTACCCAGAGGTTATTATTCAGAGTGCTTCACAATAGTTGCCAACAGTCCTAATTTTGCCGAAATCATCTTGGCAACTGTAATTTTTTTTCTCTTCCAGCAAATGTCCTGTTTGTTGAGATAGCTAGCAACAGCAAAGTGGAAGAGATGGCCTGTGGAATGCAACATGAGGTCTCAAATCTGCCCATCAGGAACAGACTGGAGATTAAAATCGGCCCTGCAACTTCAAGGTCAGTCATCATGACTGCTACTCTCTTACACTTTGCAGCTACATGGATTTGCAGCTACATGGATCCTGCCCAATAGGCAGACCTACTCCCATGTCATGTGGGACACGTGGTGAATAATCGTGCAATAATCATGATTTCATAAGAACTCCAAATCCCTATAAAGCTAGGCAAGACATTATATGCAGCTAAACAATATAACCAGTGATGTTTAAGATCAATTAATTGCATAGATTCAGAAGTATAAGGCTGATCTTCTTGTTTGTTTTGATTATCGTCTGTCCTTTCAAAAATACATGGTTATATCAGCCCACTGGCAAATTCTTGGGTGTTAACTGGTAGCACAATGTGAATCATTAAAAGTATGTTATATACCTTTGGGGGGATGTATGGAAGTATTTTGTTCTTCATTTTATTAGATTTTCCATTATGCCTTTTCCATTTTGCTTCCATTGTTATTTTGTTTAATAAAATGTTAAATAAAAAACGAGTTATGGAAAGTAATAGTGATATTAGTAATATTAGGATCCACAGAAGCTCCCAACATCCAAAACCATACATACAAAAAAGTTCAATGCATTACAACAATACATACTGACAAAAAAACTTAAGTAATAATTATATTAATTTTAAACCTTACTTTTAAAAAATTTGATTTTGACAAATGTAACATTTTTGTTAGAATATAAAACAAAATTATTATAGGAAATCTGAAATATGTTCAGTTCTTCAGACCTCTGTAAGCCAACCTTAGAGAAGCAGCTGTTCAACTTACTTTCTATAAAATCAAATTGAGTTTTTTTTCTTGTAGCAATGTTTGCTATAGTATATTAATGTTAAATGAATGAAATGACATTAGTGGGAATGATCTGCATGGTTCCAGCAATCTCCTGATATGAGACCAGATGGTCACATCTAACTGATGTAATCTAGTAAACTCTGTTGAGAGTCAAGATATTGATTGAATTTCTGAGTTTAAATGCAGGCCCCATATCTACACATGTCTACACTGATATCAGTTGCTTGAAATCCAATACAGAGGTGTAGATCGGAGAGGATGTTAGCTGCAGCCTATTAAACCTGTCAATTCCATCTGTTGTCTAATACATTAAAATGCCGCGTGTAGTTTTTAATAGATTGACATTAGATTTAGAGAACATATCTTTGGACTTTGATTTGATAGGGTGGCAAGTGTGGGTGCAATTCAATTATATTTATATAAAAAAAAACATTCTTAGATAACAATAATTTAAATGGCAAACTGCCATTTGGTAAAGCAAAAAGAAAGACAGAAAACAATGTTTAAACAGTGTTAAGGGCAATTCTGTACAACATATGTGAATTTAAAAGATACGTTTTCCCTGCTGTACTGGGTAGTGGCGGAGTATCTCCAGTATGGTATATTTAAAGTATGCATTAGATATGTGGGCCTGACTACTGGTCCACCTGTATGGCAGGTTTGGCAAAAACCTCCCCTGAATACTTATTTAAGCTTCTTCCTGTGAATCAGATGAGCCTCAAAGTTACTTATTATAGTTTTCACAGATGTGGGGCAATGACCTGTATTACAGCTGATTGAAAGAGTTTAGCCTTGCCCACTACTACCCAGTTTATTTTGCTTCCACTCTCTTCCCCTCAATATGGCAGCCTCCAAAACCCCCATATAGATAGTCATGCCTCTCCCGCTCTACCAGCTCCCATAAAGGGAGGGGAGACTCATCTGGGCAAGAATAACTGTGGCAGACCCGATGGGCCAAATGGTTCTTATCTGACATTAAATTCTATGTTTCCTAGACATAGCTTTGACACATGAATGTTCACAACTTCAGACATATTAAATATATCCCATGATATAACATTTTTGGAATCCTATTTTTTTTTCAGGGTACTCTTTAATCATTCCCACCATTGCTTTCAGGCACTTCATGAACAATGTACTACTAGAAAATAAATGTAAGAAGTCAAACAGAAAAGTAAAATCATCCATGTGGAAAAAAGAACAACTGCAATTTCAAATATTTAATCTTCTGTTAAAATGAGTTAAGTACGTATTCACAAATGAGCTGTTTGACTGCAGAACACATTATAAATAAAGGTAAGTAAGAAAATTGATTTAAATTTTGAATAATGTACGTTTGAATAATTGCAAATGCATCTTAACTTTAAAATAATCATAAAACTGGATTATGTGTTTTAAACTGCCTGCATGCTTGTAATATTAAATTGTGTTTATCAGGCACTCAAATATATTCTTTGTAGGAATCACATAAATTCCCATATAACTCTCATAAAACAACAGATGTTTTTTTTTTTCTCTACAGAAAGCATTATAAATATGTCCTTGTTATTAAAATTACCTGTTCTTAAAATTGGGTTTGGATTTATGGAAGCATTTAATAATTCATAAAAACAGAGTGATTAAACATAATAATTATGATGGTGATGATGTAATCCCTGGGGAAAGAGATGATTCAAATATAAAATTGTGCCATCCGGAGTCTTGCATCTATTATAGCTATAAAGATAGCCTTTCCTCGTATTACTTGAATCGTATTGGGAAACATATTACACTGAAAGCAGAGGTCATCTTTAAATTGATGGCTATGGAAAAAAGCAGAATTCATGGAAAGCTTTCCTTAGAACCTATTTACCAAAAATGATTTGAAAAGATAATCCCTCCAATCATCATCTTTAAATAACTCTTTTTTTTTATCAGAGCCAAAAGCTGAAATCATTCTTTTATTTTGACAAGATCTTTAAAATGAATGGTGATTCCCTCATGTTGCTCTGAAATACATATACTGTAGATAATGTATTGTTTGTATATGGTTGTAATGTTTTGTTCTTTGTAATTATGCATTACAGAATCCTTTTATGGATTCAAAATGAAAGTCCAAAAAATACAAAAAGTCAAAACATTACATATTTTTCTATAGCAGAGGATCCTTGTGCACAGAAAAAGAAATGTGTTAATGCAAGCCATTGTTAAACATCCATTGTTTCTTCTAACATTTATGTACATATATATATATATATATATATATATATATATATATATATATATATATATATATATATATATATATATATATATATATTTAACAAACGTATTTAGAAAGATCTAAAAGGCGGGGGAAATCAATGTTTACTCTTACTATTAATTTTTATCAGATTAGGGATGGGTGTCATGGCTTAGTAGGTAGGGTTCTCTACTCCCTATATATGGGCCAACATTTTAGGAACTTGTCACATTAATTTTAGCTTCAGACCTGTTTTTGTCCCTCCCTCCCTCCCTAAATTTTGGGGTTTGTTTTGTGTGGCTTCGCTTTGTCACAGCGGAGGGGCTGGATTGGTAAGGTGGGGGGTAGAATTGCTATTTTTTGGGTTGGGTACGGTTAATGATATGTTGTTGTTGGATGGTGTGGTAGGTTTCTAGCTAGTCTGTGGCTCAGAACCTAGAGGGTGTATGGGGTGTCGCGGAATGCCCCTACTTTTCGTTTTTTTAGAAAGGTTATTGGCACTTTATAGGTATGGGATGGTTTATCATTATGTCAGTTTATCTGTGGGGTCATTGTCTATGTGTTATTGGCATGATGGAGGAATGTATAATTGTTTTTTACTGTTTGGACAATGACTTATTCTATGGTATGTTTATATGTTATTTATGGTTATAATAAAGCTGTGGACAATAATTTTTTCCAACATAAAAATGTGTGTGTTTCGTTATTGGGGTTTTGGTAGGCGATGTCCTGTTCTTTCCTTTTAGCGATGCACCTGTCATATCATACCCAAAAAAAACAAACATTTTCAAATAGGGAATTTGGGAAAAAAATTACTATTGCAGAAAAATGTATAATGTATAAATATGATAAAAAAATAATCTATGTTGAACTAAAATAAAAGGTCAAATAAATATATTGTTATTTGTTATTTAACATTGCTGATTTTAATGTTAATGCTTTAATATTTAGTACATCTAGGGTTGTTTGATCCCTTGTGCAGAGGGAATTTGCCTCACATTTCGGTTCTGGACTGGCAGGATCAGACTGATATCTCAAACATTTTTGTATGTAATGATTTAGTATTCTATATGATCTCTAAACTATTCTTTATCCTTTATAAATTATATCTTATATTCTCTTTTGGTAAAGAAAGTTATTTTGGCCTCCAGTCTGTTGAATCTTAATAATTAACA
This sequence comes from Spea bombifrons, assembly GCF_027358695.1. Taxonomy (NCBI): domain Eukaryota; kingdom Metazoa; phylum Chordata; class Amphibia; order Anura; family Pelobatidae; genus Spea; species Spea bombifrons. Next base: position 93,304,357 of record NC_071088.1, on the reverse strand, counting down.
ATAAGTGTCTTTATTGTGCAATAATTTCAATACATAATAACAAACTATATCATGACCATCAATGACATGCATCCATTCCCAAATACAATACAGTTATACAAACCAGGGCAGTATTAACAAAAGGGCATATGGAGCAATTGTCCCAGGGCCCCAGAGTGGTAGGGTACCCTGGGTCTTCATCGTGTAGTAGACTTACTTGATTTGTAGTAACCTGAGCTGCTCTACTGCTATCAAAATCTGTGATTTTCCTACCCAACCAGGTTGGAGCAGCACAACACATACATTTAATGTATACTATTTGCTTTCCATGGAAAAACCCACTCATAGAATTACTGGGAAAGAAATATTAAAAGCTGTGGTATAACTTTTGTAATAATACAACATTCATCTTAACTATTAGTAGCAATAACACCTGTAAAAGTGGAATAGATCAAAAGAATCCTTTTACATTTAGTGTGCTTTGTAGATATCTGTGATTGCGGTAGTATGAGTACATCAACTACAACCTGAAAAGGGTCACAGCTGGATGCATTTTTTTTATCTCACATAACTGTGACAGGTGGAAGCCACAAAGCATTATTTAGATTAGAAGGAGGACTGGGGTCAGATGTTAAGTCAATCAGGGTCACTAACAAGAATCCAAGTATTTCCAGGTCGTGAAGGAGTTCTGCTCTAAATGTTCTTCCCATTAAGCCAAAGTCACATTTTGTATACATAACTATTTGTAGTATCCATTGATAACCAAATACAAATACATTTGCATTTAGATTACATATTAGCAGTGGTTGGGCTAATGGATAAGCAGATACAGAAAGTGGATACAGATACCTCATAAAGTTATACCATTTCTTATCTTATGTATAATATCTTGTTTTTGTATTCAATATGATAAAGACCACATAAATGTTTACATTTGGGGTGCTTAAAAAACCCAGACCCACCCTACTTATTGTTATTAAATTAATTATTATTAAACAACTTCTTAATTTAGAAAAAACACAATAATTACGATAAAGCAAACAATAAACAGTGAACATTGCCCAACCATAGTTCTTTCATAATAACTTCCTAATTATTATAGAATTGTTTGAGGCATGATCATAATAGTATGTTATTTTGTTAAATGGATAATACAATATCTGATATTATCAGTCATAAAAGTGCAGCTGATGTGTAATAAATTCACCACTATCACATAATTGAATAAGTATATTTTTCCATAATATTCTTTTCTTTTTTGTAAGTCAGAAAGTATGTATAGTTTCAACTTGATAAATATGAACCACTCTATTATAATCCTGGGTTTTCTTAGTATACAACGTAAGGGTTGGGTTTAGGTCTTCCACGCAAACAAATCTCTGGAAAGCTTAACCAAATTGTCGGAATATTTTCTGTATATATAATTGGCTTTGTCATCTCACTACTCCGTGAACTATACCAGATAGCAAATACGCACTGAACGTAAAACCTCTGCAAGAAACCATCACCCATTATTTAGTATGTGCTAGAAGCTTGAATTTTTCTTCTTGCCCCATGTGAAAATAGTTAACCACATGGAAGGAGTCCCACCCCTCCACTTTACAAAATGTTGAAATTAAGTTTTCCCGTACAGCTACCAGGGGACGTCAGTAAATCACCCTGGTAACAGAGTTTACATTGATTCTGAAAAAAGCACTTGTCCATATGTAACAACGATAACCTTTTAGAAGATTTGGAAAACAAATCTGACACCCCATTAAATGGCAAATGATTTTTTCTCCCTACAAGGAAAGGGGCCTTAAAAAAAATATATATAAAATAGAAGGCTATTAATAAATAATGGGCCCTTTTTTTTATAAGAAAAGCTGACATGAAAGCTTAAGCCATAAAGTGTATCAGAAGCAGTGTTTTGACTTGTGTGGTTTATTTGTTAAAGCAATAAGATTGAAGCACAATTTTATTAGCTGCACAAAAGATATTTTATTAAATGTCACATTGTAAATTGATTTTTAAAAAGAACAGAAAAATTACATTTTCTCGGATGTGTAATGCGGCAAAAATCTGATATGCATGCAAACCACTAAACCACTAAGTGAAGTTGGCTCATACCTTTGAGATCTGTAAATGCATCTTTACTGTGATCCATCTGCAATATAATCACCCCTTATTTATTTGCAGGCTCCTTTTTCAATGTTAAACTTGCTCATCTCTGCTAGTATATTTAAAAATTAAATATATGGAGGAGCTATACTTTAGTTAGCTAAGTGCGCGTTTCTATATATGATCTATAATGCGAGGGTGACATGGTAATTGGTCTAGCATACCACAGCTGAGTATCACACACAGGGGCGTAACTAGAAGCCTCAGGGCCCCGGTGCAAGAATCTGTTAAGGGCCCCCCCAACCCAATCTACCCTCCTCTCACACCATCTACCCCCTCTCCCCCCCTTCTCAGGCTATCTACCCTATCCCTACCTCCTCCTTCTATCTACATTTTTTTTATTTCCTTTTATTCACCAACCTGACCCCCCCCAGTTATGCACATCTGCCCCAGGCTTGCCACTCTGCCCCCTGATATGCCTTTTAACCCCCTATATGCCTCTCTGCCTCCAGAAATGCCTTATACCCCTATATGCCACTCTGGTTAAAGGGCATATAATGGGACAGAGTGGCATATAAGGGGTATAAGGCATTTCTGGAGGCAGAGTGGCATATAGGGGGTTAAAAGGCATTTATAGAGACAGAGTGGTATATAGGGTTAAAAGGCATTTCTGGAGACAAAGTGGCATAAAGGGGGTTAAAAGGCATATCATTGGGCACTCTGCCTCCCCGATATGCTTTATACCCTCCTATATGCCACTCTGGTGCGAGGGGGCGGAGCTTTCACCCTTCACGCTGCTCCCATCACTCTGCGGCCATCAGATTGCTGGGAATGTAATCTAAACGGCCGATGCGTGCTGATGCTGCCGGCCAGAGCTACTTTAACACTTTTTTTAATGTAATATGGCAAGCAGAACCGGCCGGCGGCATCAGCACGCATCGGCCGTTTAGATTACGTTCCCAGCAATCTGATGGCCGCATAGTGATGGGAGCAGCGTGAAGGGTGAAAGGTCCGTGCGTAGGGGAGGAGCTTTCACCCTGCTCCCAATCTCCCATCACTAGGCGGCCATCGCACACCGCTGCTGGGTTCTGATGCCGCCGTCCGGCGCTGCTTTAATACATTTTTAAAATTTAATATGGCAAGCCGGACCAGCTTGCCATATTAAATTCAAAAAAACAAGTATTATAGTAGCGCCGGCCGGCCGCATCAGCACCCAGCGGCCTCTTAGATTAGATTTCGGGCAGCCTGGGGGGCAATTGTCCCCCTGCCCAGCCCGCCCCCGGCGCCGGAGGCGGCTTCAAATCCCGCTCTGCCGGCCGAATCTACGTGCCCAACGGGAAATTTCCCGGTATCCCGGTGGGCCAGTCCGGCCCTGCTTGGGCCCCCTTGAGTGGCAGAACTCCAGGGCCCGGTCGAAGTCGCGACCCCTGCGACCCCGGTAGTTCCGCCACTGATCACACAACGCGCATGAAAAATTTTATTATGATGGGCTTTGTTATGAAAATTTACCTCCCCTGATATTATCTTGTGATTTAAGTAACTATATTTATTGAAAACAGCTGATAAAAAAAGCTTCTTTCTTTAGAGGAAATACCAAACCAGTAAAAGTAAAATAAAAAGTGAGCACGGTTGATAACAAAACATGATGATGACATCACTAAAAGTCTCCCATAAACAGGAAATTGCAACTTGCATTGACTTGAAACATAGTTTCAATGCATTTTGGCCTCTAATCATCTGTGTCATCTGAAGGATTTTATCCAACAGGTGGTCATAAATAAACTTTAGCTTATACTCTAAGATGGTAATTCTTAAGAATGCTCATCCTTATATATTTTTGGAATAAATTCAAGACAGTTCATATTCAAAGTATCTTTATCACAATAGAAGGAAGCACATACTCACAGGAGCAGGCTTTTAAATCACATGAGACCAAAGTGACCATCAGAGTTTTGATATACTGTAGGAATCAAATTATGCAGAAAAACAAATCCAGACCTTAACAGGTTGTTAAATATATAAAAAAATATGTGATTATTTAACCATGAGTAAGAAGGGTGAGCTGCTTAGTGGTGTTAGAAGGAAGGGAAACAGAACCTTTTATATATTCCCTTATGAGAAGATGGCTAAAAAAATGGATATCCATTTGAACATGAACATTTAACCTTGTAAAAGGACTGGTAGCAAGGAGGTGTTGTGAATTATTTTTTAATGAGAGTTTTCATACTTAAGCACAACGTAAAGCATTATGTCCCAAGGAAAAACAAAATATGCAATAGAGCAGCAAGAAGCAGCAGGTAATGCTCGCAGAATGCTTGGTTGTATAGCGAGAGGTATTAGCAGTAGAAAGAGGGAAGTGCTCATGCCGTTGTACAGATCACTGGTGAGACCTCACTTGGAGTATGGTGTATAGTACTGGAGACCGTATCTCCAGAAGGATATAGAAATGTTGGAGAAAGTTCAGAGAAGGGCTACTACAATGGTTCATGGATTACAGGATAAACCTTACCAGGACAGATTAAAGGATTTTAACATATCTAGCCTGGAAGAAATGTAACAGGGGGGATATGACAGAAACATTTAAATACATAAAGAGAATCAACACAATAAAGGAGAAGAGTATATTTAAGGGAAGACAAAAATACCACAACAAGAGGACATAGTCTTAAATACGAGTTGCAAAGGTTTAAAAGTGATAATAGAAAATATGACTTTACTGAGAGGCTATCCTAGATGTAAGATAAAGCCAGGGACTAAGGAAAGTATTCGGGAAACTGGGCAGACTGGATGGGCTAAATGGTTCTTACCTACCAACATTTTCTAACATAGAAACATAGAATTCAACTACAAATAAGAACCGTTCATCCCACCTAGTAAGCACATTTTTCCCTGATGTAATAGATTTAGACCCCTATCAGTCCCTGGTCAGGTCCTATAGTGAGGATATCTTTATGTCTATCCCATGTCTGTTTAAATTCACTCCCTGTATAAGCTTCCACCACTTCTGCTTGGAGACTGGTTTATTTATTTGCTGCCCTCTCAGTAAAGTAGAACTTTCTTATGTTCTATGTTCCATTTGACCTCTTGTTCTAATATTGCTCTAAGCTTCTGCTTCCTATCACTCAACCATTGCCGTATCCATTCAACTATTTTTACATTCAAACCCAAAGACTCCAACTTATTTATAAGTCTTCTTTGAAGGACAGTGTCAAATGCTTTACTGAAATCTAGATAGGATATATCAACAGCTCCTCCCTGGTCTATTATCTTAGTCACCCACTTAGTTTGACAAGATCTTCCTGTAGTAAACCTGTGCTGTTTCTGATCATGCAAAGATATGCAAAGATATTTAACAATCCTATCCTTTAGCATGGTTTCCATTAATTTGACAACTACTGGTGTAAGGCTTACTGGTCTGTAGTTGGCTGAGTCTTCCCTTCTACATTTTTGTGCAGTGGTCCTATGGTTGCCAACTTCAAGTTTTCTGGAGCTACTCCTGCCATTAGTGACTAGTTAAACAGGTCTGCTAGTGGTTTTGCCTGTACACGTCAAAGCAATTGTAATAATTTTCGAGTTTTGAGTTCTTCATGTCACCTTTTTGTGCATGCAATGGATAGTTAGAAATTTTATTATATAAAGCATTAGTTCCCTTACAAAAAAATTACTGCAGTTTTTCTGAAGTAATACTGCAGTTTTTTGGACATGAAAAAACTGCAATACTGCACTTTTACTGCAGTATTACTGCACTTTTACTGCAGTTTTACTGCATTTGTACTTCACTGTACTGCAGTTTTGCTGCAGTTATGTTTGTAAGGAAGTACAAATGCAATAAAGCTGCGGTACATTGAAGCACAACTGTAGGTTTGCAATATAAAAAAAAGTGCAGTAAATGTGCAGTAACACTGCAGTACAGTGAAGTACAAATACAGTAAAACTGCAGTAAATGTGCAGTAATACTGCAGTAAAAGTGCAGTATTGCAGTGTTTTCATGTCCAAAAAACTGCAGTATTACTTCAGAAAAACTGCAGTAATTTTTCATAAGGGTTGGGCCTCACAATTGGCAACCTTAGTAGTTAGTAGGGATTTATCTCGTTATACCAAAATATCTAATTTTATAATTGTGGTTTCTTAAGGAGTACAAATACTGACAATTTAGTAAATCTCAGGTGTAAATGCTATGCTGTGTCTATATCACTGAACTAAAGTCCTGCGCGGGACTGCTTTTTTCATCCCGCTCCTACCCGCTCCCGCTGATTTTTTTGTCCAATCCTGCCTGCTCCCGCAACATGTGTGCCCAGTCACGCCCACCTCCTTACCTGAATTGCAGATTTCCCACGCAGTCCCGCAAGGCTGCCTTCGAGTTGCTCCCTCACAGCGTCTCTTCTCTTGCTCCGCCCAGGAACACAGCAAAGTCTCGGGAAGTGACGTCACATCACGTGACTCCACTGTGTTCCTGGGTGGAGCAAGAGAAGAGACGCTGTGAGGAAGCAGCTCGAGGCAGCCTTGCGGGACTGTACGGGATTACCGGGACCCGCAGGTACAGTGTCTGACCACCCGCTCCCGCCCGCAACACCAACAAGACCGGCCGCGCCCGCAATGCAGTCCTATACACTGAACCCATCTCCCAGTGTATTCATGTTTTTAACCACCTTTTTGTGATGAGCCTAGACAAACTGCATGATAATGACATAACCTATCTTAAACAGATAACAGGAATTACATTATATTTTTCCATTTTATTACACATTTGTAAGCACTACAAGAGGATGGTAGCAATGGACTGCATTAAACACATAAAAACATACAAGGACATTACTGCAGGAAAAGTAAAAGGTACATTATACAAACTTTAGTGTATTTACGATAGCTATGATCATCTAAAATAAATACACTTAGAAAATGTGATTTTAGATTGCACCATACTAATTGCATTTTGTTTGACATGTTCATGCTCAATCTATGTTTAGCAATAAATTACAAATCAGAGAATATTCTATTTGGAATGGGGTGTAATGGGATGTAGTTCTTTCCAATGCTTAACAAGAGATTAAATGTCACTTGTATAAGTTCTGTATTGTCTGGAATGGATTTTAAACTTCATATTGCATGAATCTAAAATATGCATATTTATTACATCAACTAATCTAACTCTGACTATTACCACATAGAAAACCCTGTGAAAATAAAATTGTAATCAAAATGTGACAAGAATTAATTAGGTCACCATGTGTCAATGATCTACTTTAATCAAGAAAAAACTGCCAACATGGAAAATACAGTTACATAGTAAAATAAATCAAATCATTCAAGGAAACAAAGCAATTAATTTGTGATTTTCTTTCAACTTGTTCTACAGCAGACTTAGTTAAAATGTAAAAATACTTAAAGCACCTAAAAAGGCTCTCCTAAAAAAACTCATGATGTTTGTCATACATCCAGAGTGGGTTTGTCCACATTAAGTATTAGTGTCGCGATTTACTTCTTTTCCTACCTGGCTCCCGATACTGTCCTCGCGGTGGACCTGCAGACTGTGTGGCAGGAGTCCGCCACCCTGCATGCAACCATTGAAGTAAATGTAAATATATTTAAAGCGCTAAAATGAGCAAACACACCATTCGTCATTTAGAAATGAAACTATATAAACTCACCAAGCACAGCAATTAGTGCTTGGTTATTCCAGTGCCTGGGTGGAAGCTTTCATACCACTGTTACTCTGTGCCTACTCCTTGTCCTTGCCCTGGTTTTCCTGGATTATGTCTCCTGCTGCCTGCCTTGACTTAAGCCTGCCTTCCATTTGAGATTGTGATGCTGTCTGCCCTTACCTTTAGACCACCTGACTATTTGCCTGTGCAGTGGAGATCCAGATTGCAGACCATAAGTGCTGACAATTAGACTTGTGCACATGGATCAAAAACAGTTGAGACAACATTTTTGTTTCCTTTTTGGCCCATTCGTTTTCGGATAACAAATGTTGTTTTCTGCCCTTTCAGTTCAGGCAGCATTCAGAGGGCTTTTCCCTTTTTAGGAAACATCATCACATGCACTCACACACTATTTTACTCACACGCCCTCTCATCCTCTCTGTTGATGTCTCCCTACCTTCTCTGTGTCTCTGCTTTACCTCCTCCTCCGCATTTTGTTCTTCATTTCAACACTTCTCTTTTCTCTGCCTTTTTCCACATTCCTCCAATCTGCCAGAGAACTACTACAGCAGGATGATATAACGCTGTGGAGAGCATTGACAAACAGACCACTGGAGAAGACAGAAGAAAGAAGACTGAAAAAACAGAGAATGAAAAGCAAAGATACAGAGAAGGTAGGGAGACATTGCCATTGAGTCGTTTTCATCAGGGTCCTTCCTAATCTTCAGACATTTGTACAAACCGACAACATTTTATCATAAAAAATCGTACAAATCCCAATGCGCAAGTCTTTTAAGTATATATTGCTAATACATAATTTTGAATGCTACTTTTTGGATTTCAATTATTTTTTATTATTTTCTGCAACAGTCTACCTATGATGTAGGCTTGGCTTTTGGCCATCTGATTCCCAGCAAATATTCTTGCTACAATCGGTCATTGGTCAATTAGTACCTGGTTGGCACTCTTGGAACATTTGATAGGGTTTAAGATAAGCAGAATAACCATGGAATGGCCAAGGAATCATGCCATGCACATACAAGGCTACTTTGAATGTCCATACCTCGGCACTCTTTGGGTTTAAACCAGAGTCTTCATGTGAAATAATGCTTTGTTTGGCCGTGTCCAAACCCACGGTCATTCCTTACTTCCTGGCCACTTAAAACTACTTAGGGCTATCCCCACCCGTATGTTTAGCTAGTTCCACCTCCACAGATGGCTACCCTCTATGAAGCCACTCCCCTGGAGAGGTCTGAGTAACGCTACCCTGGGAAGTACCCTGGTACATGGATGTCGCTAGGAGAGTGTTTGAGCTCCAGTCATCACCAGTGTGCTTTAATCGGCTGAGTTGCATTGGAATAAAACTAAGGTTTTAGTTTTTAGAAACACTGACTTTACTAAAATTGAAACATTTAGGTGAGCCTTTTATGGTTTGGAGATCTTTGGTTGGAGTCCAGAGAAATTATACTTTGTAAAAAAATGGCCTGCTAAAGGAAGCAGAGCAATGGATTAACCTTGGCGTAATGGTAAACAAAAAAGGAATAGGGTATACACTAAATCAAAACCATTGTATTCCGCAGAAGTGGCACACATATAAGAAGCTTGCATTTAGGAAATATAAGAATAATCTGAATTAGGGCAAATACAAAGTTAGGTTTAACGAGGTAAAGAAGTATAAAAGATAGTAGTAGATAGTAGATATAGCCTACACATCAGTAAAGCATTTTAAACAGTGCCTCGGAACAGAACAAAAAGCTTGAGGAGTGCCTCAGGAATCAGTACTGGGACCCATATTTAATATTTTTATTACCAAAACAAAAGGTCTCAACGTTAAGGTATGTCTTTCTGCAGATTATACAAAGGTCTACAACAGGTCTGATGATTTCAATCAACTAAATTACATTAAAACGATAGTTTTAGGGGTACTGTGTAATTATATGCAATGCAACAAAGCAACAAAATAAGTGAAAAGGGTTACTGGGTTGTATAGCTTGAGGCAATAGTAGCAATTTAGTGAATTGTTTATTTTACAATGCACTTGACTTCTTCATATATCATGCTTGGTGTTTAAGAGATATCAATAAATAGGTGAGGAACCTAAGACTACCCAATACTGAGTATTCAGTATAGTTGGGGACCCATGGCAAGAAGGGGGAAACTGTTGTGAATCGTATCGAAATGCATGACCTACTAAATAAACCACCAATCTGTTTAACAGCTCTGAACATCCTATGGCAGGACTTAATGATATTTAAAAAGAGTCTTTCGAAGAACAATGTAACGGAAACAATTGAAACGCATTAGATAACTTCTGGGATTACTTACATAATGTTTACTGTATACATGCACTTATTTCATGGAGTTGTTACAATATACATTCCTTTGGGAAAATACTTAGACTGTTTAATGAAAAGAAAAAATATATATATAATATTTTTTTACATTAAAATGAGTTAAAACATGTAGTTTTCAAGTTAAAATGACATTTCACAAAACACCCCATTTCTTTAGCAATATTAATCTTTTTAGTCCTTGCAGCTTGAAAATTGCTTGTACGTGGAAGTCGCTAAACTAGACTCTGTCACTCACTAAATAAAGAAATGCTTCCCACTCTAAAAAAGCACTATTGAAAAAAGATCCCTTTTGATGTATGACCTCTTTAAATCTATGTATATGCGAAAGTCGTCTGGTGTTTAAGCTGGAGTACTTGTTTTTTTACAACCGGGCAGAGAATAAAACTAATAAGTATTTCTAGTTCTTTAAAGATTGATTTATTATTATTTCCAAAAAGCACGCCTTTTCATTTGAAAAGTCATTTGCTTGGTTCTGATTGCATATAAGCTGCAGCTAAGGGTCAGCCTTGGCCTTACAGCTTGTTATTGCTAATATATATATCCTGGGATTCCTAAGTCTACACTGATTACCAGCAAAGGCACCTTTAAGATTAACAGAAATCGTCTAGGGAGTAATGGAGCCATGGTAATCTGTGGCAAACTAGCAATGCCTCCGGTAATAAAAATAGCCGGGACAATAATGCTGTCCAAGTTGATATTACTACTGTAAAGATTGTAAGCATCACAGGCACGAAATAAATGTTACCTTTTTTTTTTTACACAAGTAATGATAAAGTCTAGTCTACTTTCTTCTCATCAAATAAATATGTTAGAATTGATTGTTCTACCATATGACTTGTGGTACAAATGTAGGCATCATTTATTATGTGGTGATATGCAAGAGGTGATTTCTTTTGTTGGTGTTGAAAAAGCACCACCATTACCTGTGTGTTCTATTTTAAAATAAGAAATAGTTGGTAAATTACTTTACATCTAAATTGTATTACTAAATGTCCAACTTATTTGTCCTCTCCACCACACAGATATACTCACCACACAGATGTCTGTGCATGATGTCCTGCTACTATGTACAAACACCCTAATGTCTCCCTTTCATTGGGGTTCTTCTAGCAATGGATCCCAGCATAACCAATATCACACAGAGGTGGATAGTGAGGTCGTCCTGTAGCATCAAAATAATTATGTTATGTTTTTAAGTTACTCAGATTTACTGTATATTAAATGACTCTTTCAACCCACCAAACTCCACCAAATTATCATTTTTTTCCGTGAACCCTCACTGAAGATTGCTTTGGGATCTTCCTGTAACCCAAACAAGCCTACATGCACTTCTACATGCACCTTCGCTACAGAACTATAGATTAACTATGTAGATTATCTGTAAAACTATTAATGTCACAATATTTAAGGATGAGGCAGCATGGGTCACATGCATGGGATAGGCATATGGCTAATCTGAATCTACGATGAGACCAAGGCTTGATTTGGGTTTTTCCATTACATGACAATGTTTTACAGGGAAAACAGGCAGAATGGGCTGAATGGCTCTTATTTGTCATCAAATTCTATGTTTCTATTTTTTTACACGGATTTGAGTCACAAATACAACCATCTGGCTCACCTACCACAATTGTGAAGAGATAATGAATGCAAAAACTACAGGTTTTCTGAGTCATACATGACAAATATTTCCTTCATATATATGGCCTTCGCTGATTATAACACATTCATTGAATAAGTTATAAATCTCAACACGCTAATGGCAAAGTTAGTCAAGCAGAGTGACTCATAAAGAAAGATTTGGCAGAAAATTATCTAGCGTTAATCCAATAGATTTAATTTATATATTTTATCCAACATTTAAAATAAAACTTAATAAATAGCATTGCGTCTCTGGCCCATTTTGGCATAAACGTTTATACTTTTACCCCAGTGTATCCCTTTATAAAAATCGTTAATGGAAACTTTTGGCAAAACTAGGTCACAGACATATTTTACAAGGGGTTTCAAATAAGCCTGCAAAGCTTCCTCTCGTTTTTGAAGCTATACACCAATATGTCAAAGGTACACTAATATTTAAATCCCTGCTTTATTACCTTAACCTTCAAATTATTACGTCTTCCTCCAAAGTTCTGGACACACAGGAATTCAATTTCATCTTTTGAAAGACACTGAAGCTTCAAAGTCAGCAGCCAACAAAAACAATGGTCTTCTTGGCTTATTTTGTGATGACAGTTAACAATGAAACATGGACATGAGATGCAGGTAAATGTGAACGTACTAGAATGATTTCCTGCATATTTGTATTCTATTACTTACACTAAAATGTAGACAATAGAGAATGTTGTGAATGCATCTTGTTTGGTAAACAATGTCTTCATATTTAGGGCATGAATTCTTGATGTTAGTATACTCAGATGAATACATATTCAAAAACACATTGCCAGCTGGCAGATGTATCTCACCATTAACACTGAAGGAGATTTTCTGTATTTCTCATAACACCAAAGCCAAAGGCAAGTATCATAAAAGTTATTCTTAAACTGCTTTTGAGCAGGAAACTCAATATCATTGGGATCTAATAAATAAAATCATGTAACGTTTTTTTTTTTTTTTTGCTGCATTCTCTTCTAAGTTGTGCTGATTCTGAAATGTGAATCAATTTAAATAAAAAATATGAACGAATGAGTTTGTAGACAATAACTTACTAGGTGTAAAATTAAGCTAATTCATTCACTCCTGATAAATCTATATGTCACCACATGGCCATCAAAATGTGTAGATTTGTGAAAAGCGTAGGAAAGGTTTTCCTTTTAAGCGTGGTATTATATAAGTGTTTATTAATAGGTAATGTTGCAAAAATGGCCCTATAAATACATATCCTGCAAATGGTTTCTGGAGAACTTGCTTCTAAATTTGCATTTGGTAAGAGCGAAGTGTAAGAGAAAAGAGAGAACTTGTTTTAACAAAGTTACATTACACCCATAGACTTCATTTTGAATGTAAATTTAAATTGTGTTGTGAACTGCAATATTTTTTGTACTTATTACTTCCTATACTTCAGATGTTTATAACGTTGAGTTGAACTTGGTGGACTTTCTCCAAAAAATGGAAAGTATGCTTTCTGTATTCATTCATTTAGTTAATATGCATCTCCCAAATAGTAGAAGACAAACTTGATTTTTGAAGATCAGTGAAACGGAGATCAGCATCCTTATCCTCTTTATATATGCCAGCTAAATGCAAAGGAAATAACTGGACCACTGTTTTTGTTCAGAATTTCCCCTAAATGCTATCAAGGGCACTTGTGTAAGAATGAAAAAAAAAAAGATGGCTGTCTCTTGTGGGCAGGAATAAACTGAGGATAAAATGACCAGTTTAAGTCTGCACGCACATGGTCAGGATATTTTGCAGCACACAGCAAATTAACTAATATTGCTAATAATTATATTGATTATTATTACATTAATAATAATGATTGCATTATAAGCTTCAAGTAAAGACCTCTTAATAATTAACATAAATAAACAAATAATTAACATAAAGTTTGATTTCCAGAATGTACAATGTTCAAGATTGTTTTACCGGCAAAGAATTCTGGCATGAATTGCTGACAATTACATTTTCATAATAGGTAGAAGCCCTCTGGACATAAATACATTGTAGAAAGTTGTTGGAAAACTTTCCAAATATCAACCAAGGGGTAAAGCTAAAAAAAGATTCTAACACAGAAACATATGGTTTTAAATATAAAATCTTGCAATCTTGGCACCTTAATCTTCCTTTTGCAATTTCTGCAGATGTCCTTTATGAATTACTATTATTGGTTCTTAGTATTATTATTGTTTTTATTAAAATATAATGATAATATGCAGATATTTAAATATATATGCATACATGTAAAGGTTTTATTTCAGTTTGTATCAAGGGGATCTGGACAGATTTTTATGGCTAGTTTATCTATTCAATTAGTTTGATCTTAATTTCCCCCTCGGAAGTTTGCATTAATCCTCTTATTGTGATTTTCAATTGAAAACAGTGTTTCAGAGTTCCATGTGCTAAGTGGGCAAGTGTGGTTGTAGTACGTGTTAATTCCCAAAATAAAGACAATACTTTTTTATCATTTATAAACACATTTTGAATTGAAAAATTACCACTTGTGGTTTCAGCAGTCCATTTAGTACAAGTGACACATTATCAAACCACTTGTTTATTGAAATGGAACTTGAATAGACACTAGATAATTGGACAATTTATATTTGTAGGACAATAAAGATTAATCTTAACAATATGTTCTGTATATATACAACTTTCAATTATGTTACACTTGATGTTTAACTTGTAGTTCTTAAAAAAATGCAGTAGCAATAGTTTGGCGTGTATAATTATAAAAATTAGACTTTTTTAATCAGTAAAAATATATGTTTTTCAAGTGTACAAGCCAAACAGCTGTGTAAAAAGGAATGGCTCTAATCTTGATCATTGTATGTTCGAACAGATGAAAGTAATTTTGTGCTTAACTGTCTATGAGTAATTAGGCCAGGATGTAAAGGCCCTTTATGAATCAGTTCAGAAAGAGCTATACTCTTAGCATGCAGAATAATTATGAGCAATCTTCTTCATCTGTAAGGTATACCTTATGCATTTTACATGAGTCTCTATTATTAACATAACCTGACTATCAAAGCTCCATTGAATCTGGCATTTTCTTGTTTCATGTAACTGACTGAAATTCCCCAGAAATGTAATAATTTGGAAATGGTGATGCTGATGATTTGTTTCAGCTGTAATTTGTGTTATTTTTTTCTTTCTTTCACTTTGTTGTTTGACTGGTAAAGATTTAAGCCAGTGGGGTTCCACTGCACACAAGTGAATATTTTGTTATTTTTTAAACTATTTGATGGGTATTAAAATTCATACTGGAATTGGTCCCAGCTTCAGCAGTTCTATTAGGCTGGATTCAATGAATTATTTGTTTTACCTCCCTATGTATATTTCCAACACACATATATGTATATATACCATATTTGCACGATTATAAGACGACCCTGATTATAAGACGACCCCCCAAATCTGAATGTCAATTTAGGAAAAAAAGAAAAAGCCTGAATATAAGATGACCCTATAGGAAAAAAGTTTTACCAGTAAATGTTAATTCATCTAAACTATTTTTTTTAATAAAAGCTATGATTGAGAAAAATATTTTGGTTTTATTTCCTTCTATTTTCCAACCTGCCCCCCAGTTATGCACATCTGCCCCAGAAATGCCTTATACCCCCTATATGCCACTGTGCCACATGATATGCCTTTTAACCCTATATGCCACTGTGCCCCATGATATGCCTTTTAACCCTATATGCCACTGTGCCCCATGATATGCCCTTTGACCCCCTATGTGCCACTCTGCCTCCTGAAATGCCTTATACCCCTATATGCCACTCTGGCATTTAGAGGGTTAAAAGGCATATTATGGGGAAGAGTGGCATATAGGGAGGTTTAAGGCATTCAGGAGGCAGAGTGGCGTATAGAGGGTTAAAAGGGCATTTCTGGAGGCAGAGTGGCATTAAGGGGGTTAAAGGGCATTTCACAGAGCACTCTGCCTCCAGAAATGCCTTATGCCCCCCATTTAACGAGATTCAGACTGAGACATATTTATTTTAATTATATAAGAATACAATAGTAATACATTGAACTGTGTATGCTTGTACCCTGTAAGCATGTAATCCATAGACTATCAATGGTAAAAAAATGGAAGACAGAACATATAGAACCAAAATGTTCAAAATGTAATCCAACCATTAAGCAAATACCTTAACTTTATTACTAGAAATACTAGGGATGGACTGATATCAATCAGACCTGGCACTTTAAGACCAGCAGGTGCTATGCTAGTCTGGGTCTGTATAATATAATAGTATTTTGAAATAAACATTTATGCAATAAAAATTATAAAATATATTTTTGGTCTATTCGTTTCTTAATTCATACATAAAGCTATGTCTTTTTTTTCACAAACGCATGTGGGGGGCAGGCCCGAGTTTATTAGTAAGACCGTAGCTAACTCATATACAATTGGATTGGCATTGACAAGGCATCCCTGCCACTTTAAGGCCGACAGCCACCTGAGGATGTAAGTGCCGTCGAAGGTTGGATATTCACCAGGCATATCCCAGCTGGTGGCAGCACCCTGCAGTACCCAATCTGAAGCAGATCATGTGAGCAGCAGGCCAACGGGCATGTGCCTAGTGTGCCAGATGGTCAGCTTGGGTCTGAGTATATAATCACAAATGTCATTCTTGGTATATTCTACGAATTTACGTCCTGGCCTAACATGTCAAATTAATTCTCAGCAATCAGCGCTGACACAGAACCTATGTATTCAATTGGGAATGTTATGTCATTACTCTGATTACTAAAGATGTCTTGGTTTTGACTCCTCCTGCATGATGTTTTCCGCTGTATTGAATGACAACATCATAAAAAGCATTGGTTGCGCAAGTACGTTCACACATGTTCATTCGGTATACCCACAAAATAACTACATAGACTGATTTTCAATGATTAAAACAGACATTTTAATAGTTATGTTCCCCTGCACTTTTAATTGCAAATCCATCAGTTAATTGCAAAATCTTTAAAGCACGACATTATCTAACACTTTTTTAACAAATATTCTAGCTTAATGGAGAACAAGCTTTTTCAGAATAAAACCATAAGTATACAATGCACTTTCACCTTCTGTAATTATTGTGTACTGTCTTACAGATGATGAGCTTGAGATATTTTGCTCTCCAGTCCCTAGATTCTGTAATTCATTTTGGTTGATGCACTGCTGTTTCAAATCATTAGAGCTCTGAGTGGCCACTTGACGTGTAATTGCAGTCTTGTTATGTTCAGGCAGGAGCAATTAGAGCCTTTTTATTATAGCTACTTGGGGTCACAAAATGTAAATTCATTCAATCTGCATTCACATGCAATACATATGGACAGAGCAAGCATGGGAAATTTCATTTTACATCATGCAAAAAAAATAGTTTTTTGGAAATGTAATCATATTTTTGTAGCAAAGGCCACAGCTGAGATATAAGTGGGGTAGATAAAATTACAATCTTGAAATATTTTAGACTGAAAAAAGAGCTACAGACTTGAATAAAGAATGGGATATTGGACAGGCCATTCTGTGCCTTGGGCAGCCTAACCATATAAGCAGCTGTCTATTCAACTGAGCTGGTAGGGGCACCAAACAACTTTTAAGCAACTCCATGTAGGAGAGTGGCATGGCATCACAGAAACATTTCACCTGGGGCACTAGAAACCATATGGCTAGACCTGTCGGTGTATCATGCCCCAATTAGTAAGATGGGAGCACAAGGTAATAGCCTCTCAACATTGCTGGGCAGCTTACAACTTGTTTCCCATTCTAATCAAGCAACAGGTTTTGGTTGTTACATCTAAATCTTCTAGTAGGCCACTAGAAGGTATGCATATAAACAGCATGCATAACAAGTGGCCTTTGGATTTGTTGTTGCCTATAATGCTGAATTGTAGCAGCTAACATACCTGAGGGACTGTGGGCAGCATCTTCAACCTCTGCACGTGGATAGTGGAAACAGCATAATATATTCTGGTGTTGGTAGTGATGTCTGAATTAGTCCCACGAAGCTGAATTGTTATCAGAATGTAATGATTTCACTTATTATTAATATGTATTTTTTTCATATGGGACCAACAGTTTACACAGTACTTGTTACACATACATTCAAAGTGTATGACAAACTAAAATTGACAGATGAACCGATGCATTAGGTAAAGAAAGCCCTGCTCTCAATATTGCAATCTAGACATGTTGTCAACAACTAAGAAGGAACAATGTGTTATAATTATCTACTTGTTGATATGCAGTAAATGCTGCCATCATATTCCACAGCACTGAACAATAGATAAATGGGACAAGCAGGCAATACGTTGTGTATTAGATTTTGTACTTATAGAAACAAAGGTGATGAGGATCCTGCTCAAATTAACTTTTTTTGTGTTTTTGTAATTAAAAATATCATATATCATGTGCATAATATTCTATTATGTGTATACTCCTAAAAGTTATAGCTGTAGTAGAATATTGGTGTAGTTGTAGTGGCAAGTGCAACCATGCTAAATGTAGTCAAATACCAACATTGAAACATAAGCTTTTAAACTTTCTATAATGAATGCAATGAATTGGCACATTTAGCTTTTATGAGTACATTAAAATGCACCATGTTCTTTATCTTTTAACATAGTTAGCAGACTCAAAACCAGTTATTTGTCTTTGATGCCAACTATGATACATAGCTTGCCATGATAACAGTTATGGAAAGTAAAGCATTATCTTGCACGTGTACATATACGGTGACATTCCTTCTCGAGTGAACTTGGTAGGTTCCCTGAGATTTATCAAGTTTATGTTGGTAAATCACTTGCAGAGTTTATTCACCAAAAGTCAGTTTTAGGTGAAATATTAAATCTCATCAACTTCATGATGCCCTGACTTATGCATAGCTAAACTCTGTAAGGTTTTATGAAAGGTTTATGCAAACTCAGCTCAGCCATTCATGCAGGAAAAGTTCACCAGCGCATAGTAAAAATTATGAACTTGGATGAAGGGTTTTTAAGGCATACGTACAAAGTTCTTAATTGGACTGTCTCATATTCCTTAACTTCAGCTTCTTTCACTGCTTTACATGTGGTCTTCATGTCATGTAAATTGTGTCCTTTCTTCATCTTTAATGGTTATGGAGCCATGCATGGGCCTCAGCATTTGTAACGTCTACTATTAATTGAAAATAGTCTTCCCCATAGGAAAAAAAAAACATTAATTGCTAGAATTCTAGAATGTTAACCAAATAGAAACATAGAAATATTTGAGACACCTTTTCAATGTCTCTGGCAGTAAATGCTTTTGTATCACATGACATTTAAGTGTTTATGGAAAACCTTTACAGGATTAAACAATTATTTCCAGGAAAGGTTTGGGCATTCTATAAACAATAGAGAATACTAAGCATTATGTTTCTAATGCTAATTACAAGTGTCTTACATTTGACGGAGAAAGAGAAGCACCTTTAATAATGTGCCCTATGATCTCAACAACTAACACTGCAGACATCATCATTTTTGGAATGGTCACCGTATCGAGCTTGTAATATCCATGTCCTCAGGTTCTGTTTAAGCACAATTAATTAGTGTTAATATAAATGAATGTAAATTATGAAATACAGCGTTTCGTTCTTATGTGTATAACATCTTTTAACTGAATGAGTTACAGTCAATATGTTGTGCTTCTTTGTGGTATGTATGATCCAAATGAATTCAAAAAATCTTATCAGCGATTATTTTTCTAGAGAGACAAAATTTAGCTGTCTCTTAGATGAGAATCATATGTAGGAACAGATCCAAACTATGGGAAATAACTTCTTGCAGCTGTGTCACATACATTTTTTAATTGTGATGTAAAATGAATAACACTGACTGTGGGGATTAAGACCTGTTGTGTACATTGTAACAAGAATAAAAAGCAATAATAAAAAATAGGGAACTTTTTTTTCTAGAAAATCACGTTTCTGCTATGAACATGAAATGCTACATTATACTTGTTGAATTTTGCAAGCCAGTTTGCTATATTGTATATATGTTATCTTTTTTTGTCACTTATATAATTAAAGAGTCAATCTGATACTAGTTACTAACTGCAAGGCAATAATAGATTTCCATATTTTTTTATTTATTTGTATTTGGTAATATTTAAAAAAATATACAATTGTTGTCCTAAATAAAAATGATTGAAATGATCTTACTGTATGTTACTAAAATCAATGAATCAGATTATGTAATAATTAATAACCTAATAATGTGTTTTGGCTTATTACTGATAAGAAAAATGAATGTAGCCATAACAGCAAAAGAGAAAATTGAGATATTCCATCTTAAGTAGATACTTCTGAGGTCCCAAAAGCTAAAATACCTTTACATCTTTTTTCTTTGGTCCAATAAAAGGTATCAAGTTCGACTTTGATCAAAAGTTGTATTAAAGTGTCATCAGAGATGGGAAATAAACTTTTATATGTGTAATTAATATATGTAATTGGTGTTCAAGTCCGGCCTAGGCCTTTCCAACATTGTGGCACTCCCAAAATGGATGACATTTTTAAGGCAACTAAAACACGGCAGTTAAATTTTAAATAAAGTTTTGTTCCCTTGATTTTTTTTTTTTAAATGTTAAGATTTTGTTTGGTGCAAAATTAACTTAAGTTAGCATTTAATGCACTGTAAAACTAGATGAAATTGTGAATGAGTACAATTTGCGTCTCTGTTTTTAAAGTGGAATTATATAGTTATATTGTTATGTTTTACGAAAATCTCTCTTACAGAAGCTTAATGACTTCTAGATTCTGCGAGGAAATTAGCACTGGTGCACGTGACATAAATCTCATGAATGGAAGGATTCTGTTCAATAATACTGCCATTAAGATGTACAAATGAAGTCTATAAAATGACATTTGCTTGCTATTAACAAAAGTGTAGCCACAAGAGTTTCTTTTTTGACCTTCATGGTTTTTTTCACCCAGGTTTCTGCTTAAATAATGGACTCTGCTCGTGCAGCTGCACAGAATCATCAATATGTTGATAGCACTGACAAAACATACGTTTCAGATCAATTAGAGAATTGGCAGACTAATTTAAACAATCTTTACATGTGGTTCAAAAAAATTCATTATTGATGAGTGCCAACAAAACTGTACCATTGTTATTCAATTTGAAACACATGTTTTTTGGATTCCCCAGTCATTTAAAATTTCATTAGTCATTGTTAAGTGTTCCATTTGAAAAGTTCTGTATCTTGATAAAATAGTAATTTGCAGTAAATCTTTTTTTTTAACAATTGTTTAGTTTAGATTTTACACTTAACACTCACTCGGACAGAAGGGTAATGCATAGAAGTTTTATGTAGTCCAAAAAAGTACAGAAATATTTTGGTTTACAAAAATAAGCAATATGTACATAAATACTTATATTTAAAAATGTCACGCGGCAGTAGCAGCAAACCTGGAAGATTGTATTCTTTAGCAAGCACTGCTAGCTATAGGTGTGCTTTTTCGAGATGCTATTTCACCCTAGGGAAGCTAAGAAATCCCAGCATAAAACCTCTTTGATCTGATTACCCTAGATTTAAAAAGAGAGAAACAGGGGAGAAATTGGGATTAAAATCAGCCCATTAAATTAACGTTGCATTAAAACATCAAATCTGCTGAATAGCAAATATGGTATATAGGAAGTGCTATGGGGCAACAGCCCAACTGGCATTTGGCCCGGTTGTTTGTTGGCCAATCCAGGCCAAATGAGAGCAGTAACAGAGAGTGACAAGCTAATAGAGAGGCGTAACCAAGCAAGCTAAGATGTCTGCTCCCATGGGACAAATATAAGATGTATTTCAAACCCATAATGAGTGTTTATTACATAGATCAATTTAGTGTACTTTATCACATGCATGTAGGATCTGGGAAAGTCCTCTTTAACCAACATGTGAATAAAAATCAAATTACATATAAATGTAAAGGTTTGCAAAGGAAAAACAAAAAATATTGAGTTCAACCACTGAAGACGACAAATAACAGACAATGACACATATGTTATATACTGGAGAAAGCTTGGGCAATCCAAGAGCTCAAACATTGTTTGCAGTGAGTCTGCATGTGCTATTTAGAGAGGGTGCATCATTGCAACATAGGGGAACATGCATCTTCATGGATTAATATACCTTATAATTCATTTTGACAATACAAAGCAAAGAAAGTATTTTGTACTGCAAACAATGATAGGCCATGTTTCAAAAAAATCTGCACTCAATAGAGTACTGTCAGAATAATTTCCTTCTATACAGTTTGATAGTTGCTGTCTATACATTTGTTTTGGATAATTTCAGCATATGCTATCTTTCAATTTTAATTGGTAATGCTGCTTTTTGAGAATTCATGCTTTTAAATTTGTTCTTGCAAATTTATTTTTAATCTAAAGAATCCTGATGGCAACAAGATGTTCTTTCCCGCTAAAGTAAATTCTGTATGATATGTATTGTATAAAGATTGTTTTGTAACTAAAGTATGCCTAAATATTATATACAATTGCAGAAATACCTTACGTCTGGTTTTGAAAAAGATCATAACCAAGGATATTTTTAATAAATGGTGAATATTGCCTCAAGCACATTTACACTCTAACAGTTCCCCATTTTAAGTATCACTTACATACATAGAATTGGAAACATTTAGAGTGTAAAGGTGCTTGCAGCAGGGCCGGACTGGACTACCGCGATACTGGGAGATTTGCCGGTAGTCCGTCTCTCCTGAGGCCAGTCTTCAGGGCGACCATCTAATTATGAGTGTGGCCATGGATCCTGCAGCTGCATTGGTGGCCGCGGTCACGGGCACACATATAATTACTCCCGCTGTGCGTATGCCAGTCAGTTAGGAGGCAAACGGATTCTCATTTAAAGCAATATTTGGTTTTCTTTCATTATGAAGTGTAATTTACTCATTTCTAATATATGCGGTACTATGCAAAAGTTTTAGGCGGGTGTGCAAAAAGTAAGAATGCTTTTAAAAACAGACATGTCAACAAAATGCAAAACAAGCAAACAGAAGAAAAATCTGTTGTGGAAACAACGCCAAGGAACTAGGATGCAATAAAATGGCAGCAGTAGCAGGAGACAATTTGTTCACTGAGGAGCCAGAGAGCGCTAGAAGAATGAGTGTTTGTAGGCAACAGTGAAGCACAGTGGAGGTTGCTTGCTTGAGGTTGCATTGCAAATGGAATTGGGCATATGGTCAGAATCAATGGTCTCCCCAATGCTGTGAGGTACAGACAGATACTTATCCATCATGCAATATCATCAGGGAAGTATCTGATTGGCCCCAAATGTATTCTGCAGCATGGTAATAACTCCAAACATACAACCAAAGTCATTAAGTACTATCTTTTGGCTAAAGAAGAACTAGACGTTCTAAAAAATTATGGTATCCCTTCTCCCCGATCTTAAAATCATTGAGTCTGGGACTAGATGAAGAGATAGAAGGGACTGGGCTGCCTAAATCCACAGAAGAATTGTGATTAGTGTTCTGAGTTGTTTTAAGCAACCTACCTGCCGAGATCCTTAAAAAACTGTGTGCAAGTCTACTTGGAAAAATTGATGTAGTTGAGAAGGCAAAGGGTGGCCATGCCAAATATTAATTTGGTTTAGATTTTTCTTCACTCACTTTGCATTTTGTTGAAAAATCAAAGGATTCTTTCTTTATAGAATTTTTCACACCTGCCTTTTGCGCAGTTACTAGATGCAACTTTTTTTTTGCAGTGATTCTATCTAATATGGTTAAACTATGTATCTCACTCTCCACTCCTGACATAAAATGTTCAATAAAAATGCCCTGGAACGCAATGTTTGCATTCGCACATGAGCTCTCAATTAATTTCCCATGATAATTATATTTTGATAACCCAACATGATGATGTGAAAGCCTAAACATCAAGGAAAAGGGCAGAAATTGGTATTTTTTTAACAAAAATGTTAAATAAAATAAATCATAAGAATTAGCTATTTGTTTATTATCATGTAACTATTCCCTTACAAAACTTACTTTTACTATTTACTATTGTACAGGTACCATGCCGCCAAATTGGCCCTCTTTATGACATTATTATTATTATTATTATTATTATTATTCGTTCCTATTGGCTGTAAAATCTTACATACTTATTAATACTCATAGATCCCACTCACATGTGTTAATTTTGTTTGGACATACTACAAATATTTTCACTGTATGTGGAGAAACACATAGAATTGTTTTACTTGTCAACAGTCTCTCTTTTGTTATCACAGAAGATCATTAACCTCTAATGAATGTGATAAAATGTGCCAACTGTTTATAAATGCCCAATTTACACTAATTGCTGGAATGCGGTGTGCATGTTAAAATGAAAACACTTGTGGTTACATTTTGACTAGTTCACACCAAATCATTTTGAGAAACTTTAGTTTATTAGGTTAAACAGGAGGAGGAAACTGAGTAATTATAACGGGTATCAGTGATAGATGTGTATGTATGTGCCTATGACTTATAGTCTATTATCTGTGAACACATTTTACCAATCGCACATTTCCTGTGCTTTTATATTGGAGTCTAGAAAGGTTTAAATATGCACTACAAGATGACAACTGTGAAACCTGTAGTGTAAAATGGGCACTATAGAGCATTTCGAAAAATGTTTCAATGTGTCTCTTACACTAATAGGAAATTAAACAGCAGATAAAAATGAAGCAAAAAGCTACAAATGTTTATCCAAAGTTCATGGGGTCTTTCATTCCCACTCTCTGTCTCCCTAACTTCTCTGACCACCATTTCCACTTCCATGTCTCGCAGCTCAGCTTCCGTGTCTCATATATTTTTGCTCTTCATCTTCTTGTTCTCTCTTATCTTTTCTCTCTTTTTTCTTCTTTCTTCGCCTCGCATTCTTCTGTCCCGAGCTGCAAAATGTAATACCTCAAGCACAATATGCATACATACAGTATTCACATACTCTTTCTGTATCTCCCTTTAATCCTCTCCCAGTTCTTTCCCCTCTACCATTATTGGTGCAGCACACACAGCTCTCACTCCCTCTTATGTCTTTCATCTCTGCATCTGTGCAAGATGCCACTCTACTACTGCGAGATTCCTCAACCTGAGTTCCTAATAACTCTGCTGGAAAAATGGTTACTGGGTGCCTGGTTTACTGTGTTTTGTGGAACATAATGTGGCCTTAATGGAGAAATAACATAGTATTCCACATATATTTGTCATTGTAAAAGGGAGACTCTCACCTTACTTGTATATATGGTCCTATGGTTGTACGTGTCAGGACCTGTGCCAGCAGGCCGGGTAGGAGACTAATTGTAGGGAGTATCTGAGGCTCTGTCTGTTCTCCGAGATGCATATTGACAGACAGGTAAGTACAGACAAGAGATAACAGTCTCACACCAGGCTGGTATACAAGAATAGATTGTATTGATGAAAGCTGGCTGATCAGCAACAGGACTGGTATATACGTTGAAATAAAGCATAAACAGGATGCAGTTAATCATAACACATGGACTGAAAAGTCTTGCCAGAAAAGCCAGGGCACACGGCAGGAAACCCACTGGCAGGGTAAACGGCAGGAAGCCCACTGGCAGGGCACACGGCAGGAATCCCTCTGGCAGGGCACACGGCTTGGAATCCCTCAGGCAGGGAACATGGCTTGGAAGCCTTCAGGCAGAGCACACGGCTTGGAAGCCCTCTGGCAGGGCACACGGCTGGGAATCCCTCAGACAGGGCACACGGCTTGGAAGCCTTCAGGCAAGGCACACAGCTTGGAAGCCCTCTGGCAGGGCACACGGCTTGTGGACCTGGTATGGAGCAGGTATGGCGCGCTGCGCTACCGCAGACAAAAGATTGGAACATTGTACTGATTATACATGTGATGCAGTGTGCAACATAATCGCTCAAATGGTTATTGTGAAAATTGCATCAAGTGTCCTTACGCAAGCCATGTATTGTCACAAAAGCAGCAAAATGCATTTTTAATTTGCAAGAAGACTCTTGGTTCCATGGTCAGCTTAGGCTAGTACCACCCCATAGTGCCTGACTAGGAAAGGAGACACTCTGCTGTAGCAGACATTGGATTAACTGCAGGTAAATCATACTTGGAAAAATAGGAACCAAGGAACATTAAAGCAAAATGTGGAGCATGTTTATTTACTTTTTTTATTCCAGTAACAAAAGCCTTCTTAGCACAGATTGCTAGGTACCCTACTGAAAATATAAATATGCCACACATGGAAGAAAATGGTAGGAGTTCCCAAGTGGCGTCACTGGGGTTGGTCATCCCCATGGACTTCCTCCCATAACAGACTGAATTCAGATTCAGAACTTCAGAGAGACAGACTCCTCATGGACCTCACCCAGTTCCTGCCTTTTTTTTGTGTAAGTGCGCTCTGGGAGTGGTCACTGTGTGGTTACAAGACTAGACCACGTCCCAGTGTAAGTATATCGTACATTGCCTTACGGCTAATCATTTACATAATACATTGAAGAATTTTCACATGGTTTGAATTAATCCTACAGAAGGACCCCACTTTGCTGTCTGATTACTGTCCGCTGCAGGGGATCTTCCACGTGGTAATCAAATTCAAGTCAATTGCTGTGTCTGAGGTTAGGTTTGAAGAGGAGACAGATGTAGTAAGTCACCGGTGTAATGTGAGTTGTAGCATTGTTAGTGCAACATGTCTTTAAGAAATAGAAATCTTATTCACCTGAAGCACAAAGGTTGACTACAGGACTTCATTTGAAACTATCCCATGCCAGTAGCCTCAGGTATCATAAAATTTGCTAGTACATCATAAGGTATAATGTGCTTGCCATATCGTGTTTAAGCTATGCTTTCAATTATAATAGGCATTTTTTCTATGTTTAATTTTCTAAATCTAAAATTTAGTTTTTCCCAACAAAACAGCAAAGCGTCAACAGGAAAGGTGGGCATACTACAAAAAACACAGATATCTTTGAAGCCATACTTTTTATGGTAAAATGAAACAACTAGCATTTCTTCCCAGAGCTATTTTACTAAATATTAGCATAAAGTTCATTGGTGACAAAACTGCGCAACTAATGTTTTTCATTCGTCCTGAACATAGCTTTCTTTTTCTTACTGCAGCAAGCAATCTGCTTCCTTTAGAAAGGGAGGACTAACTGAATGGGGAGAAATCATATGCATATACCGTATTTATCGGCGTATAACACGCACTTTTATATCTAAAAAAATAAGTTTAAACCCTACCTGCGTGTTATACGCCGATAACTTTCTGTGCTGCACGATCTGCAGCCGCGTCTCCCGCACTTCCGGTTCCGGCGAGGGTGCGTGTTATACGCTGGTGCGTGTAATACGCCGGTAAGTATGGTAATTACAACGAGATGTTTACTACTAAATATATTATGTGTTTTAATGTGTTAACCCCATTAAGTAAGATTTTTAAGCTTGTTGAATTCTAAAATGTAGCCTTTAAGAAAGTGTCAAGTCTGCTGTGAGATGAAACAATAACACAGGTATTATTATTTTTATATTTTTTTTTACCAGAAATCACTAATAAATTATGCAGCCGTGTACAATATTTTATTCTATGTTGAACCAAAAAGCCCACACACCACAATCTTCCTGCTTCAAGTATTTTACTAGCATTCTTCTCACCAATACTTACAAATACATGGACTAATGAATATCTCAAAATTCTGTAAGTTATAACAATACGTGCAAAATAAAAATCATGGTTCACTTCTTTTCTACATCATGTCACTTCCTGTTGGGGGATAACAGTTTAGCCGTAGGCAATTTGTTAAACAATTGCAAAGTAGAAAATGCAGAAATATTTATAATCAGTTATTATTTTAATTATATTTTGCCACCCTCCCAATATAAATCCTTATTTAAACGCTGGCAAATTCAGATTAAAGTGATGTTATATTACATTCCAGCGTCCGTATGCATCACTTTACATGGGTACCCGTATTACAGTAACGCTCATTTAATTCCCAGAAGCTTTTTTGAATATTCAATATAGACAATGCAAATGTTTGCTGGTAATCAAAGAATATTCATTAAATAAATCTACACGCTCACAGGCTGCAATACA
This sequence comes from Spea bombifrons, assembly GCF_027358695.1. Classification (NCBI taxonomy): domain Eukaryota; kingdom Metazoa; phylum Chordata; class Amphibia; order Anura; family Pelobatidae; genus Spea; species Spea bombifrons. The sequence goes on along the minus strand of NC_071088.1, from coordinate 93,276,545 downwards.
TCCTTCCCGGAATTTTTGAAAATTGCATTAACTCATTACCCACAGTGCATCTAAATGACTTGAATTAATCACATTTGTTTCTAAGGGAATACACTCTGAGGTTCTACATATAATGTACATGGCACATTATGCTTTTATTAATTATTACTTGCTTTATTAGGAAACCTTAAAATGCTTGTCTTGTAGTCTTCAGAGATTTCACTCGTGATGTAGCCTAAATAGGAACAGAACAGCAATGTACTTGAGACAGCATAACTCACAGTACATCACGGTGTTCACAACGGTAGATATTGTGCACTTTCACTCTTGGTGTATAAGATCTACAATTATGGCTAAGAGGTTAAAACTGGAGATACTTATTTCTGTCAGTCTGTAAGTGGACACTTTGTGGTTCGTTCAACATGAAAGTTCCCTCTTAGTGAAGAACAAGCAAGCACGATAACACAGGAGATTTATTACGACAGCGGAATAGAAAAGCGCAATGAAAATCGATAGCACAATAACAGTGGCATTACTGTTACTATACAAGCTGGCCAATTATATATCATTAACTAGGGCCGATAACCTGCTATAAAACAAACAGGAGTTTTGTAAAAACACATCAATTTTCTAACATTTTATTTTATTATTATTTATTTTAGATTATTTTTATGGTGAATTTTGGGTAAGTGTATTTTGTGATATAATAGTATAATAAGCCAATTTAATTGAATCCTGTGAGACGCTATTGCGAATGTAAAGTTCCTTATGAAGCAACAGCTTTAGTGATAGAAAAGAAAATGTTTTATAAAAGCACAATATATATAGCCAATTCACACTATTTCGCAACACAATTGTGACTCAGGCAATTGATGTAGGCAATATATTTTCTGATCTTTCAAATCCCGCTGGAGTAGTGATATTTTTGATTCATGAAAGCAATTTCAAATACGTCAATAATCAGATAGTTTACTTAAGGTTGTCTCAGCTGTTTTAACAGTTAAAGACTTCATCATCTTTTTGAAGGACGCCTTAGACTGAAGAGCTTCTTGAGGTTGGCTATAAATATACCATCACTTGTCAACATCTATGTAACGTACCATGAAACAATAAATTGAAGAACGGAACTCAGAGGCTTGATACTTTATCTGTTCTTTCATTAAAGAGGAAATAGAAATGGTAAATGTTCCCACCTCTAAAACAATTATTGGATTTAATTAAATCATATATAAGCTGTCCTAGCCTTAGTCTGCACATGCTACACCTGTATAATAATCATAGCCAGGAACCTCCTGGGGTTGGCCAACTCTTTTTGGTGTACCTGTGATAATGACCATGACTAGTCCCAGTATGACGTTAAGAGGAACAAGTGGATTGCAGAAAATGATTGATTCCCTTTTAATACCTTTATAAACATACAGCACCAAAAGGCAAGCTATTAAGCTTTGCTCTTTCTTGGTTGAGCTGTTTTTGTATAATTATATATTTTATATTTGTATAATTGTATTATTAAAAATAAGGCAAAGCGTGCACTATGCATTTTGTACTTAAAGAAGGTGGGGAGAAACGGAATTTCTATAGTACAGATCTACTGTACTATAATATACTGTATAATACGTACTATAATATTTCATATTATACATATGGACAAGAAGGATTATTTATTATTTTGTCTTCATTATGAAACTATTGCTATATTGTTAAAGACTACACATCAATAATCATTGAGTTTTATTATTTAGGAGTCGAATGCTGATTGAGGTAAAGAAGAATCACTTTCTTTATGCTTGTTGTAGGACAAGAGAAAATATTTTTTTACAATATAGCAGATAACTGGTGGAAATTAGCAACATGGCGTTTTACGAATAATCTAAAGCTATAACGGTTTATACACTTTTCTGTCCATGTCGTCTATTATACCCTTTTTAATAAGGTGTACATCTTATCACATCTCTCTTTAATGTATTTGTTGCAAGAATTTTACCTTTTTCCTATGTCAAATCTGAAGCCATCATGATGACGCTTCGCAACATTTTCTACGTTTGTACCAGAAGTGGTCTTCTTAGTTGGCCTCTTTGCTACACAAACCACTGCCTTTCAAATCATAGGGTGAGGCCAGAGATTTATAAACACGGGTGCCATTATTTTGCATGCTTTATCACAGAAAACTATACTGTGAAAATAATACTGTTGAGTTCCTCTGCATCTTGCATTACTGTCATGGTGTGTCCTTATCAGTTTCATTCCTTCAGGCTTTGCTCCAGGTTTCTGTTTTTTTGTCTATAACAAAAAGTGATTTCTAGCTGGTTTTTGTCCTGTTTTTCTGAAAGTTCCCTTAGATGGATGTTCTCCATGAATACATTTACCTGGTGGCCTTACTTCCAGGTTTATCCACGTATTTATTATCTGACTTGTAATCTTACAATATTCCTTTTCTTCCACCTCCTTGCATTAATCTTTTGAGTGCTTATTTTTTCAATTTAAAAGGACATTTTCTCCATTTTTTATTACCAATCTTAGGTTAAAAATATTTTTCGAAGTGTTGTGCATTTTTAAAACAGTTCCATATGTATCATATGTTTTCTGATGTCTGCTTATTTGTCATTTGTATGTGTTCTAGTTGTGTTATCTTAGCCGAATATGCCAGATGAACACCTTGACTCCTTAACATACTACCCTGTGATAAACAATAGAATTGCTCAGTTTTAGTCTCCCACCCAGAAACTGTTACTTATAAAAGTCTTTTGAGTAAAGGATTTTATTGGACAACAATGCACTGCCATCAAGAATCAACTCAATCAATGGCAGCCACCAGGTCTGCAGGTAAATGAAGATCATTGGAACAAAATGAAATAGAACCAAGTTTTGTTAAATGTTAATCTACGTCACTAAATCCACCACTGTATTTTATGCTTAAAGAAAAATATTTTATTCCATGGGATTTACCCTTGATGTTTAATTAGATTCACAGTTTTACCAAAAAGTAGTACAAGGGAATAAAAGTGGTATCACTATGTATATAAACTTAGCACTTAAATAAAGGCATAATATGATTTGGCAATGTCATAGTAAGACTCTGCAATATACAATTTAACTTAACTTGTATTACATTTTTTAATGTATCATTTTCCCCTGTTACAAATATTTTGGTTATATATATATATATATATATAACAAACAAAGAGGAAAAGGAAATGTCTACAGCTAAAACGATTAGTTGTGTTAAATTAATTAATGTACAATATACTACTACTACCAGTCTGGTATTTGTAACATGGGCATATTATTAAAAAGTAATAAATATAAGAAAAAACATTATATATATATATATATATATATATATATATATATATATATATATATATATAATTTTTATTTTATGAAACAAAATAATTTATTAAATGCAGTGGTGGAACATCCATTTACTTTGTTTACATGTGATATGGCTTACTAAAGTAATATGTAACATTTATTATAGATGCAAACTAAACATCCAACAAATTACTACCAGACACTTAATATTATAAGTGCATTCCATTTTTTCTGCATGTTTAAGTCTCCCCACCCATTATGTGGTTAAAAGGAAATTATTTGGGGTTCTGTCTCATAATGCATTGAAAGGTGTTACCTAAAGGTGATGAAGTAAAGCGTGTTATGCCATGCTACTTAAATCAGATAGGATCAGTGTGGTATTCACCTACATTATTACATTACTCTCATGAAAAGACTTTGCAGCAGACAATGAAAATATAACATATCTGTCTGTCAATATGCATTAGGGAGGAGAGTGTTTTACTCCACAGATTACTAACTTCCCAATTAAGTGCAAACAAGCATGTCATTGTTCCCAGTTGATGTCTCTTGCGCCTTAATAAAGCAAACATGTGCTTGCAGCCTCATTGAGTTAGCGTGCAGGCACCACTGTTTTATTTCGGTTTTTCGCTCTCATAAAGTTGGTGCTTGAAAGTCCCCGCTGATATTTATGTACGTTTCACGTCGCGTTCTGTCTGTCTATAGATGGATCATTAAATAAATCATAAAGGGGGATCTGTACAATTAAAAAGGAATGGCTGCGCCCTGGCTTTCCAAAGCAACATATAGGTTTCCTTATGCTTTTTAGTTATAATAAAAAAAAATATAATAATATAACATTTTTATTCATGGGAGCTAGGTGGTGTTAAAGGTGAACATCTGCTAACACTTAATTATGGAAGTAAGGCTTTTTGTTTGAATCTTCAAGATTTGCAGCTTCAAAATACTCTAATGTAAGGAAGTTTTACTCTGCCAAAGTGGGAAGTGGATAAGTATAACAGCCTCTCAGCAAAAGTGGTACAGGTTAATATAGAAAGGGAATTCAACCCCTTTAAACCTTCATTTAAACCCATGCCACCATGCAAAAATATGCCAGAAAACCTATCATGACAGCATGGAATATGATGATTAAAGTAGCGACGGTTCGGGGTGCAGGGGACCATCATTTGCCCTCCCTACCTCAGTCTGACGTGACCCCGCAAGATTTCCTTTATGTATGGAAGCCTTGCTTTTACATGGAACGTGATGCTCCATTCACGGGGAGTGAATCAGCAGCCTCAGAAGAGTAAAAAAAAAATATATATATATATATATATATATATATATATATATATATATATATCGCTACCTAAAAGCAGACTGCCTGTTACCATACCATAAAAAAAGTAAAAATATAAATAAAAAAATAAATAAATAAATAAACGAAGTTATAATGTGTGCTGTTACCCAGTAAAGTTCTATCTTGGAAAATAGTAGTTAAACCAACAATGTGAAGAATGCGGGAAAAAAAAACCCCTAAAGAAGGGGTTAGACATGTACAAGGTAGACCTATAGATAGACAAACAAAGACCACGGACTAGTTAACATTTAAGTATTTGTAACAAAAATATTGGGGGCAGAATGGATGGACCGAATGTTTCTTATCTGGAGTCATATTCTATGTTTACAAAGAACTTGTAAAGTAAACAATTCCCTAAATCAATTAGGTTTTTAATCAACATAATTTTCAATTTATTTAAAAAAAACCCATCACAAGTGAGGTAGGTGTTTCCATGTCAATGGTCCAGCATGAATGACTTGTTGCCCTGAACTGGCATAAATTGTATCATCCTTATCCCCCAACAAAATATAAAATGAAAGAATAAAAATGTAAAGAATAAACTCAGTAAAGCATCCTAAAGCCGAAAGTATGAAAATACATTAGTAGTTCATTTAATAGAATGTGTTTACTACCTCCTACAACCAAGTATTCTGCCCCACAAGTGAAATATTTTGTAAACCTAGGGATATTTAATCGTTTCTATCATTTTGTAATGGTTCAAGGTTAGGTATTTTTGATTATAGCAACAAATTTCTTTTACTGGTCGGAAATAGAAGACATTTCCTTTAAAAATTCAAAAAGACCAATTAAAGCAATCAATATTTCTGTTTTAAAATTATGATGAGGTTAGAATTGCATTTAATTTATTGACATCCGCTATCCCCCGCCGTTACATTACATTCCATTAAATGTGTTTATATAGTGCCAGCCGATGCAATAGAGGCACAGTGAAAATGAACAATGACATTAAAATGGACAATAAGATGAGCACGCTGTGCATTCTAACATTCAAGCATACCACAATGCACAATATCCAGTTTAAAGTGTGGATTACTCTTAATACAATTAAACTAATGAATCAAATATATAAATAAAGTATAATTAGCAACCCTGCTGATATTTATTTTTCACAATCAACTTCGAGAATGAAAAGATCGTACTTCTCCACTCTCTTATGGATTCCTGCCAGTTGTGTGTGAATAGTATTTTTAAAACTTTTTAAAAATATGTATTTTTTCTTGAAAAGCTAAATAAATAGCATGCATTATTTCGTAAAAAATCCAATTTATTAAAAAAAAAATGGAATATACAATTGTTAGAAAGAGTTTTGGCCATTTATGGTCTTCTTGTGAAAGAAAGTATTTTTAACAATTATACTAAACACATTTAAAATGTTGTATATCGTCTTTTTCTGTTTCTAAAGATTGCCGGAAACAAATCTTTTATTTTTTGGGCTCAACACTAGTTTTGCTTTTACTACATCTTTTCCTCTAAGAAAGCTACCTGCATCAACTTTCAGATGTTAATATTGACTTGAGGATATTTGCAACAGTGAAAACTGCCTCTTAAATCATTGAGGTCAAGATCTCATTATCTTTTAATGTAGTTACAGCTATGTTCTGACTGCTGATCTACCTTTAAAGGGCTTGTTCTTGATGAAGAGAGAAAGACATGTTCAGCAACCAAAGAGCTGTCAGATGCAGTCACCATTCAGACACTTATGTTCCAGCCTAAGGACATTAAGATAAGAGCATTCTATTTGTGCCGTCTTTCTCAAGATAACATCACATTTTATATTTATTTTAATGTAGACATGTTCAACAGAGGATCACAATATGCCATTAAATGATAAGTGTGAAATGCAACGTAAAACTTAATTCTTAAAATAATGTAACATCATTTTATGGGGGGAAAAATGTATAGGTTATATACAAGAGTTTGTTACATTATTTAAAATTATTATTTTTTTATTTATAGTGTTATCTTTATTTGTACATAAGATAAATACTATCTTTAAAGATACATCTGGATTTTCACATACAAATTAGTATTTTGTGCAAAGAAAATAATACCCTCATATGAGAAACAAAGTGCTACAACAAAATGTATTGTGTTTAGGGTGCTTATCAGTTTGCCTTATAACTACCCTCCTGCATTTACGAAACCTATTTTATTGAGAACTGGTAAATCCACTCTAGGAGGCCATTTGCAATTTTAAATACCTACTAGTAAAGGCCGATTGCACAAGGAAATTATGTTAAATCACTAGACTACACAGTCGAGTGGATTTGGACAATACTTCAAAAATATAGTACCCTTGACCAATTCCCTCAATTGAGATAATTGTGAAGTCCCTAGGTCCCTTTGCTGTGTATAGTACACCGATTTAAAGAAACATCGCAGGCCATCACATCCACCTTTGAGAAGTAAAAAAAAGCCTTTTGGTAGCCTACCCACTGGAACCTGATGAAGTTTCCTTGTGTGTAATGGGCTATGATATTCTTGATTGGGTCAATAGCATGTTAAAAACCAAACTATACCGTATGCTCGCTAAGTATACATGAGGCAAGTGTAATGAGTTAAAAGCAAAAGCTTTCTTCATTCAGGTTCTTAGTCCACAATAGGCCAACGTTCAATACGTTTCTCACACAACGTGCTTTGTCAAAAGTTTACCTCTCTGTTTGCTGAGCACCTGTGGGGAGGCTAATCTGCATTTATCATCTGGACTGAGCGAGCTATTTTTTTTTGGGGGGGGGCATGTTAAAGCTATGGAAAAAATTCCACATCAAAGCACCTGGAAGACCTCCATGTGATTATTCCAAAATGTTGTGGTATGCCATTTTCAGGATTATTAAAAGATTTTGCAGTTGGAATTATGCAATCTCTAACTCTGTGGCATGATACAGTTGCAAAAGACTGTGTAATTGAATATTTTTTTTGTATAGTGAATCTCTTGTCCTACCTCATCCTAAACATGATCAACAGAGTGCCCTTCCCCAAATAGGTATTTTCATACACAGGGTGACCAGAGGCATTTGCTGTTGGGTAGAACATGATAACCCTTTCATTGATTAACATGTTGTGTATTCTTTGAGGAACCTTCAGGATTTGGATCACTCACTCGGCAATAAACTCATCTTGATAAGGACTAGATGGACCCAGGGCCGGCCCAAGACTTAATGCCGCCTGAGGCGAAGTTTGAAATGACGCCCCCCCCTGCCGACGCCGGGGGGGTGGCATTTTAAACTTTGCCAACGCCATTTTCTACCCCCCCCTTTTGTACTTACCTTTAAACAGTCCTGCGGCGAGTCTCCCTGCTCTGCCACAGTGCTGGCTTGTAATGCTGAGCGCCGGAAATTGATGTAACTTCCGGCGCTCAGCATTACAAGCCGGCACTGAGACCGAGCTAGAGGGCTCGCAGAGGAGAGAGAGGGGCACCGAGCGGGTAAGCGAAAACCACTCGGTGCCCCTCTCTCTCCTCCGCCCTGGCTGGACCTCAGGTAAAAAACATAGGAATTTATCGAAGAATGAAAGTATTGAGAGGTTGGGCAGACTAGATGGGCCGAATGGTTGTTATCTCCCATCACTGTCACTTTCTATAAAGTACTGTTTTTGTTAGATGTTTTCATCATACTTGATGCACTCTTGATACTGTTCTGCACGTGCATAGTGTTTTCCACTGACCTTTAAAATGCTGCACTGCCCTTTCACATGACCCTTTAAGTAAAAGATGTATAATAATCTTTAATTAAAATAACAAAGATTGAAAATTCAACCATTTTCCCCAAGATCAGTCAACTAAACTAGAAGTATCACAGATGCTCAGATTGGTTAAATTAGCATGTGGTCAGTCCATGACGTGAGCATGATGTGTGTAACAGCAACAGCTGTTACTGTACATTCATACACTATTTGCGCCATACAAAGTGGCCATCCTTGAGCCCAAAAAGTGCAATAGTGTCATCTTTGTGCCCAAACAGCTTGCTTAACAGTGCCATGAAGATACATATATTCATCTTTCTTCTTAACTTAATAGTAATGGATATTTCTGCATACGTCATACACTATGTGTAGTTTTGTATGGATATCTAATTATAAATGTATGTCTTTGCTATTGTAATAATGCTATGTATTATACCTTTATTTTTCCCTTTGATTTTCATATACTTGACAAGTAATATTACTCATTGGTTCACAATAAGGTAGAAACAAGGCCAGGGGTGTTTGTTTATGTTGTTGTTTTCTAATACAGTCATTTTTTTCTTAATATTGTATCCAGTTGTATCTGCCTTTTTGCAGAAGTGGCCAGTAATGCAGATAGATTCAGGAGAAAGAGAGGTGCAGAAATGCTTCTTTTTTCCCATTATTCTATCCGGGAAAAACCCCAGAGACTACCCCTTTAGGGACCGTCTCTGGGTAGGGGTGCTATTTTAGGCCGCCCACTGTAGTGCTGCCATAGGCCTAGTTGGTCTAGGCCAAGATAAAGCACTGCTTTCACTTACTCTTGAGGAAGTAGAAGAATAACTTTTGATACTATCCTTCTGCTGGATATAGTACATTTTTATTAATGATCTAGCAACTTGTAGCCTGTTCACATATATATATATATATTTTTTTTTTATTTTTTTTTCTCCCCGAATCTATATTTTGACCACTACCTGCTGTTATCAAAGCTCAGACCCTGATGTATAAAGGTAACACATCCGCCTTAACACACTTGAATCGGGTGGTTGCGCTAAACACAGTACAACTACCCCTGTTTTATACACTATTCTTGTAATTTAATGAATGAAGAACCAGCAGACTCGTTGACATGCCTCAGAAGACTGGACGCCCTCTTTTAACAAAATGTCATAGCGGCAATCCTGAAGGAGGTTGTCATCAACTGCCACCGAAAAGAGATGCTTTTAAAAATTCTATTAGTATAAGAGATGGCAGTTTTATCTGCGGGATAAAAGACTGCTACCTGCATGCATATTTTCTTTATTCGAGTCTTTGATTCTAAACCACTTATACAGTTAAGTTTTCAGTCAATCATCCAATGCTGTACCTTGAAACATCCACTCACAAGTGACTACTTCACAACCAAATGGCTTCTTTAAAAAAAAAAAACGCAACATAAGAAGAGTTCCACTCTCTCCGGAGATCACTACAGGGAACTGCAAGAAAACGCAATCTTTGATCTTTTAGAACTTGTTCTCCTCTTTGTTACTCGAAACCCGGCATTATTATTATTAAGTGTGAGTAGACTACTTTCGCTTTCTAAAATATTTACTCTCCTTGTCTCCCATTGGGGTTTTCCTACAAAAAAAAAAATGTGAGTCTACATTTGTTTTCACTTGATGTAAATGAATTAACGCTTTAAAGTGCCAGAGGGGTGCTCAAACCTGTTAATGGCATATCTGGCATGTAATCTGGCAGATTTGGTCCATACGCATCAAACTACCAGCTAAACTTTCAAGATCTTTCAGTTTGCCTTTTGTTTGTATTTCTATAAATGATATCTAATGATGTGACTTGCTTTTAAAGAAAAAGGAATGCCACAGTAACAACTGAACTGTTTGCTTTTGGAAGGGGAAAAAAAAAAATGAAAGTTCAAAGGGACATGTATGATTATGTGCTTTTTTTTCTCTGCTTCATCCCTTCATAACTAAAGTTTAATGAATTTTTATTAGAAAAATATGCTGCACTCATGAAAAAAAAGACATTTTCTTTGAAACCAGGAGGGGAGCATGTTTTCCCTGGCATAAGCCTGTTAGTTTTTAATATCAGGTTTGCACTGAGGCTGACTCCTGATGCATTTTTTGAAAGTATAAGCCGACAAGGTGGAAGCTTAATAGCAAAGGGATAATGTGGCCATATGGAAAAAAGAAAAGAGCTAAAACTGGGGGCAGCGGAGCCACCCATCCTCCTTTTCTTCTGTAAAATATACCATGATCATTTGGGCTTCGCTTAGCAACCTACTCATCTAGAATGCAATTCTTAAAACGATTTGATTTAGGAATATTTTTATTCATACGTTAAATATTATTCATTAGTTGATTTGTATTGTTTACTGTTGTAAATAAATGGGCAGTTTCATTTTCATACAACATTAGCACCAACACTGCACTGTATTTTAACTCATCAAAAAGGTGGAGTTTATGACAAAATAAATAACAAATATTAACTACTGGGATATTCCTTGTGCAAACAAATGGCTTGCTTCCCTCCTCGGACCTTCAAGAGGCTAACATTTATAATAAATCCTGTGAGTTGGCATCAATAACTATGCTAAACAAATTATTATTTGATGATAATTTCTCATCAAAATATCACATTGAATATTAAATATCATTAGCAAAAGATTTAAATGTGCAACAAGTATGGAAAATTATCTGGTATATACTATATGTTTTATATTAAGAAAATAATGGTTTCATTTACTGCGGCTTATGGCTTAGTGCATGATGTGTGGCTACACTAACCATAGACATGTATTTAATATATCTTTGTATGAACTTTAAAGTCCGTAATGCGCTTTTATATCTCTGCCACCACGATATCGACTTCATTTCCTGCATATCATAAGTAAACTACAAGGAAGAGTTAGATAGCTCTATCAGTCTGAGATCGTATCACTTAGGATTTGTCTCCAAGCTTTGCACTCACAGCCTAGCTTCCTCTGCTCAGCATTTAATATGTTGCCAATGATGCCTTAATGTGTCTACGTTACTGAAGCAATTGTACAAACAATACAGATGTTATTTAGTGCACCAGAAAACATTTATAAAAGATTGCAAACATTGATAAATAACATTCGTTGATAACAACTAAAGGAACGTGCTGTATAGGCTGACTACATTACACGTGTTTTGCATTGGTTTCTGTGTTTTTTTTGTGTTTAACTTGTTTAAGGAACAAAAAGAAAGAACAGAAAAAATGTATTCAGCAGAGAAACTTTGTAGTTTTATAATAAAGACAGATTTTAAAAGGATTAAACAAAACAATATTATCTAGTATTTTTAGACAAATTGTGACCATACCTTTCTTGTAAATGAGTGCATTATAAACCTTTTTCATATTAGTTGTGTTTATACATGTAACCTAATGTTAAATAAAACAAATGTAAATAAAAAATACAAATGATATTGTAGATTCTAAAACAACTTTTATTATTTTTATGTTATTCATTCAGCCATTTTTTTTCATTTCATATAAATGATACAAAGATCTTCTCGTACTCGCGTCATGTTTTTTCTAGGGCACATGTACAAATTGGAAAACACGGACACTTAAAGTGATCTTTCACGCTGCATTAAGGACAGGGGGGGGGAATTACTTTCCATTTTACCGGTTTAATCGAAGTCTTCCTCCGTACTCACAGAAGGAAAACATACAAAGTGATGTATTTGAAAAGATTTGAAGGTTTAACATGCCTTTAGGTAAAGGGGGGTTATTTCAACTTTCTGTTAAGATCCACAGTTACTAAAACTTGATAAGGCAGCTGGAACTCATTAATAGTCCAGAGCAACTCCAACAAAGAATGCACATATTGGACATAATCCTTATTTTACTCTTGACATGTTGTTCATAATCATGAGAAAGCTGATTGAATGAAAGTTTAGAAAATATTCACTCTTCTGTTTTGTCTGATCCTCTAGCATCTTGTTTATGTCAAATCCGATCTATGAAAACAAAAAAAAAAACAGTATGGAATCCATTAGAAACACATGCCAACACAAACAGTTTTACTTAACAAACCAGATGAAGAGTTTGGCTTTCCTAAATTACAATTAAACAATTATATCAGTTAGTAACAAAAGCAATTTGATGCTACATAAAATACAATTAACTGCACTCATCCACTCTGGAGGATCCACTTGTCGATAGTCGGCTAGGATTGCAAAGTTTTTTCACATTTTTCAAAAAAAATAATAGGTGTTAATTAAGGATATAAACACTGTTACTTCTTGTATTTATGGGCTTTTATTGTATTGATCGATGTGTTTTATGTTGTCTTGACCATCTCACTAGATGCTAACTAGTTATTATACATTCAGAACAGTCTACAGAATGCCTGTCGTAAGTTTCAGCAGATTTTCTTTGCCACACTCAGACAAGGGTCTGGCAGTGTGAAGCACCAGGGGTGCGTTATGTCTTTTTGGATGTGCAGCTAACAATTATAATTAGTTTGTTAATGAAATATGGAGTACATGTTGTATTTTCTTTGCATATTTGTATATTTTGCTGAAGATTAGCAAAATAGTTAGAAGAAAAGTATTTTTGTATAGTAAAACGACCCAGAAATGAGGTTGTCCATAATAACTTTACAAAAAAGACAACATGACAGCTTAGGGACATTGACAAGTAGACCTTTACCCATTATATTCCAGTTGGACCTCTTTATTAATTAGTGTACTGGTCCACATGAAGTGATCATCACCATCCTTACTATCACTGTGGGTGAAGAATTAAATACATACACATGAATTGTGGCCACAAAAACCCTAGAGCTTGAACACTAGGGATGAGAAGTGCATGTCACTAATACCTACATATCTGAAATTCCTCTTCTATAGTTTTTTATTCTAGCAATATGATCTAGATAATAGAAACGCAGATGAAGAATATGTGTGCTTTTTCTTCATCACATAGTGATAATTATAGGATTTCCATCCGTTTTGGACTGCAACGTTCAGAGGACTCTGGCAGAAAGTTATTGCTTGAGGTTTATCAAAATATCATCCAGTAACAGCTGCAGATTTTGTATCTGAACCTACTCATGTCTACCAGATGTATTTTGACCAATGAAGAAGGCACTTATGGTATTTTATTAGTATGTTTCATAATGTTTTTAGACGTTGTCTTAACAGGTTGCTCAATTCCATTTAAGAATATAAACACCAATAAAAAAAACTGTAGCGCCTCTTATAATTAAGGATGATAACAATGTAATTTATCCTGCCAACAAGCTGTTTCAGAAGCACGGGTTCTCCAAAAGCAGCCCCTACTCCGCTGTGCTGTGTATACATAACTACAGTGTGAATTGTGTTACATCTTGGCTGGCTTTGGGATCTTAGTGGCTCTCATCATCTGAGGTAGTCCTCAGACTAACCGGCTGGTTAATCTGTTTATATGGTAGTGCCGCCCAAATCTAAGTTCTAGGCAGAAAAAGACTGCATAGAAAACCCATAAAATTAACAAGTTCTTGTTACTACAGATACCCTAGTGGCTGTATGTGCAATTGCACATAAAATACAAGAGACAGACACAGGTAGTTGTCCAAAATCTTTAAATCAGAGGGGCAACTGCCTCTAACTCCCTTGTTATGTCTCTCGAATATAATTAGCTGTAGTAGTTATTCTTAAAATGCATATAAATTCTTACATTGCAGGAGACTAGAGGCCCTGTTTACTTAAGAACATGTCCTGTCCACTTGTCACCAAGCGCTAACTACTAATCTTTTTTCCACTTGCATATTTCATCTGCGATTGCAGATATAGTCCATGTCCTATGGATACTGAAATCCGTTTTTCTGACTTTTCATCATATAGAGTAGTGTTTCTTTCAAATGGGTAAAAAAAAAATACATTTATAATGTCTTTGGTAAGTATAATAACATTAAGACATCCAGAAATGTTATACATTACAGAAATATATGACACGCTGATTATTTGTTGCTGATTTGCATTTGGTTAATTATGAGTTTATAGATGAGGTGAGATTTTCATAGCTTGCCAACTTTTAAGCAAACACACATACAAGCTCATTCACAATTTTGAAGAAAAAGTAAATGCATGGACTTTCATCTCATTAGTAGAGTAGTAGATTATACCTTAACCAAGAGAAAATAATTGGAATCCATGTGAATGATATATTAGCAAAGTCCGACTTCAACCTCTATACTTTGAGCTATATTTTTTGCAACTGATATCAATAATGGCCATTTTATGTTCACTAATGACCAACATAGCAAAGGGCCTTTAGCTTTGCCCCAAGCCATCGACATTTCCAGTAGGTCATTAACTACCAGCAAAAGTCTTGCACTGAATGCCATTATTTCTTAGAAAATGTCATTTTTTTTGCTATACCTCCTGTTTTTAATATTAATGCCGGTGCATTACTTCTAATAAATGTGGAAATTGTTTTATTTCTGATTGATGCAATATGCATCACATATTTTTACATAGTTAAAGATTTTTGCAAAAAAACTTACTCTTTTTTTTCTTTTCTGGGAATATTTCATGTGGTTTTTAAATAAAACTGTAGAATTCAAAATAAAACCAATATAGAATTTAAATTTTTGCATAGCATTGTAAAGACAATGAATGAATCTTGACCAGAAGTGCAATGACAAGCGGTGATTTTAAAAATGTTCCTATGAAAATAAAGAGCAAAAATGTTATCTGACAAATTTGTTTAAATAACATTGTAAAATCTTACCTCTTAGCTGTACATTGACCTGGATACAAGAAACATGATCACACTTGTGAGTTTAGGTTCAGACTGTGATACAAAAAAAAAACATAGTTATGTTTATATATGTTTATATATGTTTATATATATGTTAATATTGTATTATTAATTAACAGCTACTAAATATCATTGTGTATAGGAAAGAATCTAATTTTAAATTATCATTCCTTTTAACCCTCATTGTATTATTTACCATAAAAGTTTGCAGAAGTTGTGATTTTTATTTGTGCCCCCTAAGTAAATTTGAACCAATGTTCTAGTTGGAATATTTTTACAAAAATCGCTTTTCTCTAGACTTTTCCACCGGTTAATTGAAAGTGATAACACAATCATTAACACTGTTAACATCACAGAAGATTCCGTATGGATTCCTATACCAGACCTAAGACAGTCTGGATCTTTATCGCAGGTGCAATGGCACATGATAAGTGATAGAAGAGTTTAATGGCCTTTTTCATATTATAGAAGAAGCAGACCTGGCAGATTTCTCTTGTTAGTTCCAATTGCTGTCAAATTGAGTTAAGATAAGAAAGCTGGAAAATTGCGTTTCCTCTTACATAGAATACATCCCCAAGACTACAAAAAAGCATTTAATGAAAACTTAATAAAGTAATATTACTTTGTCCATTTTTTACAAACTAAAAATATTTATTTTTTGTCATATACCTTTTGAATGTACTTACTGTAAGGACACACAATGTTCTTCTTTTCAAACCCAAAATCAAACCATGGTATTTAAAAGTTCCTCTTTATTATTGGACATTTCCATTTAAAATACATCTCCAGATCTTGGACTGAAATGACAGGTATCAATTTAAGTTTTAAAAATTAGTGTTTTAAAACCCCTGCTTGAAACAATACCCTAACACTGAATTATATTGTGCATTCATTCACCTGCAAAAACATTAAACCTCAGGAATATTTTCTAAATTCTCACTGTTCAAATATGAATTCATTCCATTTGTTCCTTTTTGTTTACTACAACTACCACTCAACTGGCCATCCACTGAGCACTGTAATTTAAAATATAGATTTCAGTCAAAAAACGTGTGTTAAGCTCACTGCCGAATGGAGACACCAATTTATGTAAAAACGGTTTTGACCCCACCTGAAATAATATTTTTTGATGATGATGTCGGAAACAGCAACATCTATGGCTATGACTTATGTGAACCATAGCCTTTCCCATAAGAAAAATACTGTCATAATTCAACTTAATCAGTATATCTTGAAGGACCACTGGAACTAAGCTCGTTTGAGCAGGGCCCTCCTCACCTGTTGTCTCTGTAAGTCAAATTGTTATGTTACATACTACTTGTTGTGTCCTGTCCACCCATTGTACAGCGCTACGGAATTTGATGGCGCTTTAAAAAACAATACATAATAATAAATGGGCCTAAGCTTCTTGACATAAATTTACAGTAGAAATAATATCAACTCAGCCCATCATTGTTTGAATTAAGCTGTTGGCAGATAAATTACAATGGAAGCTGTGATGTTTGGACAGCATAAAAAGAATTCTCATTTTACTTATACGGAATGTACTGGATGGCAGAAGTTCCCACTGGTCAGTGCACCTCGTATTTCTTTCTTTTTTTGCTTTATATTTTTGGTGTGGACACCCAAACCTTCTGGTTTACACTAATATTTGTAACATTTTAATAACAGTTGATTACCTTAATAAGTATTTAAATAACATAACATAGCAGGGGTGTGCAACCTCAGTTATGTGATCCCACAGCAACTTTCACAGAAAGTACGTGTGTATGCATACAGTACTGTGCAAAGGGTTTAGGCAGGCTTGAAATGCCTGTAAGATGCTTTCATAAATAAACATCTTTTTTTGTCATTTAAGAAAATGCAAAGCGAGTGAACAGGAGAAAAAAAATCAATATTTGGTGTGACCACCTTTGCCTGCAAAACAGCATCAATTCTTCTAGGTACACTTGCGCAAAGTCAGGGATTTGTAGGCATACAGTTTGGTGTATGGTTTAAACAATTATACCAAACAGGTGCTAATGATCATTAATGTAATATTTAGGTTAAAACACAATGATTAACTAAAACTGAAGCAGTTATGTAGAAGGAATAAAAATGGGTGAGCAACAGCCAAACTCACTAACAAGAATTGGTTACTGAAGACATTTTAATGTCAAAAGTCATACACCACAGCAAGACTGAGCACAGCAACAAGACACAAGGTAGCAATACTGCATCAGCAAGGTCTCTCCCAGACAGAAATTTAAGGGTTTCCAAATGTTCTGTCCAACCTCTTATGAAGATGCACAAAGCAATGGGCAATGTTAAGACTGTAAACGCAATGGTCAGCCAAGGAAACTTTCATCAGATAAAAGACACATCATGCTAACTCCCTTTGCGGTAGTGCCATAAGCTTAGAACTGGCAGAAAGCAATGAGACCCTGGGACAGTCATCTACTGTCAGAAGGGCTGGGGTTAGTTCTCCAAGCTGTTTGGAACAAAATACCTGCTGAGTCCCTTAAAAAGCTGTGTGCGAGTGTACATAGAAGAATTGATGCTGTTTTGAAGGCAAATGGTTGCCACACCAAATATTTTGATAATTATTTTATTTATCCCGGTCTTAGGCGGTGTAGTGAGACAGTGTTATCAAGGAATAGCTTTTACCAATCATACAATAAAGGTAAACGGAGTCAAACCCAAGTTTTATTTTAATTAGTGTTGTAGGTTGGTGGGTGGTATGGATGTAATAAAGCATGTTTGTCTAAGTCCGTCAGTCTTATTGTCAAGTCAGGTGTTTATATTGTTTGGTTTGTGCATAAACAAAACATTTCTTTGGTATCATAACAGACACTGCTGCCTGATGGCGGGCCTACAGCAAGTAACATTACCCGTTGGGCCACAAGAGCTAGACCCAGCAAGAGCCAAGAGAAAGTACAGATCTATATCTAGGTAGAAGTTGTGAAACAGGATGTCAACTGCATAGTGAATATTTTCAGGTCCAGGTTCAGGAGAGAGATGGGCGTATATTGTGAGCATGCAACCGATGGCTTACCCTCCATTGTCTAGGGCAAGCTGTTGGAAATGAGAGGTCAAAATAGATTGGACAATGATTGACCATATCATAGGCTCAGTTGATGTGTTCTGTATCCATGACAGGTTTTTGAGGGATATAAACAAGTAATCTAGTCTGGCACACCTGTAATCTTTGTGTCGTGGGATCCGTATTCTCCATAGATCTAATAATTGTCTGTCTGCTAGGAGTTTCTTAACTTGGCTACTTGTATGGAAGAGGAAAGAGGATGTGCATGTTTAACTGTCTAGTTGTGGTTCAATAGGTAGGTTAAGGTCATCTCCCAAAATGAGCGATTCCTCTATGAACCCAGCTAAAGCCCATAACATTTTGCCCAAAGAAACATCCTACTTCACATTAGCTGAATAACCATTTGCAAAGGTGATTGAGACAATAGCAATGAATCCTTTCTTGGAGGTATGTGTCAAGTCATGGCGGGGAGCGTTAGGCAGGAGAATAAGGCATTGGGGCCTAGCAGATAGCCCAAGGCAAGGCAAACTAGAGGACGAGGCAGACAGAAAAGGTAGCCACAGGGCAAGCCGGGGTGGGGTCAGGTCAAGCAGCGAAGGTGAGGGTCAAATGGGGAAAACCAAGTAGCAATCTAGTGTAAGGGGATATGGGGTTTGCACTAAGTCAGACACCAAAGCGTGTAACACTCAAGCATAGATTAGTACAGGTACTGTGATTATAAAGGGTCAGGAGGAAAGAGATCTACCTTCCTGTAGGGGGAGCAGGGTTCAGCAACCAATAGGGAGGCAGCTTTAGGTAGGAAGGTACATCCTCCTTCTGGCAGAAGAGGAGTCACACCCCAGTCCTCAGTGTGCAAGTAACTCAAGGCTGGGGATGCAGCCTATTCCGCTGTTTGATGATGCGGTCTTGTCGCCTTAACAGGCAGGTAAGAGACCTCTTAGACACTGAAGTGAAATTCTGGGAAGTGGATAAAGAGTAGGCCCCATAGAAAACTGTATCAAACCATACATATACAGGACATCCTCTCCCCTGATTGAAGATAGAAAAGGAAGCTGTCAGCAGAATTGGAAATGGTTGGCAAAGAGAGTGCCTAATCTCTCTCACTTTCTTTTTTAATGTCTCCCTACCTTTCTGCGAACAGCTTACATTCTCTGTCTCCTTTTCCGCAGCTCCACTTCTTGTCTTCTGTCTTCTTGTTTCTGTGGTATTCTGTAATCTTTCTTCTTTCTTGCAGGGGTCGAGAAAGGTGCAGAAACGCTACTATTTCTCTGCCAATATGCCTACATTATTCTGGCTTCTTAGAGTACTTCCACAAAAAAGAGGAGGGTTCCACCCTTTTGCAGAAAAGCGCTGGTAGGCCAGGTTAATGGAGCAGATAGCCGCAAGAAGCAAGCCGAGAAAGATGAAACAAGACAGAAGCGAGAGTACAGAGGACAGGAGAACAAGAAGAGGCAAGAGGAGAAGCAGAGCTTGGGAAAGGGAAACAGGGACAAGGAAGCGGTTGGGGGAGAAGGTAGGGAGTCATTGAGAGACAGCGTGACAGAGTATAATTTATTATTAAAGAAATCTGAAATAAAGCTTCGGTACATTTTCATTTTTTGTAAATAAGCATGTTTAAACATATATATTGCATATTTTCTTTCTGCTCTTAGTTTTTGTTTTTTGTTTATTAATAAAATGCAATATAGCAGCTACAGAACCTAAATGCAATCATGTCAGGGCAGCCTAAGTTATTAAATGAAAGCAGTACCTACATTGATGACTGATGTCATACAGGTCAGAACGGGCTAGAACGGGCTAATTTGCATCCTGGATTGTAACTGCACCTCTACCAAGAAAAGCAATACAGATGAACATGATATTTCGGCAACACGAACTAAGGAGTGCCTATTGATTGTGGCATGGTGGCATATTATTCCTTTTACAGAAGATTACATAGAAAGTATGCCTTTCGTATTTAAGTCACATATTCAATATTTAGTGATGATCTCAAGAACCTGCAGGGGAAGTGCACAGCTTCCCAAAACTTCTACAGCTCCAATCTGCTTGTAAACTTATTGCCTGTACTTACATACACTTGCTGCATCCAGGAAATAAAATAATGTATTTGCCTGACCCAAGTGCATCACCTTAGGGGATTGATAGGTTAATGAATGGCCTAGAATTTCGCTTTCTCAGGCTTGCTGAGGCTAAATGCGACACAGATGTTTTGCATTTTCAGAAGGCTTTGTGGCAGGGGAGTTATTGTTATTGTTGTTTTACTCTCCAGCTGTTTTTATGGAGCACTGTCTCAAGGTTACTTAGTGTTACTATGATCACCTTTATGACTTTATTAGTGAACAGGTCAGTGGAAATAATAATGGTGGCATTAACTTATTTAAACAATATACATTATTAAGAAAAGTGACATGTATGCTATTTTAACATTAATCAGAAAGACATTTTTCTTTTAGTCTACCATATATAAGTATGTGCTATCATGCCCTTTTGTGCTTATTATATGTTTGTTGATTCCCATGGATGTTTACTTAAATTCTATCTCATGCGTTCAAGTAAATCTGTCAAACACTACACACAGACACATTCAAACAGACATACACACATATACTGAAATTAAAAGAAAAGATACAGCGCTTAATGTGACCAAAAAAAGAAGAAAAAGAGGGGGGAAATGTTCAGAGACTAACCCCCAACAAATATAAGTGGCATATAAAAAAATGATGTTGATATTAATTACCAGCCATATGTATATAAGCCCAAAAAAATATTCATATATAAAAAATTATTCGTAACCAATAAAGGACAAAGCCATCAGTCTTGGTTAGTAAAGGTTCTCCAACAGGTAGAGAAAACCTATAAAGATTAAAAAGAAACTCAAAAAACACTGAACACATATACTGAAATGCTTGCAAAAACCAAATTTAACAGGATCATAAACTCCTATAGCAACAACTGTTTTTAGCACAAAGATAAAAATATCAAGCTGTCCTGGGGAGGATATGTCATACAATTCAATGTGCATGTAATGTTTTATTTTGCATAATCTAAAGTAAATAGATTGGTTGGGCCATAATAAAAAAGGAAGCTTTGTAAGTATTTTCATGTGATATAGCCCCCCTCTCTTTTTTTTAATACAGTTATGAAATATGAGTTTTATGCAGTGTCAAGACCTCTTAATGTTGCCCACGTGGTTCTGTGGCACACCAGATGAGTCTATGTTGACAGCATGCCAGCATAAATGTTGTGCTGTAATTACTAATGATTACCCTTTGTCCCCAATGCCATTGTATGACCGTGTGGGAGATATAATTGCAGCTGACATTGCATAGATAGTGGCTCCTTCACAATTGTCACTGGGACTCCTACCCAAGGGTCTGGCATCCAGTGATTAAGGTCATCTGACCAGCCCTACTATGATTTATCTACTAAGAAGTTTCTCAATATCCCTGTAGGCTAGTCTAGCACCTGCAAAGATAAGCCATGTTCTAAAAAAAATGAGGGACTGCTTGTTACAAGATGTTATGGTCGTCTTTAAGCCTACTGATAGATATATAGATAGATAGATAGATAGATAGATAGATAGATAGATATAGAACGATAGATAGATAGATAGATAGATAGATAGATATAGAACGATAGATAGATAGATAGATAGATAGATAGATAGATAGATAGATAGATAGATAGATAGATAGATAGATAGATATAGAACGATAGATAGAGCCAAAAAGAAAGAAGAACAGAAAGCAGAAGACAGGGGATATGCAGTGATAGGTAAATATATAGGTGGGTAACTAAGCTAGGTAGTGACTATAAAACTGAAATACTTAATTGACAAAATACGCTACATAATTTCAATAATTCAATTTGTTTTCTTAGACATGTCGACTCATAAATGCAAATATTTATAAGTTTATTAATATTCCACTTGTCATTGTACGAGATGTATATTCATACTGTGTGAATTAACAAAATTCACTCTTAAACTGAATGTTACATGTTTCGTGAATTGGTGAAAACATGCTGGCATGGCAATTTGGCAATTAAAAAGAGCTGCGATATGGCAACGGGGTACACATGTTAAAACCGGCGGCTTTTTGACAGGCTAATATTCTTCATATCTGAGATCCCTGAAATGTCTGTTAACTCAGACACACTGTGTATACATCCGTAGCCAAAATGATTGTACCATTTAACGTTATGCTAAAAGCAGAATTATGCTCTGAGACTCCAGCAATCCATTCTGGACTCCACTGCACCAACCTGAAGGTACGTGATTGATACATTAGCCTCCACTTAAAGGTACAGCTATATGGGCTACATGTGTATGAATGTAGGCGAAGACGAAAGAAATTAGACCGATGGACCGCAACATTGCAAAAGCAATCATTTTTCAAAATATAAAAAAGAAAACGCAAAGCACTGTAAAATTTACACTCATCATAATTAAAATATTACACATTTATAAAATTTCAAACAGAATAATAAATAAACATCCACATACATCTTTACAAAGAAAAAAAAAAAAAAAGATTTGCCTGTTTGAATGCGCTGAACACAAATCCCGGAGTAATGGCGATGAAATAATATATTTGTGTCTTTAGAGGTAAACAGGACCAACGTTGGCTTTCTTTTTCAATAAGCAAATCAACATTTGATATTCAAAAGTTAATTAAGCAGAAAAAAGGCAAAAAGTAAAAAAAAAAAAAACACACACTTTGGTATTTGTCTTAACATGGTTATTTCTTTACTTTTCTATGCTTACCGCAACCAGCAATGTCTAACAAAGGTCTGATTCTATATATGTCTGCCTCAAAATTATTTATCTGTTTTTTTTTTTATATATATATAATGTCTTGGCAAATAGAAAAGACCAGCATGCCAGATTTTTAGCTTAATTCTCAATAATATGGCACATGTGACTACACTCTAAAATCGTGGCATCTGTCTTTATATCTCAGAGGCATCATTTTATTAAAAATTTCTATGGGATACACTGATTTTGGCAATGAACCGCACCACACAAAAGGGTAGGCCTTGGTGAGGGCACGTGGCGTTATTAACATTCGAATGTTTCATTTTAACCATTAAAACTATAGTATTTACAGTATTGCACTTTACTGCGCTAAATTGCATTTCACTAATATTGATGCTGCATCAATATGATTTTCTTGACACCAGGTCCGGCTTCTTCCTTTTCCCGATAAGTTAATATTGTAAGGGCTTCCAAATATATTTCTGTCTTTTGGACACTGGTGAGTTCTTACAAACAATGGCACAAAGGTATATGGTATTAATACTGAATTGTTTAGTGTCTCAAAGAAAACTCATTTACGAGTTTCTTCCTAAGTAGAACTCACCAAGAAATGGTTTTTTATAGCGGATTTTTTCTGTAGTGAAACTATGACCACTGAAGCTAAAGTTAATTATTGCTGTCTGCTTTTTTTTGCAAAGTGTTTCTTGCATCATTCCTGTAACTCCATTTTTTAACTAGAAGACTTTTTTTTCCAGTAACAGCGACGGAAGATTCTCATTAGCAATATAGAAATGCCACTTTAACGGAGACCAGCCCCAATGATCTGTTATCTACTGTGCATGGTTATATAGCATTTTGAATGTTCCAAATGTACTTGCTTAGACACATGCATGGGTCAGCAAAACTGAAAGCAGATGTAGATGCAGTGGTGATGTTTTTGTTTTCAGGGTCAATAAAAATTTCACTTCTTAACTTGGCGACCTTCTCCAAAGTTCAAGATGTTTGCCCAAACAGAATAAGGTTTCTGAATCATTTTCTTCTGTGAGTTAAGGAACTAACCCAAATGATACCACTGATTAAAGAATATTCCATATTCTTTGATAGTCTTCTCAAGGAAGGGGTATCTGTCCATGGATAACTTTGCGGTGTTTTATTATGCTCACAAAGCATTTTACCAACACAACTTGGTGCCTGTTGAGTCTCGTAGAGGTGGAAAAGGGAATTAGGAATTCAGTTCATTGTGTCACAAATGGCAAAACTGTCAAAGTCCCAAAGCCTCAGCATGTTTTCTGGCTTTAAGTCGTAAGTCAGCAATGCTGGAGTTTTTGCTGTTACTTTTAGCGGCAGCCGCTACTACAGCTGCGGCGGAGGCCGTTTCTGCCAAGGAAGCAATTGGAAGTCCAAAAGGTGGTGGTGGAAACATCAGGTACGGAGCGTGAGCAGCCAGATGTGGATGGAGATGTGGGTGCGCATGGGCTACACCCTCTAGCTGTAACTGAGCTTGTACCTAGGTAAAAGAAAAAGAAATGCTCATCAGACATTGTGGTTGTGTTGGTTAAAACTATGGTCATCATCATTAATGAAAAGCTGTACATTAGATGCAACTGACAGAGAAAAATCCTTAGTTTTCTATGCTGATTTACCATCATTTTTGTTTAAATGTGTTTATAGAAACATCATTTCAATATCCCATTGAGCAATTTTGATGTCAAATAATATTGTTCTACGCTATGGCACACAAAATGAATTATTTTGGTCTACTTCACTTTTAGCACACTGGGGGAGATTGTTAGAGCTATTTCATTTGAAACATTCGACAGCTTATACGGCCTGTGGAATGAGTGGGCCTTCTTGAAGACATCTGTTTCATCCTTTTGGGATTAATCGCTATAAGCATGGGGACAGATCTTGCATGTTAATTTTTGGATGCTATTGTAAACCAGACACAAATGACACTTTTTTTGTACAATTCATGCATAAATAGGTTCACACAATGTTCCTACATGATCAATATCGAGGTTCATGAGATAGCTATGATTACAGAAAAAAAAAATGAGACAAAGTATGTCTTAACAGAAGGTATTATTGTTACTGCCTTTCATTTATATGGAAATACCGAATACCCTGTAATAACATTTCAGACTAATCTTATTTTTATTCATACCCATATCCCGAATTCTACATGAAGTAATACAAAAGCTATGTACGCACACATTATTCTTTTATCAACAATTTTCCATCTGAGGTATGTTCTTCGGCACTGAAACATTTATGCATTCTTTGCGCATACTCATTATCCTCCATTATGTGCAGATACCACATGCAAAAAATACTGCAAATAAAGCTAATCAAAAACACAGTTTGATGATATGTTTCAATAATTCAAAACTTGTATTTTCTAGACAGTTGTTTTTTTTTATTGTCAAATTGTATAATTGTAGAGCACATGCTTTACAGAAAACATTTCTTTTTCTGTATCTAAATGTATAATGATGGCTGATCCCTTGCAAAATATAAAAACTACTTGCTACGTAGACTTTTTTTTCTTCAAATAATCCACTCTGCTGAGCAAAATTTATATCTCTATCCGGGTTGGTTATACACTATTTTCCAACGAATACTAACATTCTGATCTATTATCCGCAGTGTTTCAATATTGAGTGTTATAATACTTTTTTTCTGTTTTAAATTAAGAAATTGTGCTATTTTTAATAAAGATTTAAGTGTGGGATTTCACCCAAAAAAATCCCAAAATTGGACATTATAAACAGTTATATATTTAAACACTCGAGGCCGCATACAGTTTTTTTTTCTTCTGATGCAATTACTGTGTGGTCTGGATACCTCACGTAGAACACGAATTGCTGTAGAATTTTATGCCAGTTCCACTCCATTAACTTGGAAAGGCACCTTTTCAAATGTAGTCGTTACATGCATTTATTGGCCTAGCTCAACTAAACTACAGTCAATTATAATAAATACGCTGAAGTCAAAGTCACAGGTAAAATTTTAGAGAAAAAGTTGCATATTTTCAGGGTAAAAATAAAAAAAATATATTATGTCGATAAATTGTATGGGACTGAAAACATATTTCAGTTGGTAAATCTCAAGCAGTATGGCAAGATAACATTCTAAATGGGGTATTATACATCATAGTATAAGTAGGATATTAGGTGTAATCTCCATTAATGTTGTCTGAAGAAAATGTAATTTCCTTTAGCAACATGTCTATATCCAAATATCTATTTTTCTTTTTCTGCAGCTTAGTGATTGTTTCGCCACCGCTAACTCAATAACATTTCAATGCAGACAACTGGTTTATATTTTTATTGGAACATTTAGAACATATTAAAATGCATTAGAATATATTGGTATGCCAGTAATATAGCTGGCCAAAACACAGTTAATGCAAATGGCTGCTGACTATACACTAAAATATTATTTAAGCACCCAAAATTCAACAAGGTAGTAAACGTTCTTTCAATATTACCTTATAATAATTTTTTTTTCAAAGTGTGAAAGCAAGACGATGAAAATTCCTATGACACCTTTAACAAGTCTTTTTTTTTTTTTAAATTGCCATAAATGTAGCACACTTTTCCCAAGTTATGTATAATAGATAATGGACACACGTCCCCTGTAGTTATTTTATAGAAATACAAACTATGTCACTGGCAATTACTAAAATAATGACAGCATCTTGGCGATTAAAGCATTGAAAATGACCTTTTCATTTCCAAGTTTAAAAAAATACCAAATGTAAAAGCAAGCTAAATGATTCAATGTGAATGGACATTTAAGTCATAACTGTGATTGACTTTGGTTGATGATGGTAACTTTTATCTTAAATGCTATGGAGATTTACAGGGGGGAAAAGAGTTAATATATGTTAATATGTATTGGGAATAACCTATTAAGAATAATATTTTTTTAAAAAAAAATATTCAAAATGTTCACACTGAAAAATGTGTGAACAGATGGAAAGTGATTTACTTTCTTTTGGGTAATAGGTAGAACAAATAATACCATGTCCTATAAATTATACATTCAATATATCTTTCAAGACAGATAAATCTCAGTTAAACAAGGATTAAGAAATGGCTTTGTGCTCTTATATCTAGTTAACTTTTAATTGAGAAATACGTAGAAAGTGCCCCTTTCTCAACTAGACATTTCAATTCTTATCTATTTCTCTTTCTTTATCACATTCCCTTTCCTCCACAATAAGTGGACACAAAAGGCCAACAGTTGCGGGTCCTAGAGAAAGGCCTAGGCGGTGGACATCCTACTCAAAAGAGGGCCTTGATGCTAATTGAACAAGGACGCTAATAATAGTTTGATTGTGGATTTTATAAACTAATCCTGCATGAACTGTTAAACTTGAGTCTAGATCCTATGTATTGCTGATCATATTTTTGTGTATCTTAGAAGAATTGATTATTGTTTTCTTAAATAAAATGTATTTAACCAGAAAGGGGCGACTAGTTTGCGGTACTCAAGCCAAGAGGTGCCAGCAGAGTCTTTAAGGACTACATAGGCTGACTTGCTCTTATTTCTAACATCTTGAGCACAAGCAATTGTTAATAGCAGGTGTGCATGTGTTCATATACTATCATTATTAATTGATGCAAGCCACTAATTAATGGGACAGAGCAGAGGTATAATGAAATTGTGGTCTTTATTCGTGTCCTTGGTCTGAATGTGACTTTGTAATGCATTCAACAATGGGCACTGGTTCCAGTGAATAAATGGACAACTGATGCCACATAAAATGTCATATCAGAAGATGGTAATATACATGTTAAGTGAGATATCATTTGGAGGGGCTATATGAATTTCGAAAATTATTATTAATTCACATAAAAAGTTACAATTTATATCTTGAGGCCGGCATTTGAATGTACCAAGGCACTGAATCCTGTCTGAGACCACACTTTTTCATAAGGACTTTTTGTCAGTAGAATCCTGTTACACTGAGCTAATTTGTGTCTCTGCCTGCATGCATATATATTTTTGCATTTCTTTAAATGTGTTTGCTTTGCCGTTCAGTGTCTCCCAATGCTTTGTATTTCACCTTGTATCCTTCTTTATCTGTCTACCACTACTCCACCAAATAGTGAGTTGGGGTGAGGTAAAATGTTTTATCTTACAGTTGTACAGTAAGAATTATAAAGTGCCAGCTCTGCCCTTTAAGCAAGAGAAACTGATCTGTAATGGACGTACACAATGCATAGCTAACAAGGTGAGATCAAGTGTTTTATTTCACCATAACTCGGTCAACACTAATTTTTTAGTGGATATATAACCATGCCTGTCATCTTTTGTCACGCTGTTTATTTTTATCTTATTTTCCAACTGCCCGAGTAAAAAATTCAAGATGGCAGCTTCAAGCAACTGATGCCATCAATCTGCTGCCACTGACACACCTCCTTTAAGGTATCACTAATTTAAACTAAAAAAGTACTAGCATTTTTGTTTTATAAAAATATTATAAAAAAACATTCAGTAGAGGTAAACTGGAAATATTAACAGGTAAAATTATAAACAAAAGAGTAGCCACAGGAATAACATATTGCAAAATGGTCCTTAATTTTCACTTGATTTTTCATTTTCACCACAGTTAATACCACTGGTCCAAAATTATTATTTAATAAAGAATGCAATTCCGAGTACTGTTTCTCATATCCCACAATAGCTATATGTGCTTTTTTTTTTAGTTACAATCTACAACTAAAATAAATATACATGCAACATTAAAATAAAAAATATATAGAATATTAAAAAATATTTATTTTTGTTTTGCTAGCAGAGTGCACAATTCTGAGAACATTTTATGCACGTGGATTTTTATTATATATACATTAACATATTCTACTTTAATTCCACCTTTGTGTATCTTAACATTTAAATTCATTTTAGAGCTTTAAATACATTCTAAATTAATACATTAAATCATTTGGGCACTTATTTGCTTTAATATACTTGACTTTTTGGGTTGTACAAAGCTATTATCATCTTATAAACTTATAATAGCATACAAGCCTATACAAGTATACCACATATGGATATTAGCTGAAACATAGGGGTTTTTTTCTCTTTTCTGTGTATGCCCTTGTCTCTGCTCAGTAAGTGGCTGATTAATATTGTATTAGTTTTTGTTTTTGAATTTTCGGTACATGCCTTTTGTGTTTATACTAAGTTGACTAGTCTGTATGCTATTGTAAATGCATTGGATGGTTTTGGCTTTAATATATAAATTTGCTTTTTGATATAATAAAACATTTTTGTGTATTTTATGTATGGTGGTGCAGCTTTCTTTATGTGTGTATATATATATATATATATATATATTTTTAAATTATTTTTATTTTTGACTTAGCAGTGTATGGGGAAGTGCCTGATAGCTGGCACCCTTTCTAATTGTGTGTATTTATATATCAGGGTAGCTTGCCGTTATTAATATAGCATTGTTCCTTAAAATAAAATATGTACCTTTATTTGGTACCAAAAGATGATGCCACCTTTCTTTTACTGGGCTAAATGTGTAAAATAAAAATAATAATTTTTATTAATATGGACTAATCCAATCCAATTATTTTGGCATAGTTAAAAATGAAAACATAAATAATTAAATAATGAGCATACATTTATTTTATGCCTTTTTAAAGCCTTTTTATTTTTATAAAATAAGAATCTCTCAGGAAAAGTTTGTACATACTTTCGCACATGTGCATGAAAAATTGTGGCCACTTTGACCTTGTCTTCTCAAATTGTAGTAATGACTTTTAGAATATGTATAGCCCCGACACAACAGATTAGTGCATAAGTATTAACATACCTATGACATAATTAAAAAAAAAAATCATAGCTCGGAATTGATTTGTAAAATCAAATTAAATGCTTGTTTGATTGTTATAGCATATTATTAAAAATAATTCAAATGGTCCTGATATCGAAAAAAAGTGAATACTATTACTTAGCAGACCATTAAAATTATCCATTATTGCACAAAAAAATAAATGTGTGTTTCTATTGATTCACTAATTGCTTAGAGGTTGCCAGAGTAGCTGTTACCATACGCCATTCATTAGAGTTTATTTAGGGTAATAAATACAAAGTTTAAGGACCTTCCAATGGAACCCTTCATTCACTGGTTTTCACCGTTTCTACCAGTATTACTGGTGTTCAGTGTATGCGTACAATGTAATTTATGTAGTAAGTAAAGCAGTTTAACGCTAAAATAAAACAAAGAAAAGGTGTGTGGGTCGAGGGGAAGTCTCCAAATATTTAACTTTAGATTTTCAATTATGTTATAGTAATTGTAAGCCTATATAAATAAGCAGTGTTCTGCTACTTGCAGGACTGCCTATATGTAGAAAAATTAGAAAGGCAGCACATTTATAGCAGTATTATAATACTCCAAAATATTTTATATGAATTATATTTACATTTTTATTATCAATACTATTATATTAAAATAGTAACATCTATATCATGTACATGTATATAATGTACATAGACAATGCTATAATAAACACCATCATTAAATTAACAATAATATTAAGTATAAAACATAGTATATTATTGCACTATTATTGACATATATGTATATGCGCTTATAAGTAACGCAATAGTAGGTCAAATAAACACACTGGGGCTTTATGTTCCTTGTTCCTATGCGTTCTTGTTTTGAAAAATATTACATGATGACGACTAATTTGTTGGTTGAATTTATAATGCATACTTTATTAATGTAGTACTTTTGATTCCTGATAAAATATTACTGTTATAGCTTTGTTATGTTTGCATTTATTTAAAATGTGCAAAAAATGTGAAAAGAGAATGTGTTTGGGGTAATGCTGCACATGGAATACATGTGTGTGATATTTTTATTAAATCATTTATATATAGGTTTTTTT
The DNA here is from genome assembly GCF_027358695.1 of Spea bombifrons. Classification (NCBI taxonomy): domain Eukaryota; kingdom Metazoa; phylum Chordata; class Amphibia; order Anura; family Pelobatidae; genus Spea; species Spea bombifrons. The sequence continues at coordinate 93,245,781 of NC_071088.1, read as the reverse complement.
TATAGTCAGATGAAATTGTAATGCGTATATCAGTACTTTTGTATTTATTCTTTTCTCTCAGCATCAAAGTTGATTAAAGCATACTAAATGTGCACTAGGATTATCAACAAAATGAAATCCTAATTTGCAAAAGAGAAAAAAAAAACGAATATAGCTACAGTGTTTTTATAAGACTCGGTATAAAATTAGAGCCTTTCATTACCACTAAATAATAAAACATATTTTACACTACAGATATGGTTCTAGATTCCACTACCAATACTATGTTGCGGCTATATTAGCATAATGTGCGTACAATGAAGAATTTAAAATTTATGTTCATATAGGCCTTAACATGGCAGATTTTTTTTTACTTCCTGTAGCTAGAATAGAGGAAAACATTGTATTAAACTTAATCTACATTTTCCAGTTCAAAACCGTGAACCATGGAATTGAAATGGGTTAGAGTGCCCTGGGTGGGGACTAATTTATTAATGTACTATTTAAAATAAACTTTTATTTTCTCAGAATTAATGCAAAATTTGAAAATGTTGGTTACGCTACCAATCATGTTGTAAAGAGAATGGTTTTTTTTTTTTTTTACATAAAAACAATGCTAATAACTGGATTTTCATCCATAAAAATACATATTAAATACGTTCACTCATATAAATGCATGCTGCTATTTTCTTTTAAAACTGCTCGTTTGGTACAGCTGCAGTATAAAAAAATAAAATAAAGAAACACAGCTTTTATACAGGATTGCAGAAACCAAAATTTAAGCTCTAAAATGATTATTTGATTATAAACTTTGTATTATATAAAACGTTGTATTATATTACATTGCAAAAACCATACAACTGCACTCAAAACTTAGACCTCATAGGTAGAAAAAAAATGCACATTTTTGGCAAATATTTTTTGAAAGATAAACTCTGTCTTTTATTTATACTTATATACTTTCTATCTGCTTAAATCATATTTTATGTAAATCATCTTTTTTATATTTAGCCTTATATACAGTATATAATACAGCATTATACATATACAGTGTGTGTGTATATATATATATAATTATTATTATTATTACTTTTAAATTTACCCTGTAAGCAAACTTCTATTTAGAGTCTATAAAAAATATTTTATGCAAGTAAAGAATTACACATTTATGCCACGTTTGTGGTGGGATTTTCAATGCTTTGCAATTCATTGTAGGTCATGCTGGTACCCATGGGGTTAAGAAGATAATTCCATTGCTTGACTATATTTAGTCTGGCCATAGATATTACAATAACATTTTTTGTGCAATTTTGCTCACATGGGGTTGGCCTTCCACGGGCAGTTACATATTTGGGGTTAACACTCACAATTAGCTACTAAATTGATTGGCACATAACTACAAATCCCAAGTTTGTATGTCTTTGCACTTTGAGCTGAAAAAATGTCTACTACTGTACCCAAGAAGTATAAACCTACCACAGTATCATTACGACACTATACAATGCCAATAACCACATTATTTCAGCAAGAACTAATAATGACTTAGCGAATAACTTACGTATTATTCATGAATTAAAATATAAACATGTTGGTATTACATTTTCTCATATAATGTACTTTAGTCTAAGATTTTTTTGCGTGTCAGGTTTAAGATAGGTACAACAGTAATGGGCATTCTATGTTAGTAGAACCCAATGTCCCAATATTCCTAACCCACCTACAGCTCTAATATATGCAGGATACTGTCTGGCAGGCAGAATAAAATATGCACGTCAATCCTCGTAAGGTTGTGGGTGGCATAGTGCAAATTTGTCATGGGACGCTCATGTTTGTCTACATTTTCTTCCATAATATGTAACTGAAATGGGCAAAGAAAAATGAATATGATTCAAAACATTTGCTTTGGACTTCTGTCCACTAACCACATGTATGCTAGAAGTCTGCTGCCTCCTCCATGCAAACTTTATGTAGTGGTCTAACTGCACACATCAGCTTTCTACAGACAATTTTTGGTCACCAAAATTTCCTCTATGTGGAACTTTATGCTGGTAGCAATAGTAAAAACGTAACAGTGATGTTAATTATATCCGCATTGATGGAATATTTTTTGCTTTAATATAAATATCCATTGCATCATATCATACTTATTAAAAAATCAGCTATTTAAACTATTTCCTGCAATCGTTAAATGAATAACCCTTGCAAGAATATAAATCATATTATAGCTTATAAAAAAAACATCACAATTTAGGAGAGATTAAGCAATTATGGCAACGAGATATAATACAAAATGAAAAATAATGAGTAGGTATAGAAGTGTCGGCGCAAAATGGCGTAGTATTGTGGGTGTGCTTGGCCTGTGACGCCAGGCCTCATTTCCTGTTTGTGTCAGTTCATTTGTCATTAAGTTTAAATCAACTACCAGTGTTTGAACTGGGACACGCAATATGTAATTAGCAATGTATTTTGGTATCGCATATACACAGAGAAATATAGAACATGATGGCAGATAAGAACCACTTAGCCCGTCTAGTTTTTCATAATTAGTCCTTGGTCTTGTCTTAGATTTTGGATAGCTATATGCTATACGTGTTTACATTTCTTTGCTGTATTAGCCTCTACCACTTCTGCAAGTAGGTTGTTCTACTTATCTACCACTGTCTCTGGAAGATAACATTTCCTTACAATACAAACAATCCATATCTTCACTCCACAATATCCACTTTCAAAAATGTAAAGAAGGAACAAAAACACTACCTGTTGGAAAGGCATTCTCAGTGCTCCCATGTTCACATATGGGGCAACTCGACAGGTTTCTAAGTGGCTTGCAGTTCCCAGAATTACACCTGCAAAAAAATAAAACAATATTTTTACTCAAATTTATTTTTTTTTTCACTTGGGCATTTCCTCATATGCTGAGCCTGCGCAAAACTAGTAAGTTTACTATAGGGTCACTGCAGGCCAGGGATTTTTTTCAATTTTGGAAGATTTTTTTCAATTTTGGAAAAAGCAAAGATTTATAGATGATGCTTTTAAAATTAGAGACTAAAAATGTTTTATTTTATGGTGAAAAAAAATGTGTTGTGTTGAGGTCCCCCCTTTATATGTACGCAACCAGTTTTGAATTGCTGTGTCATAAAACCTGTGACTGCACAAGCTTTGGATTTATATAATAATAATAATAATAATAATAAGGTACCTTCCATGTGTGATATTGTATCACTGGCAGTTTGCTTATACTGTAAACTTGGCAGTTAAAGAGTTAAATTACAGGATTTCTCTTGACTTATAGTATTATATAAACATAATAAATATATTTCTAAATGTGCATAGTTTGCTAGACATCTCATTCTGCCAAACTTAAATCTGTAAAATTTGAGTAAATGTTATTTTTTTAGAAATTATGTAAGAAAGTGCAGCCTGAAGATTTAGGTTTCTGGAAATGAGAACATTTCAAATAAGTTAAAATGTGAACGTGAACATTGCAGTTGGTAGGATTGTTTGACCTCTATGTCTAAAGCTGAAAGTCCTTTTTGTAATTTCATTAATAACTTTCCATTTCTGTCGTGAAAATGCCACTTAGTGAAAAGTTAACGATTGCTTGGCAGATTTATATAAAAGTTTGAAATTTTTTGCCCATGGCTGTTCTGTAGTGTTTGCTTTCGTGTGAGTTCCTGCTACCTTATGTTTTATTTATTTTATTATATAAATTAATTATTCTTCAGCTGGAGCAAAATGACATGGAGGTGTTACGTTTACCCTTTCATGGCCTCTCAGGATGTGATCTAGTGACACTCATAACACCACTAACGAAATACATGGCGTTGAATGGATTGCCCAGAGATCAATGGGTGACCCACTGACCTACACATATTAACTCGAAGGCACAAACCCTATGACCAACTCATAACCCATTTCACTGCAATAATGGAACAGGAAGGGGTGAGCTGACTGGGACAAATAACATCTGAACAGAGTTTAACTATAACTTCAAAAGCTTTCAATTATAGTAGATATAAAACAGTATTGGAGAACACGCATCAGAACACCAAGCACAAATTTAAAAAAAAGCTGGGTTTGCCTAAAAAAATTAAAGTTTAAATTTTTTTTTAAAAAAAATCGCTTTAGGGAAAACATAAGCCTTAATTATGCTGGTTCGGGATCATAAAAAGGGGATATTTTCAAGTTGGTGACCAATATGTTGACATTTATATTTTCTTATGTTGTAAGGCCCTTTTAACTAGACCCAAATTGAGCAGATATAAAAATATGTATGAAGAGGTACTCACCATACCCACCTTTATGCATTTGGTTTTCTTGTTTTCTACATTTTGCCCTTCGGTTCTGAAACCAAACCTACAAACATAGAATTGATTTAAAGATTTTGCTTTAGGAAATATCAACTTAACAAAAAAGAGAGAGAGAGTAAGAGGGAGAGAGAAAAACTTCAATATGGAGGCAAATACCAGAGATAAATCTACCACAAATAATTGAATACCAGTCCTCCACTAGAATGCAATGGGAAAATGACTATGCAAGTTTGTGCATTCAATTACCTAAAATATGCTTTCTCCCTTAATTAAATCTACCCATTGAAAAAAGTCATAACAATTACATATATTGCATTTTCTGCAATATAACACTATTTTGGGGAAAATCCAAATGTTAAGATAAATCTATGCACCTAAATTTGCCAAAAAAACACCTTTTCCCCATCAGAAAGTCTGAAGAATTTGATTATATAAAACTGATTATATTTATAGATGTAGCAAGGCATCAGCTACACAGTATTCTTCAATACAAATTATTACTGTGTCACAGCTATTTATGGGAACTGCTTGTTGCTTTAGTTTGGCATATTTTTTCACAATGATCCAATTATTTAACATTAAGTCAATGATGGAAACCTTAACTTTGTAAGCATGTACATACCGTGTTATTACTATTCCATTCTAAGCAGTTGTCATCTAGTGATCCTATCTGTAACATGCATGTGTATATATATACATATATATATATATATATATATATATATATATATATCTAGATATATATATATATCTAGATATATATATATGTATATATATTAAAAATAGGATCACTAGATGACAACTGTTTAGAAGGGAATAGTAATAACAATAACAGTAACAATGAAACAATTATAGCATTAGTTACTTAGTATTAAATTATAAATTAAGCTATAATAGAAATGATAAGGATTCATATGACTGTACTTCTAAAAATAATATTTGTATTTAATACTGTGTTAGATGTGTTAGGAAAAATATGGGAGACTTTCACATAGCAGTAGTGTATATTTTACACCTCAGGAGGAAACAGTTTAAAATACGTGGGTTAGGTGATGCAGGCAGGAAGCAATCTTTTATCCTGAATACTAGTCTGGCCCTCTCATTCTGCAAACAGGGTACCACTGTGTGCTCTCTAATACCTACACTGCACTCAACTATTTCTTCTTTCAGAAATGCCTTTTCCTTTTTCATGGAATGCACTAATATTTTAGACAATTATTTATTTTTATTTTACAAGGATGAATATGTTACCAAAATTCAGTGGTATATTTCAAGCTATAAATTGTTTAATATATATATATATATATATATATATATATATATATATATATACAGTATATATGTATATATATTTCTAAAAATTCAGTGTGTGTTATAGATACACTGGAAGCTGTTGAGGACTACAATCTCATCAAGCTCAGCCTACCATTGACTGCTATTAAGTGTTTAGAGCTGATATCCACTGCAGGTGAAATGCTACATTTATCATGTCCTAAAATAAAGCAGAGCGTTCATTAATTAATCCTTAATAAAAGGAAGCTTAGTTGTTGCAGGTTTTAATGTCTTATAGCTTTTATTTTTATAAAGCATCCAGACAATTGTGACATTAAAGGGCATGTGGAAAGCTGAAGCTTATAGAAGTATCCAAGGCATTTAATGGCCCTTGTGCTTGTCAAGTGATCGCACTGTTAATTAATAGGAGCTGCACTTTCTGAGTTGCATTCTCCTCTAAGCTTTCTTCAGTTGCCTTAATGATGGCCATTTACAATCAAGTAATTAGTGCAAAGAAACTCTTGTAGGGCATTCATCACGCAATCGAGGACTGAGCCCTTGTGCAGCCTAATGTCATTAAATGTCCCCTGCTTCCCGGTGTGTGTTTAGACGCTGTTTCTTTACTATAGGACCTCCTAAATCACAATGATGGGGGGTCACGGCAGTTTACGTGCCCCATTCACCGTGTAACTGCCGCCCCTCTGATCTCTTTTCACCCAGTATATCACCGGATCCTTCTGGGATGGGCACCATGAGAAAAGATCAACATGTAGAGAACGGAAGAACAAAACCAGATCAGGTTGTGATCCTATTTGTAGCATGCATACAAACTATAACACAATCAATGCAATTCTGGTGCAAAATGCTAAACGCAGAGCAAACAGCGGCATCGTTCTGTTGCTATGATAACGGCTCCACTATTCGAATTCTTGCCCCACAGTCGCTCTTTATAAACATTAATAACCTATAATAGGTTGGCACTGATAAAGCGTTTCAATGGCACGGGTTAACTCTATAAACCCGACAGGGGCTTTAGTCTGTATGATGAATCGCATTTATCTCCCAATAATGAGAAAAACTCAGTTATGAGAAATAAAAGTGATGAATTAGCCACTAAGTTAAGCAATAATAAATCAGGCTTGGCACGATTTGCGATCAATTCGAATTAAGCATGAATATGCTTAGTACAGCGCAGTACACTGGTTAAGATAGTTATTTCTTCATTAAGTATCACTCAGTGATTCCTTTCACAAATACTCTAATCTGATTTCCCTTTGATTTCCATTAGAGACAGTGAATAATGACATTTAATTTAAACTGTGCTCCATAAACCAAGATATATTCCTTGTAATTGAATTACTACTGCCTGCTCCTCACTCTGCTCTCATAACTTTCAATTATAACCCTGACAGCTGGGTGGTATGAGGTTCCAGGACACGCTAAAAATAAAAGGTTAATAAGTACCAGGCTGCAAAGGAGAATCAATTTATTTACAGCAAATTCCCACTCTAAATTGAAACTGTATCCTCCAACAACAAGGACAGTGTGTGCTCAGAGGATGCATGCTACAGCCTCCAAGTAATAGAAGGGCTTCTCTTTGGCTTGCAGTGTTTTATTTTATATTTTGTATTTGCTAATACTTGGTAATAAAAAAAATCTTATATTTTCTTTTCAGATAATTTGCTGCCTTCTTGTGGAAAAATGTCCCACTGCTTTTTAAATGCAAACAAATATTTTTTTAGCTCCCTTTTTTTTTACCCCCCCCACCTGAATCAATATAGGCATTTTTGGCTGAGATTTACAAGATCTGAAAGTAGTTTTAAGAAGCAATTTTCTGCAACTTTGAACATCCTGCTAAGGTGCTACTCTGTAAAAAAAAAAAAAAAAGAAAAAAAAGCACCAAATAAAGGAGTGCAGAATTAAATTACAAGTAATTTGTTTTTTATAGAAACACTACATCAAGGTGCTGGAAGATATTATTGAGCTACACCATCAAAAGTGGAAATGACATAAAAGTTGATGTCCCCTTCAGCAAGTTTTTTTTCATTAATTTGGGTGGTGTGGGTAGATCATGTGACCTCAAAAAACAGAGCAAAAAAAACACATCTCAGGCAGCTGAATATTGCACCAAAATGCCCTTTACCCGGGTAATTTGTCATGTTAACCCTTTCTTCGAATACGGGGCCAATGAATGGGTTGGATGCTAGGCAAAATAACAGTAACTAAGATGTTATTTGAAAGCGACTATTCCTATAATTATTATAAAGTAAATTAGACAATTATATGAATATTATTATTAAATATTACTATATTATTATTATATAAATTATATTATATATTATTAATATTATTATAGTTTGTACATCATGGATGTCTTTTATTCCTGTACTCCTTGAATTGTGGTTATTGATTAAGGAAAAGTTCTGTCTAACAGAGATTTAATTCACTGCGTCCTGCCATGAACGTTGGGCGTTCAGCTAAAAAGCTCGTAAACCCCTTTTACCGGCTAAAATATAATTTTTAAAGATTGTGTTTCTAGCACTTTCAAAGCAGTGAGAGAGCAGATGGGGTAGACTTGGATGTCATAAATCCATATGCCTGTCAAGCAGGTCAACGGGGGCAACTTTACCCCCCGGCTCTTGATAATCCAGCCCCAAAGCAACCAAATACCCTCCAAAGAGGCCTGTTTTATTCGGTGGTGGCAACGACATACGGTGGAAAATTGGGCTGAAAACTAATAAGACAAGATGAGCATTTGCTGCCAGAATGTGGCTGTGGCTGGTGGGATAATTATCCTTTCATTATGGATGCAATATAATATATATATATATATATATATATATATATATATATATATATATATATATATATATATATTATATTTTATTTATTTACAATTCTATATAATTAAATGTATTTCATTTTATAGAAACTCAATGCCTGTATATGGTCACAGGTGACCAAATGAGATATTTCTTTTATCCTTAATTAACAGTGATTATTGTGTGCAGGAGTTTGGTAATCTCTATTCCAGGTGCTTGAAGTACATGGGGCATTTATACAGGACCAAAGAATACGCAAAGCGGTAGGTGCTTTTTGTAAGATGACTCAAGGGCAGCACTATCCTTACCTGTACCCTGGCTTCAGAGAGCCCCAACCTCTGACTCAACTCCTCTCTCATGAAGGCATCAGGATAGTGGGTCTCATCAAAGAGTCTTTCAAGCTCATTTAACTGTTCTAATGTAAAATTAGTTCTGCTTCTCCTCTGTTTGAGCTTCGTTTGTCCATCTTCGTCTTCTGACTTCACATCTTCTCTCTTTTCTTTACATTCATAGATCCCTGCCAAGGCAGAACATAGGCTCATTAATTCAACAGCTTGATTGAGACCAGTTATCAAAGCCTTACTGGGATCTCCCAGCTTCACCAATAGTCTTATGGAACGAAATGCCCTATTGCTTCAAACTGTCACCCGATTTCTTTGATAAATATCGCTTTCCCCCCCTCGTGCAATAAGTGCAGAAACCCTTTGATAAATGACCTCACATATGAACTTCAATTAACAACGTGTATTCCCATATATTTTCCTTTGACTCTGGAGAAGTGATCGATGTCATTTGATTTTGCTATAGAATGCAGTAATCTTAATAATTACTTCTCATCCGCCGTTTATTTCATGAACTCCTCCACTCCAACATATTTGCCCTAATGTATTCCCAATCGATTCGCATTACTCCAATAGCGTTCCATAGAACACAGGCTAAAGTAATCAATTGCCGACACAGTGAATACAGATACAAAGCCTCACAAATATGTATCCCTTTAATAACATTTAATAATAATAATCGTCCCACTCAGTGGATCTGCAGGCTCTTGTGTATTGCTTCATTATACAAGATAAATAGACTGGCAGGTAAAAATCATACCCGTCGTATTCTCTCGGCTAGTGATTGTGGTCTCTGGAAATAGGATGAATTGTATGGGTTTTGAATGTATCATTAAGTGCAATTTTACATTCTATCTTATTCTATAAATAAAGCATTATTATGTATCAGATGTGAAAATGATACATTTTTCAGTGTTTTGTACATTTTTAGTTGTAGATTAGCAAATAGTTTGTCTTGTTCTCTACACATACACGGTGAATATTAATAGACACATAGACAGTGGATTATTATTATTATTATTATTATACATTGTATATATATATATATATATATATATATATATATATATATATATATATTTATACACAAATAGTTTCAAAATAACTGGACTTATGTCTCAGGGATACAAGGAACTTGTATTATCCCCTATATCATTTCACCACTCAACTTAACTTCCTATGATTACAATAATAATTATTGTAAATTATTCTAATAATTAAAAATACTTATGCAAAAATAGCGTTCGCAGTCTGCCTCTATTACTACAACCACTTTAGTTTAGAATTTAGATACTTAGGTAATTTTAATGTATCTAAAATCGCTTATACAAATAGAACTGTAAGTAAACAAGTGTTTATTCCTTTTTTTTGTTTTTAATTAAAACCGCATGGTAAAAGCTCTCAAAATGCTCTAATCCATTATATAAAATTAACTTTGTAAAGGCTGTAAAGAAAATGGATCTGTAATTGTTTCCATGTGTTTATAGAGTACTTGTATGAAGTTTTAATCGTGGAATAATCCTTTTGTTCTTCTAGTACACTTAAAGTTTATTACTTTTTCAGTTAGGCTGAAAAGCATGCATGCGACTAGCTTCGCCCTCATACATTAGACGAAGTAGGAAAAAAGACTATCATTTATCTCATTTATTTACAGGCTATAATTATCGCCATAGATACTTATTAGAAATTGATCTCTTTATATTGGCCATGTGAAAACGATGCATCGATATCAAATATGTAACGTGGAAAGAATAAATAATCCATTTTGTGTAAAAAAAATACCAGGCTATCTAGAAAAAAAATGTTTCCCATTGTTAACCTTGGATGACAGTTCAAAAAATCTATTTGTTATATATATATATGTATATATATATATATACATATATATATATATATATATATACATATATATATGTATATATATATATATATATATAAACTATAATATAGAAAATACGATTAGATAGATACATAAACATAAATAAATGATAGACTGAATAAAAGGTAGATAAAATGGTAGATTAGGTAGCTAGACAGACAGACAGATACATAGATAGATTATGGGTGGATGGCTAGATAGATAGATAGATAGATAGATAGAGACAAATTGTATATTAAATAGGTGATGCAGATAGATAGATAGATAGATAGATAGATAGATAGATAGATAGATAGATAGATAGATAGATAGATAGATTATACATGATGCAGTACTGGTTTAATAGCACATAACCGATTTCCCCTCCATGTTTCCTTCATTGATCTCTGAAACATTTTGTTTTTCATTTTGCTACACCTTGAGTCCCACCAGATGAAAACGTTTTGTGCTCCCCCACCCCTCGCCACATGTTATTCAGAGTGCTAGTAATATGTCTTTTTTTTTTTGGTTTCTTGATGGTATGCAATTGTCAGAACAACAGTTTGAAAGCTGGGACACCTGTTTGGTCTGCTCAGAAACTAGTTTGCGGGCCGCCCCCTGTGTCTGGCCCTCTGATGGATGTGATTGAGATGAGGGCATTTAAATCCAGGGCAGTGAGAAGGTGCAGTGTCACCCTGCTTGACTCGTGTGTTGTGTATCACTGGGCCTCGTAACCCTTTCACACGCGCACTTACAGTATAAATTCACACTCAATCAATGCCAGCTTTACGACACATTTAGCTGATCGTGTATTTATGACACTGGGGGAACTCCTTCCTCTCCCACACCATTTCATGACAACCCTTGCTATTGATTATATATATATATATATATATATATATATATATATATATATATATATATATATATATATAAAACAAAATTCCGAACATGCCTGTATTTTTGTAAGGGAGCCACACCCCACTAAGTTATTAAGAAATCATTTCTTAAATTAAACCATGCAGTTTCTCCATGCAGAGCCCTGTTGACTCAATTCTCCTACAAGCTAAGCACCAGCCTTCAACTTTTTGAATGCTCTGTAAAACATATCACCCCAGAACGAATGGTTTCTAATAGTCACTTATTTTTTAGTTGAACAAACTCCTTAATTATTGATTCTATAAACCCCAGGAGATATTACTTCGGAAATAAGTAAAAGTTTTCCCCCTTAAACACATAGTTATGCCTCTATTGCAGCCTGCGTTGCACTGCTAAGTATCCCTGTGGCATTTGTTTAAACAATGAGAGGGGGGGTATTAATATTAGTTATTAATTTGGATAGTGGCATCATATTCCGTAGCGCTGTGCAATTGATAAACAGGAGGTAACAAGTAAGGCATCAAATGATTTAAACTCAGAGAAACAAGAGGGAAGAAGGGCCCTGCTCAAGGGAGCTTACAATCTAAAATCAAAAACAAGCTTGCAAACAAGGCATGGTGTATGTGATAGCAGATCGGATCTTTACCTTCAGAGACCCTTCCCGTGCTGTAATCTTTGAGTTTGTCCTTGTCATTGTCTCCGTGTTCTTTGAAAAGATGCAAGGCGCAGTGGCTGCTGTTCTCTGTAATGTCTTGAAGGTTCGTATCAGAGTTCCCCAGCTCCCTGGCCCGAGCCAAGCCAGTCTCCAAAACTTCCCTGTATGTAATCGTCTCCTTTTTGTTGCTGCCACTACTGTTACTCTCCTTGTTTTTTTGGTCAAAGGATTTGGATACAAAAGCTGTAAGTTCTTCCATGGCTGCCCTGTGTTCTTACAGTATCTATCCACTGAGAGATCCACTTGGAGAATCAGATGTCCCCTGGAAGCTTTTCTTATTGTTTCACCTTCTCCTTCCTCCTTTTTTTTTTAATCTCTCGCTCGCCTTTTTTTACGTCGAGGATAAACTGCATAGGGTTAGATCACTCCTGCTGTTATTTATGCCTTTCAATTTGGGATCACACTATTTATACATGGATACTTCAGCCCAACCCCCAGCTCTCCCTGTCTCTAGCAATTACTGAGTGCTCCACAGTTGCGAGGCGGATTCTTAGCAGCTATCCCCCACCTCAGTCTAGCAATTGGCCTTCTTCTTATTTCATCACTATTTGGCATCACTACACCTTGATTTGCGAAAATAAGATATAGAATAAATACCTTTAAAAAAAAATCAGGGGGCAAAAAAAGAACAATAGAAAGAGATAGAGGGGAACAAAACATGTATCTAGCTGCTTTCCTAAGACTGCAGACAATCTTAAACATACAAAGTCAAGAAATGGTGTTTTCACTTTCAGGAGAGTCTGCAATGTGAGTAATTCCTACTGAAGCCAACTATCGCTGTCTAGATATGGGAGATATCAGGGGGAGACAATTGAAAGAGATAATTGATTAATTGGGGGGCTATCATAGATCAAAATATTCAATGTGCTTCTGCTTAGCATGCTGATGTGTTGTGGCTGAAGTGTGTTTAAATACACAGGTAAGTTTAACTCATGACATACTACTACTGGCCTGGCATTTTTATATAAATGAAAAAGTATGTCTGACCTTCAATTATTGTTTTTTGTAAGCATGTTTTTTTTTTAACCTAATTTAAAGTTAATAATACAATTTGACTCATCGCTGTTTACATTTTATGGAATATTGATTTTTCCCCCCAGTTTTTTGTAATTTTTTTTAATTAAATGGCTATTTTTGTATTTATTTTATTTATAAATTTATAAATAGACACTTGTTTGACAGAATTACAGCTTACAAGCCCATCTTGAACAGAGTAGCAATTTTAAATGTTTCTTGGAAATATTGGTTTCATAATACTACATTCATTTTATAAATAATGAATATTATTTGTAATTGTCGTGCTCATATTTTAGATGAATTTGAGTGAGCGACGAGTCAACTCTTTCTGTAAAACGATCACACGTCCGACTTTACTGCCATGCTGTAAAATAATTTCATTATTTAATTAGATCGCATAATTAAGTCCTCCCTTTGCCGTGTGAATTCTGTCTTAAATGAGATGTCAGAGCAGGAACAAAATGTAATTGTTTTCTTTGCTGGGAAGTGTATAATTGCTGTGTTAATAATCAGAGATTGAAAACAATATACGAGATAAATGTAGAATTAAACCAATTTTAAAAAGCATGCAATTATTGTGGGATTTTCACGATCTTGTTCAAAAAGTAACAAGTGTTTTTTGTTAAAAATTACTCTTTTTGCTAAGCAGCCTACAATACATAACTAGTGCAAAGCACTTTGCTTGCGTATAAATACTATAAAAGGTAAAGATCCCATTCAATAGTTTTTCAATGACTTTTATTTTCATATTATTTCAGATATATTCATGGTGCTTGCAAATTCGTATTATGCATTTTATTTGCAAAGCCGAATTATTATATGATAATACAAATGAATACATCTTGAGGAAGGATATTTAGATACATTTAAGAAGAGTGATGGATAGGTTACAGAGTAAAGAAAGACATTTAAAATTATTTTAAAATGAATAATTGGCTTTGCTCTACACTGGTGATTGTTCGGTAAAATAGTATGTAATCAGACCAAGGGCCTGTTCCAATGAATATTTTTTATCTTGACATTAAAGAATTTCTGTTCTGTTTTAGTGCATTGCGAGACACCACATGTCCTATCTTACAGACACTACATCTCCCTGTAGCATTGTTTTACACCCAGTGAAGTTTGGGGATTAGGTGCCTGAACTGTCAATCTGCTCATTGATCTGCTTTATTCTGTCAATTTCCCCATTACATTAACTACCGCCTTGCTCCAATGTGCCACAGAATACAGAATGGCGAAGTTCATGAGACAAGGTCACGTAATAAGGTCAGGGATGTGCAAAAGGATGGTATGTAACTGTAAAGAATGTCCAATGCTTCTGGATGCAGTCTCTGTGTGTATACTACACTCATCAAAGGGCTGTGAGAAATCTACATATCACATACTAAGCCTCGTCAGTGCTACAAGCAAAAATCAGACAGTCCAAACACTCCAACTTAGATTGTTTCTCTTATTACAATGCACCTCTCTTTCAAATGGGCATATGAAGAAAGGTGACGATTTTAACAAAAAATGGGAAATAAATAAATAAATAAAAATAACGTATTCCTGTAGGGCATAATAATATTAGAACATGGTTCCCGAAAGTTTATATATAATAATATAGTCAATACATAAAAAATCTAAGAAATATTTAAAACATTTTAATTATACTTAGTGGCAACGCTTACCCCAAGCAATACAGTACAGTGTTAATGTTTATGTGCTGCGGCTCCTTCTCCACTCTAAGAATATTCTTTAAGAGGTCCCACTTTGTGAATAAAGATTAACTGACAATATAACATGTGAAAATGTGTTTCAATTGGTTACATTTTACTTGCACAACAATATAACTACTATTTATACACAAATCCTTTTTTATATATATTTCAAGGTGAGCTCCAGATCTATCTTTCTATCTATCTATCTATCTATCTATCATCTATCTATCTATCTATCTATCTATCTATCTATCTATCATCTATCTATCTATCTATCTATCTATCTATCTATCTATCATCTATCTATCTATCTATCTATCTATCATCTATCTATCTATCTATCTATCTATCTATCTATCTATCTATCTATCTATCTATCTATCTATCTATCTATCACATGGTAACAATGTAGATGCTTTGATATCACTAACAAACCACCAGTAGCCAAACAACATTTTTTTCACTGTTGCTGAACTACAATTCTCATGAATCCCAGCTTTTAATTGACATTTATACAGGATGTTGAGAGACTTGTAGTTCGGAGCTTCTCATGCAAAACATTAAATGTATTTTTTTTTCATTGGCCACTACTACATCAATATTATCATTACACAGTTACAACCTGCACCAAATCAAGGGGACCCAGAAAAAAAATTGACATTGGTCTTCCCTGGTTAACATTACCATCTTATAATTGAGACAAGATGAGAGATAGTGGGGGTAGCTTTATAAATATTCAGGGACAGGTCATAGATGGCAAGTGGTTTGTGTATTGCTTTTCTGGGGATGTGAATGGACAAGATGGTAGATTGATAGGCATATGAGAGCTAAAGTGATGTACACATACAAGCCCTGTAGCCTTTCTGGTTTGGAGTCACATGCAAAGCATTTTGTTAAGACATGCCTCAGCCATCCTAAGGACTAGAGAACAGCTCTTTGCTCCCTCTGAAATAAGCCAGTCCTAAACCACAAGACATGCTCCTCTTGGGCTACCAGTAACATCTCACTACTATGTTACAAAATGTACAAATGAATAACTTTTTCTTTATGTTGTATATTATGCTTAAGGTTCTCCATGAACAAAGCAATCAAAGCACCTTCCTTCATAAATGAACTATACATAAACACAAATATAGTTTGAATCACTGGTGGTGATAGCTCTCCACACCAATTTTGGCAACAAGAAAATCATGACAACTTTTAACTCCATATTTGCCTTAAAGTCAGAGGTTCAAGTTTTTTTATTCTTAATTGTTTAGTTAAGCAGACATATTAGTTTACCTCTTGGCAGCATGTCCATGAATCGATTGAAGGACACCCCTTAAATAACATCTACGTTGGGTTAACATCACATTTTAACAACAACATTCTGCAACATTTAATTTACTGGTGGTGTTTCCATGGTAACCCATAGTTTACTAGAGGTTACCTCATTTACCTAATCTATGAGATGCTGGGCTGCACTGACACTTAATAATCCCCTTGTTTCTCCTCCACCCTTTGTTGATAAGGTTCTATGTTGCTGCCAGCGCTAATTGACCCGATTTTAAAGCAGTAATGGCCAAAAACAGTAAATATCTACAAACCTTAAAAAAACCTCCATATGCTCAATCATGTAACTGAAGCATCAAGTCCAGACACGTAATAAAAATTGTAATAATTATCATGTCCATTAGAGTGACCCTAAAGTTACATATTAATTAGAAATGTATTGCGTACTTTCATATAAATTGCAAGTACAATCCATCAAACCACTGACCAGAGACAAATCATGCATATCAAATAATCAAGAGGGATGCGATTTATTTCTTCTCAATATTTTACTAATACACACACATACACACACACACACACACACACACATATATATATATATTAGTAATAAACTGTAATATGATCCCAGCAAGCAGATAAGGAACCCCTGACACTCAGAATGGTATGTACTAGGAGTCCCATACGGCTCAGACAATTAGAATACCAGAGGTCGTCTGCCAGAATTCGTAGCCCAGCAAATACCCTAAGCCAGAGGCCACTGAGGGTATTTACATTAATGCAATAAGTGAGGGGTATGTACTTTGATTGCAGCTCCTGAGAACCACTAAATACCTGATTTTTTTTGGCATGAAGGGCATTACTAATAAGGGCATGATGGCAACTGCAGGAGCGTGCGGGTAAGCACTGACACTCTTCTGGTGCCATTTGTGTGTACGGTGGGCCGAGAAGGACATATCCTGCCAAATTCAAAAGGTTGGCATCTGCAAATGTTTTATTAGGCCAGTCTGGCGTTTACAGTTATGTTATCTAGTGGCAAATACACCATGAGGCAAACTCAGAGCGCACAGCCCATATTGTCCACTAGTGGGAATAAAATACCCTAATTTGTCTACTTTTGGAGATTTCACTTTTGTAGTTAATATTCTTTTTTTTTTCTTAGCAGACTTCCCACTCAGACCCCCTCATCCTTCAAAACGAATCAGCCAGTATTAAGTATATATATATAAGAAGCCAGATTCGTAAAATATAATCTTCTCTGTGGGTGGGTGCAAGGAAAGGACTGAATAAGGATTTGCTGATTTACCAGTGAAGGTGAAATTATTGTACATGAAAAAAAGCTTTCCCTCATTAAATAAAACATACCTTTCAGTGATAAATCAGCTGAACAGTTTGCACCAGATTCCACAGGAAATATTTTAGTTTATTATAGGACACTAAAATCACAGTCCTTCTTTGTGTCCCTTACAAGTGACTTTAAAATATTGCTTATTAGACGCTCAACTGTCAGTAAAGGTCACTAAAATGTGCTTAAAATGTTTTATTTTAATTACACAGTAGTATACAAATATTAAGCTAGAATTAATTCCACATATCAAATCTATAATAATAAAATCAATAGCAATCCCTCCATAGGATGCAACGAGAAAATGTGATATAAGAAAACTACTAAATTACTAAAATAAAATGTATCTAGGTTTGTTTTAGCTCTTTTGTTTTGCATTGCAGTCTGTGAATATTAGTTTTGGATAACTTGTCATATACTTGCATCTTGCATTGAAACTCTGATGTATTCTGCAATAAGGTTAGTTCCCTTTGGCGATCCAATAGGCTAGCTGGCTAATGTACTTTCACAGTTTTTAAAAATAGAGAAAAGGGCAAATACAGACACAGACTCGGTGTGAGTGTATTTTGTATGAATTTTTATACTGCTCAAAATAATATCATAAATTGATCAATCTCAAACATCACATTGAATGTGAAATCCTCTAACACCATAGGTGTTTTTTTGCTAATGTGTTCTCACATAATGAAATTACACACACACTTATATATATTTATATATATATATATATTATATATAGGGGGAGGTTGCTGTGTGTGTGTTCGCGTGTGTTGTGTGAATATAGCATTTGGGTGCATGTAATATTAAACTCAATGCACAGCCTCTGATTCCATACCTCTACCAGCACAGGAAAGAGGCTGTATTACTTGGTCTGTACATAGATTATACATTCAATCTAGGAGTGGATGTTCACTTCTAGCACTATTCTGTTTCCACAGCAAGTAATTCCGACGGCATTTAATATTAATAATAAGAAAGGATGCGGTGTTAATGGTTTTCAATATGTTTCAATTTTTAACCATTAAATATTCATATGTATTGATCAACTTTACAGAAATCTTATTCTAGCTTTAACACATCATGGACATAAAGTTTTTTTTTCTTTTACTTTTTAATTTAGCAACCTCTGGTTTTTTTTCAAGCGCACTCCCTTTTATGCGGCGTATTGATTTATGCACAGAATCTGTGTCTGAAATGAGACGCTAATAGATTTCATTGAATGCACTCAGTTTAATCCTAATTGGGGGTGATTGATCTCTCCCGAACGTTTCCGTCATACAAATAAATCACATTTTCATAATTAGACCGGATTCTTTTTAATAAATCAATTTCAACCTGTGTTTCTACTTCCAATTTCTAGCGAGATTTTTTATTTCGTTTTAGAAATTATAGAACACTGATGATGGAAATGTTACACAAACACACACACACACACACACACACACAAACATATATATATATATATATATATATATATATATATGTATAATGTTATGTGTGGCATAGGTATAAATACTGTTATAATATTATAAGAGGTATAATTAATGGTATAATTGTATAAAAGATCGTATAATTGTAAGTATTTTATACACATTTAATTCAATATACATTTCACGGAAAAAAATGGATAGAAATTTAACAAAACGGTTCAGTTTAATGCAACAACATTTAAAGAGGATATTGTTTCAATTTTATGTTAAAGGAAATATTTTTCTTTACATGCAAAATATAAGCATTTGATATGCTCTATTTTTAATACAATTACATGAAATACAGAAGCAGAATTGATTTTTATGTAAGAGGGGAAATAATGTTTTATTAAATGTTTTCATGTGTAATATTCATACTTTGAACCAATGGGAAACGTGTGTTTAACTGTTACATTTATTTTGTTAGATAAAGAAGACATGTAATTGAGGCAATTGGTAACTAGGGAACTGGAAGATTGTGACACTGTACAAGTTATTAGATTTAATTGGGCTACAAGTTTTAATCATTTAGTAACAACATTTAAACCCGCTTCATACTTTGCATCTGTGAAGAGAACAAATAAGGAACATTATCATAATGTTTCATTTGTTCCAGACTCTAGAGCTGTTCACATCCCAAGGAATGTGCAACTCAGGGGACTATTATGTACAAGTTGTAAAAATAAGTTTACACACATGCATAGAATTAGCAACAGGCAATTTATGAAATGGTAGAAGCATTGAAATGAGCTGTTATATTCTGAGACTTAGTGTCATATGATCATAGGAATGAACTGCTACAATTTTCAAGCTCAGCAAGATTTGCAGGAATATTTTTCTTTTTATTAACAGAAACGTTATCCGGTGAAAGCATTTAATTTTTCGTAGACCTTCATTCGTGCATTTGATTTCAAATGGTTTTATTTTAGACAACATAATGCCCTTTATTTGTTTTAAATTTTGTTGTAAATCAAACAATATTTTTTCGTTTCTAGGCACCAGTCAGTGGAAGCTTATTATAAGTTGTGACCTATATATGCACTGCAAAAATATTAGGGAAATAAGGTTTATTTTCTAGATGTTAATGCTAACGCACCTATTACACTTTAATGCGAAATGTTAATTATCGCAATTAACAAATTCATTAAAATAAATCTTCTGTGAGGTCGCCTTATGTCCCTTTTTAATCAAAGCCCAATTCAATCAAATGGATCATTGGGAAGTACCGTGTCATTAAAACCTATGTTCATTTCCTTACTTTTATTAGGAGTGCCCACCAGGCAATATATCACCCACTTCGGCCTCCCACTGACCTAGGAAACGAATTTATTAAATGCTTTAAGTGCAGAAAAGTATTTCCTAAATTCACATAGCAATTGCAAGTTTTCTTTCAATACTGAGAACGAAATTACTATAGATATATATATATAGATATAGATCTATATATATATATATATAGATAGATAGATAGATAGATAGATAGATAGATATATAGATAAATAGATATAAGATATATATACATATATAGATATATATATATCTATATATATATATCTATATATGTATATAAATATATATATATTATATACATATATAGACATTATAGATATAGATATAAATAGATAGATAGATAGATAGATAGATAGATAGATAGATAGATAGATAGATAGATCTCTGTTTAAGTTGCTTAACTGCTTGCTTAACCTTTAGTGTCGGGCTAAATAATCGTAAATTCTTTATTTTAGGTCTCTACTCAATCAATTATTGCTGCTATAATAGCAGGGCAGCATAATATTATTACTAACAACAGTAGAAGTAATAAAAAAAAGTGTGAAAACTCTTGAATACTGATATCTTATGAGGCCTATTAAATAAATTCAACGAATATCAATCTTTTTCATTCTAAAAAATAATGGGGGATAAAATGAGTTAATGGAGCAATCAGTTCTTTTACCTGCCCACGATACATTGGGTGATGGAGATTGGTAAAGAGTAGGGAGGGTGCTTATTCTGTCCATTTCAAGCCATTGCTTAGCTTTTTTAGCCCCAGGCAAGGCTCAGAGCTAAGATCCACTTGGACGTGGCTGGGCAGAAGCCAGCCTCCCACCTTGCAGCGAAGGATTGCACCTCATGCACAATTTACCATCCAAATCAGGAGGGGGCAGTGGTTTTAATTAGTAAGAGAGCTTGTGTTAGTATAGAGTTATAGAGTGGATGCAATTGTCTCCTTAGTATCTACAGTGCTAGACAGCTAATATACCAATAAATCTGTAATTTTTTTATAACACTGCAACATTGACCTATTGTGAGTCATATCAAATGGATTATTTATTTTTCTAGTATTTGGAATACAAATGTATCATGGTCAAATTATAAATCTCCTGAAAATAACCTATAATGCATAATACCAGACATTTATGCTTTTTACCATAATTATAAAAAGAAGCTATTTTATGACTTTTGCCTAGCCTATAGGATTTCACTTTTAATGGGCTAATGTGAAGAACAGGATATCCATAGTTCATTGATGCCAAAAAAGCTTACTATTCAGTTGATATAAATTATGTGTGTATATATATATATATATATATATATATACATACATATATGTTATGTATGTCTGTCCAGTGTAAGTTGAAATGACCCATTAAATTATTATGACTTGCCAGCATCTCCCTCATTTTGTAGTCCTTTGTACTTGTCATTGTCTATTTAACCTTCTTACCAAGATGCTGTTGTCCTCAAAGCAGTATGATGACAGTCCATGCATACTCTATTGGCATGTTCTGTCTCCTGTCACTGTGGAATGAGATATAGCTTAAACACAAGCCATCATATGCCACATATTTTATACATGGGCTCTGATCAACATTTCAATGAAACAAACCGACCTCTTTCCATCCACAGATGAACTGGCTTCCAAACAAGTCAAACTTCAGAGAGTAACCCAAAAATAAAACTACATACCTACTGTACTGTATATGTAAGTCAATAAATGACATATTGGGTCTGCCATGTGTCAGTTAATTTGTCAGTTCTAGACCTAAAGGAGTCCTTAAGCAATAAATTGTAGAAACATGTAAATCACCCCCTCTTATATATTTTTTGGTGTTTACACTTTGATATTTTCATCGCCCTGCTTTGTAAAAAAGTATAAACCAAACTACACACTGTCATCTTTAATATTAGAGTTGTTTGATTAAATGCCTGCAACAATACTCAGGAAAAAACTGTTCAGAGAAGTTTTGATGTCTAATCTAGCCTGCCTAAAATAATATGTTACGTTCTTCACAGCTTAAAATACATCTGATAGCTCTGTAACATTTGCCAAATCCTTAGGAGGACCAAGAACACAAAAGCCAATCCACAAATGCACTCCTTTGGCTTGACATCTGCTTTCCCCAGTTTACAAGTATGTTCATTATACGCCGAAATGGCCTGGAGATTAAATAACAATTATTGAAAGCAATAAAAAATGGTTTTACTGCTTGAAAACTAGTTAAAACAGAAGGGTGCAGCCTTTCCTTAATTCTCGCATAGACGTTTACAGCTAGGGACAAAATATACAACACAAAACGTGAATCAGCTATTCACTTTAAACTCATTATCACCATGGGGCAGTGAACCAGGCAATAGTAGCGTTGTGCTGAGGCGCTATTATATTGGAGTGATTATAGTAGGGATTAGAATCCTCTAGTTTTAAAACCAACTGTACAACGAGTTCCAGTCAATTTAAGCCACCAAATGCTATAAAACAGCGATGGAGAAAGAATCCTACAGCTGAAACCACTAATACGGAGGACATGATTAGCTGAGGCCCGCACTTCTCTGCAGCTGTATACCGCCATGATAAGCCTGACCTCTCTCATTGAAGTTAACACAATGTTCTGTCATTTTAACCCCTTAATGACAAAGCCTGTACATGTACGGGCTCAAAATGCATTGTTTTCAATGGGTTTAGGGACCGCCCATTGTCCTTAAGGGGTTAATAATACGCAAGGCAAATACTACATTGTATTTTTATTCATATATTTGATTGGCCTGTATGCTTGTCAATCGTATTGCACGAACACAAAAACAGGAGTCAAATAGGACAGTAAAACATTAAAAAAAAAAAAAATTTGAACACAACAATATAATGAAGACACCACCGCAACAATATAAAAATAAAGGTGTTATCGATAAAGCACAGTTTGGTGGAAAGTGCTAAAAGTGGCAATCACCATGACAGACCAGTGGAATAGTTCATTTCATGTAATTCCTACCACTTTGGCCAGATTTAATCAAATGTAATAAATTGCTAAGGGCCTCTCCTCCTCAGATAGTGGGCTCACTGACTGTGTGACAATATTCCTTATTCATTCCCTTTCGCACTCTGCCAGGAAACCACTTTGCATTTATTCTGCAATTTTGTCATGTTTTGTGCTTCCAGAGAAGACCATTTGTTCATCTTGACATGGTGAATATTTTAGTGCCAGCTCCATTAAATTGCAATATTACAAATACTAAAAAAGTAAAAGTATTGCAAATCATAATGTCTTGAATTTACTCTGGACACCACACTCATCCAAATGGTTATATAATTAGTATGTAAGGTATTCTTTCTCTTGTTATATATTTTTCTCCTATAAAACTACACATAAGTATTGGATTATGATTGTCTTTGTTTTAGTTGCAGGTGGAAGGACTATGAATATTTCCTTTTTTTATATCTTTAAGTTTACTAGATTTTTTTTTTTAGATTTTATACCCAGGGAAGGTTAATTTCAAACTTACATGAATATACCCATGGTTTTCTGCTTGTAGATTTTAGAAACAATATGCATATCCACCAAAGACTGTATGCTGTTAAGCCATCTCTTGCAATGTGTACTATGTTACTTTCAATGATTTACATAGTTACATAGTTACATAGTTACATAGTTATATAGGCTGCAAAAGGACATGCATCCATCAAGTTCAGCCTTTCCTATATCTGTTAATTTATTGCTGTTTGATCCAAAAGAAGGCAAAAAACCCCGGCTTCGCTCTTTCCAATTTTGCACTAACCAGGGAAAAAAATTCCTTCTTGACCCCAAAATGGCAGTCAGATTTCTCCTTGGATCAATAAGCTGTTTCCCCATAATTAAAGATTATATCCCCGAATATTATGTTTTTCCAAGTATCCATCCAGTCGCAGTTTAAACGTCTGGTTAAAGATTTTGTTCCTTTATAGATAAACCATTCATTTCTGGGAAAAGTTGAAGTGTTCAACAGTACTAGTAGGAATGATGTTTCTAATGCTACATTTTTCTACAGAAGAGTTACATTTACCAGATTAAATGGAACAGTTTGTTTAAAAGGAAAATACGGTATGTCGCTTTATAGTGCATTAAATAGAATTCTAATTTTTTAAACAACATTTTAATCACTGGTATTAAGTCGTTAAATTCTAAATAGTTTAATGGCATGTTTCTTTTGAAGATATGTCTTTGGACCTAGAGATTTCCTTACGCTTACTGTTTTCTCTTTCGGTGTTGCTAAAGGTGCAACTACTTCCGAACCGATATCCTATACTTTACAGTATACTTAACAATAACAACAACCATATGCTATTTATGTTTGCCTAAAACAACATAAATATGCACTAAGAAGTCATTTTTATGTTTATACCACTTGGAGCAGGGACCATAACTCCCTGTCTCAGGGTTATTATTTGTATTTCCCTGGATTGATGCTGATTCTCACAACCTTACAAATGATGCTTCATAAAACAACAAATCAATTGTTAATCGAGTTTTGTCACATTGTTCCATACATCTCAGCACAGAAACACTTCTGGCACATACGAATTAAGTGATCTTTATAGCTGATCTAGCCATTGAACAAATAGCTCACACCTGTATTAAACCTAGAATTACCGCTGTCCATTTCCCATCTGGCCCTGAATACTTGACACGTGGGACCTAGACATTGATGAGTGGAGACTATTCACAAGTAAATATATGTTTGTATAATATTTGTTTCACAAACAACTAGCTAAATTGGCCTTTTTAAAATATTGTATATATTTAAAAAACAAATGATCTATATTACATTTCTCCATTTTGAAACATACATACTTTATTTTGTGATAAAATTGTGCAAAATCATTTATTATCAACTGTACGTTGCTTTGTCTATTCTGATCCAAAATATAATTATAAATAGTCTAATACATCATTCCACACTTATTAAAAAGCTATGGTACTTTTCAGCTGTATAGGGATGTCAACACAGCTTTATGAGACCCTCAGAGTCCTACATTGGTGTGCCTTCCCCACATCCATGCCCAAGAAATGTCTGGAGGTAAAGGATTGTGTCCCACGTACTAGTGGTATATTTTGACTGGGTGCCACCCTAGGCCTGACCCAGAGCAGCAACCCAGCCACCTCCACTATCACTATTACGATGATGAGTTAGTGTGCAATAGAGGCTGTGCAATCTAGGTTGAGTCCTCCTCAGTGTATATATGGGCTGGAGAAGATCTCCCCAACTGGCCTATGGAGCAGTGGAGTTCCAGGAAGCCTAATCTCCCATTAGAGCATAGGCCATGCTATTTACTCCACTGCCTGGGTGTATCTTCAGGCATTTGGTAAAAAGTAACATTATATAGATAATCTTAATAAGATGGTATGCAAAATCTAATCAAATAAGACACTAACCTTATTTCAATTTTAACAGTAAATGTTTTGGATGATATTAATTACAGACTGATAGGGTTGAAACATTAGTGTGATAATGGATGAATTCCAATAATTTAAAGAAAATCATTTTAATAGTCCTAAAATAAAATGTTATATAACACTTTGAAAGATATTTTTCTCTTTAATTTTTCTGTGCATGTTGTTGGTACTTGAGCCATCTCTTGTGCTGCACCTAATTTACTATCTGCGTATTTAGGTGATCATTGCTCCTGAAAGCTGAGCCCTTAGGGACAGCTTTATAGTATAAAGGGCTGGCTATTATATATTTCTTCTAAATAATATTCTAATGAAACACATATGCACATGGTTTGTTTTGGGTCACAGTGTCTAGTAGCAAATATCTCTTATTTCTCATGCTTAAAAACAAATTAGAAAGAAAGAGAAGACGGAATGTTTTATGTAGAAATATTGAGAGATATAGAGCTGTATTGCAGGCATAGGATCATTCATCATCTCCACAAAACCTAAAAACCAGCAAATCCCAGCAGTGATGATCACACACGAAACAATCAAGATACCTTTCCAGTTCGAACAAATATTTTATTTTGATCAATGCAGGTCAATTATTTTGTTTAAGTACTATAGAGAAAGAATGCTGTATCACATGAATATGGAAAAAAAGAAGTAACCATATCATTAACCATACAAGTGGGATTCAAATAAAGTTAACTGATACTGAGTAAGGCTCATCCACAGAAATGGCCGAATTGCCTGCAATATCTCTGATGGCTGCATGAAAATATGAGTATAAAGATAAATTATTACTGTGGTTATGAATAAGTATACTAGGTAGTGTGCATAATGGGTCTTACACACATACCACATTTTGACTGTTAAAATGACTCCCTTTTAAGTAAAAACAAAAAAAGGACTTCTGCACAGATAATCAAGTCAGGGTTTTATTAAATATTCCCTTAATTGAATTTACACATGACATATTGACAGGTAAAGATACCTATGATTGATCACATGACGGATCATAGATTACACATGTGATGAGAATGCTTAGATGTTGTACGTCACGAGGCAGAGAAAACATTTCACTATTGAATCCATAAGATATTGTAATATATGTAGAAGGCGCAATAAAAGCCATGGGTGTGGAATAACAGGATATGAATAACGCAAGAACCAGTAAATTGGCTAAGGGAACTGAGTTACATGAGGCTAAAAGGAAAGGAACAACATACTATAGGGTAAAACATTTCACATGCGTGCAACAAGAAGCATGTTCTTAGAACAATTAGAAGAATAACGTTCTCCTAACATCTGCCGAACCCAGATTCGCCATTGGACTTCCAAAAAATAAAGCAGGATTCATCACTCCAGAGAATATGTTTCCACTGCTTTAGAGTGCAGTGGCAGTGTGCTTTATACCACTCAAGCCAACTTTTGGCATTGCGCATAATGATCTCTAGGTTGTGTGCAGCTGCTTGGCCATGGACAAGAAGCTTGTGTTGCTTCCAGAGGCAGTTCGGAACTCTGTAGTGAGTGATGCTACAGAGGACAGGTTATTTTTACAAGCTGCGGGCTTCAGCACTTAGCGCCCACACTCTTGATGTACTGCTTCATGTGTGAGCTGTTGTTACTCCTAGATGCTTCCACTTTACAATAATATTTATTACAACATATTTATTATTGGTACTAAACACAGAATATAGGGCTATGACACTAAAATCTGTGTCATGTGTGAAATAACGACATTAAGGCGCATGGAGCTGGTATTCACTTATTTCCAGGATTTGTTATTATTCCAAATCTGACCCTGCTTGGAAGTGATTTACATAAAAGGCTAAAGGATGAAGGAACAAAGGCCATTTAACAATAAGGTGATTAGATTAATTGTATGGCATATAGCAAACGTGAATAGGCGTGTAAATAAATTAAGGATATCACATTTGAAGCTGCACAGTGCATAACAGCGTAGTAAGAATATGACATGGTTATTGTGCGAGGAAGATGAGGAGATAAGGATCTTTATCTGTTCATCACTTTGGTGAAAACCAAAACAATACTCATGAACAACCATTGATTCTATTATATAATAAATCAATGCCAATTATACTTGAAGAAAATGGTATTGCTGTTACCACAGAGTATGTAACATAATTAGACCAAATCCACTCTAAAACAATAAAAAGTTCACTGACTATAATAAAGCAAGGGGAAAGAAAATGACAAGGTTTAATGGTGTTTTCTGATCACTCAGAAATATAATAAAAAATTCTAGAAATTGTCTGACCATTTTTTCTGCTATGAAGTCCCTGGTCTTGTCTTATAATCCTTTTAAGAAATGGACCTGAAGAAAAAAAACCGCTACTCATGCTGCAACAATGTATCGATTATCCATAGATAGATAGAAAATACAGACAGACAGATAGTTTGAGTAAGTATGTGTAAGTGCGAGAGTGTGTAAATATGTGAGCTATATGGGAGGAATGATGATTATGGTGGGCATTTGGATATGGTGATTGAGGAATATGTATTGTGGTATGGGATGGGAATGAATCATCATGTGGGTGGGTATGAGGATGGTCAGGGGCAGCTCTACACTTACACAGACATACACTATATGGACAAAGGTATTGGGACACACATCTGAATTATTGAATTCAGATCTTCAAATTAGACAGGAGACTGCATTGTGCCAACTGTAAAGTTTGGTGGAGGAAGAGTGATAATGGTTTGGGCCTGTTTTTCAGGGGTTGGGCTAGACGCCGCACTTCCAGTGAAGGGAAATCTTAATGCTTCAGCATACCAAGGCATTTTGAACAATGCTATGGTTCCAACTCTGTGGGGACAGGTTAGGCAAGGCTCTTTTCTGTCCCAGCATTACTGTGCCCCAATGCACAGAGGAAGGTCCATAAAGACATGGTAAGGTGAGTTTGGTGTGGAAGAACTTGACTGGCCCGCTCAGAGCCCTGACTTCAACCCTGTTGGGATGAACTGGAAAAGAGATTGCAAGCCAGGCCTTCTCATCCAGCATCAGTGCCTGACCTCACAAACACCCTACTGGATGAATGGGCAACAATTCCCACAGAAAATCTTGAAGAGTGGAAGCACATACTACAGGGCAGCATTTTATTTGGGCTGGTCAGCAATCTGTATAAATTATATGTGTCCTGGAAAACATGGCTGATGTGGTCACGCTTTGTATGTGCTGTGTGCACAATAATGGTATTCAATTATTTCCAGGTTTGTTTTCTATTCTCAATTTGCCCCTGATTCCTTCCCTACATAAGTTGAAGCTAGAAATGCTGTCCACACATACACTTCAGTGCACAGCACCTCAGATTGTATGTATGCATGTTGTCTCAACTCTTATTGATTTCAAAGAAAGCTCAACTTGCATAGAAAGCTCATGAGGCTAGCTAAGTACCTTATATCCCCATTGAAGTCTGTACATCTTTACTTTTCTAAAGATGTGCCTAGGTAGTTAATGTCATTTCTAAATGCAGTGTCTCTGTGGGTGAATACATCTAGTGTTTTTTGCTTACTAGAAAGAAGAATTTCCAAAATATGGCAGTTTAAAACAAACACTCTCCCTCTCATGGTACAATACCTAAGAGTCTACAGACTTGATAACCGCCTAACCGCCTTTATGTAAAATAATAATTAAATCTCCTATAAGCATGTACATGTTTCATAATAAGCGCCACCTAAACACAATGTTTAAGATGCCTTTCTTATTGTCAAATAGACAGAAATTGTAATGAAATAGAATGTTAACGGAGAAGAAATTAAACCTAACATTTTTAGCACAGTCCTTTTTATCTACATTTACAAGGCATGATATACTTTGCTTACCTATCCCCCGGGAAGATTAAGTCAGATTTGCTTTTCATTTTACAGTTGTATTTGCTGATATAATGCATCGCATCATTCCCTTTTTTTTCACTTTTTGAACAAAGAACTCTACTGATTTGCCAAAAAGCTTGATTTTTTTTCCTATTTTTAATGTCTAACATTTGTTTTGAACACAGTATACAAGACCTCTGACCCAGCCTAGCAATAAATTACTGGCTCGCTTTTATTCAGTTTTGCAGCTGCACCTAGTTCATATCTACTTTACCTTAGTCTGCAAGTAAGCTTAACATATTAAAGTTCCACAACATGCCTACTTCAGAGTTAATGGGAATAGCAGCGAAATGCAATCAGAGTAAACATCCTCAATTGGTTTGTGTTGGAGCCTCATATGAACTTCCCTACAGCAGGCAAACTAACCGTCAAGAGCTGATAATCTCCTAATTAAGATAATGGAGTTAGTGAATAACTCATGCTTTGCAAATAAGTCAGCACATGGAAGTCCCGGGACCCACGAGATTCTAAAACAAGCCCAAGAGACACTAATTGTGGGGGCTGAAAAACCTTTGGCGAGCTCTGTAGCGTTCCACAGCTGCTCATGCACAGCCAAAGGAACTCAACAGAGGCTAAACAAAGCCAATTTTTTTTTTAAACAAAAACATCATTTTTTAAGGTACTAGAGCTGGTTGTATATTTGCATGGATTTAATCTTAGCCTTAAACTATAGTTCATGTACTAATATTAAAATAGAAAAAAAGACATACATAAATAGTTTAATAAAAGTATTTGATAGGGAATCGATCAGTCTGTTATTTCCAAATGTCTGGTGATTTTTAAAGTTTAGATTTCTGTAAAAATTGTCACAAAAAATGAAGGAACACAGTAGGCAAACTATTTAGGATTTTCTTTTTTAGCTTTTTTTTTTAATCAGTTTTTTTTAATCTTTTTTTTAAAATCAGTGATGTTTAAAAGTGTAAACTGAAAAAGAATAATTCGATTTCAAGTTTTTATTAAAATAAATTGTGTTGTTTCTACTTTTATTGGGTAATCACATGATGTAAATAGTAATTGCAAGTATTTAAGTTATGCTATGAACTAAACCAAGTGCAGGCTGTGCTAACATTTTTAAATAACAAGCAGTTTTGAAGACAATTTAAGCCAGAAGATCCCTTGTATCTTCATCAAGAGTGATAGCTTATTTTGTGTACTGTGCATATTGTTCGTAGTTTGCAAGCAGTAGAGGTATGTTCCTCTGTCACCACCAGTGTGCACCACAAAGAGACTGCGAACACTACAATGAACACACCATGGGGCAAATTGTCAGGATGCGTACATATGCACAGACTAACATCACACTCCAAAGTCCTTAAGATTAAGGTTTTTTTTCTATTTGAAAGAGAGTTCCTAAAATTATGTATGTTCTTTGCAGATCAACATAGTAGAATAAGTTAGAAGTTATCTAACTGTATTAAAGTCACTGTTTTAAACCAAAAGGCAGTATTAGAATCATCATTCCTAGTACTGCTATATCCCCAAACCTTTTTCAGAATTAATTCTTTAATCATTTAAAATTGTACTTCATTCATATTTTTTCATGGAATGCTTAATGTCATGTGATACTAAAGAAGGTTCCTACAAGGTGCAAATTAAAAATTAATGTAACATCCAAATTTCAATACCTCACACTACCACGTCTGTAGCAGGAGCAACCCTCGGCATCCAAACCAGAGACAAGAATACAAAAACACACTCTTGTAGATGGTGGGTTCAACTCCTTACCAAAGGAAATACGTTTTTTTATTGGTCCATCCTTCAATCAGCACATCATATATAAATGTCATCCACCAAAAGAGAGAGAGAACAACCAGGATTTCAAGGCACAACCAAAGAAAATAAAAACTTAAAATGCAGTTAATGTTTTGTGTAGGTAGAACAGCAGCTTTCACTATATAGCATATATCTGACCAACCTGTTTCAAAGGAGAATTGCACCTGGGTCTCCCTGGCTGGTTACACTGAACATTAGGAAGTTGCACACCTATATTAAACTTATTACCAGGGGTGGATCCAGAGTCTCATCTCGCGAGAGGAACTCACACTAACACACACACTAACATAACCAGACACTCACACTAACATACCCTAATATAACCAAACACACATACCTAGACACTCACACTGACCCAACCATACACAGACACTAACACAACCAGATGCTTAACACTAGCACACAGACACACTAACATAACCACACACAAAGCCACTCACACTAATGGACATCTGGGCACTCAGACTAATGCACAACCCCACTCAAACACGCACACACTCATCCAGACACTCAACAGCACATGCACTTTTTTACACAACAGCAAATTCAAGCTTAACTAACATTGAGTAGCTCATGACATTGTTTCCAATATTAGCAACTGTAATCATAGCACAAGGACAGTTCCCTCAAACAGCTCTTCTGAGACGTAACATCATATCAAGGTGTGCAATACCTTAAGGGGAAAATGAGACCACAAGCATGAGTAAGGCATCTTGTGACCAAGGACAGGGTTGTGACAACCAAGTTTAAAGAACCCTGCCACACATAATCATAAATCATGATTATAAATAATCAGACATTACCATGACAGCTTCCATAAAGTTATAGTGAAAAATAACAATATTAAAATTGTAATGAATTAATAAAT
This sequence comes from Spea bombifrons, assembly GCF_027358695.1. Taxonomy (NCBI): domain Eukaryota; kingdom Metazoa; phylum Chordata; class Amphibia; order Anura; family Pelobatidae; genus Spea; species Spea bombifrons. The sequence goes on along the minus strand of NC_071088.1, from coordinate 93,213,578 downwards.
CTTTTTATTGTATGTGTAAGGCAAAATATTAATGAAAATACTTTTCTGAAGAAAAATTCAAAACTCAATCCTCATTTTTAAAAAACCTTCTCATTTGAAAGTAACAGAATTACCATGATCCCTACTCAAGGTTTACAGTGACATAAAAATTAAAAGACGTTTATCCCAAACTATCAATAACTGTAAATAACAATGCACCAACTGGTGGAGCTTTCTTAACAATCACAAAAAGCCTGCACACACAACCCTTTAGCGTAAAGAATACATTTAGGAATATTATTTTGCACTTTTCTGGATGGATGCATTGTGTGACCTTAGAATCTAAACACAATCTGTATATTTTATTGTCACTTATGTATTAAATTCACCAAAGTATAGTTAATCTGTGTATTATTGTTCCATATCAATGATACACAGTCATACAAAAAGACTACTGCGTATACAAGACTTAAAGAACCATATTGATATCAATGGTGACAGAACATAATTTCGTACACTCAACAGACCTTCTTTCCTAATATTGATTGCATTCTAATGCTTAACACTTTGTTTTGAATTTACGTTCTATATTTACCTCTATCCTCTTGCTGAGCCAACATGTGTCTTTGGATTTCAGTTTTCAGACCTACCTTCCTTGCTATGCTACAGTGTCTTCCTTGAATTAGCTGGCATTTTCCCTCTTGTGTGCCTTATGGATTGCCAACTTGTTATCACTGCAATATAGGGTTTTTTTTTTTGCAGGTGTACAGGTTCAGAAATAGTTCATCTTTTGTCAGTACCATGGACAGGGGCCTATGAATATAGAGCTACTGCGATTTAAGTTGTTCACTGTAGAGCTCTGGCCATTGGCAGTGGTCATGGTAGCCACGGTCCAAGTTGGCGTTAAAGCACTTAACACTGTTCTTTGGTGTTAGCACATAGCCTTGCATATAGCTACAACAACTCTCTCTCTTGGACACCTGGCAAATAACCAGAACAATATGACATACAACATTGGAGAACTATGCAATTTTAAGCATTAGGGGTACTGAAAATGATACACAAACTCACAACCTTATACATATTTGGTAAAAATATATAAGAAAGCATTCAGTAGGAGAAGAAACCAGCTATCAATTTTGTCTAACATCAGTAGTTGTAAGATGTAATATGTAGAGTTTAGGGGAGGAAACCTGTTGATGATACTTGCAGATTGTACCAATTCTTTAATAAACAACTAGTCCTATTGAAAAATATGAATCTAGGAAAGAAAACAACAAAAAATAAAATGTCTGCGCCACATCATTTTCTGTGATGTGGACAACACATAACACACAATATCTTAAAAAGTACAATCACACCAAATGAAAAAAACATGGCAGATTAGATGAGAAAATGGACAAAAAGTGGGCAGGGAGTAGAAATCAAAGGAAAGACACAGATTCCTAATATTTCACAATGAACATCCAGGGCAGACCAAGAGAGGTCCCAAATATGCATTGTTGCCAAATTAAATTGTTACTTTGCTATTTTTATATAATTATAATGTTGATATTTGTCTGTCTTGTAGTTTGGTTAAAAAACAAAATCAACTTTTAAAATATCAATTTTATTAAAGACCAGAGAAATGAATTTAACATTATTGCTAGCTTTTGAAAACATCCATACAGTTTTGCCACAAAATGTTGTGCAACCTATTGAATTAGCTTATTGATTGATTGATTCTTACATTGTGTAACAGAACACTTAAAACACAGACACGGGGCGCTGGTAAGAAAGCTGTGTTCTACCAGGTTTGTTATTAAAAACACCAGTGTTTTTCATTCAAATGTTTTACTGCTTCATAAACACACAGACAACATTACACTGGTAAATCTCAAGTTTGCCGGCGGTGTGTTCTGCATTCCCTGGAGCAGACGAAGAATTAAAGTACATTTAAAGTCAGCAGTGATTTTCCAGAACAATTCTAAAAAGGCGCCTCTCGTATAAATGAGTTGGATTCAAATATAATCCAATCAATACTATACAAGTATGTCTTTCATCATTTAACAGACATTTAGTTTAACGTTAATTCTGTTAGAGAACCATACAAATGTGAAATGTTCTAAGACATAAACCATTCCAGATTTTCCAAATTTGATCGTTACATCTGTGGCTAATTAAGATACCCAGTCAAGTCATTAAGTAGAAGTAATCTGTGGCTGGTTTGTCAGTCACTGCAGAGAAGAAAACTTGCAAATCAAGGCAAGGTACACTGAATAGAGCCATATTCTCTTCTTCGCAGCAAAAACATGGAGTGGCTGGTGAAATTAGAATCAATAATAATGATGATCTCCACAGTCTGCTGTGTTACGCTGTAGTGTGCTTACAATAATCTAGAAATCGGTTAATTAGGACAAAGCAAGTATATAAAAAACCTGTGCAGATGTTAAGCTGTATGATCAAGTGGTTTAAAATATCATGTTGTTCTAAATTATCCTATATACTCTTTATAACCTATAACTTTTAATGTTAATGTTTAATGTATAGTACTAGAAAAATAGAAAATTGCCGTACATCTAGAGTAAAAGTAGAAAATACTCTTCATATGTCTTCTTCAGATTGTTCTCATTACTGAAAAGAATAAAAACATAAAAGAGACAAAGGTAGATGCTTATAGTGTCGTAAATATGTCTAAAAATAGATATATATTATCAATCAAATAGGAGAGACTCTTACACTTTCCAGAGCAATAGCTGCTCACATTGATTGATCTTGGATTACTTTATGATCCATGATGTATCCTCAGATTGTAGGAGAGATAATAAAATAAATAATGTTTTTAATATGTAAAAAATAAATGTCCGTCTTACATAGGAGGCAGCTGACGAAGACCCCGAGGATAACATGTAGTGCATTTGGAGGAGGAGGTTTTATCTAACACATTATTTATTTTATTATCACTATAGATAAACTGGCAGAATGCTGGGATTTTTGTTTTTTTTTAGCGTACCATGGTCAGATCTTCAGTTTAATTTTTCTTTTTTATTGTTTAGAAAAGCCGCTGATCAGTCTATGACCAATCTGTAGCTTTCTCTGGTCCACAGTGGAAACAAATGCATGTCTTTCCTCTATGGCAGCTTAGGCTACAGAAAAATATTTTTTTTTACCCATCACCATGTATATGTTTAATACGTTTCTTTACTGCAACGACTTTGAATAAGAAAACATATCTAATTCTTACATTAAACATAAAAAGTTTTCTCTACAGACAGCTGAAACAAATGTCATCTTCAAGGACACAGAGAAATATGGAAGGGATGCTAAAATAAAAATACTGTAATTTCTAAACATGGGCAGTTAAATTCATAGGCTACCATTTTTTATCTGTTTAATGTAAATGTATTTGTTTTGTTGCAGTCCTGTTTTATTTTTCAAGAATTAATGCGTAGATTGTTGGCGCTACATAAATAAAAGATAATAAATGCATAAAGTTCACCAAGATGTTATATTTCATAAACAGTAGCTCTATTGTTTCAGGGGAAGCAATTATTAGTTTCTTCCTGCTAAGGAGCACTATTATTTTTAGGTTTAGTTTGACATTTACCATGTCTATGTTATGATAAGGCTAAAATTACACTTCTTTACTTTTTCATATGCCATATTTAATGATGCTGTTAAGCTATTCTATTACTCAAATATTTATGTAATACTTATTTATATGGTCAATACATTTTAGAGCATTCATTCTATGGAGTTAAGCATCCCATGCACTACGGTACATTCCAAACAAAAAGGTAATTGGAGAGCTTTGTCCATAAGTATTCATTATTCAACAAGATCGCCTACCTTAATGGAAATGGTAAGTTTGGGTTTTTTGTGATAAGAAAAGGGCTTTTAGGTTCAAGCATGCCTCCCAACCATGGTTTACTTCCCATGCCTCTGTGCAAGGTGGAGGCCTCTGTACCCCCTGACACAGATGCATTTGCATGCTCACTGATGTAGGACACTGGCATATGATGTCATATACCAGCATTTAGCACAAACAGATGATGTGGCCATGACAGAGGAAGTGGAGGAAGTGCTTAAGAATTGTCTGTGCTGCTGGTTGCACACACTTTCAGACTATGGTGGCTTTTAAGAGCTACCATGACCCCATAGGATAGACTGCCCTTCAATTGAAAATATTACAGTGAAAGAAAAAAAACACGTTTACAGCTTTAAACATGTTTTATAAGAGTCTATCTAGTAACAGAATATTCAGTGACTGGGAGGAGATGCTATAAGCTGGATCAAAAGTTTTAAATTTAACAGAAATAAAGAAACCCCCTAGAGAAATATGGTTGTCATAAGAGATTTGGTCATATTAGGCTTTCTGATGTTTCATAATCTTCCATGGGGCAGAGGAGTTGCCGTGGTGATTCTGTAGTAGGGATGACAGTTATAATGACATTTATTAATTGCTATAATGACAAAAACGCCCACAGCTTTATTTACAAATTGTTCCTGCATTCCTTTCTTCCACTTTCAATATATTAATATTGCATTGTTCTATGCTGTATGCGGACCTTACTTGTGCATTGGGGTACAGTCATACTGAAATAGAAACAAGTCCTTTTCAACAAAGTTGAAAGCATAGCATTGTCCAAAATGTCTTGGTATGTTTAAACAAACAATCTAACTTTTCCCTCCGGGATTTTACTTCAATTTCCCAGGTGTCAGATCAGCTCCGCTAACAAATCATTAAAGAGGTCCCCATCCTTCCTTTTTTTACACATTTTCTTGGTGTTTATTGGTGCGGATAAGAGATCTATACCTCAGTATACAGTACAAGTTTTGTTGCACCATTCCTTTGCACGTTTCAGAGGGCCTCTTGACAGAGGGCACTTAACTTTTACCTCTGTAGTGTGAAGTAGGGGAAAATGACAAATTCAGCTTTCACAACAATATTTCAATCTCTAATTTTTTTTTACACTCAATATGTGGTTTTTACTGAACACTTTGACAGAAGCTGATTTCCTGTTTGATTAATTTTAGACTGGCCTGGGGAAAATTGTGACCCTGCACATCTCAACCCAACATTCATCAAATAGGACCAACTTGAACTGGAGGCAGGAGCACAGTAAGGTCATGTGTGTGAAGTTACGTAGCCCATGGTAAAAGCACAGAGGCTCGCACAAGTGCAAGCAGGCATAAGGTAGTGCTCCAGGTGAGGTAAGGTGAGTGTGTATGTGTAAGTTTGCATGTTGTGGGTGTGTGTTAGAGTGAGTGTGTATGTTAATGTGAGTGAACGTGTTTTAGTGAATGCAGGTGTAAGTGTGTGGATATGTTATGGGGCAAGGGACCGGTGGGGTTCATTCAGCAGTACTCACTTCCCCTGCACTTTGGTATTATTGTACTTAATCTTCATGTAGTTTAATGTTTTTGGCCCATTGAGTTTCTCCTCATTTTCATTAATGCACCAAATCTGATAAGGTCCCTTTAAAATCTCTGCTTTGGCATTGTCTTTCTTTAGCCAAATTTTAGGTTTATATGGCTACTGTTCAAGTTAGTTACCCAATCAAGTTATTAAAAATCATTAAATTACTGCCTACTGTAAATGTGTATTTTATCACCATGTATTTTATTACATGTGCCTTGTATTGAGCTCATTAATTTATTATAACTGAAATTAATTGTTTGAAATCATATTTTGAAATCCAAACTTCTCTATGGCTAGAAACTCACTTTTTTTAAACAAAAGGCTAAAAGCTATTTTCAGACTTTCCCGTGTTCATATAGACTACAACGCTATTCAAGGAGGGTTAAAACGATGGCTGACTTTAGATGCATCTTTAACAACTACAGCCTTACTGAAAGCAATGGGCAAACTTATTTACACTATATATGCCACCTTTTATAAAGAAATGTTTTACAAGTTTGTAACCTGGTTATCGGTCCAGAGAACCAACTCAGAGAACACTGGAAAAAAATGAAAACCTGGCAATTCTACATTAATATTATTACCCCTTACAACGAGACTCCAAGTAAAATCATCATTCCAAAATTCACCCTGATACAACATACAATTTCTACAGGGCAGGGACCCAATTCCTACACCTACTTCTTCATTCCATAGGTCTTGGTGTGACTGTTTGATCCATTATTGGCTAACTTTCTAAAGCGCTTACTAGACCATGTCTGGACTGTGATTGGTTTATGATAGCATAACATTTTTGGCTTCTTATCTTATATTGTTTTCTTAATATCCCCAAAAAGTACATCTAACGCATTGTGATATTTCATGTCAACTAATTTGACGGAATAAACATTTTTGGGGGAAAAAAAGGCTAACAGTTAGTTTGTACATCTGTATTTAAGATGGTACCACATTTACCGTCAGGTGAGGAGAACATCCCAAATCATGATATTTTGCTCTTTTGCAACATGATTTACATGTAATCACAATACAATCACAACATTCCATATTTGGCAGAAAAACGTGTTCCATCTGCTGCAAATAATGCACGATCATCCAGATAATATAAATTAAATACCTGCAGCAGATGGTTTCAATTAGGTTTTCATGTGTGTTCATGAAGAACAAACACACATTAGTACAAGATATAAATAAGATAATTACTATTAAAAAATTATTCCTGATCCAGTCTGCATACCGATTTGGGAAACTGGAGCCCCAATATGTTATGTATGCCAAATTCCACAGACATAAATGGAGCTTAAGTGTTCTCCTCTATACTACCAGCATACTGAAAAAGAAAACAAACGTGAACTTGTACTGTATATTTTTTCTGTTTTGTTAATAAAACTGCTCATACCAAACTATTTTGAATAACTAAGATCAGAAGTCTTCAATCATATAAAACTGATAAGGCTGTAGTGAAAAAATTATAAGTTATCTATTCTTTAAAGAAATCATCATAGTGTAATTTTAATACCTATGCAAAACTGCTATGCAGGCATAATTATATTAAAATAGTACATATTGATAATCTTATGAAAAAATATTTGAATAAAAATGTTGTTTTCCTGGGGCCTATAGATTTTATAACATAACATTGAATCTATCATTATTTTTTTATATTTAACAAAAACAACAATGTATGTTTAAAATAATAAAATATATTTTCTCTTAGCATGATAGAAATATAAGTCACCAACACTAATCTTTATACAGCACTATTGTCAGAATGTATCCAAACTCTACATAGTTGCAGCCAAATTTATAATGCTGTTGAACTAAAAACTGTTTGTCTCTGGAATAGAAATACTTTTAAAAGTATCATGTATTATCTTATGTCCAGGAATTTTTCTTTTTAATTTATTTGAAATTGGCTACTCTCCATTGCCTTTGTATGACACTGAATAAAAGTCATTTTTATAAGGTCTATTAAAAATGTCATTTGAGCTGTCAATACAAGATCTTTTTTCATTCAAATGTTTTGTTTTTGGCTGCTTTGCATTTAGCTCCTAGTTCTCCAATGGCACCATATAAAACCTAATGTTCCTAAAAAAGTACCCTTTTTTTTCTTTCATTGTCATGATCGAAACTTTTCAGGGACCACTGCACTGCACTGAAAAATATGGTATTTTCTCTAGTAAGACTTATTAAAATATAGAGATTTTGAGAAGCTGTGGAGAAACAGTATCTGACACATGAAAAGCATTGGGTATTCTGAGGGTGGCTGGGAGCTCCAATTTATAGGATACATAATTGTGCCTCTGGGTTACTTTGTAAAAATCACTCGCAGTGGCGGTTGTGACGCTTTCCCGAGCGGTCACAGCGCGTCCTGGGGTGAGTGTTCGGTGTTGCTGAATGCCTTGTTATCGAGGCATTTCAACGACACTCTTTTAAAATAGCCATCCCTCGCCATACAGTGTATGGCGAATGTTGATGCCCTGGGGAGGGGCCAGACATCGAGGCATTACAGCAACACCGTTTAAGCAAAGAAAGTAATCATAGATCACTTTCTAAGCTTGTTTAATGAAATGACATGCCAGGCACGTCATTGGTCGTCACCTGACCGTTTTTGCGTGACGTGTCTGACCCATCAATGGATGTTAAGGGGTTAAATATATCCCATTAATATTACATTACAACATAAAGTGCATATGATGGTGCTATATAAAACAATAAATAATAATAATAATCCTTTCACTGGTACCTGTGAAGCACTTCACTCAATCTGTAAAGAAAGAAAGCTGTTGCTTTTGCCTTACAGAAGATAAAGCAAACCTTTCTACATGCACTATATATAATATGCCATACAGAGTGGTTTTCCTCAAGATTTAAAATACAGGTTACCTTAAAAAAATATTATTTGTTAAACATATTTCCCTGACTCAAGGTTATTGATGTAATAAACAGAGCATAGATCATAGTAATAGACCAAAGTCAAGGTCTATATAATATCATGAAAAATAAATATATCTAATACTATTTGTGGTAGACCACAAATTTTCACAGACCAGTCTAAACAATATAAAATATGTGCAAACACCAGGTGCAATATTTACTCGGTGTATATGATTTTTTTTAATTACTTAAAATATGTACATATATTGGCAGGTTCAATAGGGAGCAGTGGTTCATGAAAATATGAGCTTGCGATGATTTACTATCGTGTAATGAATGTGTCAATTTTTGGGTGAGGATACATATGTCCAATAAAGGCAAAATGCAGCACCCATTTATCAATAAAGCTTTGTGCATTCAAACCACTAACATTTTCCTTAGGTTGAATCTATGGAAAATGGTTGCTTCATACAAAAGAAGTCTGAATATTCAAGAAATACGGTATCCTAATTTGAGCAAATAAATAACTAAAAATAAAGCAAAATATTTTCATGAAATGGAATGACAGAGTTTTCTTTATATGTGTTTAATGTTGCAGTTAAATATGTGGTTGCCCCAAGGGATTTTTTTTCACTTGAAGGTTAAGCCAATATTAGCAGGAAAAAATTAAATTAATGGAATGGCCCAGAGCATCCGAGACACAGTTGATTCCAAGAATGGATACAAAATGAGCAACTTACTAATTGTGTAAATGCTGTTAATTAGCTGTTTAAAGCCCCTAACCAAACTCTTCCTTGTAACTAATAAGAAATCAATTAGCTAATGAAGTGGCCATTAAATGCAATGCTAATCTTAGTCTGGATATTTTTTTTAATGTTTCTTCTTCTTATTCTTTTTTTTCCTTTATGATCCTTCCTAATTGCCACTGTCATACAGAGCTCACAGCTTTCAGCATGCTTAATGAAACATCATTATATCATAACTGGCATTCTTGGAAGAGTTAGTGGCAAACCTGCTTCCCAATTATTTTTAATTGCCATACATACTCATAACTGGGCCTTTTACCAAGTAGTTCAGAGAACTCTACTGTCATGTAATATATACAATGATTTTATTTTGTTTTCTCAACATATGAACTTTGGCTTCAATGTTACTCGCTATGAAGGCTGTTCCCCAAACACAAATTAATGTAATTGCATTCTTGATTTGTGTGATTGGAGCCTACAGAGATCCAACGTTGCTTTGTTGGGAAGCAGCCACAATGCCCTCACTGCTAACTGCCAGTGTTTTGTTGCAAAGCCATGCACTTAATGCATAAGAGGGCATTATAAAAATGTGTCATTTAGACAGTAATGAAAAAACTAAACAAAAAACAAATTGCTTAATGAAGGCTTAATCTGTGCCACAGTTCACAAACTTGCAGGAAACATGGCCAGCCTAAGACTTCATGATCTGCCTATCACACTTTTCATTGCAGAGCTCTCTGAACCTATAAGCCTCCTTCAGTAGGAAACCGTAGAGCCAAGTAACACTACTGAGAAATTCCATTACTGCACTCTGTTACCATTATCAGTCTGTGACTCTGCTTTTTAGTTACTAACACTGTTTAACCTACAGATGCAATGTGTTTCCAGTAACATGTACAATATTTTCACACAACTAGTGTTAAAATCATGACAACAATGACTGCTAGTTTACGTTGTCTAGTTAACAGAGGACAATGGATTTTTTACATGAAGCCCACTAAATTTGTCATTATCCTGAAGTTCAGCAGTAAATAGATACCTAAATATAATGGCCTTAAAGTACAAAATCCATTGTAGAGTTCTCTGCTTAATTTTATGTGCTCATGGTAGCTAATCTGGCTCAGTTTGTTGAAGGTCTAGTACTGTTATGCCAAGACATGACCATGTATAGGTTATCTATATTTCCAGCAGTGTGTTTTGGATTGTGAAGGCCACGGTGCATTTTTGGGCAATCAAAACCATGATTGTAACACACCTATGTCAAGTTATTCAATCTTATCAAAACAAACCAGACATATACATTATAAAATGTTCTGGTTAAATACATAGAAACAGTCTCTATAATTTTCTATAATTGTGTTAATTCCACCCAAAACTTGCATATATTTCCAACAAGCCGTAAAGCCTTTACCAGCAAATAGATCAACTCTCTTAAAATAGAATGTATCTCTCAGGACCCAGTGGTGTTACCAAACAAAATTAAAAACATTATAAGCAATCCACTCCAATGTTGCATAACCATTGATGGTCCCCACCTCAGGACCACCCCACCCCAACAGCCATGAATCTCTACCTAGCAACTGGACATTGAGAAAAGACTAGGCTAACCCTCAGTATATATAATGACTCTTAAGGCTTTCCTAATTCCTCTAGCCGCCAGTCCTGAACATCCACTCTACCCAGGCATGGCCATGTAGCCTTTACTACTTATTCTAGCTCAAGAGCTTGCACTACAGTTACTATATCATCATCTTCTGTTTTCTAAAGATAATACAAGAGAAAGTTGGAGGAGAGACAGTACACAGGGAATATAATTATCTTTAAATGTTTCTTCCAGTATAGATTAAAAATTGTTGATGAATTGCGATGAGAACTTTGGACGACTAGGTCCTTAAAACATATATACAGTGTCTGTAGGAACATAAGACGTTTTAAAACTGTCTCCTACATTTAATAGTAGTTGTAAGCAGTCTTATAAAATAACTAAGTATTTTTACCCAAGTAATCAGATATAGCACACCAAAATTTGCATTGCCCCACTGCCATTGTGCACTAAATCAGACATAAATTGAATTTTAGAAAAAAAAAACAGTTTTCAATGAAATGCAAACGAAAGATGATCAATTACAGTGCTGTTGTATGGAGTAATAACCTATTAATAAATCAGATGTACCTCTAGGAATTAATGACACACAAGTACAGTTCTGATAGCCTGTCCATTCATTTTTTTAATCAAAAGACTTAAAGAAAAAAGCCTTAAGGGGACAGTAAATCCCCCAGAGTTCAAACCAGACAAAATATTATCACCAATGACCAAAATAGCACATATTGGATGTATAATAAAGAAAAATCTAGGATATTAATTAAATGTGCATATTTCCCATATCTTATTGTACGGTTAAATAAACATGTATAAAATCAATACATTGTAATTAAAAAATATTCTGTCATAGCAATTAATTTTTTATTTGGTCTAAAATTACACATATATTTTACATGCTATAATTGCTGAAGGTGCTGTTTTTAACACACAAGACAGCATTGGAACCATTATACATATTAACTATAAATACTAAGTAAATATTCAATAAAAATTGTGTGGACATTCAAATTACTTACTAGTGCCTTGTCAGGTCGAAGCACCCATTGTTTCTCATATAGCAGACACATTGGACTGTTGCTGGCTCAGTGGATAAGCTAACTCTGTACCCCATATAAAAGCACAATGAAAATCGTGCCACACAATAAGTTGCTTTTGAAAAATTTATGGAACTTATGGAATTCTATCAATTAAATTACTCCATAAAATTATGATTTACGTGATGAAGAACAATCACTGAACTTAACATTTGTGGTTTGACTGCTTTTGATTTGGGATTAACATCTCATCCCCAGATTTTAAATAACAAATTCCACAGTCTCTTTAATGGATCTTAATATGCTGCATGGCCAAATAATTCCAGACTCTGATAAATACAAATTAGCACACAGAGTAGAAAATTACTTATTTTATTGATCTCTGTGTGCGAGAATTTGACCTACAAATGAAATTAAGAAATTATATCATCAATCAACAATTAAGTGTCATTCTTAAGTAAAAGAAAGCAAATATGAAGATACAAAATTAGTCCCTAAATTTGAGTATCCAAGAGCAATCAAGCTTTTTTTGTATAGCTATAGTATCAGTGTTACAGTAAAAAAATAATATATATAAATGTTCATTTTATATATATGTGTAAATACACTAATCAGCCATTCCATTATGACCACTGACAGGTCAAGTGAATAACTCTGATAATCTTGTTATCATGGCACCTGTCAGCAGGTGGGATATATTAGGCAGCAAGTGAGCATATAATCCTCAAAGTTGATGTTTTACAAAATAGGCAAGCGATTTTGACAAGGGTCCAAATTGTGATGACTGGACGACTGGGTCCGAGCAGCTCCACAACTGCAGCTCTTGTGGCGTGTTCCTATCAAAAGTTGTCCAAGGAAGTAAAAGCGGTGAACCGGCGACAAGGTCAGGGGTGGCCAAGGATCATTAATGCATGTCGGTGGCAAAGTCTCATTGATGCATGTGGGGGGCACAGGCTGGCTTGTGTGGTCAAATCCAACAGGCTACTGTAGCTCAAATTGCTAAAAAAGTTAATGCTGGTTCTGATTGAAAAGTGTCAGAATACACAGTGCATCGCAGTTTGTTGCATATGGGGACCAGTCAGGATGCCCTTGCTGACCCCTGTCTAAAGCAACTACAATGGGCACGTGAGCATAAGAACTGGACCACAGAGCAATGGAAGAAGTTGGCCTGGTCTGATGAATCACGGGTTCTTTTACATCACTTGGATGGTGAGGTGCGTCATTTACCTGGAGAGCACATGGCACCAAGATTCATCCATGGAGGCCCCACCTCGCAACATACATGACTTAAAGGATCTGCTGCTAACCTCTTGGGGCCAGATACCAAAGCACACCTTCAGAGGTCTAGTGGAGTCTATGCTTCAATGGGTCAGGGTTACACAATATTGAGCATGTGGTGATAATGTTATGGCTAATCAGTGCATATATATATATATATATATATATATATATATATATATATATTATATATATATATTTTTTCCTTGAAGCTTTAAATATCTCATTTGCAAAAATACTAACATAACTGATTCTTTGTGCTTATTGTAAAAAATACAATATCCACCTCTATTATACCATCAACCACAAATTAAAGTGCTATATAAGTATTGTTAAATCTTTAAATTTGACTTGGTGTGTGATGTGGTGACTAATGTATATTATATATTTTATGTATAAATATAATGTAAAATGAAATAATCAAACCTTAGGGGTCTTTGCTCACTTAAAAAATACATATACAGACAGAATACTTCTTAAAAGAAACAGCGTCCTTCCGATGATTTATACAAGTCTTTCGTATAATTTGCATAAGTTTTGTATTGAATAATGGAGTTGGACATCCTTTCTGAATCTAAATGAACTTTTAAATATCTCCTTCTCGTAAGTGGTCTATCAGTCAGGATTAGACTAGCTTCGTGGTTTTGCTTCACAATATAATAATACACAGGACATCTGTGCTTGAAAGTACAAAAAAATATATTCTCAAAAGAGGATATTTTTTCTCTCTTTTTTGGACATCATGCAAATTGTGTTTGTTAATTTTGTGCCCCTACTTTCATGAAATCTGCCACCGACAGCTGCCACTGTTTCAAACGTCAAAAGGAGACAGATAAACTGTGACACTGTTCATTAAAAAAACAAACCAGGTTTTCTCTAACAACGTTAGGTAGAAAGACACATCAGTTCTTGTACATTTAGCATCTATAATTTGATGTGACAGTTTTTCAGCAGGTTTCAATGGACTGTACAGGGAAAGCCACAAACTAAATAAACACTACTTTTTTTCAGTTTTGTTTACATTATTATGTAAAACTGATTATTTTCAAGCTTTTATTCAATTGTAAAATTGTCAGCGTTGGGATTTATTGTGCTATCGTGTTCAGGGCCAAATATTACATGGTGGAGTAACATTATGAATACACACACAAAGCATCTGTCTATGGTGGTCTCTGTAGGCCATGATGAATACATATAGCAAAATAATTTTCGGCCTTTATCTCTCTTTGTTTGGGGCTTTCTACTTTTCAGTTGCTAATGAGTTTTACGTATTGTCATATAAAATAAGGTACTTTCCAGAAAACAAAACAAATGTAAAAGAGTAAAAAATAAACACATTTTATTATGGGACACCATTTTATTAAGGTAACACCAAGAAGAAGAATATATATATATATATATATATATATATATATATAGAGTAGAGGTTGTAGCCGTATTAGTCCAGTGGTGTCAATATCAAATAACAGATGGAATAAGTATCTTGTGATATTATCACAAGATACTTATTCCATCTGTTATTTGATATATATATATATATATATACATATTAGGCTCGATTTTATTAGGAGCAGTTAGGAGGGTTAATGATACTACAATAGCATTGGTAAAATGTTTGAGTTTCCTTCTCGTTACAGAATGTATATTAAAATCTTTATAGCTATATCATTTTTAACAATAACTTGTTACTCCCAAATGGCCCAAGCATGCTCTTTCTTTTTTTTTTTACTCTCCTTATTACATTTAAATTACTTCAACATTTAGTCTTTCTTTTCAAATTTAACCCTGTATGTGTCAGGGTTGTGAGTTAGATGCATTGCGCAACAGTTTGGCGCTCAAATTGTTAATATCACACACAGTACAGCTACTGGTTCCATATATCTTTTCCAACAACTGACTTTAGGGGATGAATCACATTACCACAAGATTTCCAGGCTAACATCTTCTCCAAAGTAGCTCATAATATTTCTTTTTTAGTGTTATATGAAAAAGGACAGTTTCTGAACAAAACCAATTAAAATGCAATCCTCAAAGTTTTCAATCCGTTTAAAAGTAACGAACAATAACTATTTCACATTTTAGCCAAGAAAACATATTTACATAGTTATGTGATTGTACCATTGAAAATGTCTGAAGCATATTCCAAATATTAAATAAAAATGACGTTGGGAAAAAAATGCTTAAATGCCTGTCTATAAATCATATCCTCTTAGGCTCTGATATTATAGATAAGGCTGTCAGTCAGACTTAGTGTGAAAAGTATAGACAATAGAAAAAATCCTTTGCACATTAATATGTATAACAACATGATGTGGCTTTTTGTTATTCCAAAGGGAGTTCAACATCTCTGTGAAAAATCCCAGAGGTAGGTACAGCTTTTATGCAATAGGCTTGGAGCAAGCCCTCATCAGATACACCAAATCCCTTAGCCTGCCTTGTAATATATTAGGATGAGACTGGTGTATGTAGAACATAATTACGTTTTACTGCCAATTGAATTAAGGCAAGATAATTGATTGTTAATTGATATATATATATAATGAAAGTGCACAAAACATATTGTACACAAACATATTTGTTAAGAAACCTGTTTTCAAGGACTTTTGATCAAAATTGAACATGTCACATATGATAGTAAATTAGATTGTTATAATCCAATCAAGAATTCACTTGGTTTGTTAATTTAAAGGTAAATAAAACCTAAGACTTACAGGCATTAATATGCTTACGTGTTTTAAAACAAATATGGCATTGCTTTTGGTGATGTTGGTGGATTTTTTGCATAGGCTCATCTGGTTTGAATAATTTGTTATGAAAACAGTGATTGTATATATTTTTTAACCTGATTGTCTGTACTAATGTTTAATTTTATATATAGCTCTTGCGTTTGGCAACAACACTTTTTTACCCTTTTTGAGTTTACAGAATGTAACACAGGAAAGCATGTTGGTTTGGTCTGTGTGTCTTAAATGCATCAATTTGCTTGTCTTGACCACTGGCATAGGTTATCGTGAATCAGCTAAAATGTGAGAAAGAAGAGACAAAAAAGAAAAGAAAGAGAAATGTGAGACAAGAGGTTATAATGTGAGAAAAGAGAGATGGATGGGAAAGAAGAGAAGAGGGAAAAGAAAGAAGAAAAAAGAGAGAAAGGAGAGGAGAAAATGGATGGTGAAGAGAAAAGACAGAGAGGAGAGCAAGAGAAAGGACATGAGAAAGAAGAGTAAGACAAGCAAAAGGCTAGGAGAAAGAGTTATGGGAAGCCAGTTTACCTCTCAAATATTAAAAATAAGAAAAATCTGCTATAGTTTTGGGGTTCCAGAAAGTCGACTCACACGTATGTGGGTGATTTCCCAAGTCTATAAATGTCTAAGCCCCTAACCAGAAGCATACATGAGAAGGCTGTAGGTACATCAACTAGGAACTCCCCTTCTCCCTTTGTAGACATTTGCAAGCCCTTGAATTTAAAGTTAGATACTTTTAAACAATGACACAACCAATGCGCCCTCTTCATTCAGGTTAAAATTAATTAGTAGGAATATCTGTAGCTATACTTTATGATGAGTATCTACAATAGGTGGAATGTTCTTCATTAGCCTTCATTGAGATATTTTATGTATACACATTGCCACAAAATATCTACATATTGTTTTTGAGTAATATTCTCAAAACATTAAAATCAACATAAACCCTAAAGGAAGATTATCATAATATAAAGTTGAATGTACATTTAAATGCCATGTGCAGGAGGGGTTCAACTATAAACCTGATTTTAGTTTTAATTACTCTGTATATTCTAAAATATGTTAAAAGGCAGTGAATTTCATATCTTTAACACTCTAACTATAAAGAAATCTTTCTTGTGCTAAACTAAAAATTTCCTTTCTATATCTCAAGGGATGAGCCATCGTTCTAGTAACATGTAGATGAAACAATCCCAAATAAATTGACTGCATTTACCTTGGATATGTTTGTATAAATATATTGTATCAACATATTCCTCTTCTCTGGTGTAAACATCTTTTCTAGCTTTTCTTTATAATCATATTCCATTACCTTTATACATCTGTAATCTTTCTCTGTACTTTAGAGGAGCCCCTCTACCTCCTCTGCAACATAACAGGGAGGTTGGTGACTTCAACTGGGTGATCAGGCCCCCTGTAGCAGCATTGCTTAATGAGCTGGTTAATACAGAAATCTTTCTGGCCCTCAGTAGAAAGATGGCAGTGCAGAGGGTGCATCCTAAGGGCCAAGGGCAGTGCAGAAGATTAAAACTGCACTGGTACTAATACTGAAACAGAATGGTATCCTATTAAAGAGAATGTGCTATGAGAATGCTATAACCAATCCAGAAAAACTTTTTAAATCCAATAACACTTTGGATTGGAATACATTTTTGACACCTATGTGCTTAGAAACTGAACAATATGACTTTTTCCTGGAAATAATGGAATATGATAACATTAAACAAATGTGAGATATGGTATTGTATGCATATACTCTATGCCAATGGGAAATAATCTAAGCAACACACATTGGCCCATTAATATTAAGAATATGTAGAATGACAATATCGCAATATCTTGCTGCTTACATCAAGTTGCCAGGTCAGTTTTGGTATATGCAGTTTGAAGCTTTCCAAAGGCATGTGTTTTTCTGTTTGCCCACAAAATGTTATTCTTCTGTTAGATTCAGGGCCAGATTAACGTAGGGGCTGATGGAGCTGCAGCTCCAGGCCCCTACCCGAAAATGGGCCCAGTCAGGGCTGGACTGGCCCACTGGGAAACCAAGAGACTTCCCTGTGGGCCGGCCTGGTCCGGGGGCTGAACTCCAGAGCTGCGTGATTCCATGCGGCCGATTCGGCCCCACAACCACCTCCGACTGCCACCTAAAGTTAAAGTACCTGGCTTGTAGACGCCATGCCGCCTAATGCCTCAGTGAGGCTCTTCATCCTGCCCCCTTAGAGACACCGCATGACGCTTGAGGACTTACAGAGTCAACGGAGTTCTTCATGTGGCAGTCGGTCCTGTGAAGAAGAGAAAAGAGCAGGCGGGAAAGTCCGGAAAAAAGTAAAGTAACCAAAAAAATGGGTGGCAGAAGTATTCAAGGTAGTAGGGTCAAAAATACACAAGAGGGGGCAGGCTGGGGCATTACAATAATCAATACTAGGGGGTGGTGGCTGTGGGTATAAATACACATTGTGGGGCTGGCTGGAGGGCACAAATATACGTAGGGGCTAGTGGCATAAATACGCAAGGGGCACAGCTGGGGCCCATCTCATCTCATAAATCAATACTGAATGGAGGGGCAGGCTGGGGGCATAAATACACATAGTGCTGGCTGTGTTGAAAATATATATATTTTTTTATTGTTGTAGCTTAGCCTGTCCTGGTGTGTGTGTTTGGCATGACAGAGCTTGTCCTGGTGTGTGTGTTTGGCTGTCAGTGTGGCAGAGCCTGTGCTGGTGTGTGTGTTGGTGTGACAGAGCCTGTCCTGGTGTGTGTTGGTGTGGCAGAGCCTTTCCTGGTGTGTGTTTGTGTGTCGGTGTGGCAGACTCTGTAATGGTGTGTGTGTTTGGGTGTCGGTGTGGCAGAGCCTGTGCTGGTGTGTGAGTGTTTGGGTGTCAGTGTGGCAGGGCCTGTCTTGGTGTGTGTGTTTGTGTGTCGGTGTGACAGAGCCTGTCCTGGTGTGTGTGTTTGGGTGTCAGCGTGGCAGAGCCTGGCCTGGTGTGTGTGTTTGGGTGTCGGTGTGGCAGAGCCTCTCCTGGTGTGTGTTTGTGTGACCTTGTGACAGAGCCTGTCCTGATGTGTGTGTTGGTGTGACAGAGCTTGTCCTGGTGTGTGTGTTGGTGTGGCAGAGCCTGTCTTGGTGTGTGTGCTGGTGTGGCAGAGCCTGTCCTGGTGTGAGTGTTTGGGTGTCGGTGTGGCAGAGCCTGTCCTGATGTGTGTGTTGGTTTGGCAGAGCCTGTGCTGGTGTGTGTTTGGGTGTCGGTGTGGCAGAGCCTGTCCTGGTGTGTGTGTTTGTGTGTCGGTGTGACAGAGTCTGTCCTGGTGTGTGTGTTTGGGTGTCGGTGTGGCAGATCCTGGCCTGGTGTGTGTGTTTGGGTGTCAGTGTGGCAGAGCCTGGCCTGGTGTGTGTGTTTGGGTGTCGATGTGACAGAGCTTGTCCTGGTATGTGTGTTTGGCTGTCGGTGTGGCAGAGCCTGTCCTGGTCTGTGTGTTGCTGTGGCAGAGCCTGTCCTGGACTGTGTGTTCGGGTATCAATGTGACAGAGCCTTTCCTGGTGTGTGTTTGGGTGTTGGTGTGGCAGAGCCTGGCCTGGTGTGTATTTGGTCATCTGTTTTCTGGCACTTTACTTACTGTAGTATTAAATTGAACTAATTAACTATTTAATTTTTATTTATCCAGAGATAAAACCCCCTCCTGAATTTGTAGTCACTTCAGAGGACAAAAAATTCTAGGCACAGAAATCAGTGAGGGGAAAAGTAGAAAGGTTTTCTGTTACTTACTCTATTTCAATTTGCAAATTGTATTAAAAAGGAAAAGTGGTACTAAATTGTGGCTTCAGGCATCCTGTGTATGATGACTTTTTTTGTGTACTGATGTTCCCCCTGATGCCATCACATAAGATTCTATCCTATATTATCTGCCTAGCGCTGATGTCATCTTTATCCAGTACACATAGATGCCGAGGTGTCACATTTATTTATTTCCATAAAAAGGTCCACCCAAAACCTCAGCACAGGCCCATGATGCTCTTTCTTATTGTACATTGAGTGTTCATTATACACACTCATGCGTTTTGCCATCCCCGAGATAAAATATAATGTACATTAAAAAAAAACCTTATAAATCACAATTTGTTCCTTCATATTTTTTCTAAATGTCTTGCTTTAGAAGACCTTTTGGCAGTATACATCTTTACATTTTCTCAGTCATACACAACAGTAAAGGTGAAGATTTAGCTTCTGTTGTCCTTCCACTTTAAATGTCAGACTAACCAAATACATACAGTACAAAAAAATCATGTTGCTTGCTATAGGCAAGGATTCAGCCAGTCAGTCACTAGCACCGTGGGACCATGTCTTTAGAGAAAATATATTGCATTTATATTATTGAAGTTGGTCCTTGGTGTCCTTTTAAAATTCAACAAGAACCTGCTGTCAGCCCCTAGAACACAAAATATATTTTTAAACAAGTTGCAAAATATAGCTAGAAAATTGATATATGATATTGATATATACTGATTGATACCCAAATAAATAAATGCTTATTATTTTAGCATGTGATAGTGCTGAGAGTGGTAGTAATCTATAATATTATCTTATTTAATGTAAATTCTTAAGTGTAATATCCATAACTTCATTTAGGACACTTAAAGAGGTAGGGTATATTTTTTAAACGCAAAAAATCACATTTATATAATTTTTTTTAAATAAAAACTTTTTAGCCATTAGCCTTGTCTACTGTTAATTCCATCAATGTTTTAAAAGTATCTGCAGTCACCAACTTCATAAGCAATGCATTTGACCTTTTGTTGGTGCTATACACATAATAGTGGAATAAATACTTTAAAGTCATTAATATAACCTCCCATTCGTCAACACACACAGAATTGAGGGATAACATTAAGTGTATTCCACTAATACTTAACAAAACCAGCAGTTTTGAGAGTATCCTCACAGCAGGACAAGATTAGATACAATATTTTATAAACAACCTCAGAAATCATAAGCAACCTCCAGTAAAAAGAAAGAGATTTAGTAAGTGTTTAAGAGAATTAATTAGCAAGCTAAAAAATAGCTACATCTACAATCCACCATTTGCTGATTGAAGATATCAGAAGTATAGTTGGTATTTTACATTCACAAACCATCATCCACTCATTTGTTTGGTAATTCTACTCATATATTTTTCATGATTTTGAGCTATACAAAATTTTAAACACATGAGTTGTTGACTTCATGCAAATGACACTGCAGTGATCACATTGGCACTCACATTTGTGTTATTAATAATGTAATCAAAAACAGTTTAAGAGACCTGAGTAAATGTTCATAGGCAACAGGAAATACCAGTTATTGATGTTGTCAGGAAACAGAGAGCTGGATTTGGTCAATTAATTGGCCAAGAGTGCAGATGCAATAGTTTACATTTGGTTAATTAGATTAATAGGAGAAAGAAATAGACTTTTCACTCATTTGTTTGAATTTTACTTCTTCTACGCATTGATTTCTAGTGCCTGTGGCAACCTGGACAGGTGAATGGGATTTCAAAAAACTAAAATGTTGGATGAATTTCATCAAATACGAAGATGGCGATGGACAAAGTTCATCGAATATGAAGACAAAAACGAACACAAACTTTTTGCCGGTGCCCAAGTCTAGAAAGAAGTGTGTTATTTTTTTTTACCTATCACAATAAAATAGGCACTGTGAGTATACAGTAAAATATCTTATGAGATATTATACTCACATATATATATATTGTTTTTTTCCACACTTTAGTATGTATTATTTATTCAATTAATTCATTTTACCAAGAAAATGTCACCCACACCATTACACCACCACCAGCCTGAAACGTTCATACAAGGCAGGATGGATCCATGCTTCCATGTTGTTTACGCCAAATTCTGACCCTGCCATTTGAATGTCGCAGCTGGAATTAAGACTCATCAGACCAGGCAATGTTCTTCCAGTCTTCCATTGTCCAATTTTGATGAGCCTGTGCGAATTGTAGCCTCAGTTTCCTGTTCTGACACGAGTGGCACCCAGTGTGGTCTTGGTATGGTCTTCTGGTGCTGTAGCGCATCCGCTTCAAAGTTTAACATGTTGTGCGTTCAGAGATGGTATTCTGCATACCTTGGTTGTAACAAGTAGTTATTTGAATTACTGTTGCCTTTCTGTCATCTTGAACCAGACTGCACATTCAAAGTTACTTAAATCCCCTTTCTTCCCCATTCTAATGCTCGGTTTGAGTTGCTGCAATGTGATTGGCTGATTAGCTATTTGTGTTAACAAGCAATTGAACAGGTGTGCCTAATAAAGTGGCCAGGGAGTGTATGTATGTCATAAAGAGAGCATGTCATTTACCAACACAAGTTATGTCAAGTTATGTAATTTTAGAAATGTTCTGCAGCTGTCAATTTAAAATTGTAATTTCAAAATATGCATTTTCTTGTTTCTTGTTTTGGATGGATCAAAGTGGTTTTCTGAAAATGCAAAACAAATAATATGAAATCAATTTGTGGAGTTAATAGCCTGACACTGTTCTATTAAATTGAAATGTTCATGGGATGAGATCATAGAACTTTATGCATTTTTTATTATTCTTGGTAACACAAAGCAATATGTTACTTGCAAAGCAAATATCTTGTTACAATACATTTAGTTTAACATTGTAAGTACTTAATTAATATAATTTGTAACACGTATTTTCAAATTTCATCTTGTAGTTAAAATTCCCCAGGTTCTTTTAGAGAGAAATTCTAAAAAAAATACCATTACACAACACAGGCTAAGTACTAATCATCAATGAACATAAAGCATTCATCAGCTTTATCAATTGAATAAAAGTGAATATGACACTAAGTATTAATGGGAAGACAATACTAGCAGAAATGGGAGAATGGTTGTAACAGTTTTGATGTGTAGATGAAAACACAATCACAGTATCTAGCACTGCTGGTGGGATATTAATCTCCACACTACCCCATTTTCCCCTTGAGGTTGAGCCTAAGAGTTATCAGTGGCCGCCAGGTACATGAGAAAAGCAACTTAAATGTGGTCAGGGTTAAGACACAGTTCTGTACATAGGGACACAGGTAAGGCGTGGTCAGGGTCAACCCAAGGTTCGGTACACAGAATAAACACAATGCATAGCACCCAGAGTAACAGTAGCTCTACTCTTTAAACAGGCAATAGAAACTGGGCTAAGGAAGTTTATAAACTGTTTCCTTATCACATTGAAAATATATAGAAAAGCGTGAAATAAACCTCAAATCACGTGTAGTGTATATAACAAATAATATAATACTTCCCTGATAAGACTGCAGCAACCCAAAAAAACGACACTCCTCCTCAGGGTGTGAAAATCTCAACGAACCGAACAAGAATGGGGCACAGATACATATGAGGAAAAAAACATAAAACCAATAGTGTAGAGTGTAAAACCAATAATATGTGTGAATTTAATGTTGCACTCACAAAAGAAATGGATGATTCAAGCCCATCTATGTTGAATGCAATATGTTCTTTAATATTCTTTGTAGATTCTAAAAAATAAACTTAAAATAGTGCAGTACCCGAGAGACTGTTAAAATAGCCAGCAGAAAATCCACTCACATTTTGTTTGTGCACCAAAGTGCTTGAAGAGTGTCAATAAAAAAGTCCACCGGTTTATAGATGTAAAATCGTCCAAGAAAAGTACTTCTAAACGCGTTTCGCCGACCTGGCTTTTTCAGTAGAAGTATAATCCATAAAATAAGTCAATGTCAAATCACATTGACAAGCTAAAGGACCAATCAGAACCAAGGACTCATTAGTCTATCAGGTTCGGCAAGTGCATCAGACTCACTGACAAGGAGGGTGCTGAAGCACGCCACGGGAGAGAAAGCTGGTCAGTTTGTGACAATGGTTAAAAGACAATTATCATATAGAGATTACATATGATATGATGAGACACCCTTAATAAATGCTAATAAAGACCATGGCACTTAGACTTTGTCCGATACCCCGAAATCTCAACATAATTTCCCCAATACCATGTATGGTGTAGAAAGCAGGAAGTACAAGATCCCAACAGAAGGTTCCCAACATGAAAGTTCCAACTCCTCAATATAGAAAATAGCTTTTTATTTGAACACTATAATTCACTGCATGGTATGTAACAGCAGGGGTGCACCTCTCATATCAGAAGCATGAAGAAAGCCACCTAATGCGTTTCACTCTGGACTCAGCGCTTACTCATAGGTCTGAATAAATGCCAAGGAATTGATGTTTGTTTCACACTCGCTAGAAGAAAATATCAGAGGACAATATTTTGTTTCTCAATTTATAAATATATATTTAATTGCATACTTATTTATTATATATTATTGGGTTTTTTTTCAATAAATTCAATATGTGTATAGAGTATATAAATTATGTGTATATTATGTAAGTATGAATGAACGAATGAAGTATGAATGAATATATATTAACTAATTTCAATGCATTTATTATGTGTGTAAAAATAAAAGGACAATTATGTGCGTCAAAGCGTGTTGATTATGTGTATATTATATAAATATATAAAGGTGATAAATAAGGAGGAGTAAGTGATAATTTAGAGAAAACTTTCACTTGTGCCTAATCATTAATCAGACATGAACATTACAATGTATTAACTAGCTTATGACTAAGCACTAATCTGCGAAACACGGCAAGTGCCTTTTTTTCGTGTTATAATTTATTCCATGTGGATTCGAAAATGAATACTTAACAGTATTGGAGTGACACTCGACTCTCTGTGGCTTTATTTCCTCTTATTTTTGTTCAATATGCTACAATAGCGTAGTGGGTAAAGTCTTCAGCTGATGAGGGCGACATAACACTCAGAAGTCAGAGAATTATGACAAGAAACAGCACATGACTAGTGTGATGAAGGCATGTTCTTTTGCAGTTGTGCTGCACAAGACTGAAGGTTTATGAATCCACACACCAACATTTTTTTAGCGATAATCTGATGAACCATTACATTTTACTTATAAAAACAATGGCATATTCTGTAGCTCTATTACAAACAGGTTTGGGTGAAAATTAATGGTACGGTAAAAGAGGACCCTACTCTTGCCATTTTACAATCTAAACCCATAATGTCTTCATATAAACTTAACTGCTAATAATGGATACTTAACCGTTGATATAGTACATATCATGTATTACTATAAATAATTACTATTAAATAAAAGTAAAATAAAGCCAAAATAATTAAAATAAGGTTTACCAGATTAACCTTGTTTAGTGAACAGGCTCCCCAACAGCATTATTTTTCTCAGTATTCTAAGATGTCCAGATATGGATTATTTGATGTTATTCTGTAAAATACATATGTTAATAATATTTATGATTTTGAAACTGTTGTTTCTGCAAGATGTGCTTATTGGGATTTAATTATGTATTACAATTCAACAGTGTCTGGTGTGTAAATGTGACTCCCTTTGCTTATTGGTCTAGCAGAAAACTAGATAATTATGTTTCTTCATCTCTCAGCATACAGTATATCTCTTCTCCTTTACCTTACCAGCCCAAGAATCCAAAATGTATGCAGACCAGCAACAAGTTAAAGAAGATATATGTATGCTCACATACATAGACACAGATCTCAATGCTGTCCTGCTAGATCTCCAGGAGTATCTGGTCCAGGTCATTCCTCCACTACCAACAGGTAATAAGCAGCTACATAGTAACCAAATCATCTTTGAACACATGGCCTCCTGTACCTTGGTTACAATGCAGGTTTTAAATAATAACTGCTAAAGATAGAAAAAAAAACATAATAAATCATTTTAGGGTACTTAAAATAATATAAAAACATCACACAAAGTTTTGCAAAGTAGTGTGGTTCTTAGAGGAATGATTATAGATAAGACTGGTCAATAATACAGCTATTACTTTTATTTTAAATAAGAATTGACTTTGGACGAGTGGTAAATATTGCAGCTAATCCTTGTTTTTATCAATGTTACTTAACACAAAGCATATTTCCACTTCATTGCATTTCTATACTCTAAACTGGACAAGGACCATCTAAAAAATTAAATAAAATGAGCTCTCCTGCCTTTGGCTGTTGGCAATCCAAGCAATCTGTTTCAGAAATGATTGGATTTTATGAATAAAGCTGGAGAGAGTTGAAGATCTTCCCCGGAATTGGTAATCGCACGTGGCATTTGCTGTCATAAAGACATCTTTGGAACTGAGTATTGAGATTATTATGAATGAGACATCAGAAGCACAAACACAAATCCAATGAAAGCTAACATCAGAAAAGGCAATGTATTTTTTATGGTTGCATTCACATGACACCCATGACTCCTGCAAAATACTCTTTTTTCTTTTAATTTGCTGTAGCCTGCATGTAACAACAAGTATTTTATGAAGTCTATATCATTACAAGGGTTTCGGGATGAAATGATTCCTTTCTAAAATTGTTACACTTGAATATCAACTTACTAATTAGCCTGAACAATTACTGCACTGAACCAACGTAAACAGGACCTCCAGTGGCTACTTTGGAGCAGTGACCTCAAATAAGACTGCACTTCTAGTTCACATGACAGTAATATTTTACATGTATTTTTCAAGTCAAATACAGTATCTTCCATTTCTTGAATATATGTGTAGCCACTTAACTCATTAATATATTGACCTTTCCTTATGTATTATATGTCTGTTTCTTTAACAATCACTTTATGTGAGCAACATTACTTTATGGGACTGTATAAAAGTTATATGCCGTACAATTAAATTTATCAGAAAAGGGGTCTAATATTCTTTCCACAGAGACCACCAATTACATATTTTAATGTCTTAAACATGCTAATCTCAGTGTAGGCACTGCTCATTACCAGAATAATGTTTTATTTTAGAAGTAATTTGGGCAGGGGCCAATTTTATACTGCTTGGCCCCCCCACACTCCCTGGCATACAATCACGCCCTCTACTCCAACACCCAAAAAAAAAAACTACACTACACTCAGGTCCAGCCTAAGGTGTTCAGGCAGACTAAGTTGTGGCACCTACACACACACAAAATAAATTAATGTTGGCAGGAATATTTATTTCACACATTTTTAACCGTATGTCAACTGGGAAAAAAAAGAAATCTGGAAAAATAAATTATTAATTAAATGATTAAGTTAAATAAATAACATTTACTGAACAGATATGGTACAGTGTAATTCCCACCACTATACACTGAGCCAGACATTGACGGTAGTGCAGCATAACCCCTCTTACTATATGCTTAGCCAGACATTGATGTGGTAGGCATCTGCCCCTAAAAAAACCTGCCTGTGCCACTGCTGCCCTGAAGCAGCCTGCCTGTGCCACCTCTACTCCTGAAACAGCCTGCCTGGGCCAACTGTGCCCCTGAAACAGCCTGTCTGTGCCAACTCTGTCCCTTTAGCAGCCTGCCTGTGCTACTTCTGCCCCCTAATCAGCCTGCCTGTGCCACATCTGTCTCCCTAATCAGCCTGCCTGTGCCATCTCTGCCCCCCAATCACTCTGCCTGTGCCACCTCTTCCCTCCTAATCACCTGTGCCATATCTGACTCTATACACTAACATATTCGCTACTAACCTACTAACGTCATTCAATCACCTAACATTCATTTCATTAATTCAACTAACATTCATTCACCCACTCATCCATTCACTCTCCCGCACCCCCTTACCTTTCTTACAGATTTCACTGGTCCGGGGTTCGTAAGCTGCTGGTCCCTTTGGTGTCCTGACATGGCTTGCCTCTACCATGCTGCTATCTGTTTGCCTAAACTGGCTTCTCCTGACTATTGATTCTGCACTCTGTTGGGATCCTACGTACTCCTTACTGACTAGTAACCCAACTCTGCTCAGGGATTTCCATTTTAGTTCATTGTAACTTTACAGAGGAGTATAGGGCAACACACATCCTCTCAGGTTAAAGGTGAGGGGGAGGCAATTGTCAGACTACCCTTGGTTAAAAGGGGGTCCACGGCTCTCCTTTATTTTGCAACTTTATTTATTTTTTATTTTTTTTACAATGGGATGCAACCCAAATTGTGTGAGTTTAAGGGGGAAAGACCCTAAAAACATGTAATAAGTAAAAGTAATTGTAGGGATATGAGAAAAGCTTACTGGCAAGAGCATATGATACAGGGAATGCAAACACTTTTATGCAAATCGATGTTTGTTTTTTTACTGCACCCATACAAAAACATTTTTGCACTTGTTAGCATTTTGTGTTAAGTACACAAAAAATCTACAGGGCACACACCATGACACACTCATTTTACTGTTCAACAGCACAAAGCTAAGGGCTGGTAAGCACATAGAAAACAAATGGTTAAATAACATAAAACACTATACAAACATAGTTTAGAAAAAACAAGGGCAAAAGGAGTGGGCTAGCCTGGGGCAACCCCTCCCCCAAGCAGGTCCAAAAGGTCTACACCTGGACCACCAACTTCTATCACCTTCATTATGGCTGACGGTGATGGGAATTGTAATCAACAGACGGTCTTCAGCACGTTTGTTAAATATATATAAAATATATATGTGTGTGTTTAGAAAATGTGCTTGTAGGGTTTTTTTATTATTATTATGTGATTTCCTGATTTGCGGGGGTGGTTGAGGGATCAGACAGCTTTTGCAGTGTGCCAGCAAGCTGATCTAACTACAGATCATCTGGCAACATGTTGCTCCACTTATTGATTATATGCTGATGAATGTGGTGCTGGTGAAAAAATATTTTTTCTCATCATTTTTTATAATGTATTTGAAGCTCTAAATGATCAGCAGCATTCACTTCACAAGAATCACGTTGAGAATTCATAAAGGAAGTGTTGCGTGATTGTGCAAGATTTTTGGTGTGGGGAGGGTTAATGGTGGTTCTCAAGGACTGCCTCGGGTGCAAGGCACCAGGAACTTTATTCACAACTTTCCATGCCATCATGATTTTTGGGCACATTCTTTCATGACGGGAGGATTTAAGGGGTTAAATTATGCATGAAAACAAAACAAATGCAATGCAATTGTTTTTATTTGTCTATGAAGCTATCCTGTGTCCTCCTCAACTGCTCATGACTTCCTCCATGATTGCTTCTTTCACCCTAAAATTTAAAGATGCTACTTACAATCAATATATTTGAAAAACAAAAATTCTAAAGTAGACATATAATACATTAGGCATTACAGATTTCTGGGAAATTATAAAACAAAGATGCATAATTGACCTTTTCTAAAACCTTCAATAGATTACATATCTGAACTGATAAACAAATTACTTTGACATGTGCTACAGTGTACATCTGTGTTCCGCTATAATGAATTATGGACAGCAATACAATATTTTTTGCAGCTTAATCGTCTATAAGTGCCACAGGGGTAGTACATCTCTTAAACAGTTAAAAACACATTTATTTACTGTAATCCAAGAGAATATCTCCAAAGCAATTGAATGATTTAAAATGTTATTTTTCATTTCTAGTGTCACATTTAGACTCCTATAATTATTGTTCAGTTAAAAACTTGGAAACAAACATGTTCTTGAAAAACACACTATTAATTAATAAGTATCAAGTCTATAGGAATCACTGGTCTATATCTAATAGATCACTACGGATGAGCCTCAGATGTCTGAAAACAGGGACATTAAGAATGAATGAATGACTGGCCCTGGCACTGTAAGGCCAGCCAGCAATAGATGATGTATGTGCATCTGTCTGCTGGATTTATGTGGGCACATGGTATGGTTTTATACTTCTGCAGGACCGCCCACCGACATCAGCTGTACCGCCCTCTGATGTCAGTGGGCAGTTCTGGTCACGTCCCACAAGGGTAGGTTCCAGGTAGCTAGATCCCAGAAGTTCCCAGGTGTGGTCAGGGGGCTTAGTGGGGTTCCAGTGTGGTGCCTCCACCACTAATAGCTAGTGGGCAACGATGTTTTTCATTCAGTGGAATGGTGTCTACAGTCTTCGTAACCTACTAAATTGTTCTTGATGATATTCCTTCTTCAACTACTGCTCAGTGTGCAATGCTTTGCATCTTGTCTATCCTCTAGCGATTTGCCATACTGTTATCTCGGGCTCTGCCCGGATCAGTGTGCCTATGGGTTCCCCTAACCGCTTATCCCTCCTATTTGACCTTACGGGTCCTGTTTTCTAGTTTTTTATAAATCCCTTCCCCTAAAAACACCCCAACACCTTTTCTGGGGCTTTGCTTTGTCTTACACTCCAGACCCAGACAGACTTCATCATTCAGACGCTACACCAGCTGTAAAAGTCAGAGTTGACTCTGAGATAACAAATTCAGTTTTTGGGATTCGAGATAGATTTGACAGCTGCTATCCATTGTCTACCAAAATCCAAGATTATCTCTATAAGGAAAGAGATCTGCACTCTCCTGCAAAAGAACCCTTGCTCGTAACGCAAGCTTGCGCACGTGCTGGGCCTCTTCTGATCCTCCATCCAGGCGATATTTCTAGGTCCCCTGCATTATCGTGCTCTTCAACACTTTAAGGCCTAACATCTACGCAGACTCCCTTCATATGATCAGTTGGTTCGGTTCACGAGGTACGCAAGGAACTCAAGTGGCTTTTCAAATTGGAAGCTTGGAACTGTTTTTTGAGGTATTGGAGAAATGTGAGTGACTGGAGGCTTCACAGCGGGATCTTTCAGGAAATTCATCACCAAAGGGGCTCTCTATACAGAAACCTATTTGTGTCTAGAACAAATCACCAGATAAAGGACTTCTTCAGCTGGCTCCCAGATCTGGAAGCTCTAGCGACAGATGCCTTCACCCAGGTATGGCTGGCGTCCGGGGTCTATGCTTTATCTCCGTTTGCACTGATCCCGAGGGTCATCCGTTACCTCCATAGATCACGGACATCCCTGGTCCTAGTGGATTTCTGGATCTTCTGAAAATGTCGGTTCAGGATCCTCCAGCTCTGCAGTCATCTCCAGCGCTTCTTTCAGGCCCAGAAGGTCAGGCACACCCTTTGATTCTAGGAGGTTGGTTGTCACTAACTGTGTGGATGATTTTGGGTGTTCCCAAATGGACCCAAGCTTATGAGAGATTGCTCAAACTCTCAGAGAGCTCAGATCTCTTACCAGTTGACCTGGAGAGTTCGGAATTCTTGGTGTTTGGGACAGCAGGTTGATCCCCATTCGGCCCCTATAAACTTAACTTCTTAGCGAGATTGTTCCAAGAGAAAAGTCTTACCAGTCAATTAATGTCTTTCATTCTGCTATCTCCAGTGGTGAGTCTGTGGGAAAAGCATCCGTTTGTCTAAGCCTCCAGCTCCGCGTTATGAATTCCTATGGGATGTGTTGGTTGTCCTAGATTTTCTCCAAGCTTGGCTGGATAATGAGGCTCTATCTTTGAGACAGTTGTCAGCCAAGCTTACCTTGCTCCTCTGTCTCTTGTCTTTCCACCTGGTTTTGGATATGTGGGCTTTCAACGCTAATGCCATCTCTTTTTCCCCTGAGGGGATGATATTCTTGATCCATAGATGGACAAAATCCCTGTTTTCCTTGGTTCCTACCCTTACCTTCAGGACGACTCAAAACTCTTTGTAGCTCAGTGCGTCCGCACGTATCTGGCTCGTACGGCAGCCTTTAGACCGGGGTCCTCTCCTCAACTTATTTCTTATGTCAGAGCTTTTCGCACGGTTTCTTCACCCACGCTAGCCAGATGGGTGTGCTGGATGCTTACCCTGGCGGGCATCATCAGTTCATTCGAAGCTCATTCAGTCAGGGGGCTGCAGCTTCCGGTGCTCTTATGGCCAGTGGGGTATTAGCGGACATCCTCCGGGCAGCGAACTGGTCTTGCGCTTCCACTTTCCATACCTTTTACTTTCGCACATTGTATTCGGCAGCTTGAGCATTCGTTTCTGAGCGTTAAAAGCGCAAAATAGGAGCCTCCTGTCTTACCTTTAAATAAAAATATTCTAGCCTTGGTGACTGAATAATTGAAATGGTAAGAAAGAAGGTAAGACTTTTCCCCCCTTCCCACTTGGTTTTCCAGATAACATGTATTCTTCGGAATGTGGGTCTAGGGAGGGGACAGGGAGTTATGCCTTGTTTGCCTTCCTATTGTTTCTCCCTCTGGGAGTTTTGTTTGGATATGGTCGTATTATGTCTCCCTTCTCTTTTCCAGCTTGATCCAGCATCCGGAGATTGGCAGTTCAATGATGGAGTAGTCTCCTTCCAGTTCTCTGGCCGGTTCTGGATTTTGCTCCGGTTTATGTTGCGTTCCAGCATTTTTCCCAGTTTTTCTGTTAACTCTTTCTTTGGTGCTATTGGTGAGAGTAAAGAAAGATACGCAAAATACTCGCCTCCTGTCTTTATTAAAACTTCAATTATTCAGTCGCCAATAATTTTGAATTCTCTTTTACAAATCCACACTGCTAAACAATTAAATTTAAAGGTACATGCCATTTTTCATGATTTCATTCCTTATAGAAAAGTTATATATATAATTATACATATATATGACTGAATGATGCACCGTGGTAAAGTTGTTTTTGTCAAGTAAATAAATGTGCAGCCTATGGTTGAGTTCATGTTCTTTGTTCCCTGGCCATTCCATGTCAATTCATAATATTACTGCTTTAAAAAAAGTTGAAAGAGAGCCTGGTTTAGATAGAAAGTTATTAGCATGCATTGTGTGTTCACTCTCAGGCAATAATACAGTGGGAATTCAGCTATCTTGAGCATAGGCTGATGTGAAGCATATGATATTACTTATGTAGGCATGAAAGCAATCTGCTTTAATATCAGACACTTTACTGAAAAGAATGTCAGGGTTACAAGAGGTTATAGAGGCTGGTGTGGAAAAATTATATAAATAAAAACATATTCTATGATTTTTTTAGCCCTAGTTTTCAACTTTTTTTTCTCTTTAATGGAGTAATTTTAAATGCAACCTTAAACCATGTATTGTATTTGCTATTCTACACAATGATTGCGATGTGACAATAGAAAAAGGAATTATTTCAAAGGAAGACAGATGGGCTTGTAGTTTATGTATATAATGACCCACCTGCCACTTACTCTTGGGAACAAACATGGTTCAAGAAAAAAATACATATAAAGCTGGCATTTAAAAAAAGCTAAATCACTCAAATTCAATTATTAAATGTTCTTTAAATGTGAAAATCAACATTTCCGCCTAAATCACGCAAATATAAGGAAAAGCCTCCGCCTTGTTTCAAAATACTGTTTTCCAGAGGTTCACATCCAGAACTCATTATTGGAAGCAGGAATATTTAATAAAAATTCATGATGTGTGAATGTTAACCCTATTACCCCAAGTGTTGTATATATTGCAGCAAAAATACAAAAAATAAAAAATACATTTTGATATCTACTTATTCAAAGTCTTTTCAATCTGAGAGTATTCTTACATGTAGGGCAAAACAATTTTGTTGTGAATATTAGTTTGCCTTGTGAACCCACCTCTTATCTGTAGTTAAGTTCAATGCCACTAACCTAATGCTTCAGACTGTGTACAAACATTCAGTATTTATCGGTCTCAATACATAATAATTACTTTAGAGATTTACAGTGAATGTGCCTAAGGGATTTCCCCTGTAAAGATCATTCATTTCCATTTTATAAGTGCTCATCAAGGTCAATCATGCATGAAAACTGAATATTTTATTTTAATTCCCTCCTAACACGAATAACTATGTGCTTAGGAGATTGTGTTTTGTTGCAGTAGGGATCAGATCACCATTTTTGTATAACACATGGCTGGCATGAAGTCTTTCTGCAATGTCTGTCTTCATGTAACAAGCACACTAATGAAGCTTGCTTTTTCTTCCTCTTCGTAGTGCCACCCCTCTGGATTGTCTACAATCTGCATTCTGAACCACTGGAGAAATGCAACATTTTTTCTAATTGAATTTCATCATGTATCTCAAATCTAACCTAGATTTTTGCTGACCTTTTGTTACTCTGAGATAAAAAATAAATGGGAAAATGTACATATCAGATTTTAAAGTGATTATTGTAAGTATTCTTGTAAACAATAACAAATAGCCAATTAGCCAAGCAAGGCTTGATATTGCAGAGAAATAATTAAAAAAAAATATATACACAGTACATTACATTTACTATATGTACAGGTATATAATAACATTAACCAGCTGAGCAGCAACCAATGTTATTAAAACATCCTCACTGTACACCAATAACTCAATTCCTTGTGTAGCAGTGGTCCATAACTTTTTATAGCTCCCCAAAGCCCATAGGATATATATATAATATATATATATAATGATATATACATATATATATATATTTCCACCAGTAGGATTGCCTTATAGGCCGTATTATACTATATATTTACCTCAATATAATAACCCTATGGAAGTGATGACATTACGTTACTGGAATAGTAACCATACTCAGACAAAACACTAATTTCCTAGATTAAATGTCTTTATTAATAATAATATTTAAATAATATTTGATATGTTTGTTGGAGTTGGAGTAATTGCATTATAAAGTATAATGTCATTATAATTATTAATTATGGATCTTATATATCACAGGAGTACTTAAGATGCACAAAAAACAGACTCTGGTGTGCTACTTCGTATCATATGTACGTATGATTTTATTTGTATTGACCGAGGAGCACAGGAGATATAATTGAACAACCATGATGCATCCTAAATTTTAGGCTATGGTGAAGGAGGAATGGACAACAAATCAGGGGGCATTACAGTTGGTGTCAGCAGAACCATTGGGGATGGAGACAATGGGGACAGAGAAAAATCCAAAAGGAGGAAATCAACCTGTTTAGGGAATGAGTACTTTAGAAAGAGATTATAAAAATAAGTAAACCTATTTTCACTCACAAGATAGAATTCTGCACAATATGAAACTGACACCAGCAAGGCTTGTTACAATACTCTTTTGTGTTAAAAATAGAAACTAAAAATATAAACAGTGTTAATTAGTATGTTTTTCTATTTTTGAATTTTCATGTTGAGATAGCTATACTTTTTTTTTTTACTATGTATATTCTAATCGTGCCATTGTTTAAAATATAATTGACAGACCCTATACCTGTAACTTGAGAATCATCTACACATCATGTTTTACATTGATTTAGCTAATTAGTCCAGGTAAACAAATAATACAGAGTGACAGTGAAATGTTCACTCATTGCATTCTAAATCTACAAATATAATGTTGATTTCAGAAGGCTTCAGAGATAACGGCTTAGTTAAAAAAAATCACAAGTAGCAGGAATTATTTTGACATTTTTTCAGCATGGCAGGCATTGCTTAGCCTTCACAGTTACATTTTATTCTGTAATATATCGCAATATATTAATCCAAAAAATAGAGTAAACAAAGAGTTGTTTGGTCCAGGAATTCTAATTCTTATAACACAATGTTTTAATTAAGAGGGAGAAAACACAGAAAAAAAGGCAAGTGTAGCTAGACAACATGGACCGGACTACTTGTTTTCACAGCAGAATTTGTCCACTTGCGCTCTTTTCTGTGTTTTCTCCCTCTGGATATTGCTGTGGATTTGGAGCAGCCACAGCATTAGCCAATAGCAGCACAGGACATTATACCTTGCACTACTCCAAGTACTATAAGAAATCAATTTAAAAAAGAAAACATTAAAGGGACACTCCAGCCATCATATGCACTTTAATACATATAATAGCTGCATGGTCCCCTTTTGCAAATACATGAAATTCTGCAGAATCTCACATGCATTTGCCACCCCACTCCCAGCTATAAGCCCTGCAGGAGTGTATGGTGTTAGTATGAACGTATGTTACTGTATGATGTTAGAGTGTGCATGTGCTAGTGTATGGTGTTAGGATGTGTGTGAGCATATGGTGTTAGCATGTGTAAGTGTATGCTGTTAGCATGTGTGTGCATGTTACTGTATGGTATTAGAATGTGTGTTGTGTATGATGTTAGCATGAGTATGTTAAGAGTGTGTGTATGTTGGTGTATAGTGTTAGCATTAGTGTGCACGTTAGTATTTGGTGTCAGCATGCGTGTGTTAGTGTATGTTGTTAGCATAATTGTGTATGTCAGCGGATATTTTAAGGGTGAGCCTTGGGTTAGTGGTGCAAGGGAGAGGAGATAGAGAGAGTGTGTGTGTTGTGACAGAAAGGCCGGTACAGTAGTGGATGGGCAGTATATGCGCCCTACTTTGGCTAATTTTGTGTGTCCTTATGTGTAAAATTAAACCCCCAGGGAAAGAGAAGCACAATAAAAAAACTACAATATAGGAAGTGACTTGTAAATTGTGTAATGGGTCCCTGGGGTGGAGTATCCAGAAGAGCAGGGTGGGCTGGTGCTCCAACAGCTTTTAAAATCCAGACCAGGATTTACAGGTGACCAAGTATAGCTCACCTGGTCTAATCAGGAGGGTTTAAAAAGCCCAGCTTGGTTCAATTCACTCTCTTCTTATTGCCAGCCAGGAGAACTGCTGGATTTATTTTGTTTGTTTGGCGTGTTTTGATTTGAAGAAAATAAATATTTTAATTCTATCTGGATCTGGAATTGGCTTTTTACCCTAGAAGACAAGTGACTCTGAAAGATCTCTGACTAACTCCTTGTGTTTCAAAGGACGTTCAGTTACAGTGTGTATAAGTGCATTGTGTTAGAGTGAGTGAGTGGGTGTTAGAGCAAGTTTGCATATTTGTATGTGTTTCTTTTAGTTAATGTGCAGGAAAAACTGTCTATTTTAGGCATAAACTGTCTATTTGAGGCAATGCACAACAGTCAGGGAACAAATGCCATGTATAGTAGATCACCATCAATTTGGTAAACTTGGGCAGTCCAGCATTAGTAACCAACTAGCAGGGCACATTATATAGTGCCAAAACTAATCAGATACCAAAGATTTTTTTAATCAAAGAAATAGACTGTCAGTGTGTCAGTTGTACTAGAGCACCAATAATCCCTGGTTCAAAGATTGTTTATAAAAGATACCAAAACCTTTCAACAGTAAATCAAGACTATAGAAGCAGTAATTGGTGGGAGTGCTTAAGGAGTTGAATATTTAAACTCAGACAGTAGAACAATCGTACATATAAAAATGTAAAAAGTTCAAGGCAGGGTCTATAAAACAATTTAATAAAAAAATCTTCTGTAAATAAACAATGTATCTAAAACTTAACATGCACCATAAAAAACAATTTCCAAACAATGTTCACATATAACTTTCATATTTCGAAAAGCCGTATGGTAAGAAATATGAAACCTGACACCTTTTGCCGTACACGCGGCTTCCTCAGAGGTGTAGTTGAGAAATATTGATTTCAGTGGATCTGTAGAAAAAATTCTTATGGCTAATTTTCTGCCTGAGTAATTTATTGCCGTTTTGACATGTTGCAGATCTTACTAATAGATCCTCGGGTAAACAGAAAGGAGAAATTACAGTGGTATGGTGAAGGGACTGTGGTCCCTTACATTATTTGTGATTTAAACTGCTATATGATGTAATGCTCATCGCTTCTGCCTTAAAAAAATCAATGAAGTTAGTTCTGTTGGCACCAGGGAGAAACTTTTATGAAGTAAGCGAGTGATTCTCCACAATGTATGTCTAGCGCTTGAAGCTTTCACTTTGTTTAGATATTGTCAGTGTGCCAGTTGTACTAGAGCACCAATAATCCCTGATTCAAAGATTGTTTATAAAAGATACCAAAAACTTTCAACAGTAAATCAAGACTACGTCACAAGGACTGATGATACATTTAAGTGATGAACTCTGTAAGACTTTTTTAAAATCACATATCGAATTACAATGAAACCATTTAAAATGTATCTTATTTCTCAAAATTACAAAACATCTTAAAGGGGGTTGGTCAAAATGTGAAATCAGTTTTGAGCAGGATTTCTTCACTGAAGATGAACTCTAAATTATTATACTGTTTTTTGGGACACTTCCAATAGACGTTTAATATTCTATTCATACTCTGTTTCAACCCTCCAAACTGTATTTATCATCTACAAGCTAACTTCAGAAGGAGGGTAGGAAATGTATGCATAACATACATTCTAAACACATAGAGGCAACTTTATCTTTACTTATTAAAGTGAAACTCTCTGGATTGGCTACATTTTTCTATGCGGTTATACTTACAAAGCACAGATATGTGAGTAGCATCATACTATATGATTAACACCCATAATTGTCTCGTGTCACCCATATATATTGCACAAGGTGGCTGGCATGGGTACACAGATTTAAAAAAAAAAGGTGGAAAAAAATCTTAGAAGTAGCCTATAAAATCAACCCTTTGATAACTGGGGCTAACTGGGGACTGCACTGCCAATTAATACACTGCAATATTGAGCCCTCTCTGGACACATGAATGAGGCACTCGTGGGGTAGGTCTGGTCCAAATCTGCAAATATATACACCAAATACAAAAAGCCAATACAAAAATGGCCACATTTATATGTTTCAACCTCTCACGGTTGCTTACTGGATTTTCCCAGTATTGCTTTATATGGAATGCCCTACTCTATTGTGATGGTGTATAAGCATTTCCCTGAAGAACTGAGTCCAAGCCCAGTACTGCAATCTAGTTGATTGGTATCTGCTGCTGTAGCAGTTACTGGGGCTTAAATGAAGCACACCTTCACTTGAACAGGAGGTTCATTTGTAGCTCTTATCCGGCTGGTGTTCCATCCAACAAGGTCCACTCTGTTACATCTACCCTTATTGCATGGCACAACAGTGCCATTCACGTATCCAAACTGAACTCATCACTCATATCATTATGATCCCTCACTTGAGACCTCCAGACCACTGACATATTCATGTGACTTTGACCGAGATCAAACAATCCTTGACTAAGCATTCCCTCACTTTTAGTCTCAATCCACGCTCAACCTCTTAATAGACTGCAAGAGCAGAATTCTCTTGTTCTGCATCACTATGCATTTTGCGTTCATGTTATTGTTAATTTTGATGTAATCAATTATTCACCCCTCATTGTAATAGCGGTACTGAATATACTGTGTATATATACCATATCATTTTAGTGAAAAAATAAAAAGCCTGAATATAAGACTACCCTTTAAGAAAAAAAGTTTTACTACTAAATATTCACGTGTAAATTTTTTAATATTTAATAAAAACTATGATTGAGAAAAATGCACTCTTATGCCACTCTTACCCTCCCCCGACTTACCAGTGCTTCTTTAGACTTCTCCCTGTGCTCTGATAACCTGAGCTGCTGAGTGGTGGCACTTCCGGCAGGGCTTCTATGAATGAGTACTGGAAGGTCATGTGATGCCAGTGCTCCGTCATAGAAGCTCCGGCAGAAGTGGAGGTTGCAGATGCCCACTGGCTGCCGGAGAGGAGGATCCAGTTCCCCTGCAGTGCTGCGGGGGATCTGGATCTTAGTCTTGTAGTCAGACCTCTATTTGAGGTCTGATTAGAAGACGACCTTGAATATAAGAGGATGGTTATTTTTCAGAGCATTTGCTCTGAAAAAAAAAACTTGTCTTATAATCGAGCAAATACCCATTTCGCCAAAGAATGTTTCATATTTGTCACAGTGCATGCTATTCACCTACCTTAACTCACTATTTAAGGATGTTTCCTGATGCAAGTTTCTAAAATTCTACTTTATGAAAGTATTTGCACCATAGAAATAAAAAGCCATTTCTATATTTTGTGCTAATAAATTGCACTTATGCTAGCTTCATATTTGTGCCGTTCTGCTTATGCCCACTATATTTCATTCTAAAAGAGTTTAAAAAATTGGCATGATTGCAGGACTAGTTTAGCTGGCTCTTTTAAACGTCTTGTCATTTTTTATTAACGTTTCGTAGCTTGATGATCATCAGTAAAAATCATGTGAGAGACCTTCCATAGTTGCAATCCCCTTGGGAAAACCACTCCTATTCCCTGTGTCTTCTTTGAAGCTGCGTGCAAGTTTTCTTTAAAACATAAGATTGTTTATGAAGGGTGAATTTATTAATTTCAAAATATATTCATACCATGTAAAACTCATTTAGTATGGTAAAGTGTGCTGATTCCTAAATAGCAATCTTAGGATAATAATGTATGCTATATATTTGTGTTGTGCTTGTTATTTTCCTTTTTTGCTTCTATTTTGTTAAATATCGTGTGATTTGTGTCAGTATAGCCTGGTGGATATTATAAGATAAAAACTAAGAGGTCTACTCTGCTATGTCATATCCCATGACTCACCAAATACAGCACAAACCAAAACAACGAACCTTAAAATGAGCATCTAGATGTTTTCTAAGGTGGATGAGGAATTGCATGAATGTTCTAAGTTTGATGAAATTCAAAAAGTGAAGGCAGCACAGCATATAAATCCTTCTCCTCAAGATACAATATGCCTGGACAGGGGACATAGGCATTTATAGGAAAGAAAGGATAAAATAATTCATTACCAACCAATCCAGTGCATGATATGGATCGCATCATGTTCATCCAGCCCAAGGATGGGCACTATGCGAGTAAGGAATGATGAGGAGGTCCCTATAAGCAATTCAGAAGGCAAAGCATGAAAGACAGTCAGTTAACCCCCCTTATCATACCAAGGAACTTCCCAGGGCAGGCTACCAGGGGCTCACTATCTAGCTGGTTGTGTAGGCAGGACTAGTCCTGCCTGGGATGAGTCTAGCTGCACAGTAGAACAGAAAGTGTGTGGGGGACATTTCTGACACAGAGACAAAGGGAAGAATCACTTCAGCTGGAGTCTTTGGGTCAAACCAGAGATCCCAAGTATCTGTTATTTGTGATCTATGGGTCACGTCAGTCACATTAGAAAAAAACCTTTCCCTCTAATGTGCTTTCCTCACAGATGAAGGCTTTTTAATCCCAACTTTTTACAAGAGGTTGGGTGGGGTCTGTGTTG
Organism: Spea bombifrons; assembly: GCF_027358695.1. NCBI lineage: Eukaryota > Metazoa > Chordata > Amphibia > Anura > Pelobatidae > Spea > Spea bombifrons. The sequence continues at coordinate 93,173,036 of NC_071088.1, read as the reverse complement.
TGCCTCTGCTTCCCATGCAATGCTCACTCATGTGGGCTGGTTTGAGGAAGGCTGTTGTCTTTTCCACCTTCTTTGCTGCCTCCCACCTAATGGCCTAAATAATCCAGTAATTTAAAGCACTTCTGTGGTACACTGTGATAGGCCAATAAAATAGACATGGGCCTGGAGCTTCGGCTCCATCACTGCCGGATCTGGGGTCAGTGAGGCAACTGCACCCCAGAGATAGAGGAGGTGCTTTAGGAGTGGATATAAAGAGGTAAGCCCCGACACCCGGAATTACATTTTTTATCCCCTGAATTTTCAGGAGGAGGTGAGGTTGAGCTGGGTCACATAACTTCATTGCATTGCATGACTGTGCAGGAGTAGCTCACAATAGGAGAAGTGTCTGGGTATGTTAGTGCATGTATGTGTTAGTATGTGGGTATGTTAGTGTGTAGGAACATGTATTTGGGTATGTTTGTATGTGTGTGTCTGGGTATGCTTGTGTGTGGGTATGATAGTGTGTGTATTTTAGTGTGTGAACATATGTCTTTGTCTGGGTATGTTAGTGGGTGTGTATGTGAACATGTATTTTTAGGGATGTTAGTATGGGTATCTGGGTGTGTTAGTGTGGCTGCCTGGGTAAGTAAGTGTGTGGTGATTACAAAAGGAAAAACGTAAAGAGAAATTCATATTTTAGGTTATGACCCACGTGGTGCAGCATTGTGTTTTTAAATTTAATGTTTTGATGTTTTTAATGTTTTTTTAGTAAACACAATATCAACATCCTATAGTAATATGATTTTTATTGACATTTGTATTGCATATTTATGTTAAGGTTTATGTTAAGGTTAAACTGACTAGTCGACACTTTGTCATCATCAAGTATCCAACAAGGTTTCAAATTTCTCAATGACAATGGTGTTACAAGTCACCTATTACATGTATGACAGCACTGTCTCCTCCTCATTTAAAAACAGGGTCATGTAGAAGTTTAATAATGTATGTAGCTCCCACAAGTGAGTAACTGATCTCAATTAGTATGTGTAACAATATTGATGCAACATTTATAGTCTTGCTTTTGCAATATGATTCACTATGTCCCACTAATTGTAATAATCATTACTGAAAAGTATGTGTTTTTCCACCTTAAACATAAAAAATGCTTCACTTATTATTTGGATGCGCAGACACTTTTGTGGTTTTGATTGCATTGAATTTGGACCATTTTGGGGAGTTTGTTCCTGTGTCTTTGTGGCACCACCTCACCAGAAGGTGTAACATTTATATTTAATTAGAACATTCCGCTTCACTTTTTTGTATTTTGAGTATATAAAATGCTTGGATCTGTTGCCGGTAACTCTTTCAGCATTTATAATAGCTTAAGTATGTGATTCATCAGATGCCATTTAAAGGTGGAGCTTGTGTAGTCTGGATTGGTACACAACCATCTGTTCATAGCACACACTTTGACAAGCTTGTCACGTGAACTCTTTTTTTTGTGAGATCCTGTAATCCACTACTGCTTTTAAGCGTATATTTATTCCCTGGTTAATGTTAATTTGGCTTGTCTCTTACCATGTGAGATATGCTTTTGTGGATTTGAAGGTGCATTATTCACTGAGGGGTCAACCCTAAATCATTATTGTCCTATCTTTGAAATGCGGAGGGCTTCGTACTAATATTATTCCGGCATAATTCCCTGTGAGCTCTCGATGGGGACAAGTTGTGGTTGAATCTACAATCAGCTGCAGAAAAGGGTAATGTAAGTGTAAGGGTTTTTGTGAGAGGCTGAGGGGAATTCAGCCCTCGGGCTGCAAGGTTAATGCCAATGGACCACATCAAGTCAGAGAATCACCATATGAATAATGTCGCAGTGTTTTGGGGTTTTTCCCATCAAAATATACTGCATGTTTTACTAATGACTGCTCAGAACGCCCAGATGTCAGTATCACAGCGACAGTAGGTAGCATCAGGGCCCAGTAATGTAAATCTGCACCTAAAAGAGCAGAGTAGCAGCACTGCCTGGAAAGTAGACAAACAGCTTTTCTAAGTGTCACACCGCAGGGCAACAGTGAGAAAGTGAGAAAAAAAATGATGATTTTATCACTTAAAATAACATCCAGGACTGCCAGATCAATTAAATTAGATCTAGAAAGGGACAGCTCTAGTATTAAAGGGGCCATAAACCAAAAGATTTAAGAGGGTTGTGTGTAGTATTCCAATCAATACAGCTGCTTAATCTATTTATATAGTAATACCACCATTGGCCCTGCTCACCCCTGACGTCGGACGTGCCCACCGACATCATCAGGCTATCCGAAGGACCTCCCTGGAGAGCCAGAGCCTGGAAGTTCCCAGGTATAATAATAATAAGCCTGGGTGCATTTCTGATGAGCAGACATAAAAATAATCAGCATCATTTGTTATTATGTTGGACTGCTGTATAATAACAACAACATACAATTTCATTAACTTCATGTACCACCTTTACTTTTCAATGAACATAGTGAAATATCCAGCTCGTAAGCAGCGGCCTATTTAATATTGCTTTGTAAATTAACTCAAAGTGATTTTACGAGGAGTTGTCAAATAAGATCCATTGATTTTTCAGTGGGAGAGATCCCACGTTTATGAAGTAATAATGAACTGGGCAGAAAGGATTAGATATGATTATGTCAGGAGTTTAGAATTAATCTATATCCAAACTCAATAGGGGATTAGTCACTGTGAAAGTATCAGAGTAGAAAACAGCTTGAAAGGGGCATTGGTGCACTGCCTAATCCAACAGAGATTTGCATGCAGTTCAGACTTGGAAAAAAGAGTGGGTTATTGTTAAATTTAGAGGAAAACGATAACATTACTCAAAATAAACAATTATTAGTGAAATGTAGCATGCATCATACATATACCTTGCTGCAAGAGACAAGCAGTTTTGTGTTGTAAACTTGAAATATCACATTAAAACATGCTACTAATGTTTAATGTTATTATTTAATGAAAATAATATTTACATATATATATATATGTAACATACATACACATATGTGCAATAGATAGTATGTATAGTTTATGTGTATATATATATATATATATATATATATATATACTGTATTATAAAAATAGTCTTCCAACTCTGAAATTTGAATCATAAGGAGCACTGGAAGAGGATTTCCATTTGGAGATCTCGATTCGTACTAGGATTAAGAGGATTAAAAACCATTAAATGACAACTCTCCGCCTCCCTTTTTTCTGCCATGCTTCCTTTTATTCGGACCAGACTTCAGTGTTAAAAATATCACACAAAAGACTAACTTAGCATGACAAAAAGGCAAAAAAAGCACAACACCCAAACACACGAAGCAGACTATGTAGCAGACAATAAAGTCCAGTCCGTCTACTTGTCTCATTTTCATCAAGACAAATAGTACAGAACTTGACCATGGCCATTGCTGGAACACTTTAACACGAGGCACTGCTTTTTTCTTTCAATCCCTACCCCAAGCAAAAGGTGTCATATTAATTATTTAAATCTTCACAAGATTTCAGCTGTATCTTCCGAAGCTGTGCTCAATGCCAGAAGGTCTCCTGTCTGCATTTGCTTTTGTTAATTAGAGCTGAAACAGGTCTTTGATCTCAATGAATATAGCAACCAAACATTGTGCTTAAAGAGGAAAACTTGCCCTGTTACTCAACATTTTAACATCCTTTTAAATTAACATTTTCGCCCAATTTTCCATTTTGGATTTGGTTATCTATATCTGAATAAACCATTAAACAACTATCAATAGCAGAATTTGCACAGATCCTTTTTAATCTTTTGGTTTACGACTAAGGTATCTATGTTAAGGAGGTCTAGTTATGTTGCCATAAATGGGAAATACACTAAGGTGAGATCCGACAAAATATTGTTGTTTACCAGGATGCCCTATACTGTACTATGGAGCCTATAAACTATTTGAGTGAAGGAGCAATATTTATAAAGGTAAAATTAGAGCAATAAGGAGGAACAAAGATTGTCGATTTATTTTTTCAGGGGTTGCTCCACATTCTGAAATTTTCCTTTGGTTTACTACCGTTTTACCTTAGCAAAGCCTAAAATGTTGTGATGTTTATTTCCATGGCATAAAAGATTTGTAATCTGAAGAAATTCTGTTCCAAATGATAAGGCAAATTGTAGTGCAAATTAGAAGCCTATTGTTTCCAAATGATCCTTTCTAAATATATTGTTTATTTAGTGAGTATAAGCACACAACGTTAAAGCAACTACCATAAGAAATAAAGCCTGCTTCACTAATAGAACCACCATCCATAATTTTGAAAAGTGACACCACTGCTTGGTTATCTAATAGCTGTTGGAGGTGCTTTGGTCTCCATGATTGAAGGGAACCCTTCAGATAGCTGATAGACCACACACTGACGGCTGTCCAAATATTTGGAGGACAATACCACCGCAGCTGGTGTAGGCACGCAGGGTCAAAAGAGGGGCGGAACTGGGGCAGACAGGTTATAGATCTTTTATACTCCATGCTGAGGTTATGGATAAGCAACACACATCAGCTCTCATTTGGCAGCTCTTAGGACAATGCTGATACAGTGGATTGGACTACAGGCAGCCACAGCAGTAGAAATGGGAATTCCAGCAACTGATGGAGCAGCAAACATGGTGAAAGCAGTTAGAGATGGGGACTTTGTGTATTTGCTTTGCGAGGCATGTATACTACACCTGGCGGTAAGGGCAGCTATTCCAACTGACAGGCAGTGTAGGCTGTTAAAAGTGATTGAAACGTTCCATAAGATTGATACGCAGTTTCATAGCAACATGAAGGCAAGCCAGCAGCTTGGATAGGATCAAGAGAAGGCAGGTCTATCCCACCACCGTCTAAGTCAGGACATAATCACCCCCTAAAACTCCAACCTGGACATTAAGGAGCGCAGTGGGCTCTTCATTCCATGTCCTCTTAGCAGGACATTGAGGTGTCCGTCCCATTGGGCAGAGGGGAATTGGACATTAATGGGACAGGTTGTGGCAGTCCTGAAGCCTTTAAAAATAATGTTAAAACTTGGAGGGACATGTTGTCTGTAGGGTGCCCCAGATGCGGCACAAAAGTGGCATGCTAAACAAAGGAGGATCCAGGAGTTGGAAATTCACAGCAGCAGTAGCAGTAGTGGCACCTACATGAGCAATTCCCAGTCCCCTGTACCCATGCACCAAGGGGCTGCATGTGCCTATCATCTTCCAGTGTCTGCCTAGGCCCAGTGCCCTACTTTGGCTGCTGCTCCTCAATCTCGTTCCTTAGTCGGGGTGGTCAATTATTTAATTTTTTTCAATAATGGGCAATTTCAGTCCTGCACCAAGTAGCTGGATGTGCACCTCAATGCCCTTCCTTACTCTGGTAGATCAGTTCTTATTTTTTCTAATATTGGAGGTTCAGTCATGTAGCTGGATGTGTCTCCCAGTGCCTGGCCTATACCCTGCCCTGCCCCTCAATGCCCTCAATGCCCTTTTTATGTAATAAAGTGTGATTTTGTTTAACTTCCTGCTCCTCCATTTCTCCTATATCTGGTATACTGCCATATACTGCCATATTGTGACCTGAGGATTATAATGAAGGATCATACCAACGTTTTGAAACTGCAAAGTTTTTCATCTGTTGGTCCCACTCATTAATAGTTGAATGAGGGTGTTTTAGAATTCTTACATAACTATGGAGCATAGGAATTATTTTATGAGAGATGACATGTGTAAACTCACATCTTAAATATTGATGCAACCAACTGATGTTAATGTCAACTTCATAATCTCAACAGATATTGTGCAGAGGTTCTCATTGTCAAAAATGTACTTAGTAATGCTGTTTTGTTAAGCAAATAAAAGCAGATATGTGAAGATTTACTGGCTTAAAATAAATTCTGTGACAACAACAACATGTCAGGGTCTGATTTTGCCTCACGTTGCAATTAATACATTTTAAGGATAACAAACTAAACTGTAGCTCTTACCGCATTATACTTCATATCTTTCCACATCAAATCCATTGAAAAAATCAGTTATAGCAGGAACAGATGGCCTACAATCCTCGCTATTCTCTGAAAAGCTGATAAATGAATATAAAGAAATGCAATTTTACAACATTCTCAGCTAGACACATGGATATTATTTGCCATAAATTATTTTAATTTAGAAAGTCCATTTTTAAATGTTCATAACAAAGACGACTGAACAAGTGTAAAGTAAATCATTGAGTGGAGATGAGTGGATGGAGCCAATTCATTATCCGTATACAATGGCCACTCCAGTAGGCTTTAATTTCATTTAATTGTGCTCAATTGAGTTTAAATTACTTATATAATTACACTGGCATATATGCCCGTCACTAAAAGACTTGCCAAAAGCTAATTTTAGGTTATTTTGAGTATCTCCGACAACTTTTCCAGTCTCCTGAAATGGCATTCTCAACCCCTCCATCTCTACCTATCTCCTCTGATGTCTCACAGTGGTTATCTCGCCTTACTTCCCTCCTGTCACTCACAATTCCAATGCCCTCACAATTCCAGTCTCCTACAACATCCATGTGAATTTAACATTTTCTCTTTTGAAAACACTGAGTGCACTATGATTGGACTGTAGGACTTGTCGGTCATGAAGGGTGGACCTTGAATACTGCTTAAAATGTCTGGTCAGCTTACACCACAGTCAACTTTACTAAAATATGCCATATTTATCTATATATATTTATCTATATATAACATATACTTATGAAAAACATATTTTATGGTAAACATAAAAATACATAGATGGTAGAATGGCTCTTAAAACTGTATTGGCTTGAATGACGGCGGTTCCCCAAGGGTGTTTTCTTTTTTAAAGTTGGCTAGTTCTGTATCTATTATTCATACAGAGCTAAAATCAATTATAAAGTTGTAGTACATTATTGATTTTCTATACAACGCTGCATACCATCTGCAGTTCAAGATATGTTACAGAAAGAGGTGAAGAATGGAGAGGTCGCTACACATACTAAGCCTTTATAGTGAAACCTGGAACACAAGCAATAACATAACCGGCTTCATAAAATATCCAGCCCAAATAGCAAATCACAAAGGTTTTATTTATGGGGTGGCTTTCCTCCGCATTACCAACAGAAAAAAAGTTTACCAAAAAAGTATACAATAATGCGTAGTTAAGGGATATGTCATTTTGTGTGTTTAGGTAAGCATGTGAGTAACACTTTTCATTTTTTTTTTTAACTTGTCTATTCTGATATTTTTTTTTAATTATGTTTATGGTTATTTATCTTCCCTAAAGATTGTATTGCATTTCAATAAGGAACTCATGTTAGGTATGGTTCTGGTAAAGTGTGATATTCCAATTCAAGCAAATTATACAGTATGTGGTTTGGCAACACTTTATTTTCTTATTTTCTGTTTAAAATCAGTATGTACCTATTCCTCAGGGAGCTACACAGACAGTAAATAAACCCCTTGGATTCACACTTGATTTTGGAAAAGCTGTAGGTTCTCTTGGGAGCTCTACTGTTTGTTTGTCCCCACTATGGAAGCATAGCAAGAAATCAACACAGCGTATGAGGCCTCAGTGATCACGCATGGAGCCACCTGATATCTGTCAGTTACTGGCTGTATTCAACTTGGCTTTTGATTCAATGCAACAATGTTCATCCCCTTTCATAAATGTCAGCTTCACTTGTTTACTTTCAAAGCAACATTGACAACTGGCATACTGTCTTCATAAAAAAAAGTATAAAGGATTTATATTATTCCGAAAAACATCATTCATGAATGGGCTTAATTGTGTCTTTTTTGTCGTTCTTGACATGAAGAAAGTTTGTCATTACAACATTTTACCAATAGAAAATCTGTAGAAACTATGATTGAAGTGTTAATCTGTTTTGATACCTTTCTTGATACTAAAACAGAGTGTCCCTTTGTTCCCACACATCCTCTGAATGCATGACAACATTTTTTAGCATGTGCTTCACAGAATATTTTTGTCCTCTTCTTAGTGCAAATGATATATTCCTGGCCGGGATCATATTACTTTATAACTTGATATGATATTTGACCTAACCCTGACCTTTAGTGAGCCACATGTTTTTAACTATATAGCGTCTTTAAATTAAAATTGTGTTCAGAGAGCATTTTAAGAGAGAGACAGAGAGACTTGTCACTGTGGGAATTATCAGTCGCAGTGGGCAGTGCTTACATCCAAGATCCAAGCATACTGTACTTGGTGCAATATGATTGAAAAGTGTCACATTCAGCATTTTAGTTGCCACTAGACTTGGGCGCCGGTTAACTCTTTCGTATTCATCTTCCTGGGGGAAAAAATCTTCGTATTCCACAAATATTCACCCGTTCCTGTGTTCGGTTCAGCAAATATTCATGTACAATCTTTGTGTTTTTTTCTTATTTTTTTGCCTTTTGTAGAAGGGTTAATACAGGGTTAACGGGGTACGCACTACGCAGCAGCTTTGGCGCCAGGTCCACACAAGCAAATGTATTGGTCACCGGCAGGGGCCTCCTCTGCCATCAACCACTGCACTTCATTGGTTGATGGCAGATGAGCCGCCTGCTGATAGGATATATCCATTTTGTTTTTAACTTAGCACTGGATACATCATGTCGCTCCTATGGACCTTTAGCTCTTAGAGCGGGGAGACCATGGTCTCCCCAGGGCAAGCTCTGCCGTCAAATGTTAAAGGTCCGTGCGAGCGACTCTATTGGTCACCTTCTAATGGCGAACCTTTGTATTTCCGCTTCCGTTAACCCCTGTCATGCTGTGTAGATGAGGATTCTTTGTGTTGTGTGTCTTCGTATTCATATATGTTTTGCCTCCGCCATGTAGATAAGGATTCTTTGTGTTGTGTGTCTTCGTATTCGTATACGTTTTGCCTCCGACATGTTTATTTGTTCGGTATTCGTGCTGAACAACGAAAACGCACCGTTCGTGTTCGTTTTCATGTTCGCCCGAATACGAATGCCCAAATCTAGTTTCAACGCTCCAAGTGTCGTGGTTGTTGTCAGAAAGTCATCACCCTGTTTACAAAGTTCTCTGTGTCACTATTGGTTAATAGGCGGTGGTCATTGTAGGAGTGGGAGACTGTTTGGGGTAATAGAAGGAACAATTAGAACAGATGCAAGCCATGAAATAATTTGATTGATAAAATATTAACTTTATAAAATAACCTTGGACTGTAGTTGTAAGTTGTAATACCATCGCCTGATATTCACATAATTATTAATGGTTGGCAGATACACTGGGGGGTGAAAGCTCCGCCCCCTCGCACTCACCTTTCACCCCTCACGCTGCTCCATCACTATGCGGCCATCAGATTGTTGGAAATTGAATCTAAACGGCCGCTGGGTGCTGATGCTGCCATACTTCATTTTTTTTTTAACTTAGCACAGAATACATCATGCCCTGGCATTCACCACAGCGGAGACGCAGTGCAAGGAGACACCTTCCTTAAGGAAGGTCTTGAGGGTCTCCTCAGGGCTTTGCTATTATTTAGGCCTAGGGCTGCAACAACCATACATAAACAACCATATTGACAAATAATTTACATTTTAACCAGTTCCTTACCTAAAACTGGATGGACCGCTCACTCTTCATCCTGAAATACCTTATTTTGTCCTGCAGCATTTACAGTATATTTTACAATGAGTAATGAAGGCTTCCACACAATACTTCTTTAAAATTTGCAACTGAATAGGAAGCTTTCACAATATATATCATGTTAATCTTTCAACTTCAGTAAGCCAGATGGCTTATGAGCACAAAATATATTAGCAAGAACCTTCAAATCGTGGATTTGTCATGTAATTCCATCAGAAAGCAAACAAGTTTGCTTTAAACAAAATAGACCGACTTTTAATTGCTCAGTAGTTTGCCATTTGTCTAAAATTAATGAATTTAATTGATTTGTAGAATGGCATTGAGGGAAGTAAAAACAAATGTCAGATCACTGTGTACTTTACATTTTCTCATATTCAAATAATTGTTTCTTAAGCTTTTATTATTTTATAGCTAATGGATTTAATTTTAAGTGAGATAAATTTGGTAAAATTGTGTAGCAAGAATAAACTGAACCTACAGTTAAAGCAAATAGTTACACAAATTGATTTGAATTTACACACCTTTTTAAAATGTTTAAAAAGTTTCAACACACCATACATTTTCAAACAACAAATTTAAAATGTGCCACAAATTTTAGCCCATTCCACAAACAAATATATATGGCTTCCATGGCCAAATATATATCCATACCTTGTACAATTTAGCCCCAAATGTCAAAATGTAATTAGTCATCTTAATAAACATCATCTAATACCCTCATCCAACATCAGCTATGCATTTCATCACAATGCCTTTTAAAACATTACATTAACCATATTCTAGAAGGGTTCATACATAAAGATAAAATGATTGCTGCAGTATAAAATAAACTGAAATACACCAATGCAAATCAAACTCCAAAATGAACGGGGTGCAATACCATGCAAGTCTGTTTCGCATCGCCTACCATGTCCATATTTATCAATTTGGAGAAATGCAAACACAATGGCCCTTCTTCCACTAGGGAGGTGCTGACCACAGTAAGCACCCACATTTTTACTATATGTTGTAAGAAGGTAAAAAAGGTGTAGGACATTTTCTTCATGATACTTATGTGGTTAATATTATCAACAACTTCCTTTATCTGCGGAGGTCTAGGGTTCTTGCAAAGCACTGTTTTGCACCAGAAGAATTTAGCCCCATCTTAACCCCTTTCCTTGGGAGATCATCAGGATCATCATTTTGGAAAGTTGACTACATTATGCAGAGCCAGCTCATCACTTCTTGAATTAGTAACACTTCATGGTAGGCATTCTTCTTAATGCTGGAACCACAACATTCTTACACAACAATAATGACATAGTGAGAAAAAGTGAGGAGAGAGAGAGAACGCAATATAGGAATCAGGTAGTTGGCAATAAGTATAACAAAGAGGAGGCAATTACAGGATATGAAATTAGAGATGACATATGAAACAAATAGATTTATTATAAAATGAACATTCTACTTATACATGTATTTTCTGGAAACAAAATCAGGGTTTTGTCAGCCTACTACCCGCTTCCTCAAAAGTACGGTTATGCCATAATATTGGAGACAAAGAAAGAAGCCAGAGAAGGTAAAAGCGACCCACATACCTTATCCAAGTATACCATAAGACTGTTTGGTCAGCTAAAATGTAATTTATCGAGAATGAGGGAAAATGGGCCGAAAGGCACTCGTCTAATTCTTTTTGTGCCTCAAATGGCAGTTAATCAAAGGCTGCCATAATATTGTATTGATAAATCGTTTGATGTGCTTTAAGAGTTGTTCAAGTATGGCAAGTATATATGTTAACAAGAAGGTACAATCAGCGTCATTACTTTAGATAGATAACCCAGTAGATTTATTAAGGATATTTGACAAAATAGTACAAACTTTTTGTAGACACATATTTCATATTTTAGAGAACTACTATAAGCAAGCTGACTTCATGAATATGGAAGAATGGACTAATAATTGTGATACATTTTACAGAGATGGATGAGTTTCTGGTTTCTTGCTCAGATAGTAATGCCAGCATCATTGTTTTACTTCTTTTTGAGTTACAATAGTACAGCATTATGTGTAACTCTATCTAGTAATATTTTTATCATTCAGAAATATCTCTACGATCTACTAAAATAATTTATTTCTTTACTAATGGTTTTAGTTTCATAGGACATTATGTCATTATTTTCTACAAAAAAAGAAGTTTGTTGCAAAAAAAGATCATGTTGCAATTCAATATTGACTCTAGTTGTTAGAGTTCTGCCCCATTTGATATAGCGTTACTGGAACCGAATCCTAATAAAGGATAAAGAGAATGTTTTGCAAAGTTGATGAAAGTGAGATGAGAACATAGAAGACTGTGGACAAAATCATTCAGGACAGCGCCATACAATATCTAGCATGGAAAACTGAACATTTCAGGGTAGTTTCTAAAGGCTATGATGACAGGAAATAAACTGCATGAGTGATTGCTAACAAAATGAAATACATGAGTACTGGAACTTTGGAAATATATTTTAGTATATATTTTATCTTTACTTTTTAGAATGGATATTACCTTACACTCTAAATTTAATAATAAAGCTTACATATTAAAAAGAAGCCCAACAAAGGCTAGACCACACTCCTTGTACTGTAGGTCACTACAAAATTTAGTACATTTAAAGAAAGTGGGCAGAACACCTCTTGATTCTTTACTTTAGCCAAACCCCATTTGCCAAAACACTGAATTTTTTTTTTTATCCACATATCAGTTACAAAGATTTATCAAGATAATTTACCAGCAACGGATATTCTAAATATTTGAAAATAATTGTTGTGGTATCATAGCACCTTCAGTTACTTTCACTGCCCCAGAGAGAGCAAGGCAGACTCATGTTTCAAGCACAGAGGAAAGGATTTGGAAGACTGTACCTCACAAAGAAAGTAGATGGCATACAAATGTTCCTTGTGCCAGAACATTAATAGGAACATGACAACATATTGTCGTTATGCAAGTATATGCTCCGGTGCCACAGACAGCATCAATCAGAATCAATACAGAAACTAGTAAAAACTAGATATACCTAACAATGCATTGCAAACAAGCATTGATTTCTTGTAGTGACAGACAGCTTAACAATGAGGATAAGACTAAAATATTGATCATTTTTGACACCAGAGGCAAAGAGAAACACATTTCGTTACATCAGTGTATTTTAGTTTTAGCAACTTTTAATACTTAATATTAAGAAAAAAGGCTCATCTTTAATGGAAAACAAGGTAAAAATATTCTTTGGCAAATCTCTTTTTCTTGTTTTTCTTTTTTTTCCTCCTTTTTATAGCATTCTGTTTTAATGTGTGTGTTTATGCAAACTGATTTATAAATACGTTTTTTGCTTTGGCTTACTGTTTTATCTAAACATTATTGTGGCTTTTTGAGCTGTAGGGTGTGGAGCACTCATGCATCCAACATTCCCAGGTCTCCGAAGCAAGGAACAATAAGTGAGAAAAGAAGATGTAATGGATTAGGTCCTACTTGATCCACCAACACCAAATGAGCACTCATCGCAATCTAATAAAACAGGGACTTACATGATCCAAAAGTGAGGGGCCTCAGGTGTAGTCAGGTATAGTTTAGTACTGAGTGTAGTTGGCAAACCACGGATGGATCCAGATATCTATATAGGTAAACTACTGCAGCCATGCGTCACAGATGGGTGACACAGGATGCCAGGGGTTAATGTAGAATGGATGGTCAGACAAAGGTCGGGTCGCAGAGTGGGTTATCAGACAAGCCAAATGCAGTGCAAAAATAGATCAACCAAGAGCAGAAGCCAGGGAGTAGTCAGGCAACCCAAAGGTTAAAAATCATGAATCAGAGTCTCAGTGAAGAACGCTCTATCACAGAACAACAAAGGGGTATCTGAGAACTAAAGTTCCAGATTTTGAAATCCGGCACCGTGTATGCTCCAACTCCTGGTGCGTGTCACGTGCGCGCCTCTTTCATTCCTTAACAGTCAGGACCACGCAACGCAAATACAGGAGAAGATAGCCAGGACAGGAACATAATCTTAAACAAGAAGGGGTCAGAAGCCAACATCACAAAACAGGAGAAGGTAGCCAGGAGGACTGGACAAACAGGAACATAGCTGTAAACTAGCTGAAGTCAGTAGCTGAAGTCACAAAAGCAATCGTCCACCTAGTGTGATGAAAACTGTTCTAGTCAATAAACCTATTGGCATGTGTTGGCTTGCTACACTACTTTGCTTCTCTTAACCAACAGGGCTAGATGTAAGAACACATCTGTACTTTCATAACAAATTAAAGATCATATCATATTTTGCAATAAAACAAAAAAAGAGTACTTCTGGGCAGGAACCTTACCATGTAATAAATGCATCATCTACATAACAACCAAGTAATGGTTTCACTGGTATAGCCTAATAGTCCTGGTGTCATTGGATTTTAAATTTGCCTCAAAAATATTGCCTTACCTGAGAGTGGATCTGATACCCAGGGCTGTCCTGCATAATTATACATAAGAATATCCTTGACTCACAAATAAAATAGTTTAAAATAGGTACATTTAAAGTGGTCTGGTGAACACATGATCTGGCTCTTCTACTTAAAGACATGGTGGTAAAGTGTGTATATGTTCCTGTAACTTTAGAATAGTAGCAAGTAAGTACTGTTAGTTTAACTTCTGGGACAACTAAGAGTGCAGATCCCAGAATTTGTTTCATGTGTCCTATGTACCCAACCTTTTCTATGTGGGAACTCAAAAGGAACTTTTTTTGTAATATCCCATCTTTGTCTTGCAGTTCCATCCATTTGACGTGTAAAATAGAACCACAGAACCATGCAAATCCTTTATCATTCAAACAGCTGTATATTAAACCCTCTTGACAAACAATCCTTACAAACAATGATCTTCTGATACGAAATGTTAGCTGTGGTTCCTATATCTAATTTAAATGCAAAGTTTCCAATAACGCTGTGTTTTTATACAGCTTTTTTTAAACACGTCCTACATTTGTTTTATTTATAAACTTAAATATAGGTTTTCTTATTATTTTTATTCAATAGGTGCAAGTGATCTTCTTTTCCATAATTATTGTGTACATCATATTTGGTACTCATACCCCTCTTTTTTTATATTTCTGCTGCATATTTTTTTATGTCAAACTTGTCAGTCTAATAATGTTCCTCATATTGAACCCATTCAAAACAACAGGAATTCTGCCTTGTTTTCCAAGTGTCAAACCAATCATTCAATCATCATTTCATAACAATATATCAATGGCAAACTCACAGGGGCATCAGGACACATAGCAACATATTTTATTATTTATTTATTTTAAAAAATACATCCAGTAGGATGTGAATGTAACAGTATAACATCTCTGTAATTATTCATGAGACATTATACAAAAGTACATTCATGTAAGGCCACATACCGGTTATTTATCCCCTCAGGCCTAATTATATGCCAAGGACTTAAGCTGTAAGGGAGTTTAAACATACAGATTTAAAGGACATGGGTGATGTTATTGCGCCGTAATAAACTACAGATTCTCCTATCCAGGTTGTAGCACTGAGCAAAACACATTAACGCAAACAACTTAATTAGGAATTGAAATTGAGGCAGTAATATCATTCAAATAGAGAAAAATAGTTTTTTTAATTTAATCATTTCATTTAATGTATTGAAATAAATTTCCCAAACAAAGTTATGTTATTAATATTTTAGGAAACATTATTACATACAATGCAAAAATACACAACTAGAATTGGTATTAAATGCTTTGCTATTTGCTTCACTTGTTTCCTTGCGTTTTTTAATTTTATAATGTAGTGATATTATATTATGAATAAAAGTTATCTTCAATTCAGTTATAAACATTCAAAAAACATTCAGGACTGAAAATGAGTTGAATTATCTTATTTAATAAATAGGGGAAGGGCTAGCCCTAGGCAGCCTCAAGTGGAGTAAGAAAGGAAGTGGGTATGGACAATTACAGCTCCTTTGCCTGAAAAAGAATAAACTGACCCGGAGACCCAGGCAAGCAGGGATTCACTAGGGAGTCCCCCAGTTTTCATTTCCTTCTGTTACTGGCATCAAGTGAAAGAAACAGAAGATCTGTGGCAGAGCACCAAAAGCATGGCTACAGAGAAGATACTAAGGAATGGCTATTGCTTACCTCACAAAAGATAGTAAGGACAGAACAGAGCAGAACAGTCTGGCTTCCATTGAGACTCAAGAGCTGTTCACAACTGGGTTACTACTCTGTTACGGAGTTACCCAAGTGCATATTAACTAAGCTATCTAGAGTTTAAAGACAAAACGCTAATCGGCACATGTAAATGTTATGACTACCAGTATTTAGCAGCTGGCATGGTAGAGATGAATCTCTCTCGCCTTTCAAAAAACGTAAAACAGAAATGTTAGAATTTAATGCCTTTTTTGATGACATATATTTTTTCGTTAGTGTTATAATATGAGAATTCACTATAAATCCTAAAGATATGAATCAAACCGGAAAAAGACCAAGAGTAGGAGAGAGACATTCTTAACATATAATTATGTAACCTCCACATATCAAAACTGATCTCTTATTGTGAATGGAAATGTAAAAATAATGTGGTATAATTTTCACTTAATTGTCAATTTGAAAGCATAACGAGTCTGAATCAGAAAGTTGGATTTCTGGTTTGGTTATAAAAAGTAAACTTCCCTTCTGTTTTCCACATTACTACCAATATCTTTTTATTGTCTGGTTTCATCTGTATTTCACTTTATCTGCCAAACTACTTTGCATTTCAAGACATTTCCACTAACCTTGAGTTCCTAGTTCAAAAAGAAACAATAAAGTTTAATCTTTTTGCTTGACAATGATGTATGGGTCCATTGAAATGTGCTTTTCATGTATTATCATTTAACTTACTTTTATTATATTTTTGTTTTTTATATCTGTTCCCAGTCATAGGTGTTGTTTAAAATCTAATTCTAATACTGAGTTTTAAGAAATATTTTTTACGAAAATGGGATTATAGTTTTTAGTTTTTAATGGAATGAGGGCAAGAGGCATCTTTGAATAAAGGATAGTATAGTGACCTATTTTTCAGGACATCACACAGTCCTCTATGACTGAAACTGTACAAATGGCATAAATATATCTTTTCACTTTTAGGAATTTCTCCTTTTATTGTAAATGTTTTCTTCATATTTAAGAAAATATTCACCTGTTAAAGTGATAAAAGCGATAATTATGATCACTTAAGTTTCATGCAGAATTTTGAATATTGGCAAATTGTAATTCATTATCTTGAAATATCACCATTGTGTGAAATATTAGTTTTATATATAAAAGTAAATAGTTTTCCAAAACTCAGAGCTAACAAATTAAGATATATATCATCTATAACAAATTAAGAACAAATCAGAAAAAAATATATTGGTAATAATTTGAATCAAGAAATATTGAATATGTCAACATACACAAAATATTTATATCTGAATTAAATTAAAAAAACAGTATAATATTTGTTAGAAAGCAAAATGCAGTCAGAAAGCTAAAATTCATTCAGTTTACTGTAAAAATCAAAAGCAATTCTGAATTGAATTATTTCACGCTATTGCGGTTACAGTCACACTTAAAGTTGTATGATATGCTTATTTATACTGTGGCCTTGGAGAAATTTTAACCAATTTATTACTACCAAATGATCTGCATTTTTTTTATTACATGCTGTGAAATATAATATCTTCCGTATATATATATATATATATATATATATATATATATATATATATATATATACACACACACACACAAACACCATAGCACTTTGCCACATGAGATCTATTTACCATTTTCTCTGATGTTTTTTGAAATGGTCAAACATTAACTCCAGAGCTAAACCATATACTAAATATGGAATTATTAGACAATATACTAAATGGAATTATTTATCACACAGTTGTTTCGTCTCCATTTAACTGCATTTGTCTGAAATTCATTTGGTCCTGTATTAGATCCTCACCTGTTGTCTCTGTAAGTCAAACTGTTACGTTACATACTACTTGTTATGTCCTGTCTACCCATTGTACAGCGATACGGCACTTGATGTCGCTTTATAAACAATACATAATAATAATAATCATATGTCAAATATTTTTATGTAGTAAAATTAGCTATTGCAGCTAATGAAATATACATTTCTGCTAGGTTTCTGTGGTAAAATATACTAAACAATTATGTCAATTTGAAAGTCTAGAATGAATTTTGAGTTTGCAAACCATGGTCGGACTAGGCCAAACTGTAGGTTTTATTTAATATTGATTATTTTAAAATACTTAAGTACAACATAGTACTAAGTATATGAATCGTTATTCAAATGATTACCAGTGCAAAAATAATTATTGTGCTGTAAATTAAATATACCGGATATAAGTTGTTGACTTCTATGAAGTGTGATTTCTCCTAGCCAGAACTGTGAAGATTGGTTATTCAGTACAGCGAACTTTTATAATAATTCTACCCATGTGGGTTTGCTGTCACAGTTTCTTACTGAAGCAGCAAAAGTTTGAAAATCCATTTATTTTTTGCGAAATACTATATGTGTACATATTATGTGAGCAGTAGTTCCACCCATACATGGATAAGTTGGCTACTCTCCAGTGTAACAAATGCATGTGGTACATCTGAAATTTATGAATAGATTTTTGTGAAGCTCTAAATCCTTTAGGTTGAGAGTATTGGATTTCAAAATATGGCTAAACCAGTAGTCACTTTTATTTCAAATTGAAGTTAGGAGTGTTCTCTTTTTTGTTTCCATTTGCACATTTGTGTGAGAGAGGGGCACTTGATTCGGCCTAGCTGTCTCACAGTGGCAAAAAACTCAATGGAAAGGCCTAGGCTAAGTCGTAAGGCAAGACGTCACATAATTATTGGATTTAGTAGTGAGGTGAAGATAGACTTACAGCCTGGTTGAATATCTTATACTTTAAAATGCAGCAAGTGGTATATAATGAGCCAAATTTGAATATGTAGGTAAATATATTGGCACGCTTAACTTCCAAATTAGAATGACTTAAATGTACGGATTAAATTGTAGGTAATAACTTTTATTATTTTTCTGCAGGACCCAACAGATATTAAAATGGCAATAACTCATCCTTTTTAAAACAATGGGTCAGATTATTTATGTTTATATCTATTGTCTAATAATTCTGACTGGTTTGTATACAGCCTCTGGCTAAGAACAGTAAACTATACAAATATATTAAGGGCATGCAACTAGGGTGAAGCGACTGCAAAATGTGTCTATTTGCAGATGATGTTTTGTTGGCACAGACTTCCCCATTCACTTTCCCATGTCACGTCTTGCGGGCATGCAATCTAGTTCAGTGGAGAAGGACGTTGTAATTAGTATTACTATTACTTACTATTACTTAATTATTCTTACTACTAGAAAGATTAACACATTGGCTCCTGTGCTTTCCTTGTGCATCAGGTATTGTATTAGCCAAACACTGGAAAGTGGGGTCTCCTTCTTTCAATGAAGGTTTAAGGAATGTTTAGTTCTTCCATAAGATAGCAAATCTGGGTTGACTTATGTTGTGAGGCCTAGTCCAGTGACACTGTATTAAGTATGATATTGTGGCCAAGTTATTGTCTTTTTATTTCTTGGCTGACCTGTGTCCTTCTGCTAAGGCTCTTCTGACGCAAGGCTCTTAAACTACGGCAATCCATAGGACGTTTTCATTTCTTTGTCCATCTTAGAGCCACCAATGCTGCTTAGCCCCCCCCCAAGACATTACAGGGATACTGCTAGGAAAGCATCTTCCATCTTCCCACCTGCTGTAAATGGGAATATACTACAAGGAAACCGAAGAATCTCCTCTGTTACTTGAAACAGACAGAACCCCTACAAAGCACACACCTCCCTGATAGGGTAGATCCTTGAGAAGTAAAATAACTGTAAGGGATGAAAGCTGGTCTTAGGGTAAGCTGTTTAAGTAGTGAATGTCACTTTTCTGCTATAAGCTTTTTATTTTTGTCTTATTTTCTATTACACCTTTACACCAGATGTTTTTTGGGGTTACTGGACTCTCTGTCTCCCCTTAGATGCTTTCCTGCTCCTGTTCCATCTATTGCTCATTTTTACAATCAAAATTGTTATCCTGCTGTGATTTGTACCTGATTTTCTGATTTTGACCTCTAGTGTGGAGAATGATCCTGGTTTACTCTATTTCATCATGTTGTTTATGATCATCTAGAATCTGACCTTTTGGTGTGACTTTGATTTTCCTTTAGGATTATCCTTCTGTACTGTGCTATTGTTTCCCTTGGGCATTACCTCAGTTCCACAGGCCCCGTTGCCATATGCCCATTTCACAGATCCTCCTGCTGTCTGTCTGTTCCACAGACCCTGTTGCCATTTGCTTGTTGCTGCCTTTCCACTCTACATACCTTGTTGCTGTCTGCATGTCACACAGACCCTGTTTTAACAGATGACATCAAATAACAAGTCTAAGGCTACAGCAGCATCCATCTGCAACTAGGCACATCAACACCCGTCTGCCTCAAGCTTAGTTCTAAGCCCAATCGTGCACCTGCACAGGGACTCCTACCTGACTCAGCATCTGTGACCCAAACACCATCTGCTTTAATGTATGGTGTTAGAGTGAGCGTGTGGGTATTTGTGGAGGGGGGGAATCCTGCACCTAGGGTACACTTACCAAAGCCTAACTTCTGCAAATGGGACATAATTGTATGGTGCACTTAGCCTCACAGCTCATTGCCCGGTCTCTTGATGGTTCACCTTTTGGAAAAAACAAGGATTACCAAGTAATAACAACAGATCATTCTAAACCAAAATTCTGAAAAATTCTGATGGTGGATGATAAAAATCATACCAAGGAAATTTATTTCATGGAAATAAATAAGGAGAACCACAGGTGCTACTGAAAAAATCCAGCAAAACATACACACGAAAAAATAGAACAAGCAATTAATATGAAGTAACATCCCCCTGAATGAGAATCACCTGCCAGTGACTATGTCTTACCAGGTTATACAGAGTTCAACATAGAAGCGGAGCTACATCAGTAAGCCCAGGCACAGGTGGAAACATGTATCACTAAGCTGACAGATAGTGAGGAATTACAGGAGATGTACAGTGAGTCAACTTCAATTAGAGCAACTGCCCTTCTATAAAACACACATGCAAATCCCCCCAGCCTTGTGAGCTCAGCATAAGAATGAAAGTTAAATAATTATTCATAAAATTAGGATAAGCTGCACAACATAGAAGCCCCATTGAAACAAATACAGATGACTACGTTATTCAGATAAAATATCAGTTATAAACAACCTTAACAAAATAAACAGTGAAGTATGGATTGTTTATTAGTAAAAAGTAGCAGACATCCAAATTGGCCCCAAAAAACGATTCAGACAAATTTTCGTCCCCATAGGTTTTCGGGCGTCAAATTGTGTTCCCTGACTATTCGGTTCAGGCAAAAATCTGGGGGCATTATAATGTCTGTGCTTCCGGTGACGTCCTCTCCACGATCCTCTAATTGGGAAAGAGGATTTTCACCAAAAGGGCCGTCCTATTACACTGTGGTGAACATAGAGCAATATGTCGGCACTTTTGGTGACATCCTTTCCCAATCCTCCAACCGGGAAAGAGGAAGTCACTGAAAACGTCGGGTTACGTCCGTGGAGATGCAGATGAAGATAAAATAATGAACATAGCAGATTAAAGATAGAAGAGAAGTGAGAAGGTAAAATACAGAAGATAAAAGAAGATTCTTATAGCCAAGGCCATCTTTATGTAGAGCAACAATTTTTTTTCAGATCCTCACAGAGTTCTTTGCCATGAGGTGCCATGTTGAACTTCCAGTGACCAGTATGAGAGAGTGTGAGAGCGATAACACCACATATAACACACCTGCTCCCCATTCACACCTGAGACCTTGTAACACTAACGAGTCACATGACACCAGGGAGGAAATGGCTTATTGGGCCCAATTTGGACATTTCCACTTAGATGTGTACTCACTTGTGTTGCCAAGGTTAAGACGTTAATGCCTGTGTGTTGAGTTATTTTGAGGGGACAGCAAATTTACACGGTTTTATGGGCTGTACACTCACTACTTTACATTGTAGCAGAGTGTCATTTCTTCAGTGTTGTCACATGAAAAAATATAATAAAATATTTACAAAAATGTGAGTGGTGTACTGACTTTTGTGAGTTACTGTATATTTAGAGAAACAAAGTGAGGAAAATACATAAATTGAAAAAAAAAAAAAAAACCCAAACGTTATAGGAGTGTTCTGGTTATGTGACAGGAATCCTATGTCTATGTTTAATCCTGTGTCCTTGGAGAATTATTATTTATTATCTTTATTTCAAATGTTTTTCTAGTGTGTGTGTGTTTTGAAGTTCCACTTCGGTACTTTTATTTTGAGTTCCCCAATGGAGTGGTCCCTCTGGGTGAAGTGGTGGCCAACCGGGGTGCAGTTATTATTATTTAAATTGTGTTCTTAATTTTATATACCTCTTAGCAATGAGTGTGGCTGAAACCCCTAAATTCAGAGGGGTGCCCACATACATTTGGTCATATAGTGTATTCTTTAATGCATAAGACCCTTTATTTCCAGGAAATATATTTTGCACAAGTATTGAATCATGCTGCTTTGTTAAAAGGATTCGCTCCACTGGTAGGTTCTGCAACTTTACAGTTTAGCCTCCAAAACTGCCTCTGTACGTGCAAATTTGTTTGTATTGGTGAAGACCGTGTTATTCTGTTGTCTACTTTATGGAGAGTGATATAATAGTTAACTGTATGGTTACAGTTAATGCAGTGTTCATCTGCAGTTAAATTGCATCCTTCAGGTCAATTTTTCTTAATACCAAGGTGTGCAATTTTAGTGAACAATTACATTTTTTAACATGAATTCAGTATTTTATTAAGCTGTGCATATAACTGTTAATCATATAACATATGTAGTAATATCAATATCTGGCTTATGTTGGGGTATATAGCATTTGTTGGTATTTCTTTGTAAAGGAACTATTGCTAATTAGTTACAATTGAGGCATTATGGTGTGGGTGTATATCAAAATTGCAAGTTTACCTTCTATACTATACCTGATATAAAATGAGCATAAGTGTTCACGTTGAACAATGATCTGTATACTGAGAAATGATTGGTAATTGATTTCCAGATCAAAAACAAATATATATGTGGATTTTGCTGCTCCATGAGGATCTTCTTCAGGATATCTCCTGCTCTGAGGCCTTTTCTGGTCGTTGATTATTCCTTCTACTCTATGGTAAGCCTATCCCAACTGGGGACTGTTCGCAAGAAGTGCTCGGATGAGAAAAATAATTGACAAAGGATTTAAAAAATAGAATGGAAACAGACTGTGGCTGCAAGTAGAGATGGTTCTTTAATCCCTATGAATCACTCATTATTGCTACTTAATGAATTATTACTGGGATATTGTACAAGGCAGGCTCCAAATCACCACAGTCCATTGAGAATATCAAGGCAGTGTATGTTGTAGTAAGCATTTGAATCTCATCCCACTGACTTCTCATTAGCATATATCCAGCAGAAAATCAAGGAAAACACAACCAAATCTACAGCATAATTTAGTGGCATTTTTTTTATAAAGGGTTTATTATTTTTTTGACATTAGCAAGGATGAGGCAAGCAAATTAGGCAGGATTCAATTTATAGCATATCAATTATTGCAATAAAATTCCATCTGTTAATTTGTTTTAATTCACACAAGACAGTTCTAAGATTAATGTTTGTTTCTTCATCGTTGCCATTATGTATCTGCGATCAAACCACTGTGGTGCTTGTAAAATTTGGCAGATCTTTAGCTATACACAACAAATTTGAATAAGGCAGATTGTAGGAAGTTAATATCTTTTGAATTTTAGGAATATACCATCTAAAAAGATAGACTTGGGAATTTAGGTGGGCTGAAAAATTCAATAAAATAATTTGCCTTTTTTAAACAAAATTATTACTTGGAACTTCGCTAATAAATGAGGTATTCATTCTGTCTTATACTTAACTCATTAAAGATATGTAGTATAGATGTGTCATTCTCATGGCCGTAGAGCTGACAGTTGATAGTCAAATAAAGTTTTGAGTAAGGTCTCAGGTGAATTTCGAACCTTAATTATTCAGCACAGCGAATGTTCAACTTTCCCTTTTAAAATGATAGTCACGCTGTTAGGCATAACAATTGTTCATGAGTTAGAGATGCTTATTGTCCCTCTTGATTTTGCCTCTAAGGCAAGCTTCTTACTCAGCCGAGGTCAAGGGTCACCTACTAAATCATGCATACCCACAATCCCATGTGAATTATGCAGTTGACAAACTGCCGTTAATGATTAGTAAAACCCACATTAAAACCCTGGCACCAAATTGATATTACTTGAGTGATGGATTACACCTCTAATGAGCGGATTATTGCCACAAGTGACCTTGCTGACTGAAAAGAGTGTTTCAATAAAGCTAACATCTTTCAGTTTCTCATGTCATTGTAGAAGCTCAGTATATAGGGTCTGTAATACCCATGCAAAAGTGGTATATTTCTGGAGCAAAAATTATGCCGTAGTTTAACAACAGAAAAATGTTTTCTTATTTGCGCATTGTAACAAGAGTAAGCATGACCATTGAACCATCTATCTCTCTATAGCTATTTATCCACCTAGCTATGGAATTTATAGTTTATTACACCTTTTCTTCATTTTAAATAAGTATATTTGTAGGTAGCTTTGGTGGACAGTTGTAGTTGGTTGTGACAATAAGACCTAAAAAAGTAATGATTAAAAAGAAAGAGAGCTGGAAGGTTAGAATGAATGTATAGAAAAATAAAGCATGGAGAAATAAAGGGGCAGGATGTTGCAATGCATTGTGATACAGAGGTATAAGATTGTCCTACAATATTTGCTCTGGTCATGTCAAATATTTGATGTCAAATTAATTTTCCACCAAAGAAATGTCTTTAGCTGCTTGTCAGCATCACACCAACCACGTTGGAGTATAACCATTCTGAAAAAAATACCAGTATAACAGTAGTTTGTTGCCACAAAGTTAAAGAGGATTGTATCATTGGCTAGCGTTTGTTTTTGGATGATGCTTTTTTAGTTTTAACGTTTTGCTTGAATGCAGCCAGATACAAACAGGAACAGTGACAACACTAGAGTCAGGACATTTACAATTTCTTTCAATTAAGAATTGAATATGAGTTGTTATAGGCTGGAAAGTATATTTGTCATGAAAAGAGTATGCAAGTACACCAGTTATACGTTGAGATGATTAGCTTTCAATTCACTAGACTTCATGAGACTTCATTTTTTATGTTATTAACTTATACAATTTTTTTTAGTCTAAAGAGTAGTTCTTGAATCCTAAATGCACCTGATGAGGTCCAATCTCAAAACCAAATGCTAGGAGAAAATGCATATACCCAATACCTGCAGTGTCATTTCAAAGTCTGGTGGTGATGGCCAACAACCAGGTAGAATCTGCAGGAAGATAAACAAGTAGCACCTACTGACAGAAAGGTATCACAGTGGGGCACCGTTTGCTTTATTCATCCCTGAAAAAGGCATTACTAACTCTTTAATAAATGCACATGCATACACAATTAGCAACCTTAGAGGAGAATTAATTGTTCTAAAATGGTAATATGAAGGGACTAAAAGGAGAAGAAGTTTGTAAACACCAGCTGGCAAAGGCGTATGTAGCGGACATGGATTGCATCGTCCATTATTAGTGATTCACGTCACAGACGCAATATCTGTATCTCCCTTTGGATAAATCGCTCCCCTAACTGTGGCATACATTACAATAGCAATTAGTTCTATTGTTTAAGAAGTGCATTACCTCTACCACCAGGTAGCACTAGAGAGTGACTGTACATCTATTGTTTATCTAAGACCATAGATGATGGCTACCTACATGAAAAGCCATGTGGGCTATACCAGGAACAATGGGATATCAGGAAGAAGGGGGAGGGGCAGAAGAGACTGTAAGGAGAGGAAGGAAGCAGCATGGCAGAAGCTAGGAGAGCTGTGAAAGTTTGCCAGAGAAAAAGTATGAAATAGAAAGCTGCTCTTCCATCTTGGGCTAGTTAAGTGCCAAGAAGCTAGGACTAGTTTAGTCCTAGTTTAGTTTAGTTTTCTAATTAGAAAACTACTACTGATATCTTGATCCATAATCCAATTAATCCAATTAGTAAAAGTCAACTTGGATTTGTGAAAGACCGGTCTTGTCAAACCAACCTATTAGCATTCTATGAAGAAGTTAGTAAAAATATAGACCTGGGGGTGGCTGTAGATGTGATTTATCTGGACTTTGCTAAGGCATTTGATACGGTCCTGCATAAAAGACAAAAATTAACAGAAATAGGCTTAGGAGCAAATGTCTGTATGTAGATCAGAAATTGGCTAAAAGATAGAATGCAGAGGGTTGTTGTAAATGGATGTTTCTCAAACTGTAAGCAGGTATTAAGTGGACTGCCTCAGGGGTCTGTCCTCAGTCCTCTTCTTTTTAATTTATTTATAAATGATCTCCCACGCTGCATTGAGAGACATGTCACAGTTTTTGCTGATGACACAAAATTAGGCCGGGTAATTCAGACTATTCTTGATGTTTCTTCTTTGCAGGAAGATTTAGACAGAGTTGGGGACTGGGCGTGCAAGTGGCAGATGAGGTTCAATATAGAGAAATGCAAAGTTATGCATTATGGTAAAAATAATAAAAATGCGACCTATTCTTTAAATGGAATATCCTTGGGGGAAACTACCAGTGAGAAGGACTTAGGAATAACGGTTGACAACAGACTTGACAACAGTGCCCAACAAAAGCAAGCAGATGCGAGGGCCAATAAGGTTTTGGCATGGATAAAAAGAGGTATTGATTCAAGGGAGGAGGATATTATCTTGCCTCTTTACAGATCATTGGTAAGACCTCACCTTGAATATGCGGTACAATTCTGGGCACCAGTCCTTAAAAAGGACATTATGGAATTAGAAAAAGTGCAAAGGAGGGCTACGAAATTAATAAGGGAATTGGGAGATACCAGTTATGAAGAGAGACTAAAAAAGTTAAAATTATATATGCTAGAAAAAAGGCGTCTCAGAGGGGATATGATAACATTATATAAATATATGCAGGGCCAATGTAAAGAGCTCTTCAGTGACCTGTTCATTAACAGAAATATACAAAGAATAGACTGGAAGAGCGCAGGTTTCATAGACGACAAAGGAAGGGATTCTTTACAGTGAGGACAATAAAGGTATGGAATTCACTTCCAAGGGAGGTGGTGTTATCCAATACATTAGATACCTTCAAAAGGGGCCTCAATACTTCCTTAGAAAGGCATGACATACAGGGATATAAATAGAATAACATTAATATTTAAGAGCTTCTTGATCCAAGGAGAAATCTGATTGCCTCTTGGAGTCAAGAAGGAATTCCCCCCCCTGATGGCAGAATTCAAAGTAGCTTAATTAGGGGTTTTTTGCCTTCTTTTGGATCCAAAACAGGAAGGTTAGGTAGAAAGGCTGAACTTGATGGACTTAGGTCTTTTTTCAGCCTTACAAACTATGTCACTATGTTACTGAAAGATGATGCTGGTATCTAGAGCCATTTTGGAAACTGAACACCAAAGGAGTCATTTGATATGCTGATACTCTCTGAAGTTAAGTACATATGTTATTACAATGTTATTAGAATATAATTGTTGACTGTCTGTAACTTTGTTATGGTAACCTTTTTCGATATATTGTTTTTACCGCTAGAGGTATTAATAAAGTATATCAATATATATCATAACATCTGTTGGTATTCGTCTTTACATAATTTAACTGTATTCCTGAATCAAATTTATTGTTGTATTGTTAGATGTGTTTTGTCTAAATTGAGTATTTAAATATTAGCATAATTTTGCATAAAACAGGCCACGACCACAACAGCGTATCAACCATATCCGATGTTGCAATTACCGGTGTCCCTATGCGCAGCAGCCCAAATACACCAAACAGAATTGCAAGGTCACATGCCCAAGGAATGTCCTGCACCAAAGCCTGAGGCGCCACGAGTCAAACCACACCTACTGGTGGCTTACTCCTGCACCATGCCAGCAACCTGTCCAATCAGCCAAAACATCACAAATAAGCAGGGAAAGGGAGGGCAGGGAAGAAAGAGGTGTTGTCAAACCATGACAACAAGGCAGCAGGGGAGGTGTAGACAAAAAACCCATGAAGGGGCACCTGCACCCACCTCTGTCATTTGGCCCCTCCTGCTGAGTGCCCCTACCTCTAAGACTGGTTTTGAAGAAAAATCTTGACAATAACATTAACACATGTAAAAACATATTGGTACAGAAAAAAGGAGGGCCTTGTTCTTTCGAGTTTACATGGCCCTTGTTTTATTCTAGTCGACCTTTTTTTTAAGACTGGGGAGAAGAAATAGTTAGAATGATCTGTAATGTGGGGTTTCTAAAGGCTAGCAGTTATTAAGTTAAGATATACTATACAATTTATTCCATCTGCCCTATACACGTCACCCCTGTTATGTAATGTGTCTATATCCAAATGGTCTTCCAAAAAGTTTGAACTGAAAAAAATTATAAATCTCATCCTATGAATGCAAATTTGATTTATTGACTATAAACATTCATTTTCCATCTTAAGTTGTTTTTATAAATCATATAATTGTATATGAACATTTTAATACATTTTTTAAATACATTCATATGAAGACTTTCTTAAAAACTGCATGTTGAAATGATTTATTACATTTTGTTTACTTAATAATTGGCGCCCAGGACCATGAATTCGCTCTCCTAATACATGTTTATTTAGGATGATTACTTTTGAACACATTTCTCTGTGTTTTGGCTGAATCTCTACCTAAAAAAGCAGGTGTTCTATGCTTTCTGTGGAGTCATTTAAAATGTGTGAGAGGCATAGGTTTTTATGAAATTGCCAGGCTGTTACTAAATGGAACCATTTAAAATATACTAGTTTTTTGTTTGCGAATGCGTCTGTTGGCTTATTTGCATTTTAGCAAATATCTCCTAATTATGGTCATGACATTACATTAATTACCAAGAATGAAACACAGGAAATGTTCAATGTTAAATTAAATTTTTTTATGGTATATGGTATTTTAAAGATCTGGTATAAGACCACAAGCTTTCATGGATTAGATGTACTTTTTTCATATTTACAGAGCCCCTGTGTTCGCGCACCTAACTTTTCGTTGTGTAAACATATAAGGTGTAATCTAGCACCTCAGTATGACCCCTTTCAGTTAGTGAACTTAATGAAGATCGGCTTTTGATTATATACAATTTACAGCTTTATGTTTTGCATTAAACACATTATATATATATATATATATATATATATATTTATATATATATATATTTATATATATCTATATATATTTATATATATAGATATATATATATATATATATCTATTTATATATAGATATATATATATATATATATATATATATATATATATATATATTAACATATACATTTGATTGCATCAGAATGCTGTGGACAACAAAACAGACCTTCAAAATTTTTTGCTAGTTCTTTTAAAATTTTTGTAATCTGCTAATGACAGTTCTTTTAGAGCTCCTCCTTATGGCCAAACTAAACCTTACATTAGTGTTTTATGTATATTTACTGCACCTATACTAAAATTGACATGTTAAAATTCCTTATTGTGTGATTTCTTTTGTATTCAATATTGTACGCATAATATAAAAAAAAACAAACTAGTATAGTTTCAATTATATTGTCTTTATTGATTTTAATTAGATAAAATGGTTTATTCAAATTTTCAAGCATTTCATTATAATTAAGACACATAGAAATACAGTCCAAACAACATAATATATACTAAAATTTATATTACTTTTAAAGGAAAGATTCACTAATATTTTTTAAAAGAAAATTAAAGGTTATTCACCAAAACCTATGGGATAAAACATAGCATTACACTATAATGCAGTGTAATTCAGAATGTCTTCAAGTACTTGTTGTCAACTTTTGGGAAACTGCTTCTGACATGTTTCCAATATTATTACATTAGAACAAGTGGGCTATGATTGATAACCTAATATTCAAGCAATGCAAATAATCTATTAGAAGAGGTGTATTAATTATTCAATGAAACAGCCTAATGCAGGAATCAATGTTGGGAGTGCAGAAGAGAATCTTCCCTTCCCAATAGATTCTACAGAAGACAATAAAGACAGAATATTTAATAGAGTCAGCCTGTAATCATATATGCAATAGAAGTTGTAAAAAGTATGTTGCTGAAATAGAAATTATTTATTCCCTGAGATGATGATAATGGTGGTTATTATTATTATTATTATTATTCAATCACTAAATATTTGTTTAATTAAAAGTGACACATGTTGAACTGGCAGTTTATATTTTTATAGTTTTATTTGTTAACTGTAGAAAGTAAGGCTGATTAGAGGGAGAATTATTGGTGGGATTAGGATAGAAGCATTTTGTTTGATGTGCATTCTCTATATTCGGTATTTGGTTGAATATAAGGCAATGTATTTTGTTTCAGAAAAATGAATCTGAAAACCCAACCCTGATTTATATGTGCTTTGTTGCTGCTGCAACTACTGTCCTATTCATTATTCATTCTCTACGTGGCACATATTTTTCATCTTCCCATTCTTGTATCAGTTACACCCAGAAACATTGATTATTAGACTACTAGAAACATCCTAAATGGAGCGGAGGGCTTGTGGCTCTTCAGGGGTACAAAACATTATCCATCGTGTCTGAATAACTTAAATGTTCTATCATTGAGTTAATAACCCCCTCCTCATCCATGCTTCTGGGTCCAATAAATATAACAGTTGTTGCTTGTTAAATATTGGCAAATACAGCAAAGGCTTTATTACATTAAATAAAAGTACAAATTTCAGGGGTTCTATGAACCTCATGCTTCTTCTGCTGGGAGGTTGTTTCACATATCCATCACCTCCTCAGTAAAGTAAGTATTCCTTACATTAAGTAGAATGTAAAAATCCCAGGAGAGCATAATATGCAAATGACAACATGCGTTTTCAGTGCCTGTACCTCTACAGACAAGCAAGGATCATATTAGAATTTGGGACAGCTTCTAATTTAGGCACTGAGTACACTGCACCCCTCCCCTTTCTTCTGTCTCACCTACTGATCCCCCTCCTCCCCTCTCCTTACTCCCTCCCCTAGCCATTCTGTCTGTATGGTTTTTGCTTCTACAAAGAGAGATCAGAGGAGACCAGAAAATGGCTGGAGAAGGTAAATGAGCACGTGGAGGGGGTAGATACTAGACAGGGGAGAATGCAGGGGGAACAGACAGGACTGAGAGACACAGAGAGAGAGAGGCATTTTTTTGGACAGCAAATTTCATTTCCGAATAAAATTGCCCCCCATTTCCGAAAGCTCAGGAAACAGAATTTGTTGTCGGAAAACAAATGAGCCAAAACCCACACAAAATTAGTCCTAAATTATTTTGGGCCATGTGTACAAGTCTAAAGTACAATATACGCCTTGGCGTGTAATCTCATCAGTTTCATACTGTGTCCCTGAATGGCAGAAATAAAA
Organism: Spea bombifrons; assembly: GCF_027358695.1. NCBI lineage: Eukaryota > Metazoa > Chordata > Amphibia > Anura > Pelobatidae > Spea > Spea bombifrons. The sequence goes on along the minus strand of NC_071088.1, from coordinate 93,141,781 downwards.
TGTGGTCACCCCAGCCCTCATTTGTAGAGGTGTCACTAGTCTCCCGCGACGCCTCTATGATGTGCACGCAAATGGCTTGTCTGAGCCATCTTTGCTACCAAAAAGATGATTATGGTGGTACTGAGAAGGGGGGGTCATCTGGGGTAGGGGGGCCGGTTTTGTCAGAGGCCCCAAAACCCTGGGGAGCAGCAAGCTGACAGAATATGTGAATGCATATTCGGATGGTGTGCTATGTGCATGTGTGCTGCCATCATCAAAGGAGGAAAACAGGGGCTCTGACTCAGTCTCCAGAAGTGGGAGTGTCAGTGTCGCAGGCGGTCAGACAGTGCTCTAGTCTACCAGGTAAACCTTCACTACTTCTAAAGCATTGATGATGGCTTCACCCTTTGTGGCCCCATCCTTTTGTAGCTTCACCCTCACCGACCCACAACTATGACTGTTTGGGGGGGGGTTAAGAAAGGGTGGTCATATTATAAGCAGGGTAAAATACATTATTTAGCAAATTTGAATAATGCCAGTTTTCTTTAATAGCCTTTAGAATAATTAAATTAATGTACGGTAATTAGTTTGAAAATATTTGATTAAAAAGTCAGGGACTATTTTACCTCAGGAAAGTTGAGGGCTGTATCAAAGTTGACAAAACTAGCATATTAATTCCCTCTCCTGGTGTTATATCCTATTCTCCTATCGCAATTTTATTTATTACACAGGCTTATTTAGAGTATACAACTAACTAAAACATTTGGAAACCTGTTATACCTGCTTTGATTCTGGTAAGCAGAAGAACTAGTACATTAAAAGAAAAGTATTAAAACTAATTCCATAATTTAATGTCCATAGTTAAATCCATTATAGTAGGTACAATACAAATTAAAATAAACTAAACTAAAGTAAACATCTCAACAAATAAACAACCTAGGATCACCAAACCAATTTTCATTCTATCCATGGAATACAAAAACAGTGGGCTTGAATGCCCAAAACATAAAATTTTTTACATTTTTTCTGTTTGTTGGATTATCTATACAAAGGTAAGGACTCGCTGTTCATACAAGGGTTCCTGCCTAGTGCTACTGATTATAATTTAAAAAGAATATTCCACTATCGTATGCAGTAAAATGCCCGTGATGACTGGAGTGTCCCATTAAAATTGTGGTTGATCTAGGGATTCATTTGGCAGCCCTAGCAATGCCAATCGTCCTTCTTCACAAAATTATGATGGAATTATTTTCCCCTTGATCCAGATCAATGCAAGTAATAATTTATTACTTGGAGAGGTTGAACATGACAGATGTTATTTACAGATGTTATTTAAATATTACTAAATATGTAACTATGTAAACGGATTGTGCCATACCATATATTTAATAATTGCAAATCCTCTTTTTACAGTTTGCATTAAACAACATTTCTCTTAGGATGAGATCTTATATATTCAGCAGCATCATCTTTGGAATAAAGGGCAACCCTAATATTGTACAGATTGCATGAAACAATATTTCACTTACTTTACTGAGCAGACGTTGTAGAAGCTAATATAGTGGGGACAAGACCACTATGCCATCGTAGTCTATGATTTTGTAGCAATGTAAAACAAAATGACATTCAGGTACTCATACTTCTACCAACATTGAACTAGATGATTCATATAAAATGGTATAGTACCAGTGTGTATAATTGTACACACTGTGTCAGTGACACTTACTCTTCAGTCAGGGACCAAGAAAGTTTAAATATGATGGCTAGAGGACTGGGTCAGAGCATCTCCAAAACTGCAGCTCTTGTGCAGCGGTCAGCGGTCAACCAGGGACAGGTTCATGGGCAGCCAAAGCTCATTGATGGACAAGGGGTGGGGGGGAGCAGGCCCATGTGGTACAAATCCAACAGAGGAGCTACTGTAGCTTAAATTGCTGAAAAAAGTTAATGCTGGTTCTGATAGGAAGGTGTCAGAACACACAGTGCATCTCAGTTTGTTGCATATGGGGCTGCCTAGCTGCAGAGCAGTCAGGGTGCACATGCTGACCCCTGTCCACTGCGCCTACAATGGGCACGTGACCATAAGAACATAAGAGCATAATAACTGGACCACAGAGCAATGGAAGAAGGTGGCCTGGCCGGGTGTGTGTGCATCGCTTACCTGGAGAATACATGGCACCAGGATGCATCCATGAAGGCCCCACCTTGCAATTTACAGGACTTAAAGGATCTACTGATTACATCTTGGTGCCAGATACCACAGCACACCTTCAGAGGTCTAGTGGAGTTCATGCTTCAACGGGTCAGGGCTGTTTTTGCAGCAAAAGGGGGACCTACAGAATATTAGGCAGGTGGTCATAATGTTATGACTGATCTCTGTATATATATATATATATATATATATATATATATATATATATATATATATATATATTAGAGGCATTGCTAAACACTAGCTTACACGTAATACATGGAACTCCCTTAGCGCTAGACAACTTTTAAACAAAGCCCAGGACAGAGGTCCAGACGCTAAATACCCACTCACAGATAGCTATGTTTAAAAGCTGTCTAGCACAGCTAGATCTGTGTATAAAATGGACAAGGAAGCAAAAGAGGTGATCATTGTTAACCTGATTTGCCTATACCTACTCAGAATCCATTGCACTATAGGATTTATGTGGGAAAAACAAGCCTTCAGCCTTGCCTGATGGATGTTAGTGTCATCAATGCCTCTGTTATTTCTTAATTTTAAATAGAGAAAATGTCATCACCTTTCTTGTCTTGTCATAATGTATTCTAAGTGTGACCTCTTTCTCTCTCTGTGGTTGGGAAAGACCTTACAGCATAACCTTCCCCTCACTTGCTTCCTGACACAAAAATGGGAACAGTTATTATTCATGGAAAGGGTTTGGCAGAACATCCCTTAAGCTAATTTAAAAAAAAAACAGTGACATCAACACAAAATGTGCACACTAGACATAGATGGTACATATACCCATCCCTCCAGGGTTGCCATGGTAAGGAGGCTAAGAAAATACAAAGAGCATAAAAATGCAGGAATGCGTCACTTATGTCTTCTATGCCCTGTTCTCCAACCCTATTGTGACCTTGTGGGGCCACAGAAATATATGTGGTCAGATGTTGCTCGAATGAACATTAAGTTGAGCATATTTGTAGTGCGCCTAGAGGGAGATGCTTTAATTGTAGCACGTATACTGTAAACCCAAAAGGTGTCTCTGTAAAAGTTGGGAGTGGGCAAAAACATGGACATGCCATATCTGTGGTGGCGTGTCCAGTCTTAAGACAATTATTGTCACTTAAACGATAAAGTAAAAACATAACTCAAACAACAACACAGAGTTATCGAGAGGCAATAACACAAATATCGTAAGTGGTCAGAGGCACGGCAACAAGTATCATGTTGAAGAATTCATAAGAGTCATAAGTTGTACCCTGTATCTATGAACAACAGGAAACTTGATTGTTATAGCAGAGACAGCTGGAATAATGGCAAAAGTTATTGGCAACTATTTAACACGAACTAATTAATTAGGTATTATGAAAGGTCTATTCATACCTGCTAAAAACCCACCTGCTCAAAGACCTATAATATATATTCTCTGAAAACCACCACAAACCATATTCCAGTAAGAAACCAATTGTCAAAATCTCCAAGCTACTGACTTCTGCACACGACTCTATTGACTGTAAATTCACAAGTATAGGCCATAGATCTCATTCTGTAATTAATCCTGCATTATTCCATTATATGTACGGTATTATACATATTCCATATAATGCTGATATTTTAAGTTGTTTGTCTTAATAGGAACAGCTCTAAATGAGCACAAAAACACAATAGTATTAGTTGTATAAAATGATAAGGAGCATGGAACCATGACATGAGTGTAATCTGTGAAGGCTGGGACTGCGTGTCGGTGGAGTTCACAGTAGCACCCAATGGTATTGATATTGAGTTGTTTCAGTTGTGTGAAGCGGAAAGTAAGGATACCAAAAAAGTCTAGGAACTACCATTCAATTTGTTTCATTTGTGTTTGGTTTTAAGCTAATGAAATAAATGGTAACTGTAGATAAATATTATTATTTGGTAGGTTTTCCCTTTTTGTTTTCAGTAATGTTTTAGGCATCCAATTATCATATTAACCCCTTAGAGGCATATCTGTGAAGTTCTCAGAGCAGGTTACACAGAGCTCCCCCATTTTCTGCATTCAGGGACATGGCTAGCCCTTAAGTAAAGGGAGAGTGGACATGGCCAAGCACCACTCCCTCTGCCTAGAGAAAGAGGAAGTTGACCCGCATTGAGGGTCCTGAGACTCCATGTCAGACTTGGAGAGTTCCCATCTATGCTATGATTATTAGAATGTAAAGGGAACCTGATGCAGCCTTTAATCGTGGGCATATACTGAAAGTCTGCATTAAAATCAATTGTATGGTGAATTTCATGTGTCCTCAGTTAAATTAAAATATATAATACGAGAAAGAGGAAGAACATACCATATATATTATATAGCATGTATAATTTGCTTTACAGACTACTTTTTAACACCTGTATATTTTAAACGAAATGTTAAATTAAGGCAACTGATCGCAAAGGCAGACAATTTATAAGAGAGCAGACAAGGCTGTCTTACAAGTACTGCAAAGCTCAGTTTTTTCAGATCTGTCGAGAAAGTTTATAAATAATAAACGTTCAGTCTGCTTTATTATGAAATATGCCAAGGCATGAGAATGCAGTGCAATGTAAAACCAAAGTTAAATAAAAAAAAAAAGATGCAACCACTCCACCATCTCCATGGAAATAAAAGAACAACCCCTGGCCAACAATCCGTGGCTCAGTGTTCATTAACTGAACATGGTTAAAATATAATTTGGCTATGAAGACAAGTTTTCATAAGCGTCATGTTCAAAACAGCATGTAAGAGTAAAATGATTGGCACAAACATGACACATGGTCTGGTTCAAGTAAACGACTACCACGTAATTGATAGGAAATACTTGAAGAATGTATCAGATGAAAATGTTGGGCCTTGGGGGCCTGACCATGCAAAGCTTTCAAGGATCCATTAAATTAGAAGTCAGATTAAACAATTTCATGAGTCTGTTCAGGTGCTGAATGCAATGATCACAGTGGCACTGATAGCAATGGCAGCTACCTGATGTCATTCTGATGTCGAGCTGTCAAAAGAGTAAAGAATAAATTGTTTCTTTAACTTCAGCGGCAGGCAGCTTGATTGTGGAGCCACAAGCAATCTGTAATGACTCTTCCCAACAACGACGAGCCATGCAATATAAAAGGATGCTTTGTTTTTTAAAGTTAGGGCGGATTGTAGTTGCTTAATATAATCACTTTAAAGATATGAAGTTAAGGGAAAGATAGTATTTATCAAGCACTCAGCACAGTGAACATTATGGAAAAATAATGTACAAAAATGTCAATAGACATTTGAAGTGGGTTTTGTTTTTTGTTTTTTTACATAGAAAATATAAAATGGAAACCTTGATAAATATTCCATTATACTTATGAGCGAGTGACAAAACTGTATGGCTAAAAAGTAAAATCATGCAAAGCATACTTCATTTCAAAATATAGGCAAAGGAAAAATCACTTTGTCCTAAAACATGATCTTCATCAGCGTCGGTCTTCAAAGACATGTTCTTAGGCCAAAACAACCAATGGAGGTTCTTGTAACCTATGTGCTTTTAATAAATCTTTATTTGAAAGCACAAATGTGTGGCGTTCATCATTTTAGTTAAGACTACATGGTTGGCATACAACTTGGTGAATTGGATTAGTATGAATTAAGAGTTAACCTAATGTTAGGTGTGTTGGGAGGGGAAGCATCTGGAAAGGCAGAATAGAATCTGGGGGGTATTATTTCAAACTATGTGCTAGTAATATGTTTGTTATTGAGCATTGTTCTAATTATAAAGCTTCTCAACTTAGAATATTCTAGCCTTAACACTGGGATATTATGTAAATGAAATGTTTTGTAATATTTCTAGATTGTGTACTTTCAACTATGTACATTAGTTCCCATAATCTGTCATTTGAAGGCCATTCCAGACCTACTGTCATGTCAAATGCGTATTGGGCTACATTTTGCATGGACAGCTATTGGAGTTAGAAAATGTGACTTTTGTCTCATTTTCCTTATAAAAAGCAAGAAGCATACTAGTTGAGCATTGGTGTTCAATTGAATACATGTAATTGGCTGCCACTGCACCTACTCATTTCAAAGGGAGTGCTACAGAGCATGTGCAAGAAGTAAATCTCCTGGTTTCAGTATAGGAAGCAGTCTTCTAAAAAAAAAAATCTACCCATTTCACCATTATTTTATTCCTGATTGACCAAATGGAAACATGCAAAAACTCTACATAAATTAGCAACCTTAACCTTACATTTTTTTTTTACAATATGTTGATGAATTCAAAAATGTCCACACAGAAACTCTGTATAAAGTTGCCCTGCGGAAGATGCAAAAATCAGTAAAATCTGAATATAGTGCTTAAAATTAATATTAGCAACCTTAACCAAACATTTTTTTACAATATGTTGATGAATTAAAAAATGTCCATACAGTCATTTTCCATGCTGCTTTGGGCCTTGCTATCTTAAAAGAGAATACATATTTGCTTTTTGGAATTTCCTTGAGGTTATGTATTTATGTATATTTGTACATATGTTATTTATGTAAAGCCACACTAGTATGTATGTATATATATATATATATATATATATATATATATATATATATATGTGTGTGTGTGTGTGTGTACGTGTGAGTATATATATATATATATATATATATATATATACTCACACGTACACACACACACACATATATATATATATATATATATATATAGTCTTGTAATGGATTGCTTTTTCATATATGTTTAGACATTTGTATTCTTTAGAAGTAATGCTTTGTAGATGTTTGCATCGCTGCTTGTCAAGAGGAAAGTGATGTCTCTTGTAACATTTTGGAACATTGCAAGGTATTTGGTGCATTCAAATCGCTCTAGAATAAATCACTCTATATTGCAGCAAATCCCCTGAGGCACTTTGTACCTATGGAACCTGCTGCTGTCACTACCCTTCCACATATACCTTAATCATGATATTTATAATGCTCGGAAAACGTACAATATAGTATGAAGCTTTAATCCCCAACTGCCGCTGATCTAATACCTTGAGAGCAGTGAAACGCACCTTTCAAATACATATATTGCCACACAAGATGCACAAAGTTTCTAATTACCATAACATTTCCATACATTTGTTCTGAGGGAGGTGTTTTTCAATCCAGACTGACATTAAGAAGTAAATGTTACCTTTAAAGTACAATACTTTTTTCCTCCCAGTGCATTAGTGATTAGATCCTTGGTGGCTACCAAGTACCAAGGGAAATACCACAAATTACTTTATCCATTCTTACATCTATTCTCCAAAATTCCCTGCTGAACGTATTTCCCTTCTGTATTATCCCTATCCCCCTTGAACATACTTGAACATTTTCATATTTTCCTGAGATTTGAAATTGCAGTAACCAAATATATTAAGATAATACAAATAATAAAGCTAATGCTGTGAATATTGAAAACTTTAAGCTAGAAATATTTTTTTTCTCCAAGTAACTTATCAATATAAGCATGATCATTACACAAATAATATTTTTTCCTTTCTTTAAATATGGATTATGGCTGTAAAGGTCAAAGTTTAACACATGTCAATATGTTTTATTATGTTCGTCTGTGTCAGCAGGCCCATAAAGTTGGACCATTAAGGTGCTTATCAATAATAATAATTTGGTTCTTGGCATGCTTAGCAACAAATTGTATATCATATTATAGTATGAATTATACTGGCTCTCAGGTGTCCCTATTTATGCATTCTGACTGATCAAAGTATAATCTTAAAACAAGACACTGTCATTTATATTTTTAATATTTACATGTAGTTGTTTTTCAGTTATTGGCCTTTGTAATTATCTCTGTTATGTACATGTTGTAGGTAGAAAAGTATTAGTAATTTGTTTCTGGTCGGACTCTGGTGACGCCTCATTATTATTTTTTTTAATTGCTTTCATCACTTCGATTCCAATTTTGTTTTCAAAGCACATAACATTGTGACTGCCTCATGGGTATTAGTTCAAAATATAACTTTTTTCTCCAAGATTACAGCAGAAATTTAGCAAAATATGAAGTTGGTGTGTGTGACAAAACATTATACTGTTTCTTAAATACAGTATCCTATTTATTATCAGTTTAAATCAGTAGGCTTGGGAAGGTGAGGGGTAGATGTATTGACTGTGTTCTTAGATTTGATTTAAGTTAAAATACCAAGCTTTTGAGGCAGCAATTAAACGTCCTTGTAAACTGAACCGAGAATGAAATGATAAATGCAAAGAGGTTTAGTTAATGGGGATATTAAGTAAACTACTGGTGAAAATGGCCATTTATCATTTTCTGATTCCTAATTGGTTTCCTTTTCCTGCCTGCATGTGGCATTTTCAGAAGGAATTGCCTTCCTATTGTGTGATTGCTGCAAATGTAATAAATCAAACCAATAGATTTTAGCTAATTTAAATGGAGACCAAATTGGATCCAAACCATGCAATAGTGCACACATAATTAATGTTCATTAATTTTTTAGCTTAGCTTGGCAGACAAGAACTATTTCTTTCTATGTATCACTTTAACTCTGACATTATAAAACCATGTACAACACTCTGAAAATAAACATTAATGAAATACTCTTTAGCACAAAATAGGCTTAGAGTGCAACATGGCAGGGGCTAAGTATGCACTATTTTGTCTAGTTAGGTAAACATGTATTTTTATATATTTGTTTTCCAGTACAGCATGGTGTTAACTGATTGAGTGTATGTTTAAAACTTCAGAGAGTATGGCAGATGTTTAACTGTTATCAAAAGAAAACAACTGTCAATGAGGTACACAGTATTAGTGTTTCTACAATGGATAAATTGTGCATGTATATTACAGTCTAGGAGTTGTTGACATGCACTTTGCAGACCTTTGATTCAACTACTGTGCCATCTTTAATACAGGGCAAATATGGAACCCTTGGGCCCCATTGTAGCTTTTCCTTGGGCCTTGTGGCTACTAAGTGGAGGTTTATGTAACAGAACCATACCCAAATACTTCCCCCCTAGTGGCTGCATCACCCTTTGGTATGAATGAAATCATATTTGGGCAACCTGCAGCAGCTGCACACATCCCACCTCACACTGAGGTATGGAAGCTTGTCCTGATCCTCCTTAGGACAGCTGCACACATCCCACCTCACACTGAGGTATGGAAACTTGTCCTCATCCAGCATAGGTGTAAAGGCAGCCCTTTTCAGGAATACATTTTGCTAGTTCTACATTTCCAGTACTAGATCAAAGAATCAGATATCAGACAGTTGACTATTGATGCACCAGTACAAGCCCAAACCACCAAGAGCCTTTTTGCTAAATGGATATAGAAAATGTGGACCCTGGACCAAGACATGCCTAGAACTGAGGGGAGAAGGACACATTAGTACTGTATTTTGGCTAAAGTACATGCGTCCACCTACCACATCAAAGCACCCCATCAGAGAGGTCTCCTACCTCACATATATTGTCATTAATGCTTGTGCTTCCAAACCAAATATATATGTTAAGTAAGAGTGCAGGCTTTATATGTATTATAATATATTTTATAAGAGTTAAATTAAGCAGTCTATCTCTGCTGTTTGGAATACTGAATACTAGTAACTGTATGAGTTCCAAGGACATGACAATAAATCTTCTAGCAATGAGCTTGAGACTGTACTCTGTAAACCAGGTTTATGTGAATGCTAAGTTAGGTTGCAGGTGCCCCATGCCTCGGTTTAAGCAATGAAAAAGTTTGAATATGACTATTTTATCATTTATGTTTATTTTGTGATTTCCACATTATACATCCACAATTATTTTACAAGAATCCACACATATCATAATACCAAACGTTATGAAAATATTATTTTTTAAAATTTCAGAGCTCAATGGCTCCTTAGTTCTTTATGTTGCTGCCAGCACAAGTTATAGGAAAGAGGGCCCCAGAAATTCTAACGTATGTTGTTAATGAGAAACAACAAACATAATTTTCCCCTGGCTTCTTCACTAGAAGACCCAACCCTATAAATCATGTTACAAATTAGCTTTCCAATACGGGAGGCCTTCTTTTAATTGTGAGCTCCACAACAGAAGTTCAGAATCTCCTTTCTTCTAATTTCCGCCAAACAGCTTCAGTGTTAAATGAGACTTCCCAGAATTTATTCTGGTTCATTTTGTTTCTTTTTTTTTTTTGTATAGCAAAAGTTCTGTATTGATCAAGTGCAAAATAAATCAACAAAAACACATTAAAATTACACCCATATTATTTTCCCCAGTTTATGGTAAGGAAATTGTGACAGTACTAATATTATTTTACCAACAATACAAAAACTCAAAAAAGCTTTAACAATTTAGAAGATTAACATCTGGAAATAACATATGCTTGAATCTGATGACTAAGAATGATATAAATATCTCTTAAAGCAGGAAATCATTGCTCTATTAACAGACATTAAAATTTCCCAAAAGAATACTGTACTCTCCCTTCACGTGGAGTTCACACCAATTTATAAACCAGCATGCATTGCAACATTATATGGTGTTAATAATAATATTTAATGTTGCTTTTCAGTGTCAATATCATTTTTCAATGATATTGCATTTTGTTTATTAAATAAGGGCCTTTAGATAACAATACCAAATGAAAATATATTGACTTGAAACAGTGTTGCTAATAAAGTTTACACGTGTCAAACTACTGGTTTCTTGTTTTCAAAGAAACTCTTGAGGTTATAGCGTTTGGCATAACCAAATCCACTTACTTATGTATTGTTGTCAGATAATGTCATTGTTTTGGAGCTATTTATTTTAAATGTTTACCTCAACTGAGATGTACTCCTCACTGTGGAACAACAAGTGTAGTCTAAACAGCGGATTCAATGGGAGCACTTTCCGTTTACAATATCTTTAGTTTACTAATTGTTTACTAATTCAAGCAAAGCGAACCAAAGACAGACCTACAGTATTTAAGTGCGAAGAGGTTAGTCACATTCTTAGTGAATTGCATGGAAGATTCTCAGTCAACATTGTTCAATCTTTACAGGTATAATTTGACAAGGTTTATTGGGTTTTTTTAAAATTATCATCATTATCATACCAAACAGGTGCTAATGATCATCAATTAAATATGTACGTTGAAACACAATCATTAACTGTAAAAACAAAAAACTCAGCTGTATGGATGAAATAAAACTGAGTGAGGAAAAGCTAAACTCAATAACAAGGTGAAGTTGCTGGAGTTTAATATCAAAAGATATACACTATGATGAGAATGAGCAATAAGAGGTTTCCAGATGTCCTGTCCAACTTCTTTTTTGTATGAAGAAGCACAAAGAAATATACAATGTTGACCATAGATGTGGTGCAGCAGATAAAGGACACATCACACTTTCTTCCCTTCACAATCAGAGGATGTCCAGAAGTGCCATTAGCTCAGCATTGGCAGAAAACAGTGAAACCCTGGTAAACCCATCTATTGTGCAATAAGGTCTGGTCAGAAGTGGTCTTGATGGAAGACTTGCAGCCAAAAAGCTGTACCGCCGACGTGAAAACAAGGCCAAGCGACTCAGCTATTGACGAAAATACAGAAACTGCCGCAAGAACTCTGGACTGATGAGTCATAATTTGAAATGTTTGGCTATAGCAGAAGGCAAGCAATGGGCTGGAGAGTAGTACAGGAATGCAGGCAACAGTAAAGTTAGATCTGCATTTCTGCAAACGGAATCAGGGATTTGGTCAGAATTAATATTCTCTTCAGTGCTGAAAAGTACAGGCAGATACTTATCAATCATGCAATTCCATCAGGGAGGCATCTGATTGGCCCCAAATTTATGTTGCAGCATAACAACCACCCTAAACATACAGATCAAGTAATTAAGAAGATCTTCAGTGTAAAAAGAACAAGGAGTCCTGGAAATGATGGTATGGCCCCCACAGAGTCTGATCTCAACATCATCAAGTCTGTCAGGGATTACATGAAAAGAGAGAAGTAACTGAGACTGCCGAAATCCACAGAAAAACTGTGGTCAGTTTGTCAAGATGTTTGAAAAAACAGGGTGCAAGTGTTGAGGCTGTTTTGAAGGCAAAAGGTGGTCACACTAAATATTGATTTGATTGAGATTTTTTTGCTTCTTTTCATTAGACTTGTGCATTCAGATTCATATGAATTGCAAATTCGTTGATTCATTGAATTATTTTTGGTTCATTTGCACGTCCATTGTTCACTTAGATTGCATTTTGTTAAATTATAAAAATAAGCTATTTTCATGTCTATTTTTGAAACAGTACTGCATAAGAAGAACAACTGACATAAAAAAAACAGCCCAAACAATTTAGAAGATGTCAACATGCAATCTGTGAACCATGTGAATTGTAGCAAATAAACCAAAAAAAAAAGAAAGAAAAAACACAAGGGTCTGCAGGGAAAATTGACATTTTCTATGGAAAATCATGACAGTATATATATATATATATATATATATATATATATATATATATATAGATTGCCCCAAACTACAAGTATATTGTTATTATAACAGCCATTCTTAGAACTAACAGTTGCAACAGAACTATCGGTTAAGGATGGATCTTCCCTTAGGCTTTTTGCTTCAGTTACAAAATGTCGCTTTGAAGCAATTTAAAACCAAAAGCAAACATATTCTATCCATGGGGCATTCATAGGGCTCAGAGGAAATATTCTATGTTTACAAATATACTGTTTACATGCTCAATTTCATGTACCTGTATATGACCTCAAATATGTATGGTTTTTAAAAGGCTATCTAAGGGCAGATAAGGTAAGCACCAGCTTGAAAACATATTCTCATATATGGCTTATTTATGCACAATATGAGTTTTCTGTGTCAAGAGAAATGATTGCATATAGTGAAAATGTATTCATTCTTTTGATTTAGGGATATGCCAGCTTAGCAAATTTAGACCTTCTGATAATATCTTCTGGCAACAATGTGTATAGCAGGTTTACAAATTTCAAATAACATTTTTAAATAAGATGCACATTTTACAAAACAATGTTTTTAATTAAAATTTACCAAAAGACAAAAAAAAACCAAGAAAATCAATTGTTATTAGTATTATTATTAGGAACAATTTGCTCATTTTTGTGATCATATTTAAGATTCATCATTAATTTTGAATGCCTTAACATAATTACAAAAAGGTTTTCTAATGATCTTTTTAAATTTAAACCTGGATTAGCTAACACAACGTGCTATTGGAACACAGGCATGATGGTTGCTGATAAAAGGCCTGTGTACACCTAGGAAAATAATCCATAAAAATCAGCTGTTTCCAACTACAATAGTCATTTACAACATTAGCAACAACTACACTGTATTTCAGATTAATTCTATTATCTTTTAATAGACACAATTTGCTTTTCTTTCAAGAACAAGGCCGTTTCTAAGTGACCCCTAACTTTTGAATGGTAACGTACATATAGCAGAGACCTTGTTAAATGTAATATATGCATTTCAGAAATTGCTTACATGTGGAATAGTAGTGTTCAAATATGATGGTTCTGGATAACGATAAGAATATGTTATATATGTATATATATATTTTTTTTTTCTTTATTAGTGATTAAAGTAAATAAAATGCCAGGGAATTTCTGAGGAGAGTTCTGAAACTAGCCTTTTCAAATTGTATTCTGATATATATTATGAATGTGATTTAACTTGATTGAAATATTTATATTATAATATATGTATATTTATGTTGTGTATATTTACAGTACTGTATATGATCCAAAAATGGCAAAATTCTGATTTATCAAGAAAAATTTAAATTAATGATCACCTTTATATTACTATAAAAAGTAAATATACAAATCAAACATATCAAATCAAAGTAAAGATCAAATATTTGAAGAAGTCAAAACTATGAAAAGACACATCTGATTATCTACATCTAATTTACAAATGCATCTTGTTCTTTCAATCCAGTAAGCAAATTCTAATTATTTCAAAAACAAACCCCCTCCTAATATTAGAAAACTTTGCAAGCATAAACATTTTCATATAGATATTTACTTAATTTTATTGAACTCAACTTGTCATAGCACAGAAACATTGAAGAAGCGTTGGTGTTGGAGAAATGGAAATTACTTTTGTGCTCAAAAAATTGCCATAGATAAGGTCGAAATCTTGTAATGAAGTAGCATATCGGACTCCCAGGTACCTTCGAAATGGAACTGTGCCATTGTTCAGTGTGCAGGATTACTGTAGTTAATGAAAAGTGCTATGCAACTTGGAAAAACACAGCATGCCTCAAAGGTTTAAGACATTAATTAATGATTACTACTTTGACTTTTAAATAATAGCAGGCATTATTAAACACTTATTTACATCCACCAGAAAAACAGAAATAAACAATAAATCATAGAAATAAATCAACAAGTTCATTTGTATTTAATTTCAGATGTTTACTTTGTAAGTGTAGTTTTTCATTAGTCCAACAGCGCAATTTTCAATGGATCCGGAGAAGACATAATATAGATCAACCAGTGACAGTGTTTCTTTGGTAAATCCAAATGTGATATTTTGTTGTATCCCGAAAGATGCTGGGTAGGTCCTAACGGAGGTCATCCATTAATAATCCACACTATGGACCCTTAATTTCTGTAAATCTAGTTTGCCACTGTAGTGGATTGACTACCCCCCCCCAAAAAAAAATATTTCAAATTCATTATGTCATTACACAATTGATACCATATTTTGAAATATTAAGTCTAATTTACATCATAAAAATTAGTCTTTGAAAGTTTTGTATATTTACAGTATATCATTTACTATAATATTCTGCTTTCAAACAGGTACTGGAACTTAATGTCTGGAAACTGGATGTGAAGTCTGGACTAGATCAACATCAGGCGCATTTGCAATTCCTATTTTAGATTTTCTATTTTGCTATTCTGTCGCTCAAACTCATTGTTGGTGCTGAAGTAGATATGAAAAGTTGGTTGGTTTCTAGTTGGAAAGGAACTGGTTTCTGAAAGGCATATTTCCGACATTGAATGTACTATATAATAATTATATTAAGAATTATATTTAAGAACAAACAAAGTGCAAAATATTATTACTTTGTTTTGGCACAGTAGCTGAGTTTCCTTATTAACTAAGCAGTCAAAATATAATGATAAAACAATGACTTTTAGACAATTATTTATCACATACCAACATACAGTGATATGCCTAATACTCACCGGTGAATATTTCCATATGCCAAAAATCTTAACATTTGACAGACACGGTCCCTGAAGCTAAAAATACATATTGTTTCTTTGTAATTAATCATGATTATCTAACATGTAAATTATATCCCGGACAGGTGAAGCTTTCTCTTTTCACTTCTTCTTGCATTAAGACTATATGTGTGAGATTAAAAAATGCAGGAAAAATGGATGGAATGAAATAAATAAAACCTTCACCTTAGCGAAGTGTGAGCTGACATGCAGTTTGTTGAAAAAGAAATTTAAATGATTGAAAGAAAGAAGCCAAAGTATACATCAAGTGACACCATCCTTCTTCGTTCTTTAATCACATGCTCGCGCTCAAAAAGGATCCAAATGTAGGTTGCTACAGAAGAAAATGTCTGTACGATTAGTGTCTGTGAACAAATGCAATGAGCCAAAAGAAGAAAAAAAAAAGATTTATAGAGAATTGTAGCGGGGGTTAAAGTACAGTTTAATAATTCCAATCTCAGTCATTTTTTCATATGTATTGTATGTGTGAGTCCATAGTACAGCATAATGTGTCATAATTTGGCCTTCCGTTCTGACAGCCGAGCTTGAGTTGGGCATTAAATCATTGCCCCGAGGAATTCTCATTCTGGCAATTCCTGGCGGTAGGACTGTCATCTCCTCCCACACATTACCTATCATTTTTGACATGATTGGATCAAAATTAGTCAGTACATTTAGATGTAAATTGGGACATCCAAGAATAATAATGAGCACAAAAATATAGCTCTGTGTAATTGACATGGCAACAGCTTAGTACAGTCTTCCACAGCATCTCTGAGGTTATTAAAACAATGATAACAAAAGTACGGTATCAAAAAAAAAAGTAAGAAAACTTTTTTGGAGATGGATATTTACCTAATCTTTAAATTGAATGAAAGTTGTTGTGATAGGTCCTCCTGCAGTTAGACATAGCTAATTATCCTATGTAAAATTACATTAGTCAAAACTCATTAAAAATGGTAATTTTCCATTTCACTGCATTGTGCAGTCACTACCTATCTTTTTTTCCCATTACTACAACTCTGATCCCTTTATTAAGATAAACGTGTATGTAGAATAAAATAGACATGTTATCATAATTGGAAGAGTCATAACACTGTTTTTCTCAATTTTTTAACATTTTCGAGGAAAACTCCTACGTTGGCCCATTTGTCAAAAAAAATCATTGATTCAAATATTTATAGCAATCTTACCATCTTTTTCAAATCTGAGCTCCCACCAAATAGTAGGAGAAATGTCATTGTACATTTCAGTTATTCTCTTCAAATTGTACTATTGGTCTTGTTGGACTTGACCCGATAAATGCAGCAACTAAGTAAATGTGTTTATATCATTATTTGAATGATTTATATATCAGGTACTTAAGATTAAAGAAGGGGTAATTCAGTAGATGTTTTTATTAGTAGTAGTAGTAGTAGTAGTAGTAGTAGTAGTAGAATGAAACAAGTTCCATTCAACTGCATGTTTAAAATGTGAGATTTAGGCAATTATTTTTTTCTAGACAATGAAAATGTGTGGTAGGCTAAAAAGTAGATAGTCCCTAGCTGGAAACATTTTTATAGTGTGTGTAAATAACTGAAACCTCTAGTAGAGATACTTGACTTGAACAAGGTTAGTACTAACACCATTCAATTCAAAAACTACACATTTACAAGATGTGGTTAATAAGTCACTATATATGTATGGATTGAGGATTTTGTATTAATCCCATGTTTACTGTTTTTTCAGATTTTGAAGACAATGTGATTGTCTTGAATTAATTTATCAGATCTCCATTTGATTTGTTAACATAGGCTAATGGGTGAGTGTTTTAAATTTCAAAAAGATTGCTCATTATTATTATTGAAAACAAACGCTATGAAACCCAGCTATGGTATGGTACATATTAAATAAAGACAGATGACTAAATTTGGACTATACTATGATTCTAATATCATCCCAGCATGTCTAAATTATGTACAGTGTTGTATGGGCTATCATACACATAATGATAGATTAATATTGCACACCAAACTTTTATTAAATTAACATTAAATTACATTTTTCCAGTGTTAGAAGTTTAAATAAAATGATGAAATCAATTAAGTTTATCGAATTCTTGGTTTATGTTCCTCTATCTGGTTTTGCAATATTCCAAGAAATCTACATTGTGTACATACATCACTGTACATACGTCACCATGATTGTTATTTTTTTCTGGTTATTCATATTTGACACGTCATAGTTTTATTAATCAGATTCATGGATTCTGCTGTAAATTTCAAAATGTTGTTTCTTACTTAGTAGAAAGTTGTATCTATAACATCTCAAAATGGTGGTGTGTGATTTACCATTACATTTAGCCTCCGCAGGGACTGAGGATGAAAATGATTAAATATTACATTAGCACAAAAACAGCTTTATACTTGGGAACATAATGTTATATAAGAGCCAGTAACATACCATTGTTTTATTATTTTAGCTGTACAATATAAGGAAAGAGAGGCATACAAACAATATATGAATAAAACTACAACTAGATATTTATGTATAGGTAAAAATACTCCAACCTGTGCCCACCACATATAATGAATGGCAAGTAAATAAATGGTCAAATCAAAAGTACATACAAAATAATTATCAGGTTTTATTCCCACAATATTACATAAAAAATCAAATACAAGAAAATGACCAAAAAGGACTTACGTTCGGTACTGAATACAAGCGGAATAGGAGCGGAAAACACTCGAGATCGCTAATTTTTAGACATAAAGCCTTTCTCAGGGGAGTGCTACTCACTTCATTATCTTTAATAATGCTTACAAAGCTACCAAAATACTTGTTTTCTTACTCACTGGATGTTTCATTTCTAAACCATCGCCTTGTTCTGTGTACATTATTTTGGCATTTATATTATTTTTGTTATATTGATTCCATGTATTAATATGTGGTTATTATAACATGAAATTACCCATTTATATACGACATTGTACAAAAGATTTAAATAAATATATGTAATATAAAAGTGTATATACCCGCTTAGATGCATTGTATTCCACCCTTAAGCATCATTAATTTTAATATAGTTATTTCAATTATAGTCAGGTACCTTTTGTTTCATTTCTAAATAATATTAATCTTGATAACGTTTACACCTCTTTTTATTGCATATATTCTTCCATGGACTATGAAGTGAAATCAAAATACTTAAAGTACCACGTGGAATACAATGAGCCAGTGCTCTTACTGTAAATATAATATACTGATACACTATGAAACTTATTATTCTACTACTACTAAAACAGTAGTATTCCTTTAAATGAGTACCCTGCTATTGCATCAAATGTCAATAGCCTTGACCCACCACCTGACCATTAAGTGTTAAATATATCCATAATCAGAGAAACCCAAAAAATCTACAGGTAGCAGAGACACATACTTAAATGGAGCACAGCATACAAAAAGCATTAAGGAAAGAGAAAATCATTATTGATGTCGCAAAATTGATTTACACAGTAATCATACATTTTCCTTCTAAGCTGATGTAAGAGAAGGAATTAACGTCAAATTATACTTTTAACATTTGAACGTCCAAAATTAGGTAGCAGAGTTATTGCCTATACGTTACTATGACAAGATAATGAACATAGCATATGAAAGGTCTTTCATTGTCTTTCAGTATGCTGGGATTCACTCACAGTGATGCTTTCTGGCACACTTTTTATTGTTTTGTCCCATTACCTAGGAATACAAAAAAAAGTATATTACCAGATGTCTTTAAATTTAGACAGTTCAGGGTGTATATTTTGTCAGGGGATCAAGTTGAAAAGGTCAAACGCCTGAAGCCACACATGTCACAGTCTCTTACTACCTGGCACATAATTCAAACCCATACTGACTAGAGAATATGCAATCTAAAATACAGTTATTTTTTTGGAACTGCATGTAACGTCTAGTGGAAATGAGGGAACCAGAAGCAATGAAATTCTAAATTGATATTTTTTCCCCATCTGCTTATCAAGCATCATTCACCCGGTCCCAAAAAACTAAATTTACCAATTTAACACTTCATTTTGAATGCACTTTTTAAATTCATTATTAATTCATTATTAATTCATTATTAGCTAAAATATTTAACGTATATAGTTTTTCAATAATGAGGGCAAGTAGTAAGTAGACATTTAATCTAATAGGTGTAATATATATACAAGCAAACTAAAATACACTTATGTCGTTCATGAATGTTAGTTTTTGCTGCTTCATTTGCACATGCCTGCTGTTTTAGTGTATTATATTTTGCTTACTTTGCTTTTTTCCTACAAATGAGGGCTTTTGCCAATCTTTTCGCCAAATCTGTGAAAGTGTGTATTTGGAAATCTATGTAAAGTGATTGATATATATTACAGTATATTACTTATATTTTTATATGTATATAACATATACCCCCATCATGAGAGGAAGGAGAGATACAGTGGGGAACAAAAGTATTTAGTCAGCCACCAATTGTGCAAGTTCTCCCACTTACAAAGATGAGATAGGCCTGTAATTTTCACCATAGGTACACTTCAACTATGAGAGACAGAATGAGACAACAAAGTCCATAAATCACATTGTCTGATTTTTAAAGAATTTATTTGCAAATTATGGTGGAAAATAAGTATTTGGTCAATAACAAAAGTTCATATCAATACTTTGTTATATACCCTTTGGGGGCAATGACAGAGGTCAAACGTTTTCTGTAAGTCTTCACAAGGTTTTCACACACTGTTGCTGGTATTTTGGACCATTCCTCCATGCAGATCTCCTCTAGAGCAGTGATGTTTTGGGGCTGTCGCTGGGCAACACGTACTTTCAACTCCCTCCAAAGGTTTTCTATGGGGTTGAGATCTGGAGACTGGCTAGGCCACTCCAGGACCTTGAAATGCTTCTTACGAAGCCACTCCTTCATTGCCCGGGCGGTGTGTTTGGGATCATTGTCATGCTGAAAGACCCAGCCACGTTTCATCTTCAATGCCCTTGCTGATGGAAGGAGGTTTTCACTCAAAATCTCACGATATATAGCCCCATTCTTTCTTTCCTTTACACGGATCAGTCGTCCTGGTCCCTTTGCAGAAAAACAGCCACAAACCATGATGTTTTCACCCCCATGCTTCACCGTAGGTATGGTGTTCTTTGGATGCAACTCAGCATTCTTTCTCCTCCAAACACGACGAGTTGAGTTTCTACCAAAAAGTTCTACCTTGGTTTCATCTGACCATATGACATTCGCCCAATCCTCTTCTGGATCATCCAAATGCTCTCAAGCAAACTTCAGATGGGCCCGGACATGTACTGGCTTAAGCAGGGGGACACGTCTGGCACTGCATGATTTGAGTCCCTGGCGGCATAGTGTGTTACTGATGGTAGCCTTTGTTACTTTGGTCCTGGCTCTCTGCAGGTCATTCACTAGGTCCCCCCGTGTGGTTCTGGGATTTGTGCTCACCGTTCTTGTGATCATTTTGACACCACAGGGTGAGATCTTGCGTGGAGCCCCAGATCGAGGGAGATTATCAGTGGTCCTGTATGTCTTCCATTTGCGAATAATTGCTCCCACAGTTGATTTCTTCACACCAAGCTGCTTGCCTATTGCAGATTCAGTCTTCCCAGCCTGGTGCAGGCCTACAATTTTGTTTCTGGTGTCCTTCGACAGCTCTTTGGTCTTGGCCATAGTGGGGTTTGGAGTGTGACTGTTTGAGGTTGTGGACAGGTGTCTTTTATACTGATAACAACTTCAAACAGGTGCCATTAATACAGGTAACGAGTGGAGGACAGAAGAGACTCTTAAAGAAGATGTTACAGGTCTGTGAGAGCCAGATATCTTGCTTGTTTGTAGGTGACCAAATGCTTACTTTACAGAGGAATTAACCAATTAATTAATTAGAAATCCTACAATTCCTCTTTCCCCCCATTCTGTCTCTCATAGTTGAAGTGTACCTATGGTGAAAATTACAGGCCTCTCTCATCTTTTTAAGTGGGAGAACTTACACAATTGGTGGCTGACTAAATACTTTTTTGCCCCACTGTACATTATGAGTCCCAAAGAGGGTCTGTCTTGTCTAAAGAGGAACACTTGAAACATATACATAAGTACTGTATATATAACAGGCTTCTATTCTGTTTGCTCCTCTTCTGTTGTAATATATTACCTTTGCTTATGTTTAATGTGTATTGTAAAACAAGTCTTCTTTGAAAAATAAAGTATATTAGCTACAGAGCAACTACTTACAAAATGTTTGTCAATCACAAGCAGAGTGTGATTTTTAAGTTAGGTGAAAAAAGCCTCCATCATATTTAAGGCCTAATGCAGGAGCCATATGGAATATGATGGAATCGATCAGGAACAATGAATTAAATTCACATTAACCCAATGCTTAAATGTTCTGTTTTCCTACTATATATTTTTATTTGAGAGAGAGGTGTGAGACAGAACAAACCTTCCTAATTTATAGTCTGTAAAGAATTCCATTACCTACCATCCTACAGCTGCACTTAGGATGTTTAAAGAAAAACTGCAGTGCATCAAAGCCCACTCGTTATTCTCAAACTGCCCAATTAGTAGGTTACTGCATTAAAAGTGCTATGTTCCAACATTTTAAGAGCACAACTTGAAATATGAGGACAATAGTAAAGTAACAGAAGTTCCAGTCTCAAAAGACTAAAGTATCAAGTTGATGAGAAAAATGGATCTGCGATCTGTCTCATGAAAATGACATGAATTGGCAGCATTGAAACCATTGTCTAAATAATCTTTTTTCACTGAGGTTAACATCTGTATTATTTACGGCTTTAAAGTACATTATACTTCGCTCATTGTTAGTTGGCTTCAAAAACACTTGTCCAAGCATGCTTTACATTACATATCTTCTACAGGCTGGAATGTATAAGTCCCTCAAATAGTTTATGCACATTGAATAACTAGAATGAGTAATTTTCGCCAAATATTTTTATTCAATCAATATAATGTCAGCTATTTAATTTTGTATATTTATACATGTATATGTAGATTTACACTAAAATACACGGGCGGATATATAGGTACTTCATATGTGTCATATAATGTTTATTACCAAATGTTTTGTGAAAAAGAGAATACATTTCAAGCGGAACATAAACAAAAGAGAACAGATATTTTACCTGTCTAAAAGTGGTATATTACAAACATACCTGGTCTTCTGACAACACAAGCTGGGTGCTGAATCTGATATGCTACACTCACAAATCGGGCAGCGCATCTATACTCCTATCGATCAACATTGAAAAGGCCTTCAATAGGTTGGATTGGACCTTCATGTCAGAAGTCCTTAAACATATGGGCTTTGGCCTAATCATTATGACCTGGGTACAGACCCTATATTCCTGTCCATCAACAAGACTGAGGATAAATGGAGCTCTAACCACTCCGTTTTCCATCACCAACAGGACTATAAAGGGATGCCCCCTCTCTCCATTGCTCTTTGTGCTGTCCATGGAGCCTTTTATTTGCACACCTCTTCCCATTATATTAAAAAGGTTTTTAAACATACGGTGTCCTAGCAAACTTAAAATGAACACCTTTAAATCAGAGATTCTCAATATTAACCTACCCAAGACAGAAGAACACCAAATAGAACAGTCTTTTCCCTTCAAATGGAGCAAGGGGAAACTCAAATAATTGGGCATCTGGCTCACCAACGGCCTTACATTCCTTTACCAGGACAACTTTCCTAGAAAGGATGAGTGTGCTTAAAAATTATTGCCTTGCAATAATGTTTGTCATTTAAAATTAACAATGCTATATAGTTTAACTGTGTAATAGAATTATTGGCTGGAGTACAGAACATTTTTGTGCATTTTCATGTATGATGTAATAGTTTTCATGAATGTCATAACTTTTGGCTATAGATGATACCCTTCTTGTTTCGGTAAGAAGAGGCTACTATGGGAGGCTTGCCCAAGGTCCCATTATAATTACAGACAGCCTTATACTTGAACCATGCCAACTTTTACTGAGTAGATAAGTTGCTCTTTGAATGTGAAACAAACGTTGTATTACCACTTTTGAAACAGGCAGACAAATATAAAAATTTAAAAAAGATGCCATCAACTATAAGACCAATAAAGTCTATACATAGGATAACTGGGCCCTTGGTGATAATATCAGAGGTATTTTTTCTAAATGAACCAGAGGGACCATTATCTTTAATTCCATCCTCTAGTTCATCCTCTTAATGTTTAGGCCATGCCCAGGAAAGAAGAGGAGAGGATTCCATGGTGGAGGTTTGCTAAACAGAAAAGGGATGTGGGCACACTTATAGCACTGGAATACATAACATTTCTGATATGGTTTTAACAACTGAAGAGTAAAAAAGTTATAAGTGTTACCCATAGGGGATGCCAAATTAGACATGATTCTAGTTCTGACCACAAACTGGTTATAAAACTGATGGGCTAAAAGAGGTCAATAGTTATTATCAACCATAGCAATTTATTGGCTGAGAGTCTGGCTGTTAAGTTGAATAGCCAATGATTACAAAGAACACCGATAAGTTTAAACAATGAGTCACTTCCAAATGGAATTTTTCCCCAAAAGCTTTATAACTTTATGATGGTTGCAAATCTTGCAGTGCTGTTTTTTATAATCTTATCTAAACATTTTGGCTCACAGGTTGTCCTAAAACAAAAATTATACTTGAAGGATATGATAACTTTTTTTCAGTTGACCAGCTTACATGTTCATGCTCAGGGGCACTTGTAGCATCTATGGACATACATAGTCTGAGGGGTCCAAAGTGGCGTCTCTAGGGGGCTACTGGGGCTGAAGCCACGAATCTCTACTTCATAGCACGGGAAGGAGACACTGGGGCTAAAGCATACATAAAGCATAAAGTCTCCCTTGGGATGAATGATAAAGAGAAATCGAAGAGATGAGATAAATAAAAAGAGATATAGTGAAGAGAAATAATGAAAAGGGAGGATCAAAGAAAAGGAAGTAAGATAAATGAGTAAAGGGAGAGGAGTGGAGATATACAGGGAGAGATAGGAAACAGGGTGAAGTAAAGAGAAAGAGGAGAAAAGATGAAGAAAAAGGGGAAAATGGAGATAAATGGTAAAGAGGAAGGTAAGAAGATAAAGAGAACAAAGAGAGATAAAAAGAAAGGGAGGAAATAAACATAAAGGGGAGGAAAAGAAAGGAGTGATAAAGAGAAAGAGGAGGTGAGAAGGGGATCAAAGAAAAGGGGGATAAAAGAGATAGAGACATGGGAGAGAAGGGGCACTGTCCTTAACACAGGGTCCTGTGTTAAGGACAGTGTAAAGATAGCCACCTACGCGGACGATATGTTGTTCGTTCATTACCACCAAACATATATCTATACTGATCACATTGGGTAAATTCGTTGAATATTGAAATCTGTCAAATTTAAAAATGAACTTCAAAATCTGAACTCTGAGGTTTAATCTGCCTATACAACTAGATTGAATTTTCTTCTTCTATTGGAAAAATGAGGCCAGAAGCAAAAAGCTCCGAATTTCCTTCCACAATATGTGGGTTCACATTCACTCACACTCTCATTCTTGTTCATTCTCTGACGCTCTCTAAATGCTTCCTACCTTCTCTGTCGGCCACTTCCACTTCTGCATCTTCTTCTGAATCGTCTTTATCTTCTCCCTTCTCTTCTCTATTTTATCTTTAATCTTCAATCCTTAATCCGCCATCTTCTTTTTGTGCCTGTATCTTCACGGACATAACCCAGTGGTGGCTCTGCGGTGACATCCTTCACGATCCTCCCCTGAGCTCTGCTATATTGCCCTCAGTTCAAGTGAGGGCAAAATGAAGGGATTTGCTTTGACGTCCTCTCCTTCGGATTGGAGGATTAGGGACATGATGTCGGTCATATATAAAATGATGCCGCATCCGCAGAGATGTGGACAAAGATAGAAGATAGCAGATTGTGGATTGAAGACCGAAGATAGAGAAAAAAAAAGAGAAGGGGGGATATAGAAGATGTGGTCGGCAAAAAAGGTAGGGAAACATTTAGAGAGCGTGAGAGAGTGAACAAGAATGAAAGTGTGAGAGAGTGAGTGTCTGAGAGAGTTAGTAAGAGTGAATATGGGCATCAGACAACATATTTTGTTCCTGAATCAAAAATGGCCCTACATTTTTTGCCGAAACAAATGGGCAGGGAATGAAATTTGTTGCCCGAAAATGAATGGGCCAAAAGTGAACCGAAAAATGTATCTGAATCGTTTTTGGCCCATTTGCACGTCTAGTATTTATCTTTTCAACTTCACATTGCTTTATCCTGATCCTCTCCCTCTCTGGCCTCCTACAGCCATAACCCCTCCCTTTTTTCCTTTAAATTTCTTTTCTTATCCATCTCTCGCTCCTTCCCCTGTTGTAGCCTTCTTGCATCATTACAAACAGTCTGCTTAGTGCTTGCTACCACCTCAAGCCAAGCACCAATAAAAGGTAGTAATAATAATAATGCTTGTAATTTGTAATTAAGGGGGTAGCACTACCATATCAAACCTAAACGCCCCAACACATACACAACCAATTTCTACAGCGGTTATTGAGGGGAGGATGAAGGCTGCTGGAAGGTAATCTCATGGGACTGAAATGTCAGAGAGAGTTTGAATGTTTAGAGGTTAAATGTTATTATTTATAGAACATTATTATTGTTTTATCAGTTATATGCAGATACTCTTTCTTTTTTTGCACCGAGTCCAATTGGTTTATTGTATTGTATTACAAGGTCCGGGTTAGAGTACATTACCTGCATTCTAGGTTTCTAGCCAGGTGAAGGCACTGCCCCAATCTCTCAATTTTCTGCAGAGGCTCAGGATTTCCAAATAAGCGTCACACCAGAAACCATGGAGATGACTGCTAAGTGCAGCTTTTCCAGCCAGGAAAGTATTGCATAAATATAGTATATGATATATCAAATTATAATCAAAGTAAATCCATACTTGGGCACTTATGTTTCAAATGGGTCATGTATTTTTTTTCTTCTGGGTTTTCTCTCATTCTCTGATTATGTCCTTTTTCTAAAATATCAAGGTTAATAGGCTAACTATTGAGGGTTTCTGGATTGAGCGTATACCTATTTTCTTTTGGGTAATGCATATTTATTGAAAGAGATCAGATTAGTTAATTGTTAATGGTCCTCCAAAATAAAAGTAGCAAAATTCACTAAAACTAATAACAATAATAATCGCAATAACACTGGATATCAATGACCGAATCCAACTGAACCCTACTTAGGCCTCAAAGTAAAGTAACTTGACCCACAAACATTACTTATATTTACCATAGTGAATGTCATTCTAAACTCCAGAGCAGCCAATTTATTTATTTATCCTTAAAATATACAGCAAAAAACTGAAGGTTTAGTAAACCGCAACATTTGAATAATCTTAATATATTATACTTAATGGATGAAATCCACTAAAAACACACTTGGATTTCTTTAGTAATTCTTCCAAGAAGGCGATTTCCCGCCTACGTGACCTCCTTTTTTAATGCAATTTTTTCCTTAATTAATTTTACCCTTGTTAATTTCCTTCATGTCACATCACCTAATGTACTAACATTTCTACCTGACTATGATCCTTGATTGCTTCCCTATGTATTTAAATTAGCCAGCAGTCCAGTAGGACGTAGGTTCCCACTCATGCCCTATCTACCTTCAAACTATTTTACTTACAATATTGGAAAACCAAAAAAGCACAAGCTATAGGTAGTTTTTATTTAGTAGTAAAATTATTTTTAAAAGCTTTGTCTTTTTCACACCTAAAACTGTTGTTACTTGCACTAGCTTTTCTGTGAGAACTCCTTGGACTCTATTGCCATATTTCTCACTTTGGTTGTTTTCATTATGTTATACACTTTCTTTATTGCAGATTTGTGCAGCATTATGTGTGTGTTGGATTTTGCCAGCCCCCCGGTACACCTCATTATTTGGACACCATTTTCCATTGAATTAGTAAATTAATCACATAACTGTTTGTTCTTGTATTACTCACTCTCCTTGACTTATAACTTTCTCAATGCAAATCAAACGCCACAGTTCTATGTTTCAAATATGATGCAATTGATATTACACTAAAATGAGCACACCATTTATTGAATTAAAAATATATTAGAACAATTAAATACAACTATGAATTTTAATGTGAACTCAATACACGAAGATTTTCTAGCAGTTATTAACTTAATGCCTTATATCCATCATCGTAAAGCTGCTCATATAACTTTCCGAGGCACTAAATCTTACACTGATTGCCATTGACATTCTAACAACCTTAAATGACCACCTGCCACATAGTGAATAAATTTAAGATTAATATTTGGAAACACTATACACCCATCTTACAGCAGTTGCCCACTGCATTTTGCTGACAGATAGCTAAGGGAGTTGCTTAAGAACAAGAAAAACAGTCAAGTTTATGTGGCGGAAGCCTGCTCATTTCCATTTGTAGCTGTAGAACTCAATAACCAATTGCAGTTTGCTGAAGATATTACTCTACATAAGCTTTTGCTGTTTTGTAAATGGATTGATAGAGTACACAAAATCCTTTGAAAAAAGTACCCCCGCCATCTTTCAAGCCGCAACATACATTATGGTTTTATCCTGAAACCTTTGGGCAGTACATGATGTGAAATAAAAAAAGATTTCTGAACGCTATTATAAAGCCATTCCACCCACACTGAATCCCAGATGGTGTTTTTGTTTGTTATCTTCCTACCTGTGTTGGTCAACTTGAAGGCCTATTAGAACTGCCTCCTGGTCTGGCAGGCACCCAGAGTTCTCCCCACTGTTCTCCAGGGCAGCGTCCTACAAGGCACCACCATACTTATACAGGGCTTAAGGGTCGCATTATGTCGGTCTTTGGGGTAATCTCAGACGTGCAGTGATGTCATCACGGCAGCATTTTACAGTGAAATTGGATCGGAGATAAAACTGCCGCGCCCATCTCTGTGCTGCCTTTCCCTGTATTATATTCTGGAAGTGTTTCTGTTCTGCTACCCTCAGGAAATATTAGAAAAAAGAAAATGTGTTCACTCCAAGCATATTAAAACTATACATATCTCAGGCAAACCACAATTATTTCTATTTATTTACCATTGCTGTATTAATAAACATTGATTTTCAATGTCCCTAAATACAGTATATAATGAATGCACATTTGAGTTTACCTTGTTGGAAACATATAAAGATTAAATAAAAATATCTATGGATCTTTCAAAATCTGCTCGTGTCAGATTACCTTTGCTTGCCCAATTTATAATTATGAAAATATTTGAAAACAAATGTAAGAAACAAACCATGTTATCCACAGCTGGCAAAAAATAGTACAGCTGTACGGTTTTCTACTGTTAGGACACCATGAAAGATCTGCTAGGGCCATGTTTATCACAACAAAAATGCCACAAATCAAGCAATTCACAAACACTTTATGGATCATGTAGAGGTTGATTGTTATAGATGTTATAGATTCAAATTCAATAGATTAAATCAAAAATAATCAGCACCTGTTCACTGTGATCAAAATTCCCTTGCTAATAAGAATTGCAGAAAAATTAAGTTACACTTTAAAGAAATCAGGCTAAAAATATATTTTAAAAATCTTTATTTTTTTAATAAATGGATTACATCAATACCATATTATAGAATTCCTGGCTGGTCTCTAACTTAGACCTAGCATAAGCAAATGGACATAGAAAAGGAAAATGGCAATAATAGTTTACAGTGCCTAATGTAAAAGTCCCATTTTGAACAATAACAAAAGCTTTCTGCAGATATTTTACCCTAAAGTTTACAATAATTGTAATTGGTAAAACATTTTTATAATGTTCTAATGGGTCTGTTTACAATGTAAACAATGTTACATACAGGCATACAAAAATGTCCAAAACTGAAAAATTAGTGAAAAGATCATTTTTCTCTTTGAAAAGTATCCTTTACGAGAATCGTATTATACTGTCCCTTTCTTTACCAACAGGCATGCCTAAGGGGTATTGCAACATGCCCTGAGGGGTTTTGCTCAATAGTATATTCACTATGGAAAATGAAGCTCACACTTAATGTTAACGTGCACATTGATACAAGATTTGCATGCTTTTTATACAACTAAATATACAAACATGCCCTAAAGCTGTAATACTGCCCTACCCATTGAGTGTGTAAAAATGCTTAGTATACAAGGATAAAGCATATTGATGTAAAGTTTACTATTCCCAACAAAAATTGGTTGAATAAGGTAATAAAGTAAAAATAGGTGTCCGTACAAACGACTTTATTGGTCGTTCGTACAGACTTTTAACTGTTGCAGCAGGGACACCGGTGGTCTCTCCCGGCCAAGTTACAGCACGCGACTCTATTGGTCGCCAGCAGGGGGCTCCCTGTTAGCGACCAATAGAGTTGCTCATACGGACATTTAAACTCTTGGCGCCAGAGCTGCTGCGGTATGCGTTAACCCCATATTAACCCCTTATACAAAACCGGAAAAAACAAACACGAAGAATGTCCACGAATATTCGCCCGAAGAGAAGACAGGAACGGGCGAATATTCGCGGAATATGAAGATTTGTTTTTGCCGAAGACGAACACGAAGACACCCCTGGTGCCCAAGTCTATTATTAACTGTAAAAGGAAAGGAAATATATTTGTTTAACGCAGAGAAAAATAGACATGTACATACAAGTATTCAAGCTACTGAATGTTTATTATTTGCTGTAATGAGCTTCTGCTGTGAAAACACTGTACACTAACGTTTTCCTTAGAAGTGCGCATTGGTTGGGTTGCCAACTGTCGTTAAACTACATTTTTAATGATTAACAAAGTTTCTGCTGTAATCAACCATATTTTTAGTTATCGCTAGAGCATCTGCAATATGCAAATGGTAACCATGTTTACTTCGCAAACAAATTGACAGACCTATATACAAAATCAAATAAATAACAATAAGTGTAAAGTAAAGTGCAACTTATAACACACCTTGTGAAAAGACCACTTCAAATTTCCACTCAAATAATGCAAATAACGATAAACATAAAGGTGTAAGCGCACATGCCTCAATACACAACCTTAGAGTAAATCTGTATATATATACTTGCATATCATGTGGTTTAGACCTCTCTTTTAGCCATGAGATAGAGCCGTGAACAGGCTCTATATAAACAGCTCCTGGTGTCCACTTGGGGTGTCTTTTTCAAGTGTTTTTCAAGTACTTTTTATATTTGGGGAAATATAGGTTTTCATACCTAGTTCTCCTTATTTGAATAATAAAAGAATCCAGAAGGAAAAGAACTGTGTGGATCCTTTTACTGCCTGGAGTGGGTTCAGAAGGAAGGCATCCTTTCGTTTACACCCCAAGTGGACACCCGGAGCTGTTTATATAGAGCCTGTTCACGGCTCTATCTCATGGCTAAAAGAGAGGTCTAAACCACATTATATGCAAGTATATATACAGATTTACTCTAAGGTTGTGTATTGGGGCATGTGTGCTTACACCTTTATGTTTATTGCTAAATTGACAGACCTATATGGTTTCTTGATGCACCCTGAAGAAGCTGAGGCAGGACACGATCACATCCATTACCAGGCCAGGCGGGAAGAACCTGGGTGGCTAAGAGGAACTGTGTCTGCAGACAAATTCCTTAAAAATTCCTTAAAATCAGGACTTTATAGCATTTACATATCATTTTTCTGTGGAATAAACCATTATGCTCTCTATGACATCTGTCATAGCGAGCATAATGGGGATCTGAGGGATTATTGCTGAAACATCATCTCAATGCCAACACAAATTGAGCTGTATAGCTTTGCCTAATGTGAGTGGTAATTTATCTTGAAAGAAAGCACAGCTATTTTATTACACATAGAAACTCTAAGATTATTTCTGTATTTTTTTATATATGCAAAATCATATACACAGACTTCCACTACAAATGAAGGCTTTCACAGTAAATTTGGATGTACTGGCTTCCTATTACGGTGGCCAATCAACAGGTCCTCTGAGAGTAAACTAAAAGTAAAAAATATAATGGTTTGCTTGCTACCATGGCAACATACTGTGTATGGAAAAAAATAGAAGTGCCAGCACACTTACAGCTGATCTACTTGTGGGATCAGTGTTTTTGGCTACAGGTACCCTACCTCCCACCGGTAAGTCCACTTTGTCAAAAACAAAAGTAAAAAACACAACCCAAAAAACACAGTCGCATACATATACATTAAGAAGTGTATTTTTATTTAAATTGAAAAACAAACTCATGAGCTTTGTTAACTAACTACAATTCCCAACTAGAGCATTGATGAAGGTAATGAGAGTTGTAACCTTCAAAAACTAGTCAACTGGTATCCCCTTGTTACGAATGTTAACCCAGCTGCAAGTTGGGTGCTGTCAACTAATGTAGCCGAGAAACACACTAAGGGAGTAGGGCCTTTAAAAAAGAACATTTAGCTTTTATTACATAGTATTATAGCGCTATTTGTGCCTTTTGTTGTAATTTCATGGGACACATGGTTTGCCTTAAAATAGGTATCTATGAATAGGTAAACATTTCCTGAAAAAAAAGTATTATACATAGTTCCATTTTTACAGTGTAAAACTGGGCTGGCCTGCCGGGGGAAGAAAATATGTCCAAGCCCTGGCACTCAAAGGGTTACATAAAAGGAGTATTAATGTCCAAAAATGAAAACACTTATTTGATAATGGTTTTGTACATGTCAAATCCCTATTACTTTCATTAGCTTTGTAATTTCACTTGTAAACGGGCATAATATTTTTGGCAGATGTATTTTCTGGTAAGAAATATTGTTGTATTGATTGTTTTAAACTCCAGGGGTATATAATATGCAGCATCATTCAATTGTTCCTAGGAAAGCCTGTTATGTTCTTTTCATTTATTACTGCTACTTCTACTGAATTACAAAACCCACACATTACTCAAATTATTTTAATCCATTTGCCCGATATACCATTGAATACTGATACAGAGATTCTTATGGTTTCTTTTTTCCCAGACATGCCAAGCTGTAGTATATCTCTGTGAAGATCTGTTCAATGGGGTATATTGACTTTTATTGGACAGTATTTTGACAGCCCTTTATCCGTATAATTTGCCACCATTATTGTACGCAACACTGGCTCTGCTCTTTTCTCCCACTCCCCCATCCTTGGCTACCTACTCCTCTTTCTTCACTCCAGCGTCTCTCTCCTTTTAATGCCCACATCTACCGGATCAGGAACAAATCTGATTTCTGATTGAACATCACTTTATTTGCCAGTTCTCTGGTCTTTTCTTATCTTGTTCCACACTTCTCAGGCTTTGTGCTTAAATTATGTATTAAGGTCAATGTCAAAATGCGGAAGATCTGTAATCTTCAGGGAGCTCCCTTTATTCGTTATTACAGTGAAGACTGAGAGTAACTGTCAGGGAATTTGGGATGTGCACAGCATGGAATCTTGCTACACAGCAGGGCTCTACAAAGCCTTGCTCCTTGTTCTCCCAGGACAAACCCTTGATAGATTTACCCAGATAACCCATCTCACATTAAAGCTCTCTTGCTTCTACTTCAATCTGAAAGCTGTCAAGTGCACCTATATAGTAATGTCATAAATCAAACGTAAAATGTGTACACTAGAGACAACACGAATGTCATGTATTCACTTGTAGTTTGAGATCTTCTAAACTAAAACGGTGTCAGAAGAATAAGGAAAAGCTAAAAGAGATGGGGGATTTTTTGTCTTTAGAAACCACGAAATTGAGTTATGGAAATGTAAGGGACTGCAAACTTTATGTTCATTTGAATACTTCTGAAAGCACATCCCAAGTTTGTACTATTTTTAATCAGGGGCAAATTTCTGCTGTCTAAAAACACACTGTGTAAACAAGCACTGTGGTTTACTGCAAGAGCTGGGTATTGATTCTACTCGTTCTTCCTGACAGCCGTTTGTCAACAAGGATTTGCATCTGATTCCTATGGTTTGTTTAGAAAAACTACACGTTCTTTGTATTCCTCATGAGGTAGATACAGTATAAATAAAGGAAAAGGGTAATATCAGAGCCACTTTCAATATGTCTGGGAAGTTTCAAAAATAACTTGAAACCACAAGGTGTGAAAATAAAATCTGTTAGGTATTTTAATGAGAAAAGAAGGTCGGGGTATCTTGAATGAATTCTATTCTATAGTAAAATGGAGGGTTTAAACAGTTGTACACCCGCAAATGTATTTTTTTAATCTTTTGAAGGACTTATTTTAGCTTACAAGTGATCTTGGCAAATGTAACTTTTTCAACAAGTCATACTTAAAAACACCATGGCTTGTAAGAGATGCTTAAAAAAGCAATATAGTAGGTATTACCGGTATGAGACGCTGCAGCAAATAGGCAGAAAGCATAGTTTACAAAGGACCGATGGTCTAAAGCACCTTAACAAGATTTTTATAAAGGAATTAAAGAAACTCAATTTTGTTGGGAATCAATGCTAACTAACATCATCTACAGTAATTATGCATGAGATTTATTTCCCTCAGCAGTAAAAATGAATTTAGCCCTTAAAACTATTAGCTAGAAAGAGCTTATCTTTATTCTATGAATAAAAACACATGGTAGAAAAGAACAGTTTTAAAGTGAGAAGAGGCATAAAGGCTAAATAGCTGTGAGATAGGAATAGGCATTACCTCCTTTCCTTGGTCTACTCTATAGAACCATACTTGTACCTGTGACTGATTGTCTGTGAGGGTTGATGGGGCAGTTTCAGAATGGGTTTCCCCTGAAGCACAAAAGGTGCTATGCTTCAGAAGAAAGAGTCAAAAAGGACCAGCTGGGGCAATACAAAAAGTCGCTGTTCAGGGTTGTAGTAAAGTTTCCAACAGTCTATTGGGTAGCACCTTTTGGAAAGGGGCTCATGTGGCTAAAACCGAAAATTACTTGACGTTTTGGTTGTTGCATATCCTGAATGCTTCCATCTTTTGGGCTGTAAGTGCCTGGATGGACTTTATGTCAACAAATGTTTCCACATGGTTTGCTCTATCTCTTGAGCTTATTTGTAATTGTTCAGTTAATTCTTGGAGTGAATAATTTGGCCTCCTGTATACTTACTACCGTGATATTTATTTATATACTACCCCTTCATCTCATGTTTGGTTTTGCTTCATTTTGCAAGGGATTCTTGAATTCTTGCTGGTTGTTGTGGGGTGCAAGAGTTAAGTATGGTTTTACTTGTTAGTCTTAGATGACTAAGCCTAAGAGCTTAAGTGCAAGGCACTCCCTGGACCTAGTGGTGCTGACTGGTTATGTTTGACTACAGTGAACTTGTAATCTGGTAGTTGCAACAAGGATAATGCTTTCACCATTAATGCCCCTTTGGACCTATTGGTACATCTAGGATAAAGATGGCAGGGTGCCCCTAATGAAGATCAGGCTGTCTAATGATAGCCTCTACTCTTCCCTGTCAGCAGAAGCAAGCTTTGCTGGCTTACTAGCAACAGATCTGGTGTAACAGTGTGAGCACAGGTATACTGTTACTATATGAACGCCCCGCAGGTGTATCAGGCATTATTTTCTGTTATGTGAAAACAGTGTAATACGGTGTAAAGAGGAGCACAGACTGTCAGGTAGGACTGATTTGCAAAGAATTATAGGCAGGGATATGGCACATAATTTACAAATCGAAGCGGGGTCAGGTGAGCACTGCGGAACAGTAGTGTCGTGAGCTTCCGGCTGATGCTGTGATCCGGCCTCACCTGAGGATGCTGAAGTGGGGGATGGTGTTTTGGCCGTGGAGACTGAGAGCTGGCGGCGACGAGGGAGACAGCGGCAGATGCGGATGCTGGGATTCGCCCCTGGTGCATGCGGAGATGCGGCTGAGGTTGCTGGGATTTGGAGGTATCATAGGGGATGATCTGAGATCGATTATAAGACGAGGTTGATTTTTCTTTTTTTGTTGCTTATAATCAAGCAAATACTGTACCTTAACTGAGTAGACCTATGAGTTTTTTTAATGCAAGGAGGGCTTTATGACCTGCAAAATTATATTGACTGTAGGAATCTGCTGCATGTGTCGTGTCGTGCCGTGGCTGTGGCAGCCTTGGTGATAAAGCACTTGGAGTTCACAGTGTCTCCGAAATTATTGTTTTCAATAAATATGTTATAACTAATAGCCTATTGTAGCTGGCAGTTCCCTGTCTTAACCTCAGGTTGTCTCATATGCAATATCTCACAAAAGTTAGTACACCCCTCACATTTGTGTAAATATTTTATTATATCTTTTCATGTGACAACACTGAAGAAATGACACTCTGCTACAATGTAAAGTAATGAGTGCACAGCCTGTTTAACAGTGTAAAATTGCTGTTCCCTCAAATATAACTGGACACACAGCCATTAATGTCTAAACCTTGGCAACAAAAGTGAGTACACTCCTAAGTGGAAATGTCCAAATTGTGCCCAAAGTGTCAATATTTTGTGTGGCCACCATTATTTTCTGGCACTGCCTAAACCCTCTTGGGCATGAAATTCACCAGAGCTTCACAGGTTGCCAAAAAGGACCAGCTGGGGCAATACAAAAAGTCGCTGTTCAGGGTTGTAGTAAAGCTTCCAACAGTCTATTGGGTAGCACCTTTTGGAAAGGGGCTCATGTGGCTAAAACCGAAAATTACTTGACGTTTTGGTTGTTGCATATCCTGAATGCTTCCATCTTTTGGGCTGTAAGTGCCTGGATGGACTTTATGTCAACAAATGTTTCCACATGGTTTGCTCTATCTCTTGAGCTTATTTGTAATTGTTCAGTTAATTCTTGGAGTGAATAATTTGGCCTCCTGTATACTTACTACCGTGATATTTATTTATATACTACCCCTTCATCTCATGTTTGGTTTTGCTTCATTTTGCAAGGGATTCTTGAATTCTTGCTGGTTGTTGTGGGGTGCAAGAGTTAAGTATGGTTTTACTTGTTAGTCTTAGATGACTAAGCCTAAGAGCTTAAGTGCAAGGCACTCCCTGGACCTAGTGGTGCTGACTGGTTATGTTTGACTACAGTGAACTTGTAATCTGGTAGTTGCAACAAGGATAATGCTTTCACCATTAATGCCCCTTTGGACCTATTGGTACATCTAGGATAAAGATGGCAGGGTGCCCCTAATGAAGATCAGGCTGTCTAATGATAGCCTCTACTCTTCCCTGTCAGCAGAAGCAAGCTTTGCTGGCTTACTAGCAACAGATCTGGTGTAACAGTGTGAGCACAGGTATACTGTTACTATATGAACGCCCCGCAGGTGTATCAGGCATTATTTTCTGTTATGTGAAAACAGTGTAATACGGTGTAAAGAGGAGCACAGACTGTCAGGTAGGACTGATTTGCAAAGAATTATAGGCAGGGATATGGCACATAATTTACAAATCGAAGCGGGGTCAGGTGAGCACTGCGGAACAGTAGTGTCGTGAGCTTCCGGCTGATGCTGTGATCCGGCCTCACCTGAGGATGCTGAAGTGGGGGATGGTGTTTTGGCCGTGGAGACTGAGAGCTGGCGGCGACGAGGGAGACAGCGGCAGATGCGGATGCTGGGATTCGCCCCTGGTGCATGCGGAGATGCGGCTGAGGTTGCTGGGATTTGGAGGTATCATAGGGGATGATCTGAGATCGATTATAAGACGAGGTTGATTTTTCTTTTTTTGTTGCTTATAATCAAGCAAATACTGTACCTTAACTGAGTAGACCTATGAGTTTTTTTAATGCAAGGAGGGCTTTATGACCTGCAAAATTATATTGACTGTAGGAATCTGCTGCATGTGTCGTGTCGTGCCGTGGCTGTGGCAGCCTTGGTGATAAAGCACTTGGAGTTCACAGTGTCTCCGAAATTATTGTTTTCAATAAATATGTTATAACTAATAGCCTATTGTAGCTGGCAGTTCCCTGTCTTAACCTCAGGTTGTCTCATATGCAATATCTCACAAAAGTTAGTACACCCCTCACATTTGTGTAAATATTTTATTATATCTTTTCATGTGACAACACTGAAGAAATGACACTCTGCTACAATGTAAAGTAATGAGTGCACAGCCTGTTTAACAGTGTAAAATTGCTGTTCCCTCAAATATAACTGGACACACAGCCATTAATGTCTAAACCTTGGCAACAAAAGTGAGTACACTCCTAAGTGGAAATGTCCAAATTGTGCCCAAAGTGTCAATATTTTGTGTGGCCACCATTATTTTCTGGCACTGCCTAAACCCTCTTGGGCATGAAATTCACCAGAGCTTCACAGGTTGCCACTGGAGTCCTCTTCCACTACTCCATGACGACATCACAGAGTTGGTTGTTGTTAGAGACCTTGAGCTCCCCCACCTTCTGTTTGAGGATGACCCACAGATGTTCAATAGGGTTTAGGTCTAGACACATGCTTGGCCAGTCCATCACCTTTACACTCAGCTTCTTTAGCAAGGCAGTGGTCATCTTAGAGGTGTGTTTTGGGTCATTATCATGTTGGAATACTGCTCTGCTGCCCAGTCTTTGAAGGGAGGAGATCATGCTTTGCTTCAGTATGTCACAGTACATGTTGGCATTCACGGTTCCCTCAATGAACTGTAGCTCCCCAGTGCCGACAGCACTCATGCAGGCCCAGACCATGACACTCCCACCACCATTCTTGACTGTAGGCAGACACACTTGTCTTTGTAGTCTTCACCTGGTTGCCGCCACATACTGTTGACCCCATCTAAACCAAATAAGTTTATCTTGGTCTTTTCGGACCACAGGACATGGTTTCAGTAATAAATGTCCTTAGTCTGCTTGTCTTCAGCAAACTGTTTGCGGGCTTTCTTGTGCATCATCTTTAGAAGAGGCTTCCTTCTGGGACGACAGCCATGCAAACCAATTTGATGCAGTGTGCGGCGTATGGTCTAAGCACTGACAAGCTGACCCCCCACCCCTTCAACCTCTGCACCAATGCTGGCAGCACTCATATGTCTATTTCCGAAAGACAACCTCTAGATATGATGCTGAGGATGTGCGCTCAGCTTCTTTGGTCGACCATGGCAAGGCCTGTTCTGAGTGGAACCTGTCCTGTGAAACTGCTGTATGGTCTTGCACACCGTGCTGCAGCTCAGATTAGGGTCTTGGCAATCTTCTTATAGCCTAGGCCATCTTTATGTAGAACAACAATTCTTTTTTTCAGATCCTCAAAGAGTACTTTGTCATGAGGTGCCATGTTGAACTTCCAGTGACCAGTATGAAGGAGAGCAATAACACCAAATTCAACACACCTGCTCCTCATTCCCACCTGAGACCTAGTAACACTAATGAGTCACATGACACCGGGGAGGAGAAATGGCTAATTGGGCCCAATTTAGACATTTCCACTTAGGGGTGTACTCAGGGGCATACCTAGAGTATTTGGCACCTGGGACGGATCCTGTATGTGGCACACCCCCCCCCCACACACACACACACTTTAAAACTGCATAGCTTCTATTGTTATATACTGGCGCAGACACTGAAGGTGGTACAGCATTACTGTTATCATTATATACTGAGGCAGACATTGACGGTGGTACAGCATAACACCTATCACTATATACTGAGGCAGACATTGACGGTTGTACAGCATAACACCTACCACTATATACTGAGGCAGACATTGACGGTGGTACAGCGTAATCCCTATCACTAAACATTGAGCCAGACATTGACAATAGTGCAGCATAACTCCTATCACTATATACTAAGCCAAACATTGATGTGGTATAGGCCTACCACTTCATTGTATGGCTTAGTAGTAGGGATGCACCGAAACGAATTCTGGACTGAAACCGAAAATGCAACATTTACCTGTCCGAAACCGAATATGACCCCCCACCATAAAAAAAAATCTCACACTTTTATTTAAAGTAAGTAACACACCAAAATAGGACAACAAAAATTAAATAACAATATTAATATATATACCGTATTGGCTCGAATATAGGCCGCACTTTTTTCCCCCACTTTAAGTTTTTAAAGTGGGGGTGCGGCCTATATTCGGGGTCTAGCGCCCGACGCCCGGGACATGCAGTCCCGGGCGCCGGGCAGGCAGCGGGGTTAAGATACAGATCCCCCGCAGCGGTGCAGGGGACCTGTATCCTTCTCCCCGATACGCTCAGACAGCCTCCCCTGCCAGCACTTCCCACGGGGGGGGTGCCGGCACGGGAGGTTATCTAAGCGTTTTACCTCTGCCCACCCCCGACTTACCGGAGCAGACTCCCGGGTGTCTTGCGGGGCCGGCGGGAGACATCTACGCAATACGCGCATGCAACTTCCGGTACCGGTACCGGAAGTTGCATACGCGTATTGTGTAGATGTCCCTCGCCGGCCCCGCAAGACACCCGGGAGTCTGCTCCGGTAAGTCGAGGAGGGGGGGGGCAGAGGAGGACAGCGGCAGCGTATCTCGGGGAGGGAGGACAGCGGCAGCGTATCTCGGGGAGGGAGGGCAGCGTATCGCGGGGAGGGAGGACAGCGGCAGCGTATCTCGGGGAGGGAGGGCAGCGTATCGCGGGGAGGGAGGACAGCGGCAGCGTATCGCGGGGAGGGAGGACAGCGGCAGCGTATCGCGGGGAGGGAGGACAGCGGCAGCGTATCTCGGGGAGGGAGGACAGCGGCAGCGTATCTCGGGGAGGGAGGACAGTGGCAGCGTATCGCGGGGAGGGAGGACAGCGGCAGCGTATCTCGGGGAGGGAGGACAGCGGCAGCGTATCTCGGGGAGGGAGGACAGTGGCAGCGTATCGCGGGGAGGGAGGACAGCGGCAGCGTATCTCGGGGAGGGAGGACAGTGGCAGCATATCTCGGGGAGGGAGGACAGTGGCAGCATATCTCGGGGAGGGAGGACAGTGGCAGCATATCTCGGGGGGGGACAGAGTGGCAGCATGTTTTTTTTGGTGCTTTTTTAAAGAAAAAAAACTTTTTCTTTAAAAAAGCACCAAACTTTTAGGGTGCGGCCTATATACGGGGGCGGCCTATATCCGAGCCAATACGGTATATATGATTGTTAACAGCAATCACACTCCTATCATGCCCAGGCATACCCAGATTCTAGCATGTACTAGCTGACTTGGCATGATAGGAGTATGATTGCTAACATTAATGCATTCTCACAAACTCATTAATTATATCCTCATTCAGACAATTCTCTCACTCATTCTCACTGTTAATGTATTCCAATACACTTTCTACCCCCTCCCTTCTCACTATCTACCCCCCTCCCCCTCCCTTCTCACTCTCACTGGATGCTTTCCTACCTTTCCTCTGTCTCTTTTCTCCTTACAGCAGTCAGCTCCTTTTCCTCCTCTTCGCTCTTCTGTCTTCTTCCGGTTCAGAGTGCACGGATGGCAGTGGGCGCGGCTTCATTGTTGTGCGCCGGGATCTGACAACAAACTCCAGTGCACAGCAGCAATTGCCGCGTACATCGCAAGGGAGCGGTGTACTGGGTGTACTCACTTTTGTTCCCAAGGTGTTAGACATTAATGGCTGTGTGCTGAGTTATATTTGAGGGGACAGCAAAGTTGCCTCTTTGATTGCTCTAAATGCTTTAAGAAATCGGTCTGAACAGCGTGACAGTAGATATAAACAACATGAATCACAAGAGTACTTAGAGAGTTAAAATTAATAATACCATTGCAAAGGTTAAATATTAATGGTCTGAATATGGATACTAGCATGTTTATGGGAGTAAAGTGTTATGGTATTCTTAGGGCAGACTCTCTTCTATTCAATATTTGAAAGTAGCTGAAGTTAATATTTACAAATAGTCTTATTAATGCACGCTTTGGAATTCATGAATAAAATCAATAACATTTAAACAATAACTAGATTTGAAAATGTCAGTAAGAACCTGGGGTAGGCCATATTTATTTAATATTGGTAATGAATTCAATATTCTCTCTGTGAACATATGGAGTGGACCTTATAATGGCTTTATTTATTTTTCTTGATACAAGCACAAAGACAATGATAATATAAATATATATTATGTTATGCGCCTAGATATTTTATTTTTGGACATTTTGAGTTTGATAATGTGTGACATCAAGTCTTTACTTTTCCAACAGAGAATCATTTCATTCATTTAAGATGAATTTCATGAATCTGAACTCTGTAGCAAATAGTTTTCTGTTCTCTGAAATCAGTTACATGTCATGTTTTAATATCTCTGATTTGTAACATAACCTATGAATGTCATAAAATAAACATATACTATCTCATATATTTGTCTCAATGGTTGCATAAAATTCTACACCAGTGTGGAATATGATGGCTCTACACAAATCAATAAATAATAATATTAAACTAAGTTGCATCTTCTAGGAAGGATTATCATGTACATTATGTCTCAGCGCTGATTTCTAGTTATAGTTTTGACTGTGCCGCTCCCTCTGAACACTGAGCTCTATGTTCCTTGTCTTTTTATGGCTCTAAGCACCACACACCTTTCAACCATATTCATTTAAGTGAGCCGGTCACAATTTTGGGGCATCGTGGCACCAAGCTGCCCCATTGTCCCACTTTTGTAAGCATGGGCTGGTTAGGGAGAGCAGAAGATCTCCCCTGATGGCCCACCAAGCTGTGAAATCTCATTTTGCAGTACGTACCTCAATCACAGCTCCCACATGGCCTCCTCATGAAACACTGAAACAGGGCGCTGGGATATGATGTAACAGCCTGGTATAATGCTACATTGTGTTGCAAGGTAGCAAAGTAAGTGCATGATCCTGACCTCGGCCCAGCCCCCAATCATGACTTCCCCAAATGAATGTGTCCTGTTTTGACACCTTGTTCTCATATTTCATTTTTATTTCACAATGACTGGGTTGTCACACAGAAGGTTACATATAAAAATGTGATTTTGGTGCAAAATTTAGGTCTTAATTGATTATATAAACCTATAATATCCACCAAATGAAACACATGCTTGTGTTAAACAAAAATAAAAAAAATGTAATATATAGAATATATATACAGGGGTTGACAAATTTGGTTTATATCAGTAAGCCAGACGAAAAATACAGCCAGTTTTTTTTCTGTGACTAACATACTTACACACTCACAGTAACATACATACTAACACACACCGTAACATACTTACACACATACTAACAGAAATATACACTTTTCTGTACCCCTACCTTTGTAGACTCAGGTCCTCAAAGGCTGCTTGGACCAACACCAGGAAATTATGTCATCTACCTGCACTCAGTGTGCTGGACCTAAGGGATCATGGGCAAGCGGTAGGCGGGGTATGCCAGAGGGGAGCGTTGGCGGCACTGGGCACGAGGCCTCAAAGTTTGAAAAGTACAATGCTCCCCTGCAAAACACTAGGCACCAGAACGCAATTTCTTCTCGCCACGGCGCCCTGATTATAAATAATATAATTTATACAGTTAATATTTTGCAGGAACCAGACACATGTAATTTTACCTTACCTGGTCGAATATAATTTGATGACTTGCCAATACTGTCTCTGCTCTCAGTACTCTAGTGTACAAAATGCAAGGTTGGTTAGTATTAGCTAATGTTTATATTTTGTGGAAAAATGTTTTGAGCTACAAAACACTACCTAAATGGAGATGCGTGTACATTTTGTTATTGACATACATCTTGTTGCCAAGCAGTTGTTGACAACATTTATAAACTTATTTATCTCTGTCTTGTTGTTCACAATTATCCAATTCCCTACTTATCCATCTTTCTTTTGTTTTCCTTTGTCAGACGGGTTA